>NC_136466.1:60985188-61613688 GCF_902686455.1 Sciurus vulgaris | reverse complement strand
AGGGAAAGAAGGTTTCCAGATGTCGAACCCTAATGGGATCAGTCACTCAAAGGCTAAATGGAGAGCCATGAGAGCAGAAGCAGGAACCTGACCCTGACGAATAAGGATGGGCAGAGGGGCAGCATGTGCAGCAGTGGAGGCCGGGAAAGTTCATGCTTTTAAAGAACAATGACCTGCAACTTTGTGAATGAGACCAAAATCCTTCAAGTCACAGCCACCCATAGGCGGCAGGGCCAGAGCCACTGTGTGACCTAGAGGAGCACCATGGGGGTTTGGGTTTTATTGCAGGGGCTATGGAAATCCATTGCAGGGACAAAAGGTTAAGATGGTCTGAATTATATCTGCCCTCACAGCCAGACAGCCAAAGGTTCCAGCTGGGGCCTTTGTATGGACAAGTTGGGGGAGCTATTAGCAGAAGTTGCTAATGACTGGGATCAAGGTGTCTAGTTTGAAAGATGTTTTAGAGGAAGAACCAGCAAGAGTTAGGAGCGGATTGATTTGGTGCCATCCCCTGTGAAGGTTGGGGCTGGCCCTATCTGCCCCAGACCTGACCCCAAGTTCCATCCTCACCAGGCCCTACATACAGTCAGCTATAAGGATGCTCCTGGCTCACATCACCCCAGGCTGACCAAGGGAAAGGGGGCTGCTCCTACTGCTGGCAAACCAGTGCTGAGACATGCAGCTTCAGTGGTCCAGAGACCAGTGCAGAGCTACAGTGGCAGTGAGTCAGTTTAAGAACGAGGATATGGATGTCCTAAGTTCTGGTGGGGTCTTGCAGAACACTGAGCTTAGAAATGACCTTAGCATGCCTTAGAAATGTCATAGTGCGGCTGGGGTTGTAGCTCAGTGGTAGAGCACTTGCCTCGCATGCACAAGGCACTGGGTTTGATTCTCAGCACTGCATACAAAAAAATAAATAAAGGTTTATCAACAACTAATGAAACAATTAAAAAAAGAAATGTCAGAGTGGTGCACTCCTGTAATCCTAACAGCTCAGGAGGCTAAGGCAGGAGGATCAGGAGTTCAAGGTTAGCCTCAGCAACTTAGTGAGGCCCTAAGCAACTCAGCGAGACCCGTCTCTAAATGAAATATAAAAAAGGGCTAGGGAGGGGCTGGGGATATAGCTCAGTTGGTAGAGTGCCTGCCTCGCAAGCACGAGGCCCTGGGTTCAATCCCCAGCACCCCAAAAAAAGAGGGGGGCTAGGGAACTGGGCAAGTTGGCTCATGCCTATAATCCCAACTACTGGGCAGGCTGAGTCAGGAAGATCACAAGTTCAAAGCCAGCCTCAGCAACTTAGCAGGGCCCTAAGCAACTCATTGAGACCCTGTCTCTAAATAAAATATAAAATAGGACTGGAGATGTGGTTCAGTGGTCGAGTGCCCCTGAGTTCAATCCCCAGTACCAAAAAAAAAAAAAAAAAGTCAGAATTTTTAAGCTCGCAGAAGAAAGGAATGTGCCCCCAAGGTATCTTAGCTAGCCAGTGGCAAGAATGGCTTTCAGATCCTGGCCTTCAGCAAGGCCCTCTGATCAGCAACCTTAGATTAAGGGGCAGACAAAAATGAGCTCCCTGACAGACTGGCTGCCCCTCTCTCAAACTGGGCCCTGTGTGTGCCACATGCAGGACAAGCGTGGTGCTTAAGAGTTTGCCCTGGTTGGACACCAACCAGGGAAGGCCCCTCAGATGGGATTCCATCCAGGGCCTTTGTATTGACCTTGAGTGATTTGTATCTTTCTGGAAAATGGGTGTAAAGATAATATCTGCCTCAAGGAGCTGTTGGAAATTCAAATGAAATTCGGAGGGGGCTTTATACACTGCAGCACCTTCTGCAACTAAGGAGAAACAGTTATTATTTATTTCCTGATGGTATCCCTGTGTTCCAGGTGAAACCCTTGGTAAAACCAGCCCAGGTCAAAGCCTTACCAGCTGTGACCAAGGAGTCTCCTGCAAGAAGGGCAGCCCCAAGCCCTCGGAAGGTGGGGGATGTGACACCCCAGGTCAGAGGTACCCTGACCCCAGCTGGGGGAGCCAAGAAGCCAAAAGAGAAGTTGGAGAGCAGCGAGGAGGAGTCTGAGAGTGATGAAGAGGCCCCTGTGGGCACACCCAACCAGGTGAGGCCCTGATGCCCAGGGTGCCCAGTTTCTGGCACTGCCACTGGGTGATGAGCCTCTCTGCCAGAGAAGATCCATCGGGAGCATGCGAGAGGAAATAGAGCAGTTGATGAGTGAGAACAGCTGGGCTGGCGGCCTTCAGCACCTGTGGATACTGCCCTTCTGGCCCATGCAGCACCCTAGAATGGCTAGTTCCCAGAGAATGGGTCCTGCATCCTACTTCCACCAGTGACCACACCACTTGGGTCAGTTTCCCTGTCTGGAAATGGGTCGTTGTCCTCATCTCAGCTAGTCCTGCTAAGAAGGGACTTCAGACCTTTTTAATTGCCTGGTCCTCTGGCAGGTCAGTCCAGACTGAGTAGACAAATACCATGTTAGTTAACAGGAATCCAGTCACCTTCCACTGCCGCTGGACCTTTCCCCTGGGAATGGCCAGACCTGCCTCCCCCAGGGTTCAGGACACATCCCAGGGGCAAGCCAGAGGGCCAGAAAGCTTTAGAATCAGGGGAAGACAGGAGAGTGAGTAATGTTAGATGCTAGTGAACGTGAAAGGCAGCCAAGGCCTAGGTCTAGGGGCGTGGCTCAATGGTAAGTGTCTGTTTTGCATGCACAAAGCCCTGGGTTCAGTCCCCAGCAACAAAAAAGAAGGGGCATGTAGGAATGACAAAATAGAGGAGACACCTGAGTAAAGGCCTACCTTGAAGAAAGACATCTTCAGGAAGGTCATTCCAGGCAGGGAGCAGAGCATTTCTAAGGAGACAGAAAAGCCACCAGACAGCACAGCCTGAGAGCAGAGAATAGCCAAGGGAAGAGGAGCCAGCAGATGGGGAGGCAGGCTGGGGGTCTTAGGAACCACAGGACCTCTGGGTTTTGGCCTAAAGGTATCGCCAGAGGATCTTTAGAAGAGGAGAGAATAACCTGCCCTATCTTCTTCACTAGGTAAAGGCCACTGAGAAAATCTTCCAGGCTAGAACTGTCACAGCCTCTGCCAAGGGGATCCCTGGGAAAGGGGCCACTGTGACACCCCCAGGGAAGGCAGGGCCTGTTGCTCCCCAGGCCACGGTGGGGAGACCAAAGGAGGAGCTAGAGAGCAGCAGTGAGGAGGAGTCTGACAGTGAGGAGGAGACCCCAGCCACCGCAGCTCTGCTTCAGGTATAGCTGGGAGGGACACTTGCAGCCTGCACTTTCCCAAAGGCCTCCAGGGATTTGTTCTACTCTGAACTGGGCCCCAGCCCTTTACCATCTTGCCCTGTGGTGTCATTGGCCTGTCAGGTCTTCTGTCTGTACATACCTACACCCTGGCTCTCGCCTGCTGTCTTCCACTGCAGACAAAGCCCTCAGGGAAGAGCCCTCATGTCAGAGACATCTCAACCCCTGCCAAGGAATCTCCCAGGAAAGGGGCCCCTCCAGTGTCCCCTGGGAAAACAGGACCTGCGGCCATCCAGGCTTCAGCAGGGAAGCCAGAGGAGGACTCAGACAGCAGCAGTGAGGAGTCAGACAGTGAGTCAGGGACACCAGCAACCGTGACCCGAACTGTGAATTCTGCTCAGGTGAGGCTGAAGGACACCCTGCCTGGAAAAGTCTCCTGTGGACTTGTGCATCCCCCTCAGGTCACCTTCCCCTGATCTTGTCCTTTGTCACTCCCAGACAAAGCCCCTGGGGAAAACCCCCCAGGTGAGACCTGCCTCAGCTGTGGGCCGGGGACCTTCAGGGAAAGGTGTAGGCCTTGCAGCCTCCGGGAAGGCAGACTCGGTGGCCTCTGCAGCCCAAGTGAGAAAGGTGGAGGAGGAGTCAGAGAGCAGCAGTGAGGAGTCGGACAGTGAAGGGGAAGTGCCACAAGCCACCTTGACCCAGGTGAGATCCTTCTGCCAGGCCCTTCCTTTTCTCAGTGCAGGAGCCTGCATGGCCTGCCATCCCCTGCCCCCTTCTGCTCTGTGACTCAGCTTACCCCCTTGGTCTTTCGTCTCTGCACACATCACCCTTTGGGCTCTGTCTTCTAATCCCATGTGTCTCACCCCAGGCAAAGGTCTCCGGGAAAACCCTCCAAGTCAAACCTGCCTCGGGTTCTGCCAAGGGGCGCTTGGGGAAAGTGGCTGCCCCAGCGCCCCCTCAGAAGGCAGGGCCTGGAGTTAGCCAGATCAAGGCTGAAAAGTCCAAGGAGGACTCAGAGAGCAGCGAGGCATCATCCGACAGTGAGGAGGAGGCACCAGCTGTGACTCCAGCCCAGGTGAGGCTGGGGACCAAGGCAGCTACACATCTTGACCTGGAGCTGCCCTCACCTCCAGCCCTGCAAGGGACTCTGCTCCCTCAGTCAGCATATGGGTTCTGCGTGGTGGGGTAGGACAGCAGTGGGGTTGTACCTCAGGGGAGATGGGGGCTGATTCCTGGAGCCTTCTCTGACCTGTCTTCACTGCCCCCACAGGCAAAACCAGCTCTGAAAACTCCTCAGACCAAGGCTTCCCCCAAGAAAGGCACCCCCATTACCCCTGCATCTTCCAAGACCCCAGTGCACGTGGGCACCCCAGCCCCCTGGAAAGCAGGAACAGTGACTTCATCATCCCCAGCTGTGTCCTGGGGTGCCCAGAGGCCAGAGGAAGATTCTTCGAGCAGTGAAGAGGAGTCGGAGGGTGAGGAAGAGGTTGCTTCTGCCACAGCAGTGGCACAGGTGAGGCCTGCGCAGGCTTGCCAGCCTCAGGGCCAGCCCCCTGGTTTTCTCTGGGCTCCTGCGAGACCCATCTTCCTTTCTTTATTCCAGGTGAAGTCTGTGGGGAAAGGCCTCCAAGTGAGAGCGGCCTTGGTGCCCGCCAAAGGGCCCTCAGGGCAAGGAACTGCCCCAGCGCCCCCTGGGAAGCCTTCAGTTGCCCAGGTTAGAGCTCAGGATCCTGAAGACTCTGAGAGCAGCGAGGAAGAGTCTGATAGTGAGGAGGAGGCCGCCACTCCCGCACCGGTGAGGCCTAGGAGGAACCAGTGGCACCACCCACGCTTGGCCCCGGTCAGATCTGAGGATGGGCTTGTCTGGGGCCACTCTGGCCTGCTTCTTGCGGAAGCCCCAGGACTGGCCTCCACCAGTTCCATTCCCCACTGTTCTCTACATAGCTTCTCTGCCCAGCAGAGGTCCAGTATCTCCATGGCCCTCTGAGCTCCCATAGATTCCAGTGCTTTCTGTACATTTTATTGAGTACCCACTCTGCTGGGGGCTCTCCTGGAGCTGGGGTTGCTGTGGCCCTGGCCCTCAAGGAGGTACTCCCTGGAGCAGGGTATGGACATAGGCCCAGGTCAGTCCAGCATGGCGAGGCAAGGTTGCAGTAGAGGGTGTGTGCCAGGACCAACAGAGTGAGGCGGTCACATCCCAGGTTTTTATGAGTGGCATCTAAGCCAGGGGCTGAAGGTGGAGGGTAGAGGATTCTGGGTAGAGAAAGCTGTCAATGCAAAGATCAGATGGGGGGTTAGGGGAGTGTGCCTGGCTTGGGTATTGCACATCTATATGGTGGCGGGGGCCGATGGCAGGGGTTTGGAGCCAGACTGCCTGGTTCAAGTTCCAGCCCATGTCCTAGCACGTGTATTAATCTGTGGGCCTTCTTGTTCCACTATTGTACGTCTGGAACCAGTCCTCCCAGGTGGGTGAGAACGGGACTGGTCTCGCCTGCAGCACCCAGCAGGGGCCCTGCATCTGGCAAGCTCTCACTGAGTGATGTGCAGGTGGCCAGGCTGATATGCAGCAGAATCCAGTCTAGCCCCCCACCCCCAAGAGTAGGGAGCAGTGAAGAGTCCCTACACTCATCTACCCCCACTTTTATTATTTTTAATTGTTCTTCTTATTTTTTTTCAATAATTGCTCAGAAATTAGTCATTTCTTCTTTCTCTGTACCAGACACATTTCTCTGAATGTTTTTGTCCCCCCTCTGGCTGTTGACTTGTGGCAGCACCCAAGGTCCCAGGATTCCTCCACCAAGGTGTTAGGCTCCACCAGGCCCCTTCCAGGTCCATCAGGCTGCTTCCCCTCTGCCTTGCTGCAGACACATTCCAGATCCAGTGCCTCCAGGGTTTTATTGTGCAGATCACTTAAGTATTTGTCTTCCCATCTGAGCCTCCCACCTGTACCTTGAGGTGGGTGTTTTATTTTTATTCATTGAACCATGGGTTATTTAGAAGTGGGTTGTTCAATTTCCAAATATCTGGGATTACCCAGGTTTCTTTCTGTTGTTGATTTCTAATTTGATCGCTCTGTGGTTGGAGAACAGCTTTTGTATGTCCTTTTTTATGTATTGAGACTTGTCGGGTCAAGGTGGCCCCTGCAGCTTCTGTTTGTTTCCTCACATCTGAGTAAAAGACAAGACCCCCTAGGATGACAGGAGTGCTGCACCCATGAGCTTCCAGCCATAGGGACTTTTCCTTCCTGAAGTCCTGACTCTTCATTCCACTTATTTTCATGCACACGAGGGACACTATCTTCTGACACTGCCCAGATGACATCTCTGAATGAGGCAGGGTCTTGAGATGATGCCAACTTCATGTTCTGTTTCACATTAGCCGGGCCGACTGCTATACCCCTGGCAAAGATCTCTGGAAATTTCCCTTTGTCATTTTCATCTCTGTAGGTCTGCATTTGCTGGAGACCCTGAGAGGCATTTTGGAAATTCTCTGGATATCAGTTAAGTTAGATTAGACTGCAGAAAACCTCAAATAACAATGGTTTTTGCCTTGTTCTGTTATCCTCAGTACCAGGCTTCCTCCACATAGATTAATATGGCTGCTTGAGCCCCATTTATTACAGCAACATTCCAGCCGGCAGGGAGAAAGAGAAATGTTTCCTATCTTTTATGGCCCTCAACTTATATTCCATTTACCAGAATTTAAGGTATTGTTACCTAGCTGAAAGGGAACCTAGAAAACACCTCTGTTCTGGGTAGGATTATGCTTAGCACACACAAAGAAAAATGTTTAAAGAGTTTTAGTGTTTAATATGTGTAGGTGAGGTTATTGTCCTCATTTTACAGAAGAGGAAACTGAGGCCCAGTGAGATCAAATGCTTTCGCCTTCACACAGCTGTTAAATGAAGGAGCCCAAATCTAGGCTCAGGCATCTGACTGTAGAATCCATGTTCTTGACTAACTGGGCTTGCGCATGTTACTCACTCCTATAACTTCCTCTTCTCCTTCCAGGCGAAGTCCTCAGGGAATACCCCTCAGGCCAAGGCCAGCCTAGCTCCCACTAGAGCATCCGCCAAAGGGGTAACATCAGCCACCGGAAAAGTGCTCACAGCAGCTGCTCCAGCCAAACAGGTGTCCCCGGCCAAGGCAAGTGGGGCCAGAAGCCGCAAGAAGTGTCGGGAGTTGGGGCAGAGGGAAGGACCAAACAGTGACCCCAGCCTAGACAAGCCATACCTCTCACCAAGGCCGTGCCTAGGCAGGTGACCTCAGGAGTCCTACCATGGGAGAGTTTAGTCTGAAAGGAGTCGTGCTGTCCCCCTGTCTCCAGTAGCATTATCTCCTCTCAATTCAGGGGAAGCCACCAGTGAAAACCCCCCAGAATAGCACCGTCACAATGAAGGGACAGGCATCTGCGCCAGCCATGGGAAGGGCAGTAGCCAGATCAGCCCAGATCCAGAAGGGGCCCATTGGCAGGGCAGAGGAGGAGGATTCTGAGAGCAGCGAGGAGGAGTCAGACAGTGAGGAGGAGGTGGCGCCAGCTCAGGTAGGCCAAGGTGCTGGGTGGGGAGCAGCTCTATGCTTGACGTCTGCGCCGGGAGCCGCCAACATGCCCAAGCCCAGTCCCTGCAAGGGCCACCCCCCCCTTTGCCATCAACCTCCTTGTCTCCACACTTCCCCTGTCTCTCTAACCTCGCCCCATCTCTCACTGCAGGCAAAGCCCTTGGGGAAGAAGCTCCAGGTCAGGGCTGCCTCAGGCCCTGCCAAGGGGTCTCCCAGGAAAGGTGCCCCTCCAGCACCCACTAGGCCTGTTTCTGCCAAGGCCCAAGCCCCAGACCTGGTAGGGAAGCAGGAGGAGGATTCAGACAGCAGCAGTGAGGAGTCTGACAGCGAGGAAGAGACAGTGGCAGCCATGACCCCAGCTCAGGTGAGACCTGCCAGACCTCTAAGCCATCACCATTCACTCCTCAGTTGGAACTCCTCAAGATCAGGGCCGGGTGGGGAAAGAAGAACACAGTAAGGCTATAGGTGTAGGATCCCTTCCTCTACTTCATGCCCTTAGGTGGAATCTGCCTATAAACCCCCAAACCAAGGTCTCCCCAGTGAAGGGTGTCCTAGGCACTCTCTTAACTACCAGGGCCTCCCCAACTTGGGCAGATACACCAACTTCAGGCAAGTCCAGTCCAGCAGCTCCTGCTAAGATGCAAAGTTTGAACTGTGGTGCAGGGATCATGAGGTCCAGGTGATGAAGGAAGCCATACCTCTCACCTGGGCCTGGGCCTCATAGGCAGGTGCATCTCCCCAGGGAAGTCCCAGCTAGCTTAGTGTGAAGCCTTGGTCCTGAGGTGTCGGGAGAGAGGAAATGAGAAATGACCTTTTATCAGAACGGATTTCTCTGATTTCAGAAGGCAGCAGGGCTGGCTATGTCCTACAGAAACTTAGGGTGACATTCTAGTTAGGGCTCTGGCATGTGATAAAAGTGGTTGACATTGGCCTGATGGAAGTGATAGATGATGGCAGCTGACATTGAGCCTCGGTATTAGGAAAGACAGTGGGTATGTAGCAAAATTAGGGCCAGCTGGAGGGACAGTCCTGTCGGAAAACTGCCAGTTGTGACCTTGTAGAAATGTGCCATCATTATGGCCAAATCTTCCATTTCTTGAAGGAAGCCAGAAATCACACCTGGCCAAGTTCCACCCCCTCTTATATTTCCAGTTTCTTCAGGAGTAAAACAAGCACCAAGAATTGTGTTAAATGCTCCTAGCACTAACCTACCTCTGCCTTTGTGCGTGGAAGGCATTGGCCCTTCCCTCAAGGAGCCTGCAGGCTGTAGGGGGAGACGGGTGACTAGATCATGGAAGAATATTCTGGTAGTGCTCTTGTCTCCCAGAGCTAGGAGAACAGGTCTGTAAGAGGCCAGAAGCGAGTACAGTTGAGCTGATCTTGAAGGACAAAACCCAGTTCGGAAAAGCTTCAGCTCTAAGGGGACCAGTTCAACAGCTCAGCATCCCTAGTAACCTGCCAGCCTCCTGGTCATAATAGGGCTGCAGCATCTTCTGAAGAATTGTGAACATCCCCAGCAAACCCCTTCCCAGGTTTCCTTGTCCAGATCTTGGGCTGGAGGTACCCAGCCCCTCTCCCTGGTCACTGATGAGGGACCTATAGTTCCTAAGAGTGGCTAGGAAGAGGACCACCCTCCCCAGAGCATGTGATGAGAGCCACCAGAGCAGAGTCGGAGTCCATGAGCAAGGAAGATAGAGAAGCACAGCTGCTCAGGAAGCAGCCAGCAGTGTACACTGTAGTTGCCCCATTTAAAAATTGGGAAGCTAGAACAAGGCGTGGTGGCGCACACCTGTAATCCTAACAGCTTAGGGGGCCGAGGAGGAGAATCAAAGCCAGCTTCAGCATAACGAGGCCCTACACAACTCAGAGACCCTGTCTCCAAATAAAATAAAGTAAAATATAAATAAGTAAATAAAATGGGAAGCTGGGCACAGTAGCACACACCTATAATCCCAGCAAAGGAGGCCAAGGGAGGAAGATAGTGAGTTCTGGGTCAGCCTTGGCAACGTAAATGGCAACTCAAAAAAGAAAAGGCCTGAGGACATGGCTTGGTGATAAAGCTTCCCTGGGTTCAATCCCCAGTACTGAAAAAGACAAAAATAAGAAAAATTAAAATTGGGAAATGACACATACAAATCAAGTTCTTTCAGCTCCTCCGGAGGAATTGGGGGCTCAGGCCCAGTGGGTGCCACTTCTGACTGGGCTGAGTAACAGAAGGTAGAGTCTAACCTCTGGCCTCTGGCTACAGGGCCTGTCCAGCCAGCCCCTCATGCCTGGCCTGGTAGGAAGGAATGGCGGCCAGTAGGCCACTCCTAGGTGGCTCCCACTTTTAGCTGGGAGTGTTAGAACCAGATGCGAGCTGTGCTGGGACCAGTGATCTACAACCTTGTCCCGGGCTGCTGTCTCCTTTCAGACCCCAGGCCACCAGCACCACAGCCCCCAGGTTTTATCTGTGTCTAAGTCATATGCTCCTTTCAAGTTCAGAGTCAGCTCTGGAAGAAGATAAGCAGGTGGACATGTGTGTGTCCAATGGCTGTGCGGCTTGCCTGGCCAGCAGCTGTCCCCTGTGTGCGTGTGTGTGAATGGGGCTGTGCCATCTTCCCCAGAGAGCCAGAGCACGTGAGGGTAGTGGCTCACTTTCTGTGCTCCCCCTCAGCTAGTACCCCCTCCCCATCATTTTCTTGCCTCCTCAGAAGGATGGTACCTCCAAAACTGCCAGAGGCAAGGCCCTGACCTCAGGACCCACAGAGAAGAACACGAAGGTGTCCTCAGACAGCAGTGGCGAAGAGTTGCCATCAAGCCAGGTAGGCAGCACTTGGTCTGAAGACACTCCAGGCTCAGCTCAGAAGGGTGGTGAACTGGGGGTAGGGTGCAGGTCTTTCCCACAGGGAAAACTTGCCACTTTGAAACAGCACTTCACAGTTTCCAGAGCTCTCTCCTTTGACACATTCTTTGGGACAGTAACCCCAGGAGGCAGACTGCAGAGAACAGTTGAACACACAGGCTTCCAAGCAGGGTGGCAAAGGGTAAAAGCAGGTCCACACCCGTCAGCCTGGGACCCCAGCAAAGGCTGTGGCCTCCCGAGGCTCAGCGTTTCAGTTGTGAAATGGAGGGGGTGGGTCATGGCGCCTGTCTCCTCGTTTGTGCTGGCACAGGTAGCTCATGTCCTGTGCAGGAATGCCTGTGAGCGTCAGGAGGGCAGATGGCATTGCCCTGTTTGACAGTTGGAGAATGGAGGCCCTGAGAGTTGAGGCAGTTTCCCCAGATTCTCAGGAAGAGACTGAGAAGGGCACAAACACTGGCTCCTGGCCCCTGTATGTCCCTATTCCCACTTGGGACCAGAGCTTCTCTGCAGGACTCATCAGAATCCCAGGGGCCTCATCCAAGACCCCATCCTGAGCAACTGTGGCACCTTAGTGTGCCCTTCTGCACCCTAGTCCTCTTCAGACCACATCGTCAAGGGGGGACCAAGTATACCTTCTCTGACTGCAAAGACCAAGGAGCTTGGTTTCCTTGTGAACCCAGGCCTTTTTACCAGCCTCACTGTCCTTTGTCCCCTGGCCCAGTGCTTCTGGAAGCATCTGCCTGGCCTCACGAGCGATGCTGGAGTCCTGCAGCCCCTGCACCAGGGGACCTGCTTCACCCCTGCTCTTCTGGATCAGGTGTCAGCCCATCAGTCAGGTCCTCCTACGCTGCTCATACACCTCCACAAAAACGATGGGGTACAACTAATATTATTGTTCCCTCCCTGTGTGCCAGGGCTGTGCTGAACCCCATTTTGAAGTATTCTGTTCAATTCCCACAAGAACCCTGAGGGGAGATCCTTTTGTAATTTCTATGTTGAGGGGGAATGAGGCTTACAGTTGAGCCACCTGCCCCATCCATTTGAACCAAGGCCATCCACACTTGCCTGCTCCCTGCCCCTATCGGGACATCTCTCTGGGGCTTGGGCTGTGCCCCTGGCTGGCTATGGAGCTTTGTGAAGCCTCCCTCTCAGAGGGCTCTTAACAGCTGGGAGGGAGGGGCCCCTCTGCCTTTCTCTGCAGGGGCGGGCTAACACAATTAAAATGAACATCGTGCTTAAACTGAACTATTTAATTGGTACGTTATTCCTGAAGATTCTGGAGCCCCTGTTTGAAAAGCAGAAGGGAAAATAGTCAGCAGTTTGTGCATTCCCTGGGGAAGATTTAGGGAAGATAGGCACTTCCTGGGGAAACTGTGGCCTCCACCTAGCTAGGGGACTTTCAGCTTCTCAGTCCCCAGTTCCTTAATTGTGATTACTCTCATTAGTAAGCATTTATCAAACATTTTGCTATTGGCAGTTTTTGATGTTTTTCTTATTAGCCCACCAACCAGGCAAAAGCTTGATGCCCGGGTGGTAGGCTGAGCCCCAGGCTACGAGTCAGGGATGGAGACTGGCTGCAGTCCCAGTCGCCTCACTGCACCTCAGCCCCATTGTGTAGAGCATGGGCCTCAGCTAGGGCCTGCGCTGCAGCCTGGCATGGGTGCTGATCAAAAAACAAGTAGTAAGTATATGAGGAATGCATGTGTTAAATAGCTCGAGGGAGCCATTCCATGACACGTGTGTGTCACAGTATGGATGTACACCAAGAGTATACATGGTTTTTACCTACCAGCCAAATTAATATTTTTGGAAGTGCTGCTTGTGCTCTATCATTTTGCCAAAACAACAAAAGATATAGGCCCTGCCCTCAGAGTTTCAGAGAGGAAAAAAAGAGAAACCTGTAACAAATGAAGTTAGGGCATTAAATTTAGGCCTAATGTGAATGGTACTAAGAGGAGCTCCTGGCTGGTCCCAGGAGAACTAACTTCCAATCCTGCATTTCAGAGCAGTTTGCTGGTCACCCTGGACAAGGCCCTTTGCTTTCTTTGGGCCTCAACCTTTTGAACCCCTGCAGCAAGGCTCAAAACTCAAAATTCTCAGCCACATCCCCAAAGAGTGGAATTTCTTAGTCCCCTAGGGTGGGACTAGCCCAGGATCTGCTAACTAACCCACAGACAGGTTTTTGTCTTGTTTCTGAGGTGCTGGGGATGAGCCAGGGCCTCCCTGTGCTCAGCACTCCTGCTTCCACTGAGCTACACTTCCAGCCCCACAGGCAGTTTTGATAGGAGCTGTTGGAGCAGTTGTGCCTTTGTGACTGTGTCCCATGCTGGGGTCAAGCAGCCTGAGCCACCAGTCCCACCTGGCCCCAGACTTGCTGAGTGAGAACACAAGTTCTGAGCTCAGCTTTAACAGGAAGCAGGTAGTACCCAGGAAGCCTGTGGCTTCTTCCCACAGGCACCAGAGCATGAGTGGGAAGGGAACCCTGGGCTCCTCCTGGTCCTTAGTGCTGTCCACCTACAGGTGCGGCCTCGGGCTTGGAGTTTCTCTGACCAGCCCAGGAGCACCCCTGCATGAGCTCTTTTGCAGTCTGCCCACCCCAGTGAGTGACGTGACAGGGACTACTATTAGTCCTTTCAACAGGTGAGAAACAGGTGGGCAGGATGGTGTGGCGAACAAACCCTGCCCAACACCTAACTACCCCCAACCCAGACCTCAAGTCAGCACTGACATTTCCAAAGTGGAAAGTAGATGTTCCCCAGTCCTTGGGTCACGGCTCTGCCTGCTCTCACTATCTGGGTGCAGTCCTGGAGTCCCTGATGTGTGGGTCTCGGGGTTCTGGAGCTTGACCACACAGGGCTGTCATGGCAGAGAAAGGCATAAAAGTGGGTATCCCCTGCACCCTGGGTGACACAGCCCTCCTCTTTGAACTCTCCAGGACTGATCTTTGAGCTCCTGCTTAGAATAGTACTGGGCTGTGGCCCCTTGTGGCCCAACCGCCCTCTGCATCCGGGCCCCTGCACCACCTCCCTCCCACAGCCCAGCGGCCGGGCCGGGCCGGGGTGGCGTGGGCAGGTGGAGCTGGGAGGAGGCTCTGCTGCTGCGCTGCTTTTAACATCCCGAGACGCTATTGTTTGCCTCAGTGGGTTCGTTGCCTCTCTTGGTCCCCGACAATCTGTTCTTCTGTCTCCTCACATATATATAGATCCCCCTCCCTCCACGGCAAGCCTTCTCCCACTTTGCATCCTTCTCTTTTTCATCACGTGGGAAGGAAGGCTCTGGAAGTGGCAGATCAGAGCAGCCGCGGGGGAGGCTGTTTGGCAGGGGTAGGAAGGGCCTAAGCCGAGCAGAGCTTCCACCCTCGGGCAGGCACCTTTCTGCTGTGGTTTTTACTTTACCTCTTTGCAGTGCGGCATCTTGGGGGATAGTTGGTGACAAACCAGGCCCAAGAGGTGGGCAGGATGGTGTGGCGAACAAACCCTGCCCGACACCTAACTACCCCCAACCCAGACCTCAAGTCAGCACTGACATTTCAAAAGTGGAAAGTAGATGTTCCCCAGTCCTTGGGTCATGGCTCTGCCTGCTCTCACTAGCTGGGTGCAGTCCTGGAGTCCCTGATGTGTGGGTGGCACATTCTAGGAGCTGTGGTTCCCAGCTAGACACCTGCCCCACATCAGGGAGCTACTGTTACCACCTACTTTTCCTGTCACTTTCTCAGTGGGACATGGAGAGCCCACCCAAAGGTGAAGCAGTGTAAAGAACTCACAGCCATCCCCATCTCTGCGGTCACATAACCCGCCTCGCCCAGCACCCACTGGGCCACTTTGAAGTTGGTCTCGGACCTGCCCTCTGATCCACTAGGAGTTCAGTGTGCTGCTCTGAATGAGGACTCTTCCTTTTTTCTTTCTTTTAGGCACAACCACGATTCTATATCACATCTAAAAAAACTGACCTACCCAGGCAGCGTTGTCATTTTCCCAATTATCTCATGAATGCTATTTTTTATATTTGGTGTATTCAAATAAGATTCCAAATCAGGACCACACGCTGCATTAGGTTATTAATCCCTTTAAATCTTAATCCATGGGTTCTTCCCTACCCAACCACCCCTGTTTCCCTCATGTATTTTATGTGTTGACGAACTAGGTCAGTGTAGTGGGGCTGGGCCTCATCTCAGGAGGACCGTGTCAGAGTTGCTGCAATGGAGAGAGCTAGACTAGAAACAGCTTCCTGGGAGAATCTTACCTTATGACCAGGTCACTGGGAAAGACTTTAGGGCTCCCACTCAGCAGGTCTCTGAAATCAGCCAGAAGACAGAAGGCTCAGTTGAACGTTGCGGCTTCTAGTAGGCTCTGCAACGGTGGGCACCTCTCTTTCCCTCTCTGGACTTGTAGACCTCTCACCTGTAAGTGCATCTGATATGGCTGCACTCAGGGGTTCACTGTCAGGATCAGGTGGGCTCCTGTGAGCTGTGAGGTGCTGTGCTGGGTCTCGGAAGGTGCCATGGTATGTGTGTGGGCTGGGAGTACCCTGGGCAGCTAGAATGGCCTCTGCCCAGCTGCCCATGAACTCCTTGGATCCCTTGCCTTACAAAGTCCTCCCCAGTCCTGTCTTCCCCTTTCCCTGGCCAAGCCTTTAATCACTGGGGGGTATGTTCTGTTTTTGTTTTTCAAGGTGATTAAACCCCCTCTGATTTTTGTCGACCCTAATCGTAGTCCAGCTGGCCCGGCTGCTACTCCTGCACAGGCCCAAGCTGTGAACACCCCGAGGAAGGCCCGGGTCTCAGACAGCACCGCCGGGCGCTCCTCCTCCGAGAGCGAGGATGAGGACCTGATCCCCGCCACGCAGTCCTCCACGCCCGGTGAGTGCAGCCCCGCACGCAGTGCTGATGCCCTGCTTCACCTGTCAGGCTCAGCTGGGTGGAGCTGCTGGCACTACCCGCATTGAGGTCAGAAGGGACAAGACGCTGGTCGAGTTGCATAGCAAGGCATTGGTCAGGCCAGGAGTCTGGGCCCTGCATTGTCACTCTGATGAAGGGTGACCTTTGGTTCTAGAGATTCACTTCCAAGGCTGCTCTGCCAGCTCTAAGCAGCGTGAGACTCAGGACAGTGACTAGAAGCTACAGGGACCAGGATCTTCATGGTCTAAGGAAAAGCTGTCTTAATCACTGACTGACTGGGGTGGGCCCTTAAGGTGGCAGTGAGCTTGCCATCCCTGGTGGCATTTAAGAGTTGAGGTAATCTAAGCAGAGATGTTGAAAGGATGGATTTCATCTATCAACAAAAAGTAGGACATTTGCATGTTTGAGACCAGTCTGGGCAACTTAGCAAGACCCCACCTCAAAATAAGAGAGAGAAAGAAAAAAATGTCACTGATAACCCCACTGCCTGCATCCCAAATTATTACTTCTATCATTTCACTCCTGCTGACTTGACCAAAGGTACACCTGTGTTTCTAAAGTGGACCATACTGTACACAGTGCTTGTCATCTTCAGGGGTGTGTTGTGACATTGTCGTGTGTTTGTCAGTACATATGTGATTCCTACTGGCTATAAGGTAGTGCCACGTTCCATTCTGCCCGCACCATATTAGAGGAGACAGAGGGTCTTGTCTTTGGCTCTGATTGAGCAGCTCTCCAGTGAACCCTTGTGGAACAGCCTGTGCAGATATCTGGGTGATTCTCATGAGAGACCATTTTACCTGAAGGGTCTCTGGTACCAGTGTCCCCGCTTGTGGCTCAGGAATAGCAAGCAGCCTGACTGGCCAAGAGGAGAGGGCATAAGGAAAAAACTGGGGGGTGGGTCACTGCCCTAGTAGCCATTTAATGCCACCGAGCCCTGTTGGATGACAGGCCCCCGCCTGGAATGCTTGGTGTACGGAGTGAAACCTTCCCTGTGTAAGGCCTGAGCACAGCACTGGGTTCCCAGGATGGACTGATAACTGGGTTTTGCTACCACTGAGGAGGCCATGGGGCTTCTGCACCCTGATATGTACCTGTCCTCCATTTCAGCTGTTAAAACCAATGTGACTGTGTCTACTGCCCACTCACGGACAACCCCCAGATCCAACAGCAGTGAGGAGTCCAGTCGGGCATCAGAAGGCAAGAAACAGGAGACAGCAGCCACTCAGGTACTGGGTAGACAGGGCGGGAAGACAGCTGGTTCCACTGCAGTGCCTGTCTCCCACCCACCCAACAGCACTGGCCTCACAGCCAGAGGCCTTCCTGTCTTTCCAGCCATAGACCTGATGCCAGATTCCCAAATCACCTTTGTATTGTAGGAATTGCTTTCAGAGGGCATGGTGGCACACACCTGAAATCCCAGTGAATCAGGAGGCCAAGGCAAGAGGATTACAAGTTTAAGGCCAGCCTCAGCAACTTAGGGAGACTGTCTGTCTCTAAATAAAAAATGAAAAGGGCTAGGGATGTAGCTCAGTGGTAAAGCAGCCCTGGGTTCAATCCCAGTACCAAAACAAGAAACAGAATCAAGATGACTTTCAGGGAACCCACAACTGAGCAGAGCCAGCTTCACTCCTGGAGTCCCTTGTCAGTTTTTTCAGCATGATGGAGCTTCTGATCTGTTTTCTTCCTCCCACTTTTGAAATGCCATGAACCAAAGTTGCCCTTTATAGTGTTTGGAACAATGACTTTAGCATTCTTCACAGCCTTTCCCATTTTCAGTGCATTGTTATTTGGCCCTTGCCTGAAGATGAAAACAGTGACCCACTATTCAGATGATAAAACTGAGCACACACCCGCACCAGAGCTATGGCTTGATCAGAATTGGGCAGGGCCAGAACCTAGGCCTCCTGACTCCCAGTCCCTGCTCTTTCCAGCCATATGGGTTTGTTATCCCATTGAGAAGGAGCTCACTATATCTCACCCACTTCTTCCTGAGAGGGCAAGAGAACGTTGCAGTAGGGGGCAGCGCCACCTTGGAGGGGCTGATGTACCACCTGCTCACTGGGTGCACCACAAGTGCTGTCTCAAGAAGGGCCTCTGGGACTGCGTGCTGGTGGGTAACCAGCGTGTGGTCACGACACCCCCCAAACCCGCACCTGTTTGGCTACTCAGCCAGTAGGTGGTGCTGACCGTCTACCCATGCCAGACATGGGCTATAACAGGAACAAGACAGGAGGGTCCCTCCCCTCATGGTGTTCTCCAGCCAGCCAGGAAGCAGGCATTAAACAAGGAAATCAAATAGAAACGAGATCCTCCCCAACTGCTTGCTGCTAGGAAGAAAACAATATAAACCAGGGAATAATGAGTGATCTGCTTTAGGATGTACAGGGAAGACCCCCCACCAAGGAGGTGAGCTGGGGGCACCCTGCAGGTAGGGAAGTTGAAGTTCTCACTCCCTGACTGTTGGTGGGTACATGAAGTAGGAGTGGCACCCAGGGGGACCTCCAAGCTAGAGGCACATCCTGAAGAGGGTGCAGATTAGTGGTGGGCCTCTGGTGAAACTGAGCTACTTCCTTCCTTGCTGGGAGCTCTCTCTACTCTGAGAACAAGGTGACTTGCTCATAGCCTTAAACCTGCCACCCATCTTTCTGCCCAAATGGTGAAATTGCCCCTTTAATTGTCCCTCAGTCCTCGACTCCCGGCCCGTGACTCTTCATGCTTGGGTCCCCTCACCCCAGCCAGACAGGGTCTGACCAGGCCTGACATGGATAGCATCTCAATTACCCGTGGTCTCAGGGCTACCCCTCACTGTCCACAGGTGGCAAAGCAGAACCCAGCTTCCCTCCCACTGACGCAGGCTGCCCTGAAAGTCCTCACCCATAAAGCAAATGAGGCCCAGCCTCCTGCCAGGACTCAGTCTTCAAGTGAGGTGAGCTTTGGAAGCAGAGCTACCAGACCTGCCACAGGGAGGTACAGGCACAGCTCTGGGTCTTCCTGGGTCTCCGTGGGCTGGTGTGTAAGAAGAAGCTACAGCATTCACCCTAGAGAGTCGTGGGAAGGATCCCGGAGATCACCTTTGTGGCCCCATTGCTGTGCTCCGCATTCACCGTACTGCTTGGCCTGACCTTCTGCTCTTTCTTTCACCAAATTAGGTTGGCAGTGCTGTGGGAGCCCTCCCTGTGACTCGTCCCCAGAGCTCCCCTGTCCAGGCCAAAGTGACCAACAAGCTCAAACAACCCAAGCTTCCTGCAGGCCAACAGGCCACAGCCAGTCTCTCCGGCTGCCCCAAAGCCAAAGACCCTGGGAGCTCCGATGACAGCGAGGACAGCAGCGATAGCTCTTCGGGAAGCGAGGATAATAGGGAACCCCAGAAGGCCAAGTCAACTCCAAGGCTAGGTGAGGGTGCTAGGAGGGAAAGTCCAGGGCTGGGGGTGGGGTGCAGCCTGGTAGACCCTAGGCTTTGGCCTTAGCTCATTATGTATCCCAGCTTGATCTGAGACCTTGGCCATGTCATTCCACATTGGATCTCAGTTTACCCATGTGTATTGCCCTCTGAGGAAGTCCATCCAGGTGATTTCAAAGACCTGACTTTTGTTGAGCTGCTGGTAGCCTCTTGCTATCAGGCTCCTCTAATTGACTCCCCTAAATCCCAAGACCATGCTTCCCGACAGAAGAATGCAGGGAGTATAAGTGGGGCCTTGGGAGTTTGAGATGAAGGCCGGGAGTAGCGTTGATGTAGAGGAGCAATAGGAAGCCGTGGGCAGGAGGGGGAGGGACACAGCCCTGGCATCTCAGGCCTCTCAAGGGCTCGCTCTGCCTGACTGACAAGAGCCACCAGGGACCCCAACAGGATACCTTTGTTTCTCCAGTAGGTCCAACCCCCTCTGGGAAGGAGACCTTGGTAGAGGAGACCACAGCAGAGTCCAGCGAGGATGAAGTGGTGGCACCTTCCCAGGTAATTGCCGGGAGAGGGCTGGCTGCCCACAGGGCTTGGGCTGCACTCTTAGACCAGGCGTCCTCAGCTCAGACTTCTGGCCCCCTCCTCTTGCCCTGGGCAAGGTCGTGCCTGCAAAGGCACCAGGCTATTGGGCTTGCTGGTGCACACTTGGAATCCCAGTGGTTCAGGAGGCTGAGGCAGAAGGGTCACAAGTTTAAAGCCAGCCTTAGCAACTTAGTGAGACCCTATCTCTAAATAAAATATAAAAAAGGACTGAGGATGCTGCTCAGTGGTTAAGTGCCTCTGGGTTCAATCCCTGGTACAAAAAAAGAAAGAAAGAAAAGAGCCAGGCGAGCTCCTACCCAGAGTCCTAGGAGCCCAAGCAGTTAACCATCTGGGTCTGTGAAAAGGATTCACCTTGATTCCAGTGAGGCCCAAACAAACATGTCTTAACTAGGTTCCTTTAAGGCTACTCTTGCTGTGCATTGCATTTGCATTCATAAGAAATTTCCCGTTTGGATATACTTGTCTAAAATAGTTCAGGAGGTGCACTCTGAGGGCTGAAGCACCCTGGGCTGGTTTCCTCATAGCGGGTCATGCTTCTGGGCTGGGCGGATGGGCTTGTGGCTTCTTTCACACTGGGCTTCTTCAGTCTCTCCTCTCAGGTTATGTGACCCCAGGGCTGACCCTGGCCAATTCCCAGGCTTCAAAGGCAGCTCTAAAGCCAGATTCCAGCCCCTTGGTTTCCTCTGCTCTGGCACACAGAGATGACCCAGATGGCAAGCGGGAGTCTCAACACACAGCAGGCACCATTTCCCTTAAAACAGGTAAGTCAAGGAACAGTACAACTTGGAAGGACAAGACAATGGGCCTTTTTTGTCCTCCTGCAGCAACAATGCCACCAACATGGTCCTGTCTGCCACCAGGGCCTCTCCACATGAGGGGCTTTTGTCTCAAATGAGACCTAGCAGTACTTCTTGAAGTGCTAGTGGACTCTGCCCTGAGGTGTGGCTCCCATGGTTTGGGCAGCCCAGGAGCCTGGTGTATCCAGCTGGGGGAAGCTGGTTGCAGCTATAGGAGAATGTCTGCCTGGAGGAAGCAGCATCTTGGCTTGTGCAGTAGGCCTCACTCTCCAGCCAGCCCTATTGACTTTCTTCCCTGCACACAGGATCATGGTGTGGGGTGTGGGCACTGAGGATGACTCAGTCAGAAGACTGGAGGCCTGTTTGCAGGAGTTGGCAATGGACCAGCCCAGAGCCACTCTGATGTACTCTAAAGTGTTGACAATCCCCTGGCCACCCTGGGTGTCTAAACATGTCTAATACAGGCCCTGCAGAGGGTGATGCTTCTAGGGCATGTCAAGAAAATAGTCGCATGGCCTTTGGAGGGCAGACTGGAGGGCCTGTGGGCATGGTCAGGCTCACTGCATGTGGCAGTGAGCAGCCTCCAGCCATGAGTGATCACCTCCAGAACCAAACCACTGAGCCCCCTTCCCCTTCCAGAGCTCACCTTGTAAGAGCTTTGTGCCTGTGTAGCCCAGAATGAAGTAGAGACCTATCCCAGTCAGAGGCAGCATCCAGAGGCAGTGGGGAGGCCCAGTCTTTGGGCTTTAAGCTGCAGCTTCGTGTGCTGGGTCAGGAGCATAGTCGTTGCTCACTTTCCTCCCCAGTGTTCTTTGTGAGAGGCGGGTGTGACAAGGAGACATTTTAGAGGGGGCTGTGGAAGGTTTTTTTTACACGTGTAGTCAGCACACAATTATCAGAGGCAAGCAGAGGCGTGGAAAATTCTAAACAAAGGCTGCACCAGAAGTCACTCTGGCAGGCAGTAAACCAGCTTAGTCAGCCACCACTTGTGCACCCAGGAACCCCCCAGGCTGCCTTGAGCCCTGGCCAGAAAGGGCCAAGGGCACACTGTATTGATGGATTGTGAATTGTCAACAAGGTCTTCACTTTTATTTTATATCTATAGTTTCTAAAGAGGGAATCATTATTCATCCATTTCCACAATTTACAAGCAGGGAAACAGCCCTTGAGAGGAGCTGGGTCCCAGCTAGAGTCACGTAAGTTAAACTTGGAGACAAGAACTACTGACCCACCTCTGGACTCTTGGCTAGTTGATAGCATCTCCCTCCTGTTTGCCCTTTCATCTCGTTGGTAGATTTCAGGCCCTGACATCAATGTTCTGGGTTCATTGTCCATCTCCAACCCTAATTTGAGCGGAGTTTTGGTGTAAGAAGACAAAGAGCTCTAAGTTGAAGGTGAGGTCCAGGTGTGAGGAAGGTGTGAACTTTGGAGACTAGATGGGGCCAAGTGACCACTGAACCTCACCTTCCCGTCCATACCATTGTAAGAGGAGGAGCGTTCTTCCCTTGCATCCCCTGAGCTCTTGCCAGATGAGAGTTGTCCCCCAGCTCCCCCAGATCTGGGACTCCCAACTCCTTTCTCCACAGGTAAAAAGGAAGCCACCTCAGGCACCACACCTCCGAAGCCCACAAAGGGAGCCCCAAGCACCACAGACTCAACACAGGCACTGCAGAGCAGCATCGCCCAGCGCCTCCTGGGGGAGCCCTGGCCCCTAAGTGAGGCCCAGGTGCAGGCCTCTGTGGTGAAGGTCCTGACAGAGCTGCTGGAGCAGGAAAGGAAGAAGGCCGCAGATGCCACCAAGGAAAGCAGCAGGAAAGGCCGGAAGCGGAAGCTCTCGGGAGACCAGTCTGCCGTCAGAGCTCCCAAGAGCAAGAAGAAGAAGCAGCTAGCAGCCGGAGAAAGTGGGGAGGGTGCAATTTCTTCAGAAAAGGCCTCCAGGACTTCCAAAGGGAAATCAAAGAGAGACAAAGCAAGTGGCAACACAAAGGAGAAGAAGGGGAAGGGATCTTCCGGCTCCCAAGGGGCCAAGGACAAGCCAGAAGGGGAGCTGGGGACAGTGAAGGTTGAGGGTGGAGATCAGAATGACCCAAAAAGCAAAAAAGAGAAGAAGAAATCTGATAAGAGTAAGTGACCTTGCTTCCCTAGGCCCATGCTGAGGGTGGCAGGGATCCTAGGTACCTCTTGATCTCTTGGCCATGCAGAGGGAGATACCTGGGAAGTGGTTTGTCAAGTATCTTGGGCAGCTAGTGGCAAAGCCAAAAAAAGATTCCAGAGCACCCAGAGCAGTGCGTGTACCAGCTCCCCAAATCCCAGAAAGTTCCCTTAGCAGCTGGCAGTCACATTCATTTTCAGTTTCAGGCTTCTAGAAGGTCCAGGTTCAGGCTGCAACCTGATGAGGGCAGGTCATTGTGTCCTCTGCCCCTTTGGCCCATGTCAGATCTCGGAGGAGCCTGTTTTTCCTGCCAGCTCTGGGGTGCAAAGTGAACCAGAACAGCTGAGTCCTCGTCATCTCTCTAGACCTTGGTTTCCCATTCCCTGAGCCCTGTGCTGGAGTCTGCACTCAGTAGGCCCTTGTCAGCCCTCAGGCCAGCACAAGAGGTATTTCATTCCCATTTTGCAGCTGGAGAACTGAGAGGAGAGGCTGCTCAGGGTCATGGGTTTTCACCAGCTCCAAACAGGCAGCCCTCTCAAGTGCTGCACCAGCAGTGGTAGAGGAGTATGGGAGGCAGGGTAGATGCCTAATGCCCCTACCCTCCAGGACGAGACAGAGTGGCCCTCAGAGCAGGATGCTTGGCTTCTTGGTGCTCAAAGCTGTACTAGATTCCCACTTACCTTTCAAAATAATTGTGGGAGGTTTTGTTGGTTTTTCTTTGTTTAGTTTTTCTTTTCGTGGCTTTGGAGATAAAACCAGGGCTTCACACATGCTAGGCAAGCTCCCTACTACTGAACCACGTCCCGAACTCTGTGTGGGAGTTTTTAAAATGAGTTAATTTAGGGCCAGGGGTGTAGTTCAGTGTTACAGCACTTACCTAGCACGTGTGAGGCCCTGGATTCCATCCCCAGCACTGCACCGGCTAAAAATAAAAAGTGAGTTAATTTCAAGAAATATAGTCATAGTCCAAGCGTTCCATGGGTGAAGAAAACATGAAGCTGGTGCCGAAAGACGTGTCCTGGCCCCACCCTGGCTGTGTTGATGACTTGCTGGGCTGTAGGGAGATCTGAGGACCAGCACCGGGAAAGGCAGACCCTAGGAGCCCTGGTGCCCTGCCCTGTGCACCTCCAGCATGACCCAGCCTCAGGATTCAGATCTGTTGTTGAGAAAGCTTACTTTCTTCTCTCAGGAAAAAAAAACAAGGACAAAAAGGAAAAAAAGAAGAAAGTGAAAAAGGCCTCAACCAAAGACCCTGACGCACTGTTCCAGAAGAAAAAGAAAAAAAAGGTAGAATGAGTTCCTGCGGTCTCAAACCAGAAAAGGGACCCAAACCCAGTTCCCAGGGTGAATGTTAACCCTTCCCACCCCCAGGCCTGTCCCTGTCCTCTCCATTCTTGACTCCAAAAGGGAACCTTGTGAAAGAGCCACGCGGGTGTGTTCCCATTCTCTGGAAACCACAGAAGTGGCCCTGTCTCATCTATGAGGTGGAGGATATCGGGGGAGTTAGGGAAAGGGATACCCACAGAGGGCAGGGAGACCGTATAGGCTGTCGAACACTTCCAGGTAAGAGAAAACGGGACTTGGGCTATGTGTACCCAGCTGGCAGGCTGTCCCCACTGAAGAAACTCATACCCATGTACTTTATTTGGGGTGGGACAGGGGTAGGGTGTTCAAGGGCTGCTGCCCTAAGCAGGGACTATGCTATGGCCAGAGCCTCAGCCCCTCAGGCAGGATGGAGTTCCCACTGTGCCCAGTGGGCTTCAATTTGTCAGGAAAGCTTGGGCTCCTTCCTGGAGACACTGCCCCATCCTCAGGGATCCCTGTACCCCTGACATCTGTTCTGGGGGAACCGCCAGTCCTCAGCAGGAGTGGGAGCAGCGGTAGGGATAAACCTCAGGGACAGGAGCCCTGACACTTATCTCCTCACAGAAGAAGACAGCAGAGCAGACCGTGTGAGGGGCCAGGCACAAGACAGGTATGCTTCCTGACCCTTCCCAGCCATTGGAGGCCCGGGAGGAAGGAGGGCTGGAGGAGGTTCCATTCCTCAGGGGCAGTGGGGCAGAGGGGCAATGCCAGGAGCTGGAGCTGCGATGTCAGAAGGATCCAGAATAACATGGCCAACAGCAGCACATGGGGATCGTCAGTGCCCCTCTCCTGCAGCAAGAAGACCAAGTTTTATCCTCCCCGACGGAGGGAAAGTTCAGGTAGTCTTATGTCTGGATGTGTTTCCTTCCCCTAGGGAGTTCTTCATGGAGTAGTGACCATCTCCAGGCCTCTGACCTCTGCCTGCCGTGGTTTGGGACTGAATTTTTAACTTCTCCCTCTGCAGAAGAAGATGGCCAGCGCAGGATCCCAGTGCTGGCCAAGCCTGTGAGCCTGCCAGAAGCCTGGTCTGAGGAGGAGGCGGGCCCAGCTCCTGGGACCTCACCCCACTGACCCCAGCACAGGGCGCTTCGAATAGATTGTACAGTATATATATTTTTTTAAGTGACCTGTCTCTCCCCCTTCAAATCCAACATGCCTAAGGGCTAGGACTTCCCACCACTTCCTCTGCAAATCCAGTGAGGCCAAGCGTGTGCTTCTCCTATGTATTTGGTCTCTGGCTGATCCCAAGCCTTTGTCTTCTTTTTGTCTGTTCTGTTCTTCTGGTTGTAGGTTGTGGTTTCTGTGTTCTGTTGTTCTTCTTCCCTTTTTTTTTTAACAACTCAAAATAAAAGACTCAAAGGAAAGGTGCAAGTTCCTTCCCCGTGTATCTGGGACAAGGCTATGTAGTTGGCTACTTGGAAAAGACAGTCTGACACCTGGCGGTGAGCAAGCCAGCGCTTGGAATTCCTTCTTGACTGGAGTCGGGGCTCTGGGATTCTGTGAGTGGAACAGTTTGCCTGAGAAAGAGTCTCAGAGGAGCTCCCCAGGGCTGAGTTGCTAAGGAAGGAGGCTGCAGCTGAGCCTCCGGGTAACTGAAGGGTGATTGTGGTTAGTTTCCTGACACCATGGTAGGTCCTATAAAAACCCAGAGCTTAGGAACTGACATGGGCGGGGACACTCTTGAGGTAGATCAGCTGTGGCAGGCACACTAGAAGTGAGTTGCCCTCAGGTCCAGGTACCTGTGGTTCTGTGAAGATGAAGGCAAGTGACAATGAAGTCAAAGGCTACGTTACTTACACAGAACTTGGTGGCAGTGGGAGTGTGGACTAAGGGAAGGGAGAGGTAGCAAAGCCACCTCCTGCTGCTCCATCCTAGACCTGAGAAGGCCCACTTCCACCCCAAGCAGGTGGAGCACCAGAGACCCAAAGTTTTTGGAGACTTCTGATGCTCAACCCCCTGCTGGAGACAGAAAAAACTTGGGGCTGAAGGTCTTAGAGACTCAGGCTGTCATACACCTGCACTCAGGGCTTTAGACCACCTCCTGCCCCCAGTGGCTTGTCTCTCAATCAGTGTGTTGGTCTAGATCGGAGACTGCAGGAAAGTGTCATCACTGGGCATGCTGACCCACATGTCTTTTTCTTTTGTTTTTTGGTGAGACAAAGGATACCAACCCAGGGCCTCACATGTGCTAGGCAAGCACTCTACTACTAAGCCACATTCCCAACCTTTTTTTTTATTTTTGAGATAGGGTCTTGCTAAGTTGATGTGGCTAGCCTCAAACTTGGGGTCCTCCTGCCTCAGCCTCCTGAGTAGCTGGGATTACAAGCAAATGTCACCACTCCCAGCTCCATGGAGGTCTTTAAACTTAAAGAAATGGAGTGATTTCACTAATGTTCTTGATTTCTGCTTCTTCTTCAACTTAAATGTCAACAAACCTAGCCACGGGAGTCCTGTGACTCCTCTTGGTAACAAGTAGCTGGAGCCGAGTAATGTTCGGCCCAGTTAGTTCAGCCTAGGCACCCCGTTCTCCACAGCCCCCGCTTCCTGTCCATTCTTGACACTGAGGCCCTGTATCGGTTGCCATCTGTCATCATACTTGTGCTGTTCTTAGTATAGAAATGAAATTGGGGACATGGGAAAATGTAAGCTAGACCAAGAGGAGTCTGTGCTTTAAAAACTGCAAAAATCTACTTCTTGGGCTTGGGGATGTAGCTTAGCGGTAGAGCGCCCGCCTAGCATGCTCAAAGCCCTGGGCTTAGTCTCCAGCACTGCAAAAATGAACGAACTTCTTTTGGAAGTAAAGCATCTTCCTGTATCCAAGTGTGTCTCTGTTCAAAGACGTGATCCCTAGCCCCCCAGCCTCAGTGCTTGGGTTCCTCGGGCTGCATTTTTATACCTAGATGACTATTTAGGTCTTCGTTGACTTCCTTATGGTAAATGAATTGGATCCCAACAGAAAAGCCAGGAGCCAGCATGTTCTACTTACTACCTTTTATTCTTACGTGAGCCGTGGCCTTGAGGCTGATGGCAAGCTTGGCTGAGCAGGGAGTGGGGGTTGGCATAATTAAGGAGAGGTGGTTGGACAGGGAGGTTGGATTCTTCTCTGGGGAGTGATGAGAGAAAGGGGCAGAAGGGGAGAGGACAATAAATGTGTCCAGCCTAGGGATTGGGGGTGGGGTGCCCCTTTCCCTGTCCCTGGGCCTAGATCTCTGAGCCCCATGTTGGTGACTGCTATGATGTCAGAAATGGAGGTCCCCGTGGTTGGGTCCACCTCCAAGTTTTGCTTCCCTGCTGATGGCTTGGAGTTGGGCAGCAGGGCCCTCCTGTGTCATCTGTGCTGTTGTGATCTGTCATATTCAAGGATGATGGAGAGCCAGTCACCAGAGTCTTATGGGATGAGGTAAGGGTAGGAGTCAGAGGATGAGGTTTGGGGGGACTGGGAAGACTGAGGGCAAAAGGTGCAGGAAAGCCGTGACCACGCAGAGCTGGCTGGGTGCTGGAGACAGCTGCTTGTTTTCACATGAGGACTGTGGAAAGAAACATCAGGGTGAGGTTGGCCACCTGTTTGTTGTCCCTGTCCCTTCCCAACATCCTGGGGCTTCAGAGCAGTCAAGGACTCCACCCTCCACTGCCCCCTGCTCAGCTACAAGTACTACCCGGCAAAGATTCATGCCGCCCCCAGCAGCCCCCAACCCTGTTCCTCATCTGGGAAACGGTCATCCCAGGACTGTCAGAGAATAGCTCACAGTCAGGTGGGAATGAGCTCTGGGGGACCAGGTCCCTGCACAGGGCTCTCACCTTGGTCCATGTCCTGCTTGGTCACACCCAGTCCAGAAGACAGATCCTCCTGTTCCAGTGGCTCTGCCGGGAATATCAGATCCATTTGTTCCTTGTAATACCAACCACCCCACCTCTGGGCAAAGTGCCCAAAGATGTTCTTTCCTGGGGGTGGAGCAGGCTTCGCAGTGTGAAGGTGTGTTTGGGGCCTGAGAGAAAGCCAAGGAAGGGATGGCGCGATGCGATGGGAGTCCATGGGACTCCGGATGCAGGAGGATGACACATGGACAGATGTGTGGATGTAAGAGGAGACAAGTAACTAAGGGACAGACAGAAGAGGAATGCCCAGATGGTTGGATGGATCAAGGGCTGGATGAGTGACTGACAGTGGCTGTCCCCAGGAGCTGCCATCCCATATCCTGGCTCCATGTGCCAGGAGGGACCTCTTGCCCCTCAGCTTTCCTAGTCCTTGCTGGATCTTCAAACTGCTGGCATGGTGGCCCCTGCTTACCACTGCAGTTATGGCGCCCGCGGCTCCTGGTGTGAGGGACCTCAGTACCGTTGGGGAAGACGCACCAGCAGTAGCCGATGCTCCCGTGGCACTGGAGCGGCATATAGTTACCGTTCTCATCACACTTGGGACGGAATGCGCCGGGGTGGACGGCAGGGATGTGGCTGACCTCTTCCTGGCACTTGGTCAGTACTGAAGCGACAGGCGTGATGAAGACAGTGAGTGAGCGGGCTCTGGGCTGGGTCTCAGCAGAGCCAGACTGCACACCCTGCCCTGCCGAGGGCCTAAGACCCTCTGCCCTCCTATCCTTGCCTACTGACTCCGCTCACTGCACACAGACCTGAGGCCTAGACCTACAAGGTCCAAGATCAAAGAGGAAGCAAATGGCTGTGTGGCTAATTCACCCCAGAACTTGATGATCCCTTCTGACAGTCAAAAACTTAAAGTTTGGAATTGCACCCATGATTCTTATTTCAAGAGGAAAGTAGAAATTATCTTTATATTATTGGGAGTACCCAAGTAGAAGTGAGGGTTACCATGCGTTGGGGGTGCTGAAAAGCGGATTCAAACACGAGGTAGGAGTTGGTTGAGGTAGCACGTATGGTTCCTTTTATGAATCGGATGGAGAAATAGGCCCAGGGGAGCCACTGATCTTCCACTTAAGGACATGGAAGCCCAGAAGGAAGCGACCTCCTCTAAATCACACAGCAAATTAGAAACAGCACCAAGGTGAGACTGTAGCACTCACAAAGACTTTAGGCAAAAAAAAAAGTCCTGGGAAAGGGCCTGATGAGGGTCCTGCCTGGCATGTTTGATGTTGGTTTTGCTGTAGGCCCTCTTGGGCCATGTCATCCTCTGTGAGGGAGATGACATCATGACAAGAAGCCTGCATACCCCAAGAGCACTTGCAGTGGGAAGGAACAGACCAGACAAGAGGGTCCAGGGCAGCCAAGCCCAGAGGGAAAGGAGAGATGGTGAGAGGCAGGAGAGTGGCATGCAGCCATGGTGCTGGAATTGGCAAGTGCCACAGGCCCTCACTTTGCCAGTTCCAGAGAGCCCTGTGGGATCCCCAGAGCCCTGGCACCCAAAGGTCCCACTCCCTGTACCTCTTGTTGGAACCTCAGTGGGCTTCTCCTCCAGGGTGTTCTTGCTCATTTCAAACAGGAGCCACTGGTACATCCAGTTCTCAAAGACCTAATGTGGGTAGAGGTAAGAGGTCAGAGGTCAGATTCAGTAGACATCACCAAGTGGCTACCCTGCCTGACTCTTCCCCTGGGGACAGAAACATGTCGGATCAGACAGGACACCAATACCCAGAGTCCAGTGGCAGCCTGGTTCCCCTTAAAGACCCACAGGAATTTTCCCAGGGGATTCCTCAACTCTATGCCTTCTCCAGTGTTCAGGATTCCTAGGGGCCGGTAAGCTCTGGGCAGCTCCCCCAGCCCAGCCTCCCCACCCCACCTCTTTCCAGCTCTACCAGAGACATCAGAAAAGAGGGCTCTGGTGCAGGGAAACCTACTGACCTTCCAGTCCAGGTCGTTCATGGTTTTCTTAAGGTGTTTCAGGTTCTCTGGGAAGCTCCCCTTCAGCTGTGGGTACACTTTCAGGGGATTGGACTTCTGCAGAGAGGCAAGGCAGGAAGGAAGGTTAAAAAGAGCTCCCTGGCAAGCAAAGTGAAATGTGCAGCCTATGTTCCCCTTATCTCCCATTCTGGACCTGAACTGGACCAAGCCTAGACCCTGGACCTCAGCCATAATGGAAGGGGAGGGAGTAAAGGCTGTCCACCTGTTCAGCCACCTGTTCAGTGACAAGGGTCCAGGGCTGGGAGTCAGGCTCCAGCTTCCAGACAGCTCTACCAATACCCAACCCTACTTTTCTCCCTATAGACACCTACTTATCTTCAGGTCTAGTTGACCATCCCAACTAGGTTGGGTCCTCTGTTACTTCAAAGTCACCTATATTTGCCTTGTAGCCTGGTCACTTGTCTGGGATCACACACTCGCCTGGGATCCCTGTGGCCACAGGAGCTGAGATTGATCACTCCCATTGTGGCCTCTGAGTCTTGCACAGAAGGTAGGAAGTTTTTTTAAAAAAATGGAAAGGGAAAAATAGCTAGAGCAAGTCACTTCTGAGATTTTGGCTCCCTTTCTCCATCTCAAAAATGAAGGCAGGTTGAACTCCACATCATTTAAGGGCCACCCTTGAGTTCCTTCAGGTGAGCACATGAGTTTACAATGAGCCAAGCGAGGCTCCTAGCACTCACCAGGAGCAGGTGCATCACGTGGTCCTGCGTCATGTTACCGTACTTGGTGGCGTTCTGCTTGGGCTGTGGAGGGAGGGAACAGAGAGTCACCCGCTGAGGCCCTGGAAGTGGGGGCCTGCAGCAGGAGCCAGCAGCTGGGGTCTGGGGAAGAGCCAAATTCCAGGCACTCAGCAGGCCTGTCCCTGCCACCTCCAAATAGGAGAGCTGTTGGGTCACTTGAGCCTCCAACCTCAGGGTCTTCATTGGTCACAACCAGCATAAGCCTTCCTGCCCAGGGCCTTACCAAGAGCAGTTTTGTGAACAAAAACCTTTAATCCATTCAGGAGAAGGGGAGGCACTTTGTAAAATGGAGGGCGGGCCTCCTCCCAGGCATGGCCCAAGATGCTCTTGCCCCCAAACCATGGGGAGCCCCTACCTGAGGTGGCCCTCGTGCTCCCCAGCAGTCAGGATACTCCCCGCTGGGCCTTTCCTGGGTCCCTTGCCCCCTGCCCCTCTCCTTGGCCCCCATCCACCATCCAGGCTAGATCACATTTCCCTCCCACCATCCTGGGCTGTCCTTACCCCGTGGGGCAGGCCTTCCATGGGCAGCGCCTGCATGAGCAAGGGGGTGGCCATCCGCAGCTGGCCTACAGGCTTGGGAGCTGTGGGGGAAGGGAGAGAGCATGAGTGGTGACCTGGTGCCCGGGTGGGGGGCACCCTGGGAGAGGGCAGTGGGCCCAGCTGGGTAAAGGAATAGGGCCGGGGAAGGAGGGGAGAGCAGGGGTGGGTCAGGATCGAGGAGGGGTACACACGCTTGGGAAGCTTCATGCGCAGGCTCTCCAGTTGTAGGTTCTGTGAGGTGACCGTCAGCTTGTCCAGTCGGCCCTGCTGCTGGTACAGGAAGTAGGCAGTGGTGGCCTGGCCGGCCAGGAGCAAAGCCACCAGGACGGAAAAGCCCGTGTACAGGGTTCCACGGCCGCATTTGCTGTGGGGAGGGGCCAGGGGATGGGTCAGAGGAGACTCCAGAGAGCTGCCCCCATGGCTGGGTAGGAGTAGGAAACACATCCCTTTTACCCGCCTAAGCCACCCACCCACCCACAGTATAAGCGGACTAAAGAAATGCAGCTTTAAGATATCTAGCCTTCCAACCACGGCTCCCCCAGGGCCCTCCCAAGCAGAATGCCTGGAGCCGACCCTGGTCCAGGTTAAGTGGGGAAGAGCCAAGAGACAAATTCCTTGTCCTTTCCTAGTCATGGTGTCCCACAAGTGCAGTAACAGTAGGAGCAGAGGGTCTCCCCATGCTACCTCTGTGGTGGGACTCTGCTGAGGACCAGGGCTGCCCTCCCCTCTAGAGGAAGGGGATTTGCTTTATTATTTTGTAACTGACAAAAAAAATGTGTGCCTTTACCACGTAAGGGGAGGAGGGTATATCTCACCAGTGAAGTCATATTTAGGGAGAAAAAGGAAGGAAATGGAGCAGAGAATGTGGCCCACCTGGAAAGCAGAAGTGTGACCTTGACATTTTAGGGGTGGGTTGGGGGAGCACTGATCTTTGTCACACTAGAGCACAGTCAGGCACCACCCATCGAGGACACATCCTTCGCCCCTTTTGGCACGTACCCAACAGTCTCTGGGCCTCAAAGCCCTCCTCTGTCACCTGAATTCTCCTCGCCTCAGCAATTCTAGGATTTGCTTTTCTTCTTTGAAACAAGATCTGTCTGTGACCACTAAGTATCTCATGGTAATATCCAGGTGGGGACAGGGGGCCGACAGAGTAGATGCCTGAGCCTGTGTGACCTGGATAAATTTCTCACACCCTCTGGACTGGCCATAGAACAATAAGATGTGGCCTCATACCTCAGGGGGCCCTTGCAGCTGTGGGCCTTGGATACAGTTTGGGAGTCATGTGCATGGGGGATATGAGGGTCCTGTTCCAAGACTCTGAGAGTTCCTGGCCTGTTCTCAGACCTGCACCCATCCCTGGGGTTGGGGGGAATACAGGGATTCTGCTAAGGTTTGAGCGTCCCATGTGAATTCAGGTTTGCGACTGTGCTGGTGTGTCAGGTGAATGGGATTGGGTCCCTTGTAAGAGGACTTGACAGAGACTCGGGTTCTCTTGCCCTTCTGCCTGCTGCTACGTGAAAGTGCAACAAGAATGTCACCAGATTGCAGCACCTTGATCTTCAATTTCCAGCCTCCAGAATTATGGGAAATTAGTCTTTTTTTTTTTTTAACAAATTATTTAATCCATGATATTCTGTTAAAGCAGAAAAATAGACCGACAGAACTCTGGAGATTATCAGCTTACTTCAGCTGCAGGCAAGGATGGTTCAGGGAACTGTGCCACACCCTTCTGCCTAGTAACTCATGACATCACAGACAGCTCATTCTCATTGGTTGTCTGCCAGCCCTCCACATTCTGAGCTAAGAGTTAGCCCAAGGGAGAGTTATTCTGGAAGGACAAAGCAAAAATTCTGTGGGGAAAAGAAAGATATCAAACAGGAGGGGAAAATAAAGTTCACTTATTGGCCTTCCCAAGGAAGGGTTGGACTGGACTCTCAAGACAGTGAAAAGTTCACCTGTCTTCACTCTTGCCTGGGTCCAAGCTCCCCAGCTTCATTATTCATTTTTTTTAAACTTAATTTTTCATTTATTGATTTACGTATTTATTTAGCAGTACTTGGGACTGAATCCAGGGATTCTCTGCTACTGAACCACATTCCCAGTCTTTAATTTTTATTTTGAGATAGTGTCTCACTAAATTGCTGAATCTGGCCTCGAATTTGCAACCTGCCATAACTGTCTAAGTAGCTGGAATTACAGGCCTGAGCCACCATGCCTGCCTCATTGACTTCCTATCATCACCAGAGCACCCCCAAAACCCCTGCCTTTTTTCTTTTTTTTTTTTTTTTTGGTACTGGGGATTGAACCCAGGGGCGCTCAACCACTGAGCCACATCCCCAGCATTTTTTTTTTTTTTTTGAGACAGGGTCTCACCCAGTTGTATATGCTACCTTGCCTGGCATCCCGAACCCCTTTTCAACCCCATGCCCTATTCTAGTCCCAGCTCTACCTTCTACCACATGAGCTTGAGGAAGTTCTATCCCTTCTCCTTTCTGAATCTCAGCTTCTCAGACCTCAGAATTGAGAAATTCATATTGAGGATGAGACCATGTAATCTGATTGGAATCCCAATTCTGTCACTGGCTTAGCTCTGGTCATGGGCTAGTCTCTTAACTACTCTGCATGAGTAAAATTGGATAAGAGCATTGCCTCAAAGTGTTGTTAAACCAGATGCATGTGTTAATCTCAGTGACTCAGGAGGCTGAGGCTAGAGGATTACAAGTTCAAGGAGGCCAGCACTTAGTGAGACCCTATTTCAACATTAAAAAAAAAAAAAAAAAGGACTGAGGTTACAGGAGGATGTAACTCTGTGATAAAGAGCCCTTGGGCTCAATCCTCAGTATGCCCCACAAAAAAATGTTATGTTAAATAAGATAATTAGATTAGGGATGGGGATGTAGCTCAGGGGTAGTGTTTGCCTACCATCTGTGCGACCCAGGGTTCAATTCCCAGTAAAACACATAAAATGGTAGTGAAGGTAAAACTCTTGTTCCATGCCTAGCACATTGTTAGCTCTCTATAAATAAAGAATACACTATTCTCAAGGGAGTTAATAGTTAACTTAAGCATTTGACTTCCTTCCTCTTTATGCCTCTTGAAACCCTATCCCCTGGTTCTGGTACAGGGCCAACTCTTGTCACCCCCTCTTTATTTCCTCCTTCGCACTGCCTCCTTGAGAAATTAAAAAAAAAAAAAAAAAAAAAAAAAAAAAAAGTAGTTAGCCAATGTCAGGAGCCAACCAGAACTATTGGGAATCAGGGCGCAGATGTTGCCAGGCAGAAGTGTTCCCAAGAGGGTATGAATCAGGTCCAGTCTAGAATAGCCTGAGCACAAAGGTCCAGGCCAGCTTTAGAAGCAGTAACTGAACTAAAGTGAAAACCAGACAAAGATTTGATGACAGGCACTCTGAATGCTGGCCCACCTGGGTCTGCCACTTGCTGGGGATCCTGAACTCAGAGGGGGCCCACCTTCCCCTCCTCACAAATCCTGCCTTTAAAAGGGGCCTAAAGAAAGAACGGGCTCAAACTGAAATCAGGGACTGGGGTTGTGGCTCAGGGGTACAGCGCTTGCCTAGCAAGTGTGAGGCACTGGGTTGGATCCTCAGCACCACATAAAAATAAATAAATAAAACAAAAGTATTGTGTCCATCTACAACTAAACAAAATTCTAAAATATAAAACAAAAACAAACAAACAAAAAAAAAAAACCTGAAATCAGATTAGTCCTAGTCTATATTCTGTCTTCAACACTCACCAGGTGTGAGAATTTGGCTAAGTTACTTACCAATAAGAGCCCCAATTTCCTTTTGTGTAAAATTGGGGAAAATAAATGTACCTGACTCGTGGGGAACTCCAACTGTGAGAAATAAGAGGTTAGCCTTTAGTTCCGTATCTGGCAAATAGTCATAGTAACAATTGACAGTGCCCAAGGACTGGTGGATGGAAACTAGTATCATGACTACTGTTTATTATTATTGAGACCCAGAGAGAAGCAGTGACTTATCTGAGGTCACACATAACAAAAGCAGAACCACGGGATTCCCTAGGATTTTCACAGGCTGCTGCTGGACCGGTCTACATCTGGTTACTTTGTCCTCTAGAACAGTTCCTCCTGACAACTCTCTAGTGTCTCTCCCAAGACCCTCTCTGCCTGGCAACAGCTGACATCACATCTAGCTATAAGTCCCCACAGAGAGCAAATTACTTTTTTGGTGATGGGGAAGCAGCAGCATTAGGGCACTATATTCTAGCCCCTTTGGGGTTTTGGGGGGGTTGTGGGGGAGGGCACATGGAGAGACCATTTCTGGGCCAGGAGAGGGGCCTGGAGTCCTCTAGATGGCTGTGCTGGCCTCTTGCTCCAAGGGAGAGGGCACAGACAGGGGTACAACCCACGCCAACCCCGAGGTCCCTCAGAAACTTAGCTGGAGTTCCTCTCGCCACTTGAGCCACTGCTGTGATGGCGAGGTCTCTATGTACCCTACAGGCGCCTGGAAGTCCAATTCCCTGGATACAGTCCCCTATGCCCACCCATGGTAATCAGGAAAACTCCTCAACCAGCTGCTTCTACCATCCTCTTTTAGAAACTTTCTCTGCTGGGATTCAGAACATTTTCAAAATCTAGTCCACTCTTTCAACCCAGGATCCATGACCCAGTTTTTGGCGGGGGTCTGTGAAGCCCCCAATACTGTATGAAACGCTAGAGAGAGAATCAGGGCTGCTCTCTTCTGATGTTTTGCATCACGCAAAGAAAGTTGCAAACCCCTGCTCTAAAAGAACCCCTCATTTTACATAAGGGGGAATCAAAGCCCAGAGCTAGCCAAAAGCACCCAGAAAGTGTCCAAGTCAGAGCCTCCATGACGCCTCCCTACAACTCCTGGTCAGGGCTCCTTGTGGGCACCCGCACGTATCTGTGCAGTCCAGGGTGTGTGTAGTCTCTTCTGGTACTCACGCATACCTCTCCTGTGCTCTGGGGCGCTGGCCCAGTATGGGCAGCTGCTCGTGGTTGGAGATGAGGTCACGCTGGTCTTCCATGGCTCTGGCCTCGGGTCTTTTGCTCAGCTCCTGTTGCTGCTGCTGCTGCTGCTGCTGCTGCCACTGCTGCTGCCTGTGTATCTGGAACCCTGAGTCCCTGCTCACCTCTTGAAGTTAGTGCTGGGAGGAATCTGATTCGTCCACAGGAGGTCACTCCGCCCACCTGGCAGATGTGGAAGTGAAAACCACAAAGCTGGAAATACCCCACTCTGGCAAAGCTGCCTTTTGAGGGCCAGGATGAGGAGGGGGAGCTCCCAGGCAGGTAGAAAGGCCAGTGCAATCCCATTGGCTGCCCAGGGCCCTCATCACTTGTTTCTGGGCAGACCTTGGAATTCATAAGGCTCTTAGGATGTTTCCAGAAACAGATAAATGTGTTCACTGCCTAGACAGGAAATCACTTTGAAGCAGAAAATATCTATGTCTGACTCCCCTTCTCCTCCATGCATGAGTGGGTGCAGAAAGGGGCTGTGTACCCTCCATGAGCTTAAACAAGTTCTCTCTGGCCTCGTTATGTCCTCTCAAAATGGGGGAGGGAAGTTGGACTTGGCGTCCCTGCTAGTCCCCTCTGAGGGTAGATGATCTTAAGGCCCTGGCACTAATGCTTGCCACCACTTACAAAGACCTTGTGCCAGGCACTGTGCTTATCATTCACCTGTTGGGACCCTGAGACTTGCAGAGGCCAGGTGTTTGCCCATGGTTTAAGTCTGGAAAGTGATGGAACCCACACTCTTGGCCATTCTACCCTTCTGCCTCCCAATGCTCAAAGTGTGTGGTTCAAATACAGGAGAATGGTGGGAATGGAAGAGGGAGTGGAGAGGCTGGGAAATGGAGCCTGGGGAGAGTTAACAGTGCTGGCAAGGTTTTATTGCCTCATATCTGTGGCTTGTACGTTGTATGTGACACAGTAAAAGTGTATTTGGTCTCCCTCCCGTTTCCTGACATACTAGGAGCCCTGCAATCTCTGGAGTGGTAAGTCTTTTTGTTGACCAATGAGATGACTTGCAGCAGAAAGCTCCCCTCCCCAGTAGCTTCAGGATTGGGACTGGTTGCCAGAGGAACCAACCAGGTGATGAGAAGGTTGGGGCCTCCGGATTTCCATGGAAGGGAGAGAGGATAGAGATTGAGTTCAATCACCAACGAGCAACGATTTAATCAGTCATGTCTATATCATGGAACTTCCGTAAACACTTGAACCAACGGGGCTTGGAAGGCTTCTTTGTCTGTGTGCAATAGGTGATGTACCTCAACTTCACAGCAGAAGCTCCTGTGCCAGGAACCCTTCCCATCCCTTACCCCATGTGCTTCTTTGTCTGGCTGTTCCTTTAAAATAAACTGTATTCTTCATAATAAACTGGTCAACAAAGTGTCCCCTCCTCCCAGAGAACAGACTGGAAGCTTATTCCCCAGACTTAGGAAAAGGGCCTGACCCTGCATGGAAGCTGGCCAGAATACAGACACCAGGCTTTCTTCCTCTGGGAAACTGACTCAAGGAACCTTCTCTGGGGATCCCCATGCCAGGGGTACATACCTGGAGATTCTGACGTTGCGGGTTCCCTGATGAAACGACTCAGCCAGGTAGCCCTCTGGGAAGCCCTTATTGAATAAGCCCTACTCATGGGCCACAGCTTCCACTTGATGCTTAGAAAATCAAAAGTCATGGGCTGGGTTGTGGCTTAGTGGCAGAGCACTTCCCTAGCATGTGCGAGGCCCTGGGTTTGATCCCAGGAAATAAAATACTAAATAAATAAAGTACTGGAAATAAAATAAAAAATAAAAAATTTTTTAAAAAGCAAGAGGATCACTTAAACCTAGCAGTTCAGGGCCAGCTCGGGCAATATAGTGAGATCCATCTAAAATAAAAAATAGATTGTTAGAAGGTATAGGTACTACAGAAGAACAACAAAAAAAGAAGAACTCTTCAAGATTAAAAATACAGGCTGGGCGTGGTGGCGCACTCCTATGATCCCAGCAGCTCGGGAGATTGAAGCAGGAGGATCGTGAGTTCAAAGCCAGCCTCAGCAAAAGCGAGGCACTAAGCAAACTGGTGAAACCCTGTAAATAAAATACAAAATAGGGCTGGGGATGTGGCTCAGTGGTTGAGTACCCCTGAGTTCAATCCCTAATACCAAAATAAATAAATAAATAAATACAGGTCAGGCACTACAGAGCACACACCTATAATCCCAGCTACTTGGAAGGCTGAAGCAGGAGGTTTGCAGGCTTAAGGCCAACCTTGGCAACTTAATGAGACCCTGTCTCAAAAAAAAAAAAAAAAAAATAGTGAAAGTGACCAGGGGACCAGGGATGTAGCTCAATAGTAAATTACTCCTGGTTTTGATACCCAATATCACGCCAAAATAAAAAATAAAAAAGACAGATATTAAACAGTAGAAAATGGAAGTTTTTTTTAAAAAATTATTCCAGAAAGTAGACCACAAAGACTAAAAAAAGAGAGAGAGAGAGAGAGAGAAAGGAGAATTAAATTTAGGAGGGTCACTTGTCAAATATCAGAGTTACAGAAATAAAGAACAGAGAAAATCTAGTGAAACAATAATTCTATAAAATTTCCAGAACTCCAGGATATATATTTTTAAACTGAAAAGGCCCAATGAGTACCAAGAACAAGATATGAAAATAATTTCACAGCAGAAACACATCATTGTGTAGTTTAAGAAAAATAAAGACTAAAAGAAGATTCTACAAAATTCCAGACAGAAAAAACAAGATAGATACAAAGAATAAGGAATGGAGTGACTTTAGACTTCTTTTTTTTTTTTTTTTTTTGGGTATCGAACCCAGGGGTGATTTTATTTGGAGACCAGGGTCTCCTCACAAAGTTGTTTAGGGCCACACTAAGTAGTTAAAGCTGGCTTTGAACTGATTGTTTTGTTTTGTTTGTTCTTTTTAGTTATACATGACAGTGAAATGTGTTTTGACATATCATACATTCATGGAGCATAATTTCCCATTCTTGTGGTTGTACATGATGTGGCTTCACACTGGTTGCATATTCATATTTGAACATAAGAAAGTTATGTCCAATTAATTCTACTGTCTTTCCCTTTCCCATCCCACCTCCCTTCCCTTCATTCCCCCTGTCCAATGTGGTGAACCTCCACTCCTCCCTGCCCCCAGCCTATTGTGAGTCAGCATTAACATATCAGAGAGAACATTTGGGGATTGGCTTATTTCACTTAGCATGACAGCCTCTAGTTCTATCCATTAACCAGCAATTCCATAATTTCATTCTTCTTTATGGCTGAGTGATATTCCATTGTGTATATGTACCACTTGGCTTTGAACTTTTGATTCTCCTGCCTCAGACTCCTGAGTTGCTGGGATTATAGGCGTGCACCACCATACCCAGCCTAGACTTCATCATTGTAATGCTGGAAATCACAGGTAATGAAGCAATGACTTCAAAATTCTATGGGAAAATGATTTCCACCATAGAACTTTCACTGAACTAAATTATTGAGTAGATCGTATCATAAGATATTTTCGGCCATCCACTATCTAAAAAAATCTCCTTCCATAATACCCTTCCTTAAAAGGCCTCCATGAAAATGAAGGAGTTCACCAAGAGAAAAGGAAATGGGATAATGGGAAACTAAAATTAAAACTCAGTGAAAGAGAGGAAATGAGGATTCCAAGGATTGCTAGCATGGAGAAATTCCAGAAGTAAAGTAACTGGTCTCAGTTGGATCAGGCCCAACAGTTCTGAGACACTAACTTGATAGCAATCTGGTATGTCTAAATGTATTGACAGGCCATTTAGGTCATTTTTGGAGAATACAAGGTTGAATTATAATGATTTTGTAGAAAATGAAGCAAATGAAAAACCAAGACTACTACTAACTCTTGGGGAAACAGAAGTTATACAGAGATTTAACAGTAAAAGCTAGTGTACTATGTAGCTGACTTAGGAAGAGCATTCACATTGTCATAATATGGTAAATGCTGACTGCCGATCTAACCAGACACATATCGGAAGATGAGAAGACAGGAATAGGGACTTCTGGGGCAGGGGAGGCAAGGGAGAAGAGAGAGCTAAATCTTCATCTCCCACAGTGGAAAACCAAACAGTTAATGTCAAAGCTGGAAAAATCAGGAAGTAACAATACTGGAGTCATTCAGAGATAGAGAAGTAAATAAATCAGCTGAAAATTTTGAAAGTGATATCAAAAGGGGATTGAGGGTCTGCTATTTTTCACAGCAAGCCTTGGAGAAGTATTTGATTCTTCAAACTATGTGAATTCATAACTTTGATACAAAGTAAAACTAAATTTAAAATGAAGAAAAAATACATCAAAGCCAGTAGATTCTAAGCAGATTGTGATAAAATGGAAGTCCAAAGCCTTTTCCCTGTGAAGCAACTTTAGGACAAGGCTGAAGCGGACCCCAAGGTCATCTTGTCCTTGCTCACAGGAGGCTGGAGACTGATTCCAGCTAGGAGGCTAAGTCCCAACACCGAGTGCCCCAGGGCGAGCGGGAGGATGGCTCCCTCCATCTCTCCTCAATGGGTACGAAGTTCCAGCTTCCTCATTTTATTACACAGGCCCACTGCCCAGTGGAGATTTGTCCCTGCCTGTATGGGGAAGGAGACAGAGGGACAGGAAACAGAGGGACTTAGATGCAACACCTTATAGGGAAATGACATAGGTGGAATCCACCTCCTACATTGTTCATAGAAGAAAGTCTGACTCAGAGGGGAAAGGAACTGACCCCTGGTCACATAGCCAGGTCTGCAGAGTCGGAAATGGCCTCTGCAGTACAGTGTTTTTGTTAAAAACAGAAGAACTCCATGCAGACTGCTCCAAAACAGCCAATTCCAGGCCTAAAGAAGGTGAATCTGAGTCATCTCCCCCTGCCCAATCCCCTGAGCCTCAAAGACTCCTGGGGATTGTCAGAACGACTCAGGAGCCAACTTCAAGGCCAACTGCCAGCCAAATACAGGTCAATGCCAGACTCAAATAGAATAATTTATGTGCTTCTTTAGAAGAAACTGTAGCTCCATTCCAGTTGTTGAGGGAAAACTCTCCAGAAGAAGAAAGGTTTCTTGCATTGTTGCAGAGGAACAGGTAGAATTTGAAAATTACCTTTTTATAACTCCCAGTGTAATAAGTGATTAGGAAAGGGTCATCAATGAAGGCCAAGGCCATGAAATGGAAACTCAGGGAAAACAGAATAGTCACTTGCCAAAGTTGCAACCCAAAGCTCTTTGCTGCTTAAAAACAGGGAAAAGTGTTTTACAATAGTAAAAACAGTGCCAATTTTCTGTCACCACTTCAAGCAAGAGGCCAAACAGCCTCATGGTGGGATAATCTGACATGTGCCTCCTGATAGAATATGAGAATATGCTAACATCGACTGGGTAATATCTTTGCCAAAGAGTCATTAACCTGAATCCACCTGGAAGTCTTAATTCCAATTTACAGTAAATTCAGAGAGTAGAAGCACACATTAAATTAAAACATTAAATGACTATAACATTGACACTGGTGGGGGTAGGTTCTTTCAGAGAATAGGCACATTGTGTGTTTAAACCTCACTGAAATTTCTCAGCAACTATTGAAAGGTGCCAGGTATGATGGTACACACCTGTGACCCCAGCAACTCGGGAGACTGAGGCAAGAAGGAGGGCCATGTCAGGGTCTACCTGTGTAACTTAGCGAGATCTGTCTCAAAATAAAATAAGGGGCAGGAGATGTAGTTCAGTGGTAGAGTACCCCCTTGTTCAATTCTTGGACTGAAAAACTAAACCAAACCAAACAAAAAACTGCCAAAAGTTTTTTTAGATTTTTTTTTTTAATGGCGTTAGGAATTGAACCCTGGACCTTGCATATACTGGACAAATCCTCTACCAGTAAAAATTTTCTCTTTTGATAGGGGGGGAAAAAACCCAGCTCCACCACATAGCATACATGTGACTGGCAAATTATTTACTTTACCTGTGCCTCACTTTCCTCATCTGTAAAATGGTCATGCTAGTAGTGCCTATACCTCATCAGGTTACTCAAAGGATTAAATGAATACACACATGACTGACACAGAAAAAATGTGCAATAAATATTAGATAGTTCAATGATACAACTTTTTCTGCAAACTTGTTAAATCTGAATCTGTGATCCTGCCTACGAGCAGAGGTTTGGAGCAACCCCTTCCTAGGAGTCTGGTCCCAAGGTGTCCTCCTGGCACTTGTCTAGGCAACTACCTGAGCTCTGGGCCCCAGAAGTATGAATTTCTTTCAGTTCACCCTGGGAACTCTCCCTCCCTGTTCTTCTCCGTGGTCCCTAAACCCCTGATGAGCAACACCAAGTGGCAGGCAGGACATGCATGCCCAGACTGTCTACCATCCCACAAGGTGGTAACTTCAGGTGTTGACGTCAGTATGGGGCCTCCTTGGACCCCAGCACACTTTGGTCATGAGCAAATCCTTTTAGTCCTTTATCTGCTATACTTGACCCAGGAAAACATACACCATCTCTCTCGGTCGTTCATTCATTCATTCATCCTTCAACAACTATTTATTGAGCATCTATTTGGTGCCAGGCACTGTTCTAGGTGCTTGGGATACATAGCAACACATGGGCATCCCTACCGGTATGGAGATTACTTCCTAGTGTCAGGAGACAAGCAAATAAATTATAATGTGTTAGAGGATGGTAAGTGCTATGGCAAAAAGGAAAGCCACTGCTGGAGAAGGCAGCCATTTCCCATATTTTGTATGGGCAAATCCTCTACCAGTTTTGTAGGGGGTTGGGGTGAACCTCATTGACAAGGTGAGACCTGAGTCTCAGGCTTAGGGAGGTGCACACCACGTCTGCAGGAAGAATTCCTGGCGGAAGGAAGACCAGAGAGCTTCCTACAGTGGGAACCAGACCAGTATGTCTGAGGGACCATACGGAGGCCAGGTGACCAGAGTGGTCACCGACAGTTCTCTGATTTTACTCTGAGTGGAAGAGGAAGCCAGGGGAAGGTCTTGAGCAGAGGAGGGCTGTTCTCGGATTTGTGTTTTAAAAGGCTGGCTCTACTTGCTGCATTGATAATCTGTTCAGCAGGGGAAGATAATCCCACCGAACTGCTGTGAAGGTCAGAGATTGGGGAAACACTTTTTTAAAAATTTGTTAGAGCTTTATAGTTATACATAGTAGTTGGGCTCATTCTGACACACTCACTCATGCATGGAATTCAATTTCAGTTCACCATTTCCCCTCCCAACCTCCCTCTCCTCCCCGCTCATCCTCCCAGCCCCCTTCTCTTCTCCTCGACTGTGCGGGACTTCCTTTTGCTTGTTTATTTATATTTGATTGGTTCTTTTTAGTTATATGTAGAGGTGAAGTTCCCTGTGGTGTATTTATATATGCACATAACATTGTTTTTAAAGACTTCATTCTGCATTACTTCCCTTTTCCCATCCCTCTGCTCTGCCTCTCCTTCTCTGTCTTTTATTTTGGGGGAGCGGATACCAGAAATTGAACTCAGGGGCATTTGACCACTGAGCCACATTCCCAGCCCTATTTTGTATTTTATTTTGAGACAAGGTTTCAATTGCTTAGCACCTTGCTTTTGCTGAGGCTGGTTTTGAACTCGAGATCCTCCTGCCTCAGCCTCCTGAGCCACTGGGATTATAGAATTGTGTCACCACATCTGGCTCCTCCTCCTTTGTTATTTTACTCTAGATTCCAGATGTGTGAGAAAACTTTCCACATTTGAGTTTTTAAGTCTTGTTTTTTTTTTTTTTTTTTTTTTTTTTTTCATTTAGCATCATGATGTTCTCCATTTTCATCCATTTACCAGCAAATGCCATAAATTCATTCTTTATGGCTGAGTACAACTCCATTGTGTCTATATACCACAATTTCTTAATCCATTTATCTACTGACCAGCATCTTGGATCCATAATTTAGCTATTGTGAATTGTGCTGCTATAATACATATTGAAGTGGCTATATTGCTAAAGTGTGCTGATTATAGTTTATTTGGAAAAATACCAAAGAGTGGGATAACTGGGTCATATGGTGGTTTCATCCCTCATTTTCTGAGGGATCTCCATACTACTTTCCAGAGTGGTTGTATGTACTAGTCTGCAGGCCCATCAACAAAGCACAAGTGTTACCTTTTCCCACAACCTCACCAATGATCATTATTTGTATTCTTGATCATTGCCATTTTGATTAGAAGATGAAATCTCAGTATAGTTTTGATTTATATGTTACTATATGTTTACTATATGTTGAACATTTTTTCACATAATTCTTGGTCATTTGTGTTTCTTCTTTTGAGAAATTTGTTTAGTTCTTCTACCTGTTTATTGATTAGATTATTTGTGGGGAGAGGTTTGGGGGGGAATTAAGTTGTTTTTAGTTCTTTATATATTCTGGATATTAATCCCCTATTGTTGGAGTAGGTGGCAAAGATTTTCTTCCATTTTGTAGGTTCTCTCTTCATTTTTTTTTTTTTTTACATTTTTCAAGATGTTGATAGACCTCTATTTTTTTCATTTATTTATATGTGGTGCTGAGGATCTAACCCAGTGCCTTACACATGCTAGGCAAGCGCTCTATCACTGAGCCACAACCCCAGCCTCTCTCTCTTCATTCTTAATTGTTTCCTTGGCTGTGTAGAAGCTTTTAAATTTGATGGCAATCCATTTATTGATTCATGGTTTTATTTCTTGAGCTTTAGGGGTCTTATTGAGGAAGTCAGTGCCTGTACCTAAGTATGGAGTGTTGACCCTGTTTTCTTCTAACAGTTACAAAGTTTCTGGTCTAACTCTTAAGTTTTTATCCATTTTAATTTGACTTTTGTACAGGGTGAGAGATAGGGATCTAGTTTCATCTTTCTACATACAGCTATCCAGTTTTGGGAAACACTTTGTAAGAAAAGGCCCTATGTGTAGTTACAATGTTATGGGAAACGAGACAGGGGCTCTGCTCTTTTCCATTCTACTGAAGAGGTAACTGAGTCCCAGCAAGGCCTGGTGACTTGCCTGGGTTGCATGTTCCACAACCAATTTAGCATCTGGGACTCCCCCACTCTTCCCCAGGACAAGGCACCATCTGTCAGGGAGGTAAAAGGAATGGCTTTGGACAGCTGCTGAGTGGGACCAAGTCCTGTCCCTGTGATTCATTCATTCAGCAATATTTATTAGGTAGCAGTTCTGTGTCAAGCAGGATCTGAACTGGGAGCTGGGACAGAGGCATTTAAAACCAACCAGTGAGGGAGGGCATGCAACATTCCCTGGTGGAGTGAGGGTTGAGTCGGTGTCTGATATTAGCTGAAGTACAAGCCACCAATGGCTGGGGGCGGGGACAAGAGTCAAGCTGTGGCCTGAGCAGGTTGCACCCTGAAGCTGCAGGCAGGGGGAGCAGTCCCCCGATTGCAAGCTGGAAGGCCAGGCATGATAGGGCTGCAGCCCTGAGTGTGGGGAAAAGAGAATGAAGAGTAAAAAGTGCAGAGGAAGAGTGGACTCAGCTCAGCCCAACTCTGGGGAGAGGGTGGGACCAAGATGCCACTGAGCCTTCACGTGTGGGTGATGGAGAAGATGATGCCGTTCATAAAAACAGGAAGTTCTTGGCATATTTGAGGAACAGAAAGGAGTACAGTGCGTTTGAGCGCAGCGAGCAAACAAGCGAGGGGAAGCCAGGAGAGGGGTTTTGGATGTCACTGATGACACAGGCTGGGCCAGATCATGTAGGCCTCGGCTTCTCGGGAATGATTGTACACAGGATGGCCAGCCAGTGGAGGGGAGGGGGCAGGCCGCTGCTGGGTCTGGCTTATTAATGATTGATGTGAGGAAGGGTAGAGATTTAAGGGGGTCAGAGTGGGACTCTGGAGGCTAGTTAGGAGTCGAAGGCGTTTAAACAGCGTGATGACTTTAGGTGGTGATGGAGATGAAAAGGAGGGGAAAGATTCAATAACTGTTTTGAAGGTGGAAATGTTAGGACTTGCTAAGGGAGAGGGGAGAGAGAAGTAAAGATGGTAGCCCTGGTGGTGGCACCAATGAGATGGCCACTGAGATGGGAAGACTGCGAGAACATATCCTGAAATAGGTAGAACCCAGCGTTCTGTTCTGGCTGGGCTCGACTGACACCCACTCGCAGACATCAAGTAGACAGCTGAGGATACCACTCTGAAATTTAAAAAGCGTGAACATATACATTTGCAAAGGCTCGGCATGCAGGCAGTGTTTAAAGCCATAGGATAAGGAACATGCTCTGAGGAGCCTCTGTGTTTCCATATTGGATGGAAGAGCCCTGAGCAGTGGGGAGAAGGACAGGCAGCTTCCATTTCTATCTCAATAAAGGTTTGGAAGAGGAAGTGATCACCTGTGTCAAATACTGCTTGGAGGACAAGCCAGACAAACAAGGGAAATGCCCACTGTCCTTGACCATGTGGAGGTCACTGGCAACATTGACCAGAGTAGGTCTGCAAATTGGGGTGAGGGGTGAATGGAGCCAGTGCTGTGAGGGGGAGCAGGGGCGAGGCAGAAGACACGCACGGCGCGGTGCGTTGCTAGCGGGCTCCTCTGCCAGGGGAGCAGCATAGTAGGGAGAGGAGACCCTCCAGGGGTCCCCACCGCAGCACTGTGAACCCCCTCACAAACACAGGACAGAGGGAACAGGAATGGCCTCTGGCCAGGTCCTGGATTGCCTCCTTGAGAGGCCAAACCAACTCCCTACACCCTCCTTTTTTCCTACTCTCCAGGACTCAGGCCATCCTCCTCAGCTTCTTTCCTTCCCTGTTACCACAGCCCCGACCCGATGGGCTGGAGGGGAGAGTGGAACTCCCAAATCACACAAGCCTTCGCTCCTGATTCTCATGGCTCCTGCCAGAGCTCTGGTCACTTCTCATTCATTCATTTTTTATTTATTTGTTTGGTACCAGGGATAGAATCCAGGAGTACTTAAGCATGAGCCACATCCCCAGTGCTTTTCTATTTTTTATTTTGAGGCAGGGTCTAATTTGCCTGGCCTGGGCTCAAACTTGAGATCCTCCTGCCTCAGCCTCCCAAGTAACTGGGATTAGAGGTACACATAGTTTTTGATGGAGTGCAAATTATTCCCATGTGGTTTCTCACTTTTTTGTTGCAACAGCCCTATGAGTGTCAGAGGAATTTAATGAATTGTACAAGCACTAGCTAAGTGCTAGTAAGCAGTAAAGCTGGGATTTGAACCCAGGTTTGGCTGGCTACAGAGCACACTTTCTTAACTACCAGGCAGACTACCTCCCACAAGCCCTTTACTTTGACCAGCCTTCATGAAGCCCATGGCTTCAGCAGCCCCTTCTGAAGGGGCTGGATCAGAAAGGCATATGGGATTCTTTCCTACTCATTTTTCATATGGATAACATTTTTCTTTTTTTCTTTTTTGCTACCAGGGATTAAATCCAGGGGTGCTTAACCATTGAACAACATCCCCCGCCCTTTTTTTATATTTTATTTTGAGACAGGGTTTTGCTAAGTTGCTCAGGGCCTCACTAAATTGCTGAGGCTGGTCTTGAACTTGTGATCCTTCTGTCTTAGCCTCCTGAGCTGCTGGAATTATGGGCATGTGTCACCACACTTGACTCATATGGATAACTTCTACCTTCATTACTCTCCAGACAAGTTTAATACCAGTCCTACTCAGGAATTAAGGCTTTTGAGCATTTTCTCACATCTCTGATATTCTGCTTTCATGCCTCTAGAGTCAGTATGCTTACTACTTCCATAAACAAACCAATCTAGGCAATAGAAGAGCAGAGCCGTAGAGTGCATGGATCTGATCCACGTTGCTTTGGTTAAATCTTAACTCTGCTACCTACTAGCATCCTGTGCCTCAGTTTCTTCATCTGCAGAATGGTAATAATAGCAGCATATTTTCCTAGTGTGATTATGAGAATTAAATAAGATGCTACATTTTAGTTGCATGGTGTTATGAGGTTTAAATCTGGAATGTCTCCAAAGGCCCATACTCTGGAAGCATGGTCCCTAATGCAGCAAGGTTCAGAGGCAAAGATTGAATCATGAGGGTTCTGACCTCATCAGTGGATTAATCCACTCGATGGATTAATACATTGATAGCTGATGGACTGCTAGGCGGTGGGATCTTGTTGGAGGAAGTAAGTCATCAGGAGCATGTTCTGGAAGGTTTCATCTTCTCTCTAGCCCCCTCCCCTCATTCTCTGCTTCTTGGCTGCCATAAGCTGAGCAATTTCCTCTGCAAAGCCCCTCTGCCACGCTTCTGCCTTGGAACCAGCTGGTAATGGACTGAATACTCTGAAATTTTGAGACAAAATAAATCTTGCCTCCTTTAAGTTGTTCTCATCAGGTACTTTGGTCACAGAGACAAAAGGCTAATACAATAAAGGTTTAATAAATTTACCTACTATCATCATCACAGTCAATAATGCTATATTCCCAAGTAGAGCTACAACTTGCCTCCCACAACAACCATACTTGAGGTCTAGCCCACCCTCTCATTCACTTACCTGCAGGTTATTCCTATTGTTCTGCATTTCTCAATTTTTATTTTTTCCTGATACCAGGATTTGAAAATCCAAGTTCAATTATGCATTGCACAAACATATTTCTCCCTTACAGAGTCACTGATTGTTTTCCAAGCAGGCTCAACTTTGCCAAACAAACTTGGGGCTAGAGAATGGTAGCTTCAAGACTTCTGCTTGTGCCCTCACAGGCCTGCATATTTGTTCCCAGATATTTGCATCCCTCAGAATTGGAAACCATCAGTAGGTCCCTCTGTTTATATGTCCTAAGCATCTACTGTTAGGGTAAGATTATGTTATGATGAAGAGCCCAGATTTTTGAGCCAAACAGAGCTAAATTCAAATACAGACTCTTCTGCTTACATGTGGTATGATCTTGGCCGACACACTCAGTCTCCCAAAACCTCAGTTTTCTCATCTGAAAAATGGGACTAATACTAGACTAGCCTATTTCATAGGCTACTGTGCAGAGTAAGAAAATGTGTGTAAAACACTCAGCATAGAACCTACTTTAATAAATATTTAGCATGAATATCTAGGGCTGTGCTATTTAATATGGCAGCCATAGCTGCATGTGGTGGTTGAGCCCTTATATGGCTAGTCCAAACTAGACAATTTTTTTTTCAGTTCTGGGGATTGACCAAGGGCCTTGCACATTCTGAGCAAGTGTTCTACCTACCATTGAGCTACAACCCCAACCAGCCAGTCCAAATTAAATGTGCTGAAAGTATAAAATACACAATGGATTTCAGATTTAGTACAAAAAAGTAAAATATACTTATAATAGTTTATATTGATTACATGTTGTCAAAAACATTTTGGACATACTGTGTTAAATGTTACTAAAATTAATGTTGCTATTTATACTTTATTAATATGGCTACTACAAAATTTGAAATTACTTATGTGACTCATTTTGTGGTTTGAAGTATATTTCTTTTGGTGATGATTCTAATGGGTTCTGCTGTCTTTTATTAGGGGAGAAGAGAGATTTAAATTTTACTTGTTGCATCTGTCTCTTATATATGTTTCTGAGTTGTAAAGACTCTTTGGAGATCCAACTTCATCTCTGTAAAGATGAGAAAAGGCCTATAAGAAATGGGATATGCAGGCCAGGTGTGTTGGCACACATCTGTAATCCCAGTGACAGGCTGAAGCAAGAGGATAGCAAGTCTGAAGCCAGTCTCAGCAATTTAGTGAAGTCCTCAGCAGCTTGGTGAGACACTGTCTCAAAATAAAAGATGAAAGGGGCTGGGGACATGGTTCAGTGGTTAAGCACCCCTGGGTTCAATCTCCAGTATCAAAACCAAAAAACAACAAAAAAGAAATATGCAGGGCTGGGTATATAACTCAGTGGTAGAGCACTTGCCTAGCATGTGTGTTTCTGGGGGTAGTCCCCAGTACCAAAAAAAAAAGGAAATAGGTATGGGATGAGTTATGCTGCTAAGGACCCTAGAATTAGAACCCAGGCACCCACATAGCAGGCAGCTTCCTGCCATAACAATGCTGCCACCTCGTGGTCACCCATATACAATAAACTCCCTCCCTTCAGATGTAGGACTCTGCTACTATCTACTTCTCAACCTAAGCAGACTTGGAGGACAGGAAATGTCCTCCTCCTCTGTGACCCTTGCAGCCTGACTGCTCTAGACGGTAGGGTAATTAAAAGCACAATCTGTGGCTATAGGTGTGCACCATTTCAGGTGCTTGGCTACAGAGTCACCTCAACAGACAAGTCCAGTAATCACCCAGGCCAGTGGCTCTAAAGTGAGGTTTGTGGACCAATGTCAGCACTACTTGGAAACTTATTAGAAATGCAAATCTTCAGCCCTCCGAGAAACTGTGGAATCTGAATCTGATGCATGCTCATGTTTGAGAAACACTGGACTTGGTGATAAAGACACATGTATCAGGTGGCATTAAGAGCTATAAATACAGCAGAATAAATGAATAACTGGAGAATGATGGCCAGAGGTAAGGGATGCCACCGTCCCTCAACCAGATGGGCTGATCAGGGAAGATCTGGCTAATAAAATGATAAGTTCCAACAAAGATCTGAAAGCAAATACCTAGAGGAAAGGGAAGAGGAAAGACACGATTCACTTTAAGATACCTCCTATAAATCACTCACACAACTCTGCCTACCTCTCCTCACCTTATATCTCCACAACTTAGTCACATGAGCCACACGTAGCTGTCCAGGGAAGTTGAGAATTTAAGTCTTTTTTTTTTGGTACCAGGAATTGAAACCAGGGCACTTAACCACTGAGCCACATCCCAGCCCTTTCCATTTTATTTATTTTTTAAAAATATTTTTGGTTGTAGATGGACACATACATCATTTATTTATTTACTTATTTTTATGCTGAGGATCCAGCTCAGGGCCTCACGCATGCTAGACAAGTGCTCTGCCACTGAGCCACAGCCCCTCTATTTTATTTTTTATTTTGAGATAGGGTTTCGCTGAATTGCTGAGGCTGACTTTGAATTTGCAATCCTCATCTTAGCCTCTTGAACCACTGGGATTACAGGCATGAGCCACCAAGCCCAGCTGTGAATTGAAGTTTTTATTCTGATCAATCATACATCCAGCTAAAAATTAAGACTCCTATTTACAATAGAAAATGAAGAGACTGTCTTTGCCACGATGATTCTGCTGTAATCAGCTTTGGGCAGGTCTTGTTTACACGTGTATGCCTCCAATCATGGAGAGATTCCTATCTCATGATGTGCTTTTATTCTATTAGCAGCTGTTAGAAAACACTTCTTTATTTAATGCTCAATTCTATTTTTCACAAGTCCTACCCAATGACTGACTTCTATTCCTCCCTCCTTTCTTTCTTTGCTTCCTTTCTCCCTTTCAGTACCGGGGATTGAACCCAGGTGCATTCTACCACTGACTTATATCCTGTCCTTTTTAAAAAAAAATTTTGTATATGGACCAACACCTTCCATTTATTTGTTTGTTTATTTATTTATTTATTTATGTGGTGCTGAGGATCGAACCCAGCCCTGTGCATGCAAGGCAAAAGTTCTACCACTGAGCCACAACCTCAGACCTCCCCTCTACCCCCACTCCTTTTTAAGACAGGGTTTCACTAAGTTGCCCAGGCTGGCATTAAAATTGTGATCCTCCACCTTCATCTCCAAGTCACTGGGATTAGAGGTGCATGCCACAGCACCCAGCAACTTCTATTACATTAGTGCTACACCAATAAAACTGCTGGTTCTTCCCTAAGACAGAATTTTGAGTCCCTCATATATCTTCTTGGGCCACTTAAGGCCAATAATTCTCCCCTATAGCTAAATTTTGGGAGAGATTTTACCTATCCTGCATCAAGAGACTGAATGACTTTGATAATACCTTTTTTGGACAATAGGAAGCCACCACCCCCTTCGCCCAGGTGAATGAAGGCTGATTGGAAGACAGAAACATCCACTAAGACTAAGCACTAGGCATAATTCAGAGGAAGCCTTCCACAAATGTATTTAGTTCCAATTCTCTTGCAATTGTCTCTCTGTTCTGTAATTTCTTCAGATTTATTTTGGAGTTCAGTAATCCTTCTTTCAGCTGGTTTTAATCTGCCATTAACCTATCCACTGAGCATTTAATTTCAATTGATTGCATGTAAATTTTTTTCTGAGAATTTCCTTTGGTCTTGTTCACATGTACTTATTATTTATAGCTTTTGCCTGCTCTTTTTTTTTTTTTTCCATTGTGTATTTCTTTAAACATTTCGTATACAGTTGTTTAATATTCTAATATCTTAAGACTTTAGGAGATCTAAATCTGTTTGATCTTTCTGCCATCTCTTGTTCTTGTGGCTTGTTTTCAGGTGTATTGACTTTGTTGTGGGCCCATATTGTTTGACCTAATCCTAAATCAGCCAGCCAGGTTTCCCCCAGATTAGTGAAGATTTGCTTTTGTTTCTGCCAAGTTTAGGAACACTCCTACCTGGGCTCACATTAGCCTAGAAATCAGAGTATTTCTGGCATAATGTTCAGCTCCTTCACCTTGGTTTGGAGGAAGGGTACAGGGATAGAGCCTCAGCTCCACCTCCTGGCCACCGAGCACGTATTTGCTCTCAGGCCTGGCCCAGCATTCTTTGACCGAATCTTTCTGTTCCCTAATCCATTTCATCTTAACATCCTTTATCTTTCTCATTTCTTTAAAGTCCTTCGAAATCTCCTTTTCTCCTTTGGAGTCCTGGAATGCGCATTTTGTTTTACTTTATCCAGGATCTAGAAAAATCCTTGAAATACCACTTGGCTGAACCACAGCAGATGAAGTCTACTCATCCATTTTTCTACAATTCATCAAACAATCTTTTTTTCCCCAGGTTTTATTAGTTTATTAACACCTACAAATAAATCTGGTTTTGAGGGCTTAATAGCTCACATATATCCCCAGTATTGATTGACTAAGACAGCTTTCTATTTTTAATCTTTTCCTTCCTGATCACATTTAGCTACAAAGGTTAAGGTCATTCACAAGGGTTCATACATTTTCACTATCTTCAAAGTCAGATCAATACCCTGAGAGAGCATTTGCCCAAACCAGGACCTGTCCTTCCTGGAGAAGAGAACTTACAAAAAAGCTCTTTGAGGTTAAAAATCTAGCAATCTTTATTGAGCCCCTATTTTGTATACAATGGGCCAGATGCAGGGTGGCAGACAACGAGCAGGGCTTACTCCTTGCCCTCTCAGAGCCCACATTAGTGAGGAAAAATAGGCTATTATACTAGAGGGTGGCCAATGGTGGTATGTGGGAATAGAGGCACAGTGGGAATTCAGTGGAAGGGCATCCTGAGAGGCAGTGAGGAAGGAAACATGGCGAGTGATGAAGAGCTGATTCCAAGATGAGAAGACAGTGAGGCCACACGGAAATGAGTAGATGCCAAAGAAGCCACTGAGGGTGGGGAGGCTAGAGAGGGACTAGGAATTAGAAGAGGGAAAGGAAATGTTTGGCTTGGGCAGTGTTTGAAGGGTGAAGGGCGTGGCCAGCTGAGGCGACAAAACACTTGAGATCCCAGAGGAGTCTGGATTCTATTCTGAATAAAACAGGGTGGGGCACTAACTTAACAGAAGGGAACAGCAGTTAGCATTTACTTCCACAGTGCCCAGAATGGAAGTGAGGGCCTCACACTTGTTAGGCAGGTGTGCTCTACTGCTGAGCTTCGCTTCCCTTCTAGCCCTGCAATTAGTTTGAGTTCACACAGCTGCGATGTGATCTGTGTGAAGAGGCCAGAGAGAAGACGGGAAGACTTGTTAGGAAGGAGAACGGTCACCCTGAGAAGTAAGGAGTGAAGCGGGGGACACTTCTAGGAGCCTGGTGGGGTTGCAGTCACAGTCGTCAGCTTCATGCTTACTCAGGCTGGGCTTTCAGTCTGCAGGTCCAGTAGGCAACAGCCATGTTCAAGCCCTTCCCCACCTCAGCGGCTCATAGGCTGCCAAGTTCCAAGTTAAGCTGCATCACAACTTACCTCTCCTTGCAAACGAAACCCTGGCCCTGCTTCCAAAGACCTGGATGACTGTGTTCCTGGTTACCAGGATACAGCAGGACAAGTTGCAATGTCCCATCACAGGAAATATAAAGAATGCTCCAGCAACTGCCAGCATTTTTCCACCAGGGTTCCAGCCAGCTGTCCTTTATGCTGCTTGGCACAAGAACTGAAGAGGCATTAAGAATAGCAGCAGCTCTTCAGTGCCAGGCACCATGCTAAACACTTCCCTCCTGTGATCCCAAGGCAGCCGTCATCGCAGGTGTTTTCACTGAATGGCTGACTCTGCCTAAGGTTGCAGTCCAAAGCTGCATACTAGGATTTTGATCCTGGCATGTCCACCTCTTGAGGGTCTCTGTATGTACCCTCCCTGCAAAACAGACTGACAAGATGGAAGCACCTATTGTTTCTCCTAACAATTTGACTTTGAAAGAATTTTAGATATATCAAAAAGTTTAAAATAAAATTTCCACGTACCATTCACCCAATTCCCTTTACTGCTACTATCTTATCTGTATTTGTCAAAAGAAATGAACATTGATACATTCCAAACTCCGCTGTTATTTGTCCTTGATTTTTATATCTTGTAGAATGTCTTTTAATCGGGTTATGGGTCTTTAGAAAAAATACCAGAGATGAAGTGCTCTTCTCACCATGTCAACCCAGAGGGTACAAACTGACTTCACAAGTGATGACAACCTTACCTGGTTAAGTTAGTGTCAGTTTGCTTCACAGTGAAGTTACTATTTTCCCTCTTTTATATTCTATTCTTTGTAAAGTGAGTCACCAAGTTAGGCCCACCCTGAAGAAGAGTATGTACTTATATTTCTTGGAATTCTAAGAGATTTGTATCCCTTGATCCTCATTTATTAAAATTGTTTAGATCAATGCCAGGTGCAGTGAAGCCTATAATCCTACCAACTCACAAAACTGAGGCAGGAGGATCCCAAGATTCAGCCTTGCCAACTTGAAACCCCTTCTCAAAAAAAAAAAAAAAAAAAAAAAAAAAAAAAAAGGCTGGGGATGTAGCTTAGTGGGATGGTACCCCTGGGTTCAATTCCCAGTAAAACGCACACACAGATCAACATGGACTCATTATTTAATGCTCTGAGCTTAACCACATGCTTCATTTTAAGGTGAAGAAACAGATTTTATTATTTTTTTTTAGTACTGGGGATTGAATCCAGGGGCACTTAATCACTGAGCCACATTCCCAGCCCTTTTTATTTTGACACAAGGTCTTGCCAAATTGCTGAGGCTGACCTCGAATTTGTGATCCTACTGTACTGTCTCAACCTTCCAAGACATTGGGATTATGGGCATGTCATACCTGGCAAGAAATATTTTATCCTAAGGTTATGTCCAACACCATAGGATAAATGGGTGGGGGCCATGGCCATACCTTAGACCGATGTCTCTTGCAAGGGATAAAGTTTTAGTGTACAATTTATCCAAACAATTATCACTTGACAACAAACATCAATGAAACAGTGGTATGTGTCACAATGTGGACCTACCTAAAAACATGCAAGGTAAAAAATATATACACAAGACCACATAATGTAATTTCATTTATATTGATGCCCAGAGCAGGCAAATTAAAGGTTGCCAAGGATAGGATAGTGACCACTAACAGAATTTGCTTTGGTGTGGCTATGTCCTAAAATTGATTGTTGCGCAATTCTGGATGTACTTAAAAGTCACTGGATTGAGCTGGGCATAGTGGTCCATGGCTATAATCCCAGCTCAGGATTTCAGGTTTGAAGCCAGCCTTAGCAATTTAGCAAGGTTGTATGCAACCTAGTAAGAGCCAGTCTCAAAAAATAAAAAGGGCTGGGTATGCTCCTCAGTGATCAAGCACCTTTGCATTCAATCTCTGGTTTGATTAAAAAAAAAAAAATTACTGACTTGCTCAAGCTGGTGTGGTGGCTCACATTTATAATTCCACCAGTTCAGGAGGCTGGGACAAGAGGATTTTAAGTTCCGGGCCAGCCTCAGCAACTCTGTGAAACTGCCTCAAAATAAAAAGGGGTGGATGTGGGTGGGCATAATGGCATACACCTCTTATCTCCATAGTTTAGGAGGCTGAGGCAGGAGAATTAAAGTTAAAAGCCTCAGCAACTCAGCAAGACCCTCTCAAAATAAAATACATAAAAGGGCCAGGGATGTGCAGTGGTTAAGTGCTCCTGGGTTCAATTCCTGGTACAAAAAAAAAAAAAAAGGCTGGAAATAGCCTAGTGATATATTCCCTCTGCCTGAATGCGCTGCTCAAATTCATCCTAACAGCAGCATCCCATCAAGCTTTTCCCTCTCGCCGATTTCCTTCCTCCAGAACTAACCACCTTGCGTTTCAGTGTCCTTACCTCTCCACTGGTCTGGCTAATCCCACTGCTCCAGACAGCCCTGCCTAACCACCACAGGGTTCCTGTGGCAATCCTTTGCAGAACATTCAGCACCATCTGGTGCCACTGTGTCCTTGGAGTTGGATGCAAGCTTCTGGAAAAGCAAGAACTTTTCTTTTTATTGCTGATGAGAAAATAGGACTCGGTGTGTATTTGTGGGGTGGATGAATCTTTATGTACTTTATGTACCGATGTGGAACAACCTCCAAGATCTGCCAAGTGAAGAAAAGCAAGGCACAGCAGAGTGAGCTGCCCATTTTGCACAGAAGGTGTGGGGGGAGATACACGCCCACTTGTGTTTATATATGGCTCAGGTCTGGAAGGCTCCTTTTCTGCTCAGGCTACACTTGGATCAACAGTTCCCACTTTGCTCTGGCTCTTTAAGAATTGGTTCATTTTTAGAATCAACATATCCATTTTCAAAACAAGGTCTCCAAGGCCTTGATCTGCTTTAGGTGACTGAGGCAGCTGAATGCCATGACAAGCAGCATGGAAAAGACCCAAGTACAGCCCTAGCACCTCACCTCTCCCAAGAAGCCAGTGTGCAGAACCCAGGCTCACCTGTCCTGCACCAAGGGCTGAAACAGTTCCATTTATGTTCCTGTATAACGTGTCTTCTTCTACATCTTCTGAAGCAATGTACTCTTTTGTCACTGCCCCTAGAACCTCAATTCAGTCCATGCCCTCATCACACCTAGATGGGAGGAAGGAAATAAATACCCCTGGGTGACTCCTACACAATAAAAGACTAGTGTTGAAATAGTTTCAAAGGCATTTATTAACAGAAAATAATCTGAGGGGTCCTGTTCACAGACGGCGACCACGGCGACCTCCCTTCCTGCGGGTGCTGTCGGAGGGGATGGGGGTGACATCCTCTGTGGGGAGAAGAGAAAACATCAGTTCCTGGAGCTGGATGGGAAGGACCCCAGGCCTCCCTAGGCCTGCTCCCCAAATGTGTTCCTAATATTCAACAGATGTACGGGGAACTGCCCCACCTGCTACATCCTCAAAATTTCCCATCAATGTTTCAATCTCTAAATCAGACACAGGGACAGATTCATGAATGACATTAGGCCATCCCAAGGCAGATGGGAAGAACACCTTGAAATACAACAAAGCTAAATGCCCAGAGACAACAGACCAGGTCCTGTGCCCAACAGGAGCAATACATGATTTTGGGGATCAATGCTTCAAAATTAATCTAATTGTGTGTGGGGTAGGGATGTGTGTGTGTGTGTTGTGGGGGGAAAGGTACTTACCAATCCGCCCAATCTTCATTCCTGAACGAGCAAGGGCTCTGAGAGCCGACTGGGCCCCAGGTCCAGGGGTCTTGGTCCTAGGAAGTGAAAGTTCAAGCCAGACAAGTCAATGGTAATTTTCCCAAGATCTCACAATTCTCTAGTTCAAGGATCTGCAAACTTTGTGTAAAGGGCCAAACAATATCTTAGGCTTAGTGGGTCACTATGGTTTTTGTTGTACACCCAACAAAAATTAATTTTAAAAAATTAATTTTTACAGACAGCATAAAAGTGAACAGCAGGTCAACCTAGTCATAGGTGTTTGCCCTGCTCTGCCTACAGTCAGGTAAAGCCCTTTTCCTTCATGCCGCATGCAGTGATCCTTAAGCCTTCTTTCCTGCACTGTCCAAGACATCACTACTTCTCCATGGGACCACTTGAACAACTTTCTATCTGGTCTACTCCCTACTGGGAATAGGGCAGACATCAATTCTAGTTTTCATGCATAATAAAGCACAAATCTTTGCCCTGTGTTATAAGATCCAGCAAGGCTCTACCTTGGCATCTCTTGAATCACATCTCATGCAACTTTTGCCCTCCTAGTTGCCCAAGTTCGTCCTTACCCCAAGAACTTTTTCTTGCAGCTGTCTCTAGCTGGAATATCCTCCTCCTTTCCTTCTCTGAAAGACTGGCTATCATTCAGGCCTTAGTTTAAAATATATTTTATCACTAACTCCAGACTTTTGCTTCCAAGCATTTGCCACAAATGGAAGCCACAAACCCACTGCTGCTCTACATTGTTTAAAGTCTGACTCTCCCACAAGCCTAGTTTACACATTAGGAGGACAAGGCCCTTATCTGCTTTCTTCCAGTACTGGAAACACAGTAAGTGGTATACAGTGGGCACTTGGTAAGGATGGGGTATTTCCAGGGGTCAATTATAGTATATGCCTAAAATATCTTAAAACAGAAAATGAGCTCTCAGGGCTGGGATTATGGTTCAGTTGTAGAGCGCTTGCCTGGCATGTGTGAGGCATTGGGTTTGATTCTTGGTATCAAATACAAATAAATAAATGTCCATCAACAACTAAAAAATATCAAAAAAAAAAAAAAAAAAAAAAAAAAAGAAAAAAATCTCTCAAATCTAAGTGCTTTGGCACCTGAGTCCAGTTGTCTTACCACCACCCAGCTCCAGCCTTATATACCTGTTTCCTCCTGTGGCCCGGAGTTTGATATGTAGGGCAGTGATGCCTAGCTCCTTGCACCTCTGGGCTACATCCTGAGCAGCCAACATGGCAGCATATGGAGAGGATTCATCTCTGTCAGCTTTCACCTTCATTCCACCAGTCACACGACAGATGGTTTCCCTGGGGACAAAAGCAGAATCAATCTTTTTTATCTCCCAAAAAGGATTCACTAAGTGATTATCATGTCTAACAAATAAAGATGTTCTGACTCAGGTATGGCAGAGGATGACAGTCAACTTGAGCATATATCCTGATCCTGGACAAGAGAACCATGAGTTCTGCCTTCATGAGGTTCAGTTTAGTGGACTGAAAGACCCAATACAGCAAAACTTTATATTTACTTTTGCATTCAATCTTTAAGATTATTACATGATGTATGTTACTAATATCTTCGTTTTACATAGGTGAAAATAAAAACTCAGAATCTGAGTGACTTCACACAAGAAATGTCTTCTTTTAATTCTTAGAAAATGATACATTTTTGGACAAGATGAGCAAGCACATTTCCATACCTGAACAAAGCATTAATTCTTTAGAGAACTCTTCCTAAATTGGGAACATTTCTTCCCTTGGCCTCTTGCCAACTGGTTTTTGTGCCTCTCCACCCAGATACTCACTTGCCAGAAAGATCAGTAACGTGGACAAAGGTGTCATTGAAGGATGCAAAGATGTGGCAGACACCAAATACATTCTCTCCTTCAGCCACCTGAGGTCCAAGGCTGATGACCTGTTCTTCCTTCTTTTCCTTTCCCTTGCGAGGTGCCATTTCTGAATAAAAGAACCTCAGTGTTAATGACAAAAGATTTTCATAGCTGGGTGGGTGCATGCCTGTAATCTCAGAAGCTCAGGAGGCTGAAGCAGGTTTGCAAGTTCAAGACCAGTCTCAGTAACTTAGTAGACTCTAAAAAACTTAAGTGAGACCCTGTCTCAAAATAAAAAATGAAAATGAAAAGGACCGAGGACATAGCTCAGTGGTTAAGTGGCCTTGAGTTTAATCCTTGACTCAAAAAAAAAAAAAAAAAAAAAGTAAAATTCTAGAATCCACTATTCTCAGCTTTTAAAGAAATCCCAAGTTTTGCTTCTTTCTGTTCCTAATTCCCTATATCCAGGACTATGGTGTGCTTTCTCACCTGTGTCTCAATAAAACCCATTTCCCCCTGTACTTGGTTGATGCCAACTGGTGGCTAAAAAGCAATGTGCCAAGAGGTAACCCTTCTTCAGAAACACCCAAAGCATAGCTCACAGCATCCTCAGGACAAGCCTATGTTCTAGCAGTGACCACAAGAATCCGTAATTTCTACCCAAAATAAGGAAAACACACTCACTGGGTTAAGTCTCTGTAGACCTGAGTTCCAGTTCTAACCAGGCAAATCAATTTTTTATTTTTCTGCTGGTACTAGAGATGGAAGCCAAGATCTTACACATGCTAGGCAAGTGCTTTACTACTCCAGCTGCCAAATCAATTTCTTTCTGACCCTTCTTGTTTCCAATATATAAGATGAAAAATTTTTGTTAATTTGTCTAGGGTGACACAGTAAATTAGTTACAGAGATCAGAACCAGGTCCACACACAATACTAGGAGTACTTCTGCATTTCTTGGCCCAAGACATTATTTACAGGTTAGGCCCAAAGAGCCTGAAAGGCTGCATCTCAAAAGGCAATACCAAGGCCAATATCTATCAACGTATCAGTAAATGGTGTTCCGAAGACCTTTTATCCAAGTGAAAAATAACGTTTACCACCTGAATTCTCTGAAACTCCTTAGCTTAGAATGCAAGCGTCCCTTACCAACATGACCCTCAAACCTCATCTCCTAGTTCTGCGCTCTACCTGTTCCCTTCCAAAGCCAATCGATATCCTCTCCCCGCACCCTCCAGCTATTTATCTCCTTCCACTACTGTTTAGAACCAAAGTCCTTAAACTTTACTACCACCAAATATTGAAGGCACTAAAAAATGTCCTCCAAGAAAAGATCCATTCCAGAAATCCAACTAGTTTGAGAAACCAAATAACTGTAACCTGACATTGCCTATAACCTTAAGTGAAATCACAGACACAGGACCTAGGGAGAAGGCACACTGACAAGAAGGTAAGAATGAGAATAGGCAAGGCTAGGATTGCTTCCTGTCTAAATCCTCAGGCCTTTTAATCCTTCTGAGACTCAAGCATCAGAACAATTTCCTAACATTATCAGAAGACACTAGAACTAAGAGCTTAAATGAAATCAGGCTATACCCTGCAAATGGAGATTAAGACAGGAGGTCCCACCTAAGATCATTCCACTTCACAATTAACCTAGATTTTAAAAGTCTATATCTCTACTGTTCCTGGACTTCTCTGGTGCCTTTCTTATGTAACTTACAGTGTCTGATTACAGTGACTACTATGAATGTAGGTCTTGGGTGTACAAAACCAACTATTCCCACCCTCAAATCAGACAAAAGAAATCCCCTCAGTGGGTAAGTATTGTAAGGGGGGTGCCACAGGAGATCTTAATTAAGGAAGCAAGTAGTAAGTCAATGTCTACCTGCATTTCCCCAACCCTAACGCCCTAAATTGACAATGAGAAAACGGTCACTCAGGAGTATATAAACACACCTCAAACACTCCTGTGCAGCCCCTACCACCACTTCTGACTTTAAGAGTCGGGTACCGAGCGCCCAGAACTTGTGATGTGCCCGACTAGCATCGCGAATCACCCCGATTTAGAAGCAACAAAAACAGGGCCTGATTTTGTTCCGGCATTGTCACTACAACCCCATAGGGCCGGAGATATTATTCCTAATTTCCAAATCCTAGTTTGAGATTAGATACGGGTCTGCGATCACCCAGGAAGAAGCTGGCAGGATAGGGTGGGAGCCCACAGACCAGGGTCCCCGGCTCCCGTAAGCCACAATGAAACATGGTTTAGCTCAGTGCAAGTCCTGGACTCGAGGTCATGTCCATTTCATAGAAACCAGACTCCTTCCAACCCCTAAAACTAGGCGGCCTGCTTCCGAGACAAGGCGCGAAGTTGATCCTAGACTGCCCGGGCTCAAAGTCTGCCGGTAACACATCTCTTGCCCAGCACCTGGCTTGGCTTCAGCGCAAAGACCCCAGTCCAGCGCCCCCAGCCCCACCGGGCCCTCTAGCCACAGGATGCCGCACGATTCCCGGTGCCTAGGCCTCCTACCTGCTCGTCGTCTCGGGACTCCGCCACCGGAAAGAGAGATTGGGAGAAGGCGGGGCGACGGGTCATTTCCGTGTCCCGGAAGTGTACCTCTGAGGTCACGGGGGCGAGATCGGCTCCCGGAATACGCCTTTATTGCTCACGAAGAGAATAAGACTCGCTCTCGGGCAAAATAGTTTACTTAAGGGAGAGAAAAGCAAGCACGTGGGTGAGTGTTGCTGCTAGCGGGTTTGCCGACGGGACTGTAGGAAGCAGACAGAGTCACGAGGTGAAGCGGATTTATGTTCCAAGATGGTGGTGGCCGCGACTAGACAGACTTCCGCCATCCTAACTCTGGGCCTAGCATCCTGGGAGTGGCAGCGCACCTCGTGGCGTGGAGGGGAATAACAATAACAAGATCTCTTTCTTTTTTTTTTTTTTTTTTTTTTTTGCGGTACTGGGGATCGAACTCAGGGCCTTGTGCTTATGAGGCAAGCACTCTACTAGCTGAGCTATCTCCCCAGCCCCACAAGATCTCTAATGACGTACTTTTGGCTTATTTTGTGAAGCACCAGGCAAAATAAGAGTAAATTATTTGGACCGGTGTGGTAGTTCAGTGGTAGAGCGCTTGCCTAGCATGTGTGAGGCACTGGGTTTGATCCTCAGCACCACATAAAAATAAATAAAGGAATTGTGTCCATCTACAACTAAAAATATTTTTTAAAAAAGAAAAAAATTATTCAATATTTATATGCCAGCCTGTGCCAAACAGTTTATAAAATTGCTTAATTTAAGGCTTACATTATCAAATAGTCTTTTGGTTTCCCTTGTATAGTAAAGGTTGTTAACCAAGATCACATATTTGTAGCAGATTTGAGGTTCTGATTTAAAACTGGTATGTTTAATAGCCACTTCCGTATATCCCTTTAATAACAATATGGAAGAACCTTGAAGGATTGGAAGAATGTGTAGGCGGAGATGTGTGAAGGGCCAATAAGTGTAACTAGCAGAACTGGGCAAACAGTAAATACCATATACTTTATACACTGGCACATTCACATTCATACATGCATGCACAATATATATGAAACCTATATAATGAAATGTATATATAGCATATATTGGACAAAATGAGCTAGTATGAAGAATAACATATACCTTTATGTGCTGTTGATCACTTTGAAAGATTTCAGTTTATGTAGGCAAATTTTTAAAATTGGTAATACCCTTTTTCCACTTAATAAAAACAATTAATTGCCAAGTGAGGTGGTGCATGCCTATAATCCCAGCAGCTTGGGAGGCTGATGCAGAAGGATCAGAAGTTCAAAGCCAGCCTCAACAGTTTAGGGAGTCCGTGTGTCTAAATAAAATATTTTTAAAAGGGTTGGAAATGTGGTCAGTGGTTAAGTGCTCCTGAGTTCAATCCCTGGTACCAAAACAAACGAACAAAGAAACAAACAAAAAACAAACGAATTAATTACTGAAAACCAATAAGACATAAACATGAAGAAAGGAGAACAAGAAAAATAAGAAGTTACAGTCTTACCCACTGCTGTTCATAACTAGGTATATGTCCTTCCCAGGAATCACTTATGAATGTACACATAGGAGAGAACTCTTTCTTTTTTAAAAAAATTCGTTCTAATTAATTATACACGACAGAATGTACTTTGACACATCATATATAATGGAGTATAATTTCTCATTCTTCTGGTTGTATATGCTGTAGAATCACACTGGTCTTGTTGTCATATATGTACATAGGGTAATAATGTCTGATTCAATCTACTCTCCTTCCTACCCCCATGCTCCTTCCCCTCCCTTTACTCCCCTCTACCTAATCCAAAGTACCTCTTTTCTTCCCTAGCTACCCCACTATTGTGAATTAGAATCTGCATATCATAGAAAACATTTGGCTTTTGGTCTTTGGGGATTGGTTTATTTCACTTAGCATGATATTCTCCAGCTCCATACATTTACTGGCAAATGCTATAATTTCATTCTTCTTTAAGGCTGAAGGACTCTCTTTTTTAAGAAAACAAGATAGGTTTACAATAATTTGCCTTTATGGTTTAAAAAAAGTCATATTCATTATAAACAGTTCACACAATACAGAAAAGTATGTAGAAAAAAGCAAAAATTGCCCCCCAAGTTTTCCTTCTAGAAATACACCATTATGAAATTAAAGTGCATCAATCCGAAAACATTTTATACCCATATCTATACCTATAGCTTTATTATATAATTTATAATTTTATGTAAATGAAAGTTACATTTTATTTGCTATTTTTACCCAACATCATTGTAGATATCTTTCATAACAACCAGTAGAGATCGACAGCATTTTATTTATTCATTTGTTTCTTGTTTGTTTATTTGATTTTGCAGTACTGGGTATTAACCCAGGACCTTATGTGTTCTAGGCAATCACCCTACTACTGAACTACATCCTTAACCTTTTTTTTTTTTTTTTAATTTTTAAACAGGGTCTCAAACTAAATTGCCCACGGTGACTTCAAACTTGAAATCCTCCTGCATCAGCCTCCAGGGTAACTGGGATTACAGTTGTGCACCACTATTTTTGACCCTACAGCATTTTTTAAACAATTATTTTAATTTTGTTATTTTGAATATAAAGTCATTTACAAACATTTTTTTAAAGCTACCAAAAAGCATACCAAAATATTCCCCAAACCTTATCTTCTCAATTCTGTCCCCAGAAATCCTCTTCCTTACTAGAAGTCATGTTGTGTCTTTTTAACTGTTATTGATATCACTTTGTATAGTTGTATCATTTTTTATTTAACTAGTTCTCTATTGATGGATATTTAGATTAATCTCCAGAATGTTCAAATATAAAACTGACTGGGGTTGTGGCTCAGTGGTAGAGTGCTTGCCTAGCATGCGTGAGGCCCTGGGTTTGATCCTCAGCACCACGTAAAAATAAAGGTAAAAAAAAAATACACATGTACTGGGCGTAGCGGCACAGCTTATGGTGGTTCTAGATTCTCAGGAGGCTGAGGCAGGAGGATCACTTGAGCCCCGGAGTTTGGGGCCAGCCTAGGCAATGTAACGAGACCCGATTTCTTTAACAAAACAAACAAACAAAAAATAACCCACTTCTGCTGTCCTTTTCTCAAGGTAAATTACTTGAAATCAAAGGGAACATGCATTTTAAAAAAATTCTTTTTGTTTTTGGTATCAGAGATTGAACCCAAAGATACTTTACCACTGAGCCACATCTCCATCTCTTTTTATTTTTTATTTTTGAGCCAGGCCTTGCTGTCTTTCAGGGCCTTGGTAAGTTGCTGAGGCTGACCTCGAACTCGTGATCCTCTTGCCTAAGCTTCCTGAGTCACTGGGATTACAAGCATATGCCACTACTTCTGGCATTACATTTTTTTTATTCTAATTAGTTATACATGACAGTTGAATTCATTTTGACACATCATACATAAATGGAGTATAACTTCTCATTTGTCTGGTTGTACATGATGTAGAGTTATAAATTTTGATATATGTTGCTACATTGTCCTCTAGAAAGTTCATATCAGGGCTGGGGTCATGGCTCAGTGGTGGAGTGCATGCCTAGCATGTGGGTTCAATTCTCAGCACCGCATAAAAATAAATGAATAAAGGTCTGTCAACATCTAAAAAGTATACACATTTAAAAAAATCAAAAAAGAAAAGGAAAGTTCATATTGCTCCACTTCCATAAACTGAGAAGTTAAGTACATTCTTGTTTCATCGCCTCTCTTCATGATTAGTGAGGACAGAGATCTCTCTATGGATGTTTTGACCATTTGCATCTCTTCTGTGAACTGTCTCTCTGTATTCTTTGAAGACCAGGGCATTTTGTTTTCAAGTTGTGTGTTCCCCAATAGAGGCAGGATAGTGGTGGAGATTGGAGTATTGTGGAATGAGTTCCTGCTTTGAAACAGCATTGTATTGAGCAGAGACCTCTCCACCTTGCAGAGGGAAGGCTTTGTGGAGGGAGCAGGAGAAAAGAAGCCCACATAATTTCCTCAAGACAGATTTTCCAGAGAAGTGTTGTCTTTATTCCAGAAACTATCGAAGTTACTGCTTCCAAACTCCACTTGGGTTATTTAATCAACACGTTTGTTGATTCTACAAATAGTTTTTAGCTGTTTATCCTTGAATAAAAATTACGCCTCTCTAGGGTTTAGTTTTCTCATATGTAAAATGGTATAATAATAGTGCTTTTGAAAAAAAAAAACAAAACATTGAGCTGGGTATGGTAGCTCACACCTGTAATTTCAGTGATATAGGAGGCTGAGACAGGAGGATTGCAAGTTCAAAGCCAGCCTCAGCAAAAGCAAGGTGCTAAGTAACTCAGTGAGATCCTGTCTCTAAATCAAATACAAAATAGGGCTGGGGATGTGGCTCAGTGGTCGAGTGCTCCTGAGTTCAATCCTTGGTACCTGCCCTGCCCCCGAACCCCGCCAGAAAAAAGGGAAAGTGGTGGGGCAGGTGGCACAATTAAATAGAGAAGTCAGGTAGTCTGGAGGAGAGATTTGAGCTGAGGCCTGAGGGAGGAGAGGCAGGGAGCGTTGCCAGTGTCTAGGGGAAGAGCATTACCGGCAGAAGGGTTAGCACGTGCCCAAAGGTGAAGCCTGGTGGGCATATTCTGGGGATGGTGGGAACCAGCGTGGCTGGAATGGAGTGGTGGGGGAAGAGGGTGGGCAGAGAGGGGATGTAATGAAAAGAAGTCATGCTGGGGGAAGGTCGTGTGGCCCCACAGGGCATTGTAAAGACTGGCTTTTGCTCTGAGTGGAGCTGTTGGAGGGTTTTAAGCAGAAGAGAGACAGAGTCTGACTTGTTTTAATAGGTTCACTGTGGATGCTCTGTGGGGAACAGACTCAGTCAAGAGGGTGAGGGGCAAAAATAGAAGCAGGATCAGGGTTAAGAGGTGTTTTGCAGGGCTGGGGTTGTGGCTCAGTGGTAGAGTGCTTGCCTGGCATGTATGAGGCACTGGGTTCCATCCTCAGCACTGCATATAAAGAAATGAATAAAAAAAAAATAAAGGTTCATCACAACTAAAAAATATTAAAAAAAAAAAAGGGCTTTTGCAGTAAATCAAGTGAAATGTATTGGTAGCTGAGACCAGAGGGGCATCAGTGGAGCTAGAGGGAAGTGGTTCAAATCTGCCTGTATTTTGAAAGTAGATCCCACAGGGTTTCCCATAGAAGAGACATGGGGCTGGAGGAAAAGCATTCTCAAAGACGACTTCAGCGTTTACTGCTGGAGTACCTGAAAGATGCAGTTGCAACCACTGGGGCTGGGAGAGCTGAGGGCAGAGTGGGTTTTTAGAGCTGAGGGCAGAGTGGGTTTTTAGAGGAGACCAGAGTCAGTCTTTGGCCTGAGTTTGGGGTATTTATTGTACACCAAGTGGACGTGTCCAGGAGGTTGTCAGGATAGATGAACCTGGAACTGAGGTGTGGGCCTGGGCTGGGGTGTAAGCTTGGGACTCTTCAGCCTATGGGTGGTATTTAAAATCAGGAGACTGTGACCACTGAGGGCCTCGGTGTAGGTAGAGGAGAGCTCTAAGGATTGAGTGTCAAGAGCAGGGGTCGGGGGTCAGTGGTAGAGTGCTTGCCTAGCATGCACAAAGAGCTGGAGTCCTTTCCCAGCGGTGAATGCATTTGCACACGCGTGTGTACACACAATGGAATAAGGGAAGGAGACAGCAAGTGAGAAGGAAGTAGTGAGCAGTGAGATGGGGGAACTCCACAGAAGTGTTCCAGGAAGTCACGTGAGGACATGGTCAAGTCGGGGAGTGGGCAGCTGTGTTGGTGCACTGAGAGGTCCAGTAAGATGGGTGCTGAGGGTGACCACCAGGGACCATGACATGAGCAGGTGTCAAGGGGTGGGGGAGCCAGAAGGATGGCGAAAACTTGAGCATATTTAAGAGAAAGAGGGAGGTGTAGATAGCTCTTGAGTTTGTTACAAAAGGGCAGATGAAGAATGGGGAAATTTCTTTCTTTTTTTTGGTACCATGAATTAAACCCAGTGGTGCTTCACCGCTGAGTCACATTCCCGGCCCTTTTATATATTTTATTTAGAAACAGGGTCTCCCTGAGTTGCTTAGGGCCTTGCTAAGTTGCTGAGACTGACTTTGAACTTGTGATCCTCCTGACTCAGCTGCTGGGACTACAGGTGTGCGCCATCTTGCTTAGCAGAAATTTCTGTTTTAAAGATTGCATCTTAGCAGATGTCTGTATTTGGATAGGAATGGTCCAGTAGAGAGTGGAAACCTGAGGGTGGGGACATGACCTTGCTTAGGTGAGAGGTGAAGGGCTCTAGGGCACAGGTGGGAGAATGGGCTTTGATAGGAGAGTGGATGTGTCCTCAGTGCTAATGGGCAGGAAGATGAGAGGGCGGGCGTGTGGCAGGAAGGGTTTGGGAGAGCTCTCAACAGGGAAGCAGCAGGGGCCAGCTCTAAGGCTGAAGATGCAAGGTGAGAGAGGGCTTGACACAGTCACCAAGGCTGGAGGAATCGAATGTGGTTCCTGAGCAGCCTTAGGGTCAGTCCTCTTGAGGTTAGTGGATGGTGCTTTTTCCTGCCAGCTTGGCTTCCAAGATGCAGGCACAGAGTGGGATTTAACTTGAAGAGCATTGGATTTAACCAGGGTTGTGATCTTGCCAAGAGCAGACACCTTGAGAGAGGGCCGAGGGAATGGAGGGTGACTACAAAGGATGGATGATGGTGCCTTAGTGTGGGTGTGGTGTTGAGGTGATAGCTGGAGTAGTCAAGTGTCCACACTGTCAGGGACAGCCTGTAGAGAGAGTAGAGCAAGGGACTGGTGGGGGAGGGGTCCCAGTGTTGTCGGGAATGGCTGAAATCAACATGTCAGCTGGTGCCTTCAGGATGGTCAAGGACTGGGGCACATCACTGAGATGATGGTTTAGGGGGAGTCCTGGGTATTAGTGACGACCATGGGGGGAAAGGCAGAGATGGGCAGGAAAATGAGATGGGTAGACAAAAAGATGTTGAGAGACTAGAGGCTGCAGTATGAGAAGCATCATCCATGTGACCATTGAAATAGCCAAGAACTGAGACACCTATTGACTGAGGGTCACCATGACTCCAGTGCAGAACGTCCAAAGAAGTCTAGGGTGGATCCAGGGACTGAGTGGGCTGGTGTCATGTGTCTCTCATGATGTGATGTGAAATTAAAGCTAGATCTTTTGGGGAGGAAGGAGTGAGAATGGCCTGAATGTGGCCGTGAGGAACGGGGAGGACAGTGTCCCTGTCTTCTGCTCCCTCCTTCCCTCACTTCCATAGACTGTGGAAGGACAAAGGAGAAGCCATCCAGAGGCCCGCGAGGGAGGCAGAAACCTCAGGGGAGAGCCGCATTTCCAGGGCAGAAATGGAACTACACAGAGAAAAGACTGGGGATAGAGGAGGTTCTGCTGCAGACCTTCTGGAATGCCTGAGGGCAGCAGAAGGCCTTGAGGAGGGGTGTAAGGGAGGGACTGAGGACAGAGACTAGAGGGCCGGGGACAAGGCCTGCCCTGGGTGTGGGCAGATAAAAGCAGAATGAGACTGGGAGACAAGTGACTGACACCTTGTTGTTCAGTGGGTGATAATGGCCTTAATTGGACACTTAGAGCATGCCCAGATTCTGCTCAGGGAGTTAAATGTCTCATGTCTTGACTCCTCTCAATAACCATAGAAAGTAGAAAAACCGTATTCCCCTAATTTTACAACCAAGGAAACAAGTAAAAGGTCAACATCTGTAAGTGGGACACCAGGATCTGGGCCTAAGCAGTCTGACTTCAGGGCCCCCATACTTCTAACAACCAATCTGGGTGTCTTCTAATGTCTGTTGATTGGGTGAATGAAGAGCAGGTAATTAGGCCTTGAGAAAGCAGAACCTGAGCCCTTTCCTGAACCCCCAAGCCTAGCCTGGAAGACTTGCTCTCCCTGCTCTTAGGAACAGTTCATACTTTAATTTGCCCATAGGCTCTATCTTCTCCTCCCCTTGGATTATAGTTTTTCAAATGGGAGAGAGGGAGGGGTGAAGAGAAGCAACTGTAGCCCTCAGAGGGTGAGTTAGTTCGTCCTGATACACAGCTAGCAGTCAGACAGCAACTGCAGCCCAGCAGGCTCTGGGACTTGGAGGTAGAGGTCGCTTGCTGGGCATGGTGGTGCACACCTGTAATCTGTAATCCCAGCGTTTTAGGAGACTGAGGCAGGAGGATTACAAATTCAAAGCCAGCCTCAGCAATTTAGTGAGGCTCTGAGCAACTTAGTGAGATCCTGTCTCAAAATAAAACATAAAAAGGACTGGGATGTGTCTCAGTGTTAAGTGCCCCTGGATTCAATCCCTGGTATCAAAAAAAAAAAAAAGAAAAAAAGCGTTGGTCCCCGTGAAGCTGTTGTGATTTTGCTGTGGATCTGGGTTTGATCTGAGCCCCAGAACCCACAGGAACTCTGGTCTCTGGGTCTTGAGTGTGGGGAACAAGGTGATGAGGGGGATGCATGAGCCGGAGTTAAGCCAGTACACCCTCCTGGGGGTGGGTGGCTCAGGCTGAGGCAATGCCCTGCACCTTTCTGGAAGCCTCCAGTGTCCATCCTCCATGGGCTGCCTTGTTTGCCCCAATGCATACAGCACTACCCCACGTCTCAGTGTCCCATGGAGCTCCCTTGTGGGCCCAGGACCCTGTCCCTACTTACCATATAGACTTAATATGCCAGGGCTCCCTGTCGAGGACACTTTGTCTAATGAGAATATGAACAAGAAACAAGATGTCTGTGTGTGTGCAGGGGGTGATCAGTAAGGAGGGGACGGGGCCCATTGGAGGACAGAGGCCAGCTCTAGCTTGGGTCCCAGAGGTGCCTCTTAAATACAGATCCAGGGTGGGAGGAGGGGTCAGCCAGGACAGGGAGAACAGGTGGAGAATTCCTACACTGAACAGCCTGTGAAGGCCTGGCGTCAAAGGGAACTTGAATCTTTCAGGGATTGGGAGGTCTGTGTAGCTGAGGGGAGGGAGCGGTGGGAGTTGAGATCAAAGATTGGGACTGGAGTCGGACTTTAGGCTGGGCTCACAGGAAGCCCCTCTGCCCTAAACCCCCACTCTGCCAGGTGAAGAAGATCAGGGCGGATCCCAGGCAGCTGCCCTACATACTGTGAACGCCTGCTCTTGCTGAAGGGCCCGCTAGATGGCGCCTGACCTCCACGCTGCTCAGGGAAGGCCTTGACTGGGGCTGGTGCCCACATTCTTGCAGTTTCTGAATCCAGAAGTTGGTGTGTGTGTGTGTGTGTGTGTGTGTGTGTGTGTGTGTGTGTGTGTGCGCGCACGCGGTGTGTGTGTTTATCTGCACTTCAGACAAGACATCCTCCCTAGGACAGAGCTGTGATGCGGCCAGGGCCCTGGTGTGCACACTTCCTTTGTGCCTCAGCACATGGCAGGGACTCAGATGATGATTATCCTCGTTTTACAGAGTGGGAAGTCGAAGCAGGAAGAGAAGGAGAAGGCGATGCCCAGTCATTCAGGGGGTCAGGTGAAGAATGTGTCCAGGCCTCTGCACTCTGGTGTGCCAGAGGCCGACTTGCCAAGGGCCCCCTCTGAGTTCCCTCACGTGGAAAAAGGGGACCCACTGGCCTGGGCAACGGGGATAGATCCTGGGCCACTAATTCATTCAGCAGACTTATTGATTGCCTGGTGTGCACAGGTGATGGTGAGTGACAAAGCCATGTGTAAAGGCCTGGCATAGGGCTGGTAACCCCAGCCACTCAGGAGCTGAGGCAGGAAGATCACAAGTTCAAATTGAGCCAGGACAACTTAGCAAGACCTTTTCTCAAAATAAAAAATAAAAAGGGCTAGAGACATAGTTATGTGATAGAATACTCCTGGATTCAATCCTCAACACTTAAAAAGAAGGAAAAAAAAAAAAAGCAGAAAGAAAACAATGGATAAGATAGACTTGGGTCTTCTAATGGGGTAGATGTTGCAGAAGTAAACCAGCCAATAACTTTATCATTACAGATTGTGGTTGGTGTGTGAAGGAAAAGGATTGACCTGGGAAGATTACAGGAGTGGGTTCACACTAAGAGGGCAAAAGCTGCCAAGGCCAGGAAAATCCCAAGGAACTGCAAGGAGGCAGGGGTGATGCAGGGGAGGGATAGCTGCGAGGTCACCCAAGAGGTGAGGGCCCATGGAGTATATTCTATATGCTGTGGGAAGCCAGTGGAGAGCTGTAAATGGGGGAGCAGCATGTTCTAATTGGTGTCTTTTAAAGTCCACTCTGTCCAGGTGTGGCACATCCCTGTAATCCCAATGACTTGGGTGACCGAGGCAAATTTGAGACCAGCCTGGGCAACGTAACAAAACCCTGTCTCAAAATAAAAATGGCTGGGGATGTAGCTCAATGGTGAAGTGCCCTGGGTTCAATCCCTGGTACTGCAAAAAAAAAAAAAAAAAAAAAAAATTGTTTGGAGGATCAGTGGAAGGACAGATGAATTGGACACAGGGTGAGGATGATTCCAGGTTCAGGCTTGAGACCCCTACCAAGGAGGGGAAGCTGGAGCATGTCATGACTTGGGTGATAGATGGCAATTAACAGGTGACCAGGCCGTTATATTTGCGTGATATCCTAGTAAAGGTGGCACAAGCAGTTGGAGCTCATTGGGAAGACCAGAGCTTCTGATGTGACTCCAGGAGCCAAGGAAACTGACTGAGATCACTGCCAGCACCCCCAGTGTAGGCAGCTTGGCAGGTGGAGGTAGTGATGGCCCCACTGCTGTGGGGTGCAGGAGAGGCTGGTTGGTGTCAGCCACAGCTGCTAGAGGAGGCCTCTTTGAGAGAGGTTAGAATGAAATAGAACCTGAGGACACCAGAGACCAGGGCCAGGGTGACCCTGGGACAGTGAGGAGGAATTGGCCTTGCTGACTCTTGTCTCCTTGGTTAGATCCTCCTTTCCCAGGGGCACCCTCCCCCCACTGCCATCTGGCAGGGCCCAGAGGCTCATGGTCCCTGGGGTGGAGAGGGGGTGGGGGGCAGCCTCAGGAATGGAGCTGTAATTTCAGCTGGGGGCAGGGCTCCTGAGTTTCAACCACCTGGAGTGGGGTTCCTCTTTTTGTCACCTCCCTCATGACTTTCTGCCTTGCCAGCCTCACCTGCCAACTGCAGCTCCTTAGTCTCTCCCTTTGAGGAGGGTCAGGCCCAGGGAGTAGTGGCCTGCTGGTCCTACCTGGAAAGGCATTGAATCAGGTGGCACAGCATGCTTGGGGGGTGAGGGGGTAATTGGAGGGGCTGCCAAGCTTAATTGGTGGTTAGGAAGCCCTGGAAGCTGTGTGAGAGGCCCCCAGCCTTTCATGTTCTCAGCCTCCCACCAGCCTGGATGAAAGGGCCAGGTATTAATAGTAATTATTAGTTTCACTAATAAAGTGAAGAAATGGGATCATCACCAAGCTGGACTTGTTCTCCCCTCTTTGTCTACTCCTTCTCTCCTTCTCCCACTTTCCTCCTTCCTCTCTCCTTCTTTGCCTTAGGCTGTGCCACTGTGGCCTGTCCTTCAAGGCCTTGGGATCTGCTTTTCTCTCTTGGTATCATCCACCAGCTGTCTGTATTGGCATGCCTGGGGTGCCAGGCTGTTCGGAGAACACCCTGTGCTAGTCTAGTTTGCAGGATGAGAGTGGGCAAGATGGAGCTGCAAGAAGGTGTGAGTGTCCACTCATTTATTCATTCACTTATTCACTGTTTTACAAAGTTATTGAACCCATTCTGTGCACCAAGCTCCAGGTGGGACACCAGACACTCAGTGACATGGGTCCTGTCTCCACAAGTTGATATTCTAGCAGGGAAGATGGACAATAAATAGTAAACTGACAGACACTCAAAGGTCACAGGATGTGGTTCACACCATGAAGGGCATAAATACAGTTCTGGTGAAAGCGATGTGGGTGGCTACTTTTGACTGGGGGACCAGGCAGATGATATTTGGGCAGATCCCTGAATGATGAGAAGGACCCAGTTTTGAGGGAGATTGGGAAAAGAGTTCTTGGCAAAAACCCCTAGGTGGGAAAGAGCTTAGCATGCCTGGGGTGTGAAAGAGGATGAAGTAAGCAGGTGGGGGCACCGGAGGGAGGAGGAAGAGATGGGCTGGGAACAGAACTGGTGTCATGGCTTGCAAGCTCTGCAGTTGCACAAGTCCCCATGCTTGGTTGGATGCTCTGTTGTCACTGTCCTGAAATTCTTAATTTTTGAACAAGGGCTTCTGCATTTTCATTTTGCTCTGCACCTTGCAATTATATAGCTGGCTGGCCCTGGTTGGGGAGGTTGGCAAAACAAGTGGGTGTCTGTGTGTAGAAATATGAGGCCATTTGGCTGGGGTTGGTGAGTGAATGAATGAATGAGTGGGTGAGTAACTCTATGTGTCCACGTGGGGAGCTCGTCTGTGAGGTCATCAGAGGGCTGCATTAGCTAGATCAGGGGCTGCTGCTATGTGGAGAGTGTTCACCCACAGATGCAGCTGCACACCCTGCAGTGCCTGGTCCGTTGTCCACAGCCTGCTGCTGGCAGGGCTCCCAGGAGCTTTGAGCAGTTGGGTGGGGCCACATGTGCCCTAGGTCCTCTTTGGAAGACAGTAACTCTTCTGCCCCAGCTGTCTTGCCTATGAGGCCTGAGACTTTGGAGCCAGACAGATGTGAGTTCAGATTCGACCTTTTTTTTTTTTTTTTTTTTAACTGCTTAAAGAGTTTTACATGAGTAAAACATGTTACAATGAGGAAAGGACAGACAGGCCAGTTGCAGTCTGCATTGCATATGTAACTACATTTCATGTTGTGATACAAAGAATTAGACTATGAAAGTGAAAACTGAAGATCATTGCATATGTGGGACAGTCAGATTTGACTTTGACATTCTGACTAGTAGATGTGACTAAGTGGACTTTGTGCATGTGACTTGCTTCTTTGAACCTCAGTTTCCTCATCTGTGAAATGGGGATCACTACTTAACAGTTGTCAAGAGGATTAAGTGAGATAATGAAAGGAAAACTCTTGGCTGAGTCAGAGCTAGGTAAATATTTGCAATAGTAGTAGTAATAGTTATAATTATCCTATAGTCTCTGGAAGCCTGGGTAGACATTGGCTTTTGCTTTTAAATGTTTGCATAATCATGAGCATTATGAAGCTTATGGGTCTTGGTTTCCACTTCTGTTAGAATGTTATTAATCTAACCTATCTATAACCTAGATGGTCAGGAGGATGCAACATGGTCGATATGGAGAGTCTTCGTTAGTTGTACACATGTGAGTTGCTTGCACACTCCCAGTCCTTATCTTTCCCATCTAGGGTAGGTTTTCTCCAAATCTGCCCACTCAGAAAGAAAAGCATCCTCCATTTCTTGGCAACTTAGAGTCTCTGAATTCCCAGCCCTGAGTTGCTGCCCTCACATTGAAAAGTGTGCTTGTGAGTGAACCTCAAGTTCAGGTCCATGGTTGGGCAAGAAAGAGGAAGATCCAGAAATCAGGGCAGAGAGTGGGAGGATGGGCTGAGGGAGGACAAAGATGCTGGAGCCAAAATTCCTGGTGGCCTTGCTTCCTGCCTTACTTTGGAGCAGGAAGCAGCTGGAAAGTTGCAGAGAATTAGTCTCTGAAAAAGGGCCCACTTCATCTTCCACATACACTCCAGTGACTGACTTGCAGGAGCCTCTAAAACTCTTGGAAGCCCTGAGGATCACCATCACAAGGAGAGGGCCCTCATCCACTATAGTAATCCTTTCCTGAGAAACCTGAAAAAGGAGGCTAAAAGGACCTCAGTGCCATTCAGAGTGGAGAACATGAACTCTGGGGTCAGCTGTTTGGATCCAAGTGTAGTCTCAGCTGTAATGAGACCCTGGAACTACTTAGCCTCACTGTGTCTCAATTTCTTCATCTGGAATATGGAGATAATAATCATTATCCCCAGTTCTCTCAGTGGGAGAGAACTGAGGATAACTGAGAGAACTGAGTGCTTTCAAGTTATTAGCAAGTCTGACAATGTAGTAAGTGCTTTAAAAGGGTTCCTTATTGTTATATTGTTTTAAAAACAAGTCTGTCAGATCTCTTGATAGACTAGTTCAATGCCTTCCCCTATATTTTGTTGTATTTTTGGCTGGCAGCATTCATTCATTGATTCATTCATTTGTTTTTTAAAAAGTATTTTTTTGTTGTTGTAGATGGACACAATGCCTTTATATTATTTATTTATTTTCTTATGTTGTATGGAGGATCAAACCCAGGGCCTCACACATGCTAGGCAAATGCTTTACCACTGAGCCACAACCCCAGCCCCTCATTCATTTTTTATTCAATAAATATTTATGGGGCATATTGCAGCAAAGAATGGCAGATGAAACCAGATCGATTCCCAGAGAGGCATGTGAGTGAGAACTGGTATCTATGGGCTTGGCCACACGCACTCAGATCCTCACTTCCCTGATTGTGAATGGGCATTGTGCAGTTAACAGGAGGGGAGCCCCAGGTGGAACCATGGGCCCAAGATCACACCTCTCCAACCAGCACGTGTGGGTACTTGAATGCAGGCCCACCTCGCTCCAGAGTTTGTACTTTTCCAAATCTAGATTCCAGGTCCACATTCCTGCTGGACCCCCACTTGCCTCCCTCGCCTCTGCTTTGGCAGAACCAGATCCCTAGAGGCCCAGGTTGCGCTGTGTTCAGTTGCCTTCTGTAGCAGGATCTTTGTCATTTCCTCTTTGGTTCTGACCATGAGGAACAACCTTGGGGCTTTCCTCAGAGGGGAAACCCAGCCTGGAAGCAGCCCATGGAAAATGTGTCTGTGAGTGACTCCTGATGTTTATCTCAGCTGCAGGGCATCTGGGTGTCTCAGGGCAGAGAGTGGTGGGGGCTTCCTTGATGGTGCGGAGCCAATGACTCCCAGAAGCCTAGCCTCCTGGCTCTATAGATGAGACAAGTCATAGCTCTGCCCTAGGACTCACTTTTCCTATGTGTAACAGGGGAATTGCAGTTTCCCCAAAGCTTCAGTGCTGCCCCTTTGTGTGGTATTAAGGCAGGAGGTTATGTGCTAAAGGGACAAGGCTCTGTAATCAGACATTTCTGGGCCTGGCATGAGCATTCTGCTGTGATCTGAATATTTGTGTGTCACCTAAATCCATATTGAAAACCTAACCCTTAAGTTGATGGTGTTAGGAGGTAGAGGTGTCTTTGGGACACCTCTTTCCTGAAGGCAGAACCCTCAGAGATGGAATTAGTGCCCTTATAAAACAGGCCAAGGGAGCCTGGTGCCATGGTGCATGCCTGTAATCTTCAGGAGGCTAAGGCAGGAGGATCGCAAGTTCAAAGCCAGCCTCAGCAATTTAGTGAGGCCCTGAGCAACTTATTGAGATGCTGTCTCAAAATAAAAATATAAAAAAGACTGGGGATGTGGCTCAGTGATTAAGCACCCCTGGGTTCGGTCCCTGGTACCAAGAAAAAAAAAAAAAATAGGCCAAGGGAATTCATCTGCCCCTTCCACCATGAGGATACCTTCTAGGAACTAGTGGCTTTCATCAGATACAGGATCTGCTGGAGCTTTGGTTGGAATTCTGTCTTCTAGAATTGTGAAAAATAAATTTCTGTTGTTTTAACCACCTATTCTGTGATATTTTGTCCCAAATGGACTAAGATACATCCCAAAGCCAAGAAGGTAGCCACCCAGATGCAACCCTTCCTGCAACCTCATTGACATCTTGCTCCTTGGCTTTCCCCACAGATGGAGATGGGAAAGGGAGCTGGGGAGCTGGGGAGCTGGGGAGCAGGAAAAGGAGACTTCTGGCTAGCCATAAGTTCCTCTTCGCATAGTGTGACACTGACCTTTCTCCTAACTTGAGAAATCCCTTCTGCTCCAGGGTCTTAGTTTCCCCATCTGCAATGTGAAAGGAATATGTGATATGCCCTCAGAGAGTCCTTCTGGCTCTCTAACCCCCCACTGAGGGCCTCTCGCTTCAGCCCTCCCAGGTCTCCAGACTCCAGCCTTGAGCAAATGGAGATCAGTCCCACCCTTGGGAGATTCTATCTGGGTTTTTAACTCCCCATCTCCATCTGTTGTAGTACCCCCCCACTCCATGCTGTCCAGAGTGGCTAGAAACTAGAGGGTTGCAGGGCCATACCTCCTCCCCAGGAGGACTCAAAGGCAGGAGTCTCACTTCCAGGCTAGTGCACATGGATGGAGAGATGAGCTGGGGGGATGGTAGGGGAGGCAGCTCAACATGGAGAGCCACGCCCACCCCCTTTCCCACAGGCTGGCCAGATGGTTGGGGACAGCCAAGGGAGGGCTCTTTGCCTCCACCTTCCCCACGGCTCTGCATGGATACAGATTTCTCTCCACACAAAAGACATGTAGGGAAAAGCCTTCTCCACAAGCAGACTTAGGGCTCATAAGACTTTTTAATCTGGTGGAATCCCAGTTGAAGTATTAAAAAAACCTTAGTGTGCTACAGAATTCTAGAATCCAGAAGCCCGGCATCCTGGAATGTTAGAAAAGTGAGTCATAGGATTTTAGGTTGTTAAATCATGCTCTCCAACCCTGTGGCCACTAGCCGTATGTGGTTTTGGAGCGCTTGGAATGGGACTAGTTTGAATTGAGGTGTGCTCGTGTAGATTTCAAACAGATTTTTTTTTTTTTTAAGTTTTATGATGATTTAAATATTTCTTTTCTTTCTTTTTTTTAACAGTAGATTTTGAACACTTAGTACAGAGGAAAGAACATAAAACATCTCACTGATGGTTTTTTCATATTGATGAAGGGACTGCCCTGGTGGCAGCACTCCTGACCTTGAGTCTGGAGGTCTAACTCAGCCACCTGGCCTTGCTCTCAGGGAACTTGAAGCTTCTTGCTGATAAAGGTCACTTAGAAACCACCAGTGCTTGGGAGTGTTTTTCTCTTGTCTGCTAGTAATTGGTACATCACAATGAACACAGAAAAAGGGGAAATTAACTTATTTCCATTAGTTTGCAATAATCATTATCTTCTCTGTGTGAGGAGTTTGAAGACCTTTCTTACTCTCTTTCCAAGTTATCTTCCAGTTATCTCGGTCAAGTTAAACCCTCCAGGGACTTAGTAAGAACTCTAAAGATCTGAGTTTAGGCCCAGCATAGCTCTTTTGCAAACTGAAGGGATTTCCTGCAGGTTGGCCAAACCTTCATTTTTAATTCTGTAAATTGGGGGTGAAAAATCTCTGCCATGTATGCCTCTCAGGACAGGGTCCTCAGGACTTGGTGCACGGAATAGGAAAATGCTATATAAAAACTAGAACAAGTGCTACATGTAAATCTGAGGACCATTTTTTCCCTGGTGGCAGCTCCTGGGAGTGAGAGTTGGTCTGGGGAAGACATGATGTGCATCCTTATGTCCTGCCTGACCACAGGGAAACTGGCCCCTATATGGGACTGCTTTGGGAACCAGCTGGATGCGCTCTTCAAATAGCAGCATTGTTGCTGAAAGTGATTTCAACAGTGGTCTTAGATGTTTTGGAGGTTTATGGTCCCTGGGCAATTGGGCATAGGGAAAGTAGTGACAAAGACTTAGTCTTTAGTTGAATGGCCCTAGAGTTGAAGCCTCTTCTGCCATGCCTGTGTTATCTTGGGGAAGTTACTTCACATCTCTGAGCTTCATGTCCTCTGGGATGCCAGAGGTAACAATAAAAGAGAGCAGGTAGCATGCATGAGTAATTAATTTGCCATTAATTGCCCCATCCCCTATCTCAGACACACTTTGCTTACTGGAAGCTTTTACATCTGTTGTCCATCTGAAGCATGGATTACTTGCCCATTTTACAGATAATCTGCTTTGTTTGTTTAATGTATATCAGGGTCTGCCAGTAAGCAAAAAGTCCTGGTCCCTAAAGAGCTCACTGTGTGTGGGAGGGGGGTTGGGGGGAAGGTGACAGAGAGAGAGAGAGAGAGAGAGAGAGAGAGAGAGAGAGAGAGAGAGAGGAAACTGCTACACCATGTGGTCAATGCTGTAATTATGGTGACCATGTTCTCCAAACCACAAATCAGGTCACATGGTCTGACAGAGACTATTTTCTGCCTCTACTGAAGTCCAAACATGAAATCACATGTAGTTATACATTCATTGAATCACCTTTTTTTTTTGTTTTTTAAAGAAGCAAATGACACGACATTTGAATTCTCCTTAACAAATTCCACTATATTCTCAGAAAAATCACCAGAGCTGTAACTGGGGCCCATGCAGACCTCTGCAAGCAAGGTTTCCTGGAGCAGGCACTGCTTAAGTGAGGCTTTGAAGACTGAATAGGAGGTCTGCAACAGACAGATGAGATGCTCTGAATGTATTTGGGACAGGGTCTATTCTTCCTGCTCTAAAGACAGCCCTGGACTGGGCGCAGTGGTGCACGCCTATAATTCCTGCAACTTTGGGGGCTGGGGCAGGAGGATAGTAAGTTAGAGGCCAGTCTCAGCAATGTGGCAAGCCCTCAGTGAGACCATGTCTCAAAATTAAAAAAAAATAAAAAGGATTGAGAATGTAGCTCAGTGGTAAAGTGCCCCTGGGTTCAATGCCCAGTACTAAAAAAGAAAGAGAAGAGACACGTTCTGGTAACTTGTGGTGCTGGCTAAAGAAGGTAACAATGTCTTGTTTTTTTTTCTACACTTATTTTTAATTTTTATTATTCCAAAGACCACCTTAGCCTCCTGAGCAGGGAAATGTTACAGACCATTAAAATAATATGGTTACATTGTATTCTGTCTTCCTGTGTATTCACATGTGTGTCTCTGCAGTACATTTTCTCACAGGTACAGCATCTGTCTTGTTCATCCTTGTGTTCTCCCCTCCCCCAGGATGGTGTGAGGAAGACTCTAGAAGAGATACTAATTTCAAATGAATGAATGGAAGGAAGTACCATTGATGGGCATTTTTTTTTTTTTTTTTTTTTTTTTTTTTTTAATACCATGCTGGGAGTAGAACCCAGGGCCTTGCACATTCCAGGCAAGTGCTCTACCAGTGAGCTACATCCCCCACCCTAATGGACAGTTTGTATGTAGACCGTGTCCTCTGTTTTGTGATGAACCCATTCACTTTCATATCGTTTATTCCCAAATGTGTGCTGGTTGCCTGCCTGTCATGTTGTCAGTGCTATTGCAGGGCACTGGGGCTTAGTGGTGTCTGTGACAAACTCGGTCCTATCCATGCAGAGTTTGCACTCTAGAAGAAAAGATGGGCAACTGACAAGGAAGTACGAAGGCGGTGCTGAGGGAGAGGTGGAGTGTATACCAGTAGCCTTGGTCTGCTTTAGGGGCTTCAGGAAAGCCTGGGAGAAATCAAGTTTAAGCTGAGATCTACAGGATCATACTGGCTCACTTAACTAACTTTTATATAGTGCTTATCTTGTGACAAATAAACTAATGGCTTTACATATTTAACCTGTTTAATTTCCACGACAGCTCAAGGAAGTACATACCATTGTTACGCACACTGTAGAGATGAGGAAACAGCACAGAAAGGCTGAGGAACTGGACAAGGTCAGTTTATATGTGGTAGAGCCAGGATTTAAACCCAGGAAGTCTGGCCCAAGTTCACACCCTTAAAGAGGAATAGTTCAGATAATGGGGAAGGTGGGGGTAAATGTCCACTTAGCACGAGGAATCGATGAGGCTGGACACCAAGACAGAGCACTTATCTTGGGAGCAATGGGAAGCCATTGGTGGTTTTCAGTAGAAAATGGGCATGTTGAGGTTGCATTAAATGCCAAGGGGGGGGGGGGGGGGGAGGAGAGGCAGCAGTGAAGAGGCTGCAGAGATGTTAGGGACTTGGACTAGGAGGGTAGGGGTGTAGGAGAAATGGAATTGGGTGAGAGAAAAAGAAACTGGAGTCAGGACCAACAGAATGGGCTCTTAGATGAGGTGTTGGGGCAAAGGAGGGTGTCAGGTTTCTGTACCAAACATGGGGATTGGGCACACAGGAGGTAGGGAAGAAAGAGAATTGGGCAGAAGACAATATGTTCAACCTTTGACTTGTTGGGTTGGGGCTGACTTTGGGGCAGTCAGTTGAGGAGGGGGCCTTATAGGGGTACCCTGAGCCTTAAAAAGGTACCAAAGGAAGGGAGGAGCAGGACAGCTCAAGGGCACTATTTCTTAGACCTGGGGTGAGGTTAGAAGTGCAGGTCTTTCACTTCATCTAGATTTATGTGGCCCACTCCTTGGTTGGAGTCTGGAGTCTTGTTGTCCCTCAGACTCTCCAGGTGATAGCAAGCTGAAGACTTTGGTCCTGTTCATTGAGGATTGAATTCAAAGACTCCAGAAGTGCAAGAAAGATTGCCAAACCCCTACTCACAGGCTACTCCCACATGCTGAGAGTGAGCTCCTTCAGAGGTGCTGGTCAAAGACCGGCTCTTGTTCAGTGTGCCTGGAGCATGGCTCCTTGACCTCACTGACCGCTTTACCTCCGACCCTCCCTCTCCTTCCATGCCTGTGCATGTGACTCTTGTCACCTGCTCTGCTTCTTTACAGCCTTCTCACTCTGCCAGGCCTCAGGATAAGTTTCAGTCCATGGAGTCACTCACATAAGGTCACTCATCATCTGCTTCTGACCCCTGTTAAGTTTTCTTGCTCATTCTTTCCTTCCTGCTTCTTCCACTCCCTGTGCAAGCAACACTCAGCTTTTCCTGAGTCCTTCCACATGGCCTTTGGACAGGTTGTTCTCATTCCTGGGACTGTCCATCTCCCTACCCCAATCCCACCCATTCTTCCTGGTCCTGTTCAGAGACTGCCTCCCCTTCAGAACCTTCTCATTTTCTCCCCTCTTCCCATGAGTCATAGCACTTGTCCTGTACCTACCTGCCTATCAGATTCAATTTGGCCAGGTTCTGGACACAAGGAGGGACTTGTAAGTCATATCCAAACAAGCTTGAACTTTTTTTTTTTGGTGCTGAGAATTGAACCCAGGGGTGCTTTACCACTGAGCTATATCCCTAGCCCTCTTTATTTTTTGATATAGGGGTTTGCTAAGTTGCTGAGGGTCTCACTAAGTTGTTGAGGTTGACCTCAAACTTGAAATCTTCCTGCCTTGGCCTCCTGAGTCACTGGGATTACAGGTGTCACTGTGCCCGGCAAGCCTGGACACTTCTTGAGATTGTAGAACCTTACAACTCTGCATTTCCTTTGCCAGAAGTTCATAAAACAGGAGATGCTCACAGGGCCATATGCACACATGAAGGTCCTTAAAAGAGAGATTAACATGAATAAGGTTCTAGGAGCTTGTTCAACCTTCCCAAGACTTAGGGCATCTTTAAGTACTTTAGATTCCTGTCTTAGGATCCAGGTCAAGAATTTGCTGGTCTCTGTTGTTTCCTTTGACTAATTTAGTGGTGCCTGGAGAGGTGACCTATCAGTACATGGCCTGCAATTTGGGATTGTGGCCACCATCCTTAGGCTAAGGTCTATATGATTATACCCCACCTGAAGGTGTCACATGGGTACATATGAGAGTCAGAAACCTGGTGTCATTCTCCAGCATCTCTCAGTGTTTAGGCCTTTTCCCTTGGGAGACAAGAATAAGCTGACCAAAAGCCCCTTCCTCCCAGAACAAGGAGGCTACATACACTTATGGGAAAATGGGATGGGTCTATCCCATCTTCACGAGACTAGCTTGCCTTCTCTATACTCTTCTGTTTCTCTGTGATTGCTCTTATAGTTTTTGAACTTTGTTCCCATAGTTGATAATCTTGAACTCAGAAGGTCCTTAAGATCCACCAATTCACTGTTTTCCAAATTTGCCCCAGCCCTACCCAAAACCTACAGAATCAGGATCTCCAGGGGAGGAATCTGGCAACTGCATATTTAGCAAGGTCCTTAAGGGATTCACAATCAGCATTCCTGTCCCCATCCATCCCTCAGTTTACAGGGTGGCTTATGAATGGCAGAAAGCCATGGGCTGGGGAGCAGTTAGATCTCATCATCAGCTTGCATTCTCAGCTACATAGACTCCTCCAAAATCTTCTCTTATCTCTGGGCCTCAGTGTTCTCATATACTTAATGGGGACAACCATTGTAATCTTGCCTAACTTGCAAGGTCCTTGGGATGATGGAATAGCACTAGGAGTGGGAAACAGACTCAGTGAGAGGAGAGATTTGCACAAGGTCATCCAGTTCTTCATCTGCCAGTTATGTGCCAGATGAGATTCATCTGGGAACAACTTGTTGGGGGAGATGACAGTCTAGTAAACAATGAAACCAGTAAGTGAAGCCAATAATCATGGTAAAGGAAATAAAAGGGGTTTGCCAGTCAGGGCAAGAGTGTGAGTGTGCAGAGAGGGGAGGTCCTGCCCAGGAGGGGCACTCCAGCAGAGACCTGGTTGTTGGGAGCTGTCCGAAGAGGTTCTGGAGGACTGTCATAGTCCTGCTGTGGCAGAGTAGGAGGCCCCAGTGGGCCAGCCTGGGCGCTCCTAAGGCCCTCCAAGGCGCCGCGGGCATGGGTCTTTGTCTCCCCGTTCTCTCTGCCGCCTTTCCCGACCCCCAGTGCTGTTCCCTGTCTGACCCCAAATAACTTGTTGGTTTCCCTTGGGCTTTGTTTCTCCGGGGTCATCACTCCCGGACCTTCGGCAGCCGCCCGGCCCTCGTGGGTCCCGCATCTGACACCCCACTCTGGCCCCCGCCCCCTACCCGTTCCAAGACAGGGGTCAAAGGCAGCTCGCGTCACGTGGTCGCCGAGCAGCACCGAATCGGCCGGGAGAGCCGAGGGAGAATCCGGGTGGAAGCCGAGAAATCCAGCTCCGATAGCAGTGCCCGGTACCGCCCCGGCCCCCGCCCCCGCCCCGGGGCGCTCGCCGCACGCCCGCCGGCTGCCCGGGCCTCCGCAGCGGATCTCCAACCCGCACCCACTCGCCACCGCCGGATCGAACCCCGCTCGCAGCGGCAGCGATTCGGAAGGTAGGCGCGGGGCTGGAGGGCTTTAATGGGAGACGGGCCGAGGAGCCCTGGGCGCGCGGGGAACCCCTCTGTGCTCTTCAGGCCTGAGCGGGTGGGGCAGCGCGCCCCAACTTCCAGTCTTCAGGGAGAGCCCCCTCCCCGCCGCGGGATCCGGGGAGGCTGCGAGCTGCCCCAGGCGCAGTGCCCGGCCGGGACTGGGGGCTGGGCACCGGGCGGGAGGGGTGGGGAGGAGGGCAAGCGGGAGGCGGAGCGGGCGGCGGCGGCGGCTGCGGCGTGGAGCTGGGGTGGGAGCGGCGGGAGGCAGCCGCGAAGGGGTTAACCCGGCCCGGGCCGGAGCCCAGCGGCTCACGCATCGCCCCGGGTATCCCGGCGCGCGGCGCCGGGCCAGGAGTGTCCCTTCCCCTGGTGGCGCCCCAGCCGTAGCAGGTAAGAGGCCGGGAGGGCCGGGGCCGGCCAGTCCCCTGTCGCCGAGCCGGCGGGGCCCGAACCGGGTTTGCAGGCCGCGCGGGGCCCAAGCTGCAGCCGGCGCAAGTTTGGTACGCGCGGGCGCCGGGCGGGCGGGTGGAGTCTGCCGGGCCCCGCGCGCGGGGGTGGGAGGACAAAGGGGTGGGGGGCCGCTCGGGGGCCGCTCGGGGGCCGGGGGCAGGCCGGGGTGCGGGCGAGGGCAGCGCGGCAGCTGTAGGTCACGGATAATGTCACTCACGAGGAATGCCCCCTCCCCCTCCCTGCTCCCGAACAGGGGAAACTTTTGTCTAGCAAGGGAGGGGGTTAGAGGCCGGGTCCCGGCTTCGGGAAGGGTTAGGCAGCCGGACCGGTTTTCTCTGGGCTCTGAGCGGCCTGGTCTTTAACTTCCCTCCTCCCTCAGGTTCTGCGGAGCCAGCAGTCTCCCCCTTTGAACACTGTCTTTAATGCCCTGGGACAGAAGCGGGGAGGGGACGTCCGTAGGACGCTTGGGCTCTGGGACCTGCCAGGAATCAGAGGAATCGCCACCTGGCTCTTTAGTGCCAGGAACCGTGCCAGGCTCCGAGGATACATAGCACCACCCCTCTCACGCCCCATTGTCTGTCTTCCCCATGCCTCCAGGAGAGCTTTGGGAATGTCCTGAGGCAGTACTGCCCCTTGGTCTGAGGGTCACACAGACCTGGGTGGTTTGTCCCTTCAGCTATGTGGCCTGTGCAGATTCCTTACCTTTCCCTAACCTCAGTTTCCTCACCTATAAAAGGGGAAAAATAAAGTGTCTGCCAGAGTGAGGATGAGATGAGTCTGGTCCCTCAGTAAATGTTGGCATGCTTATATTCAACAAGTATTTATTGCATGTTTACTCTGTGCCAGACTCTGGGCTAATTAATTGTTTTACATAGATTGTCTCACTTATTTCGCCCACATTACTATTAGCTACATTTTAGAGAGGGGGAAACTGAGGCACAGAATGGTAAAGGTGCACAGGTAGGAAGTGCAGCCAGGGATTTGACCCCCTCTCACAGCCCTGTCTCAGCTTCAGGTCTTTGCAAGGTCTTGCTGTGATGGTGCTCAGTTTCATTTTCAGTTTAAATGGTGTGAACTCCTGCCCCTCCTCCCCCATCACCCTTACCCCAGAGTGATGCTCCCTTCTGTCTGGCACTTGACAGGGTGAGGTCTTGTGCGCTGGCTCTTGTTAGTGTGGCCAGCTGGAGCAGGAGGGAGGTCATTTGGAGACTGGGCCTGGAGCTCCTTGATGGTCCAAGTTTTGTTGCTGGCTGGGTTGGTGGGGTAGCAGGAGTGATCTACCCATGTGGGTGGTGTAGGGAGGAGCTGGTCTCCTTGACTCTGACTGGGGACAGCTGGGGCTTTGTCAACAGACCTTTCCCCAGCACCCTGGGGATGGCAGAGCCTTTCATCTCCATTCAGACCCTGTCACTTTCAGATCAGCAGGGGGCAGAAATAGAGCCCAGAAATGGAGCCTTTAGGCAGATGAGAGACCTGAGACCAAGGGATTTATATCCCAAATGTATTCTTGTGTGACATGGCCCTTGTGACAGTAGGGTCCTCATCACTAAGGGACCAGTCTGTGTGCTCTAGACCTGAAGGTCCTTGAGGCTAGTAATAGGAGATGGACTTTGAGCCAGTGTCAAGGTTGCAGAATCCTAGTGGAAAATACATGTGTTTACAGGTTCCTCGCCTAGCCAGCACAGTGTTGGGCCCCCTGTAGGCCCTTGGGAAATATTCCGTAGAGTGAATGTGTGGGGTGACTCAGAGTACACTGGCTTTCCCACCCAGGACTAGTCCCATCTTTTGGTGGGGTGGCATCTCATGATTACTAATCAATCTCTGATTGGGGGCTTTAATTATTTAAAAAATGATAAATGAAAATGACAAAATGCCATTAAAACCTGGGAGTGAAGGAAAGGGTAAGGTAGATGATGAAAGAAGTTCTTGAGGGAGGAAAGTTTGTGCATTATACCCTAACAGCTTCGAGGGCTGCTGCAGTGGAGTGTGTGAAATTTGCATGGTTTGTAGGCTTTTCTTGGACCCTGGGAATAGGGAGCCCTCCTGGGTTGACAGTTCACTTCCTGTTTGTAGGAACAGGAGTGGAAATTCCACTCCTTAGCTGGATATTGAGAGGGCTCAGGCAAGTGGCAAACTGAGTGGTAGAGTGAAAGGGGTCCTGAGTGCTGGGGCTGTCCCTTGTCATGTGTCAGACTGTTCTTGTCAATGTGGGCAGAGTAGGAGGAGAGGCCTCTGGGAAAGTCAACAGGAGAAGGAAGGGAGTCAGCAAGCAAGAGAGATGGGTAGTAAACCTCTTGACACAAGGGCAACAGTTTTGCAATCATAGATTGAGCATGTGGTTGAGAATGAGAAATCCTAGGGAGGGTTGGCTTAGGAGCCAGCTGAGAAACTGCGTCTTAGAAACTTAGAAATGGGCTGTGGTCTCAGCAGCCTGAAGCTCTCTCTGCCCTGGGCTTGGGATCTGCTAGCCCAATGCTTTGGGCCACATATCCATACTTTGGGACCAAAGCCAGGCCTGCAAGTCTCTAGAGACTGGGCAGACTTCTACTGGATTGGAATTTGGTTTTGAGTATAACTTGAAATATCTGGACTGTTTGGAGGACTTGGACATTCTTGACTTGAAATGGAACATTAGAGTAATTTGTTAAATATGTATGGAAAATGTCTGTGACCAGTATGACAGGGGACATGCAATGGGGTGAGGTGCTGCTAGATTTTGACTGGAGAGGCTCCTGGTCTGATGGGGGAGGCAGGAGGATCCAGGTGATGGTTATCAGGCAGAATGTGATTGTGATTAGTGATAGACAGGCTCTGTAAGGTCAGTGGAAGGGAAAGTTCTGTGATTGTTCCTGAAAGAGGACATGTTTGTGATGCTGCAGACTGTGGGAAGGGGCAATGGGGACAAGATTGGATTGTGGGGAGCCTGCAGCGTCCTGCTTCGGAGTTTTATTCTATAACTGACAGAGAGGACAGAGGGTTGTAAGCAGCTCGTTGAGTCGCTGCCTGTTACTGTGCCTTGTGTCAGGCGCTATGCCAGACTCTTCACAGACACCCCATTGAAGTCTCACAATACCCTGCAAAGTAGCTGCTGCTGCTGCTGGTAACCCACCCCCGCCCTAATTTCAGATGGGGAAATGGAGTCTCGGAGGGGTGGAGTCACTTATAGAACTGGAATTTGAACCCATGCTTGATCTGTTTGCACCCTTTGTGTTGTTTTTCTCAGGGGTTATTTGACCAAAGATGGTGGCTGGGTTGAGACCAGCCCATAGATGCTCATCATGGACTAGCAGAGAGCTGACCATAGTCCAACTCAGGCAGTGGGACTGAGAGGGAGGAGGGATACTGCAGGATTTTGTAGCTGCCTTCGGGATTGGGGTCATCACAGGTGGCCTAAGGTTGGGGAAGGACCCTTAAGAAGCAGCATCACTGCTTTCAAATCCCTGAAAGGCTCACTGTGGGTGAAGGGTATTGTCTTGTCCTTTTGAGGACAGAGACAGTACCAAAATGACAGGCCAAGGAAATCTCACTTAGGAGCAAACTACTTGGGTTGGAGGTGTGGGCCCCATTGGGGTGGAGAGACTGGAGAGCTAGTAAGGGTGCAGGAGGAGGCACAGTAGGGTCAGCCCTGGGTGACTGCTCTCAGTTCCCTTTTCACCCAAGAATGTAGCATCTGGGTGGTGCTCCACCCACTTCCAGCCCCTGCTTTTCTCATGGCTTTTGGAGCTGGCCTTCCCGCAGGACTTGGGAAGTTCCATACCCACCCGCCTGCAGAGCTCTGCCTGGGAAGAGTCCTGTGTCTTGGAATGCTCTCAACCCCTCGGGACGTCTGGAGCAGCGGCCAGGTCCTGGGCTGCTGAAGACCGGTTTCACAGAGGACTTGAACCTTCTGCGTTTGTGTTCATGTGAAATGGAGTCGGTTTCTCTGTCCTCAACTATGAGTAGATAAGGCTGAATCACGAATTAGGCTGCATCAGTATGGGTTCGTGGGTTTGAAAGGGAGAAGTGGGGGGTGTGATGACAGGGCTGCCCCCCACTTTCCCTGTAGTAGAGGTGAAAGGAGGGTCTCTTGGTCTCCAGGGGTCACCAGCAAAGGTGTCTTTCTTGCCTATGGGGCTGTTACAAAGCTCAGTTCAGTCAACTTGGGTCTTGGAGATTTAGAGCTCAGTGGAAGGGGTGGACAGGTTTTGGATTGTGTGGTCTCAGGGACAGAACCAGTCTGCCATCAAAGCTCTTTTCCAGATTGAGAAGGCTTTGTGCTAAGTTGCCTTCTGGCTTTTTTTTTTTTTTTTTGCGGGGGGGAGTACCTGCCTTGTTTTTGTTATAGGTTGGGTGAATTTAAACCTAAGTAGTGCATGACAAATGAATGTTTGTTTATTTGAGGGCCAGGTTTACAGGTGGTCCAGTATGTGAAGGCAGCACCTAATGTCCTATCCCCTCAACCCTCACGATTCTGCTTCTTCCCCTCCCTGGTTGTGCCCTGTCTCTTCTTGCCTTTACATCTCTGCTCAGGGTGAGGCGACTGCACCCCCTCATTTCCCCTCACCCACCCCCAAATTCTCCTAGATTGTGCATGACTCTGGTGTCACTTCTTCCATGCAGTCACTCGTGATTTTCCAGTGCTGGCCTTGCCTGCACTCTTCTTTACATGCGTAGAACCTGCATGCAGAATGGACCTCTCATGGGTCCCTTCCACTCCTGGCTTTGAACCCTGAATCCTTCAAGTGCTATTTCTCATCTCTTCTAGACTCTGTGCTCCAGAGGCAGGGGCTGCATGTGACTTATTTCCAGAGGAGGTTGTCGGCATTGGAGTGTGGAGTACAGAGTCCTGGGTTCAAATCCCAGTTCTGTCACTGTTAGCTGTGTGATGTAGGGCAGAATACCTAAATCTCCTTGGGCATTGGTTTCCTCAGCTGTAAAATGGGGTTAGTAGTAGTCCTGTTTTGGCAGGGAGGCTGAGACATGGTAAGAGTTCAGTATGTAGGGACTGTTCCTAGATCACAGTGGTTTCTGTTGTTTATGGCTAGCAAGTGATCTGTCCTTTTAGGGATAGAGGGAAGAATCTCTAGCATCTGAGGAAGATCTGGAGACAGGAACAGCGTCCAGAAATTCATGCATGATTAAAGTGTGGTGGGGCTGGGCATGGTGGCACATGCCTGTAATCCCAGTAACTCAGGAGGCTGAGGCAGGAAGATCACAAATTTGAGGCTAGTCTCAGCCACCTAGTGGGACTCTGTCTCAAAATAAATAATAAAAAGGACAAGGGATGTAGCTCAGTGGTATAGTGCCCCTTGGTTCAAGATCTAGTTAAAAAAGTGTGGCAGGGACAGGGCAAATTCTGAATTTTCTGCCTAATGGCCAGAGAAGTCTTGTGCTGATGAGGAAACTGAGACTTGGAAAGAGAGGGCAGGTGCATGACTTGCAGTAGCTACTGGGCACATCCAGGCAGCCTGGCAAGATTTTCTCCCTTGTTATGTTTCTGTCAAGATGTTCCAGTTCTATGGGCTCAGTTTCCTTCCTGGTGACCAGGGTGAGTGGTGTCTAAGCTTGCACCAGATGAGTTAGGCTGGTAGCCCTGTGGCTACCCTCATCATCAAGGACCCATCTTAATAATCTATGGGCTATGGGTTGGAACTTTGTGAATCCTTCTGCCCAGCCTCCCTGTGCCTGGGAAGGACAAGTAGATGGTGTCAGGGAAAGGTGATCTGGGCTTGATCTTGGAATGGTGACCAGGAGATCCAGACAGAGCCAAGGATGGAAGTGAAACTCAGAGCCAGACAGGCTAGGGTCTTGCCCCTCTTGGGCTTCTTTCTGCTTGTAAGACCTTGGGCAAACAGTTTAGTTCTTCATCTGCACAAAAGAGATAATGATTGTCTCCCATTTTGCAGCATTTAGAAAGATAAGGCAGGGAAGATGCTTGACTACACTTTAATTCAGGTTAGTTATTGTTGTGGCTAGAATTTGTTGCTGTAGTTATTTTGTTTTGTTTTTGTAGTTCTAGGGATAAACCCAGGGCTTCACACATGCTAAGCAAGCAGTCTACCTCGGAGCTATTTCCTCAACCTGGTATTGTTAGTCTTTTTTTTTTTTTTTTTCCAGGTATGATCTTTTATTACATTTCTGGCATACTTCTGAATACATTTCCAACTGTCTTATCAGAATTATAATCAAGGCTGTATATAGAGAGATATAGTTCTACATATTTCCCTCTAATGCTGTTAGTCTTGATTGAGGAGCTCATGTAACCTTCACAGCAGCAGTAAGAGATAGGTACTGTTACCACTCCCTTTTTTTAACAGATGTGGCAGCTTAGAGAGGTGGCTTAGAGAGGTGGCTGACTCAACCTGGAGAAGTTTAGACTCAGGGGGTTACATCCAGGGTCTCTGATTTCTGAGGGGCTGCTATGGCCTACCCCTGGTTCCAGGAGGCACTGGGAGGCAGATCCAATTCATGGATGTGTCAGGGGAGACTGACTCCAACTCTGTAGTAAGGAAATAACAACAAAAATATCACAGCAGGCCAAGATGTTGGGGCTGTGTCTGGAGGGACTGAACTCCCTGTTTCTGGAGGTGGGAGCAGAATCTTGGAGCTCATGCGATTTAGATGTGGTGGGGATTCTGGTCTCGTTGAGACCTGTGGTCTGGTGCCATGAGGGAGGGCTTGAATTCTCAGCATCCCCGGGCTGGCCAAGGATTGGCTTGTCTGGGCAGGTCCCAGGTGGTGGTGGGTGGAGGTTTCTGTAGTCATTGCTGAGCGGCAGACACCTCTGCTTTGCTCCCCTAGCCTTGCACATAGAGCTACCTGCCCAGGCAGAGGCCAGGTGAGGAGAATCGAGCGTTGTCATGGCAGGGCCTTTATTCATGCTGCACCCTCTGCCTGCATGCCCTTCCTCCTTACACCTGCTTGTACAGGAGTGGAAGCGTTGTCTACTCACCCTGCTTTACCTGCAGGTTAAGTCAGCAGTTCTCAAAGTTGGGTTGTGGATCAGCAGCATCAGCATCATCTGGGAACTTGTTAGAAGTGCAAATAAATCATCTGGCCCTACCCCAGACCTACTGAATCAGATACTCTGGTGGGTGGGGCCCAGCAGTCTGTGTTTAAAATGCCCTTCAAGTGATTCTGATGCATGCTAAAGTTTGTGAACCACTGGGTTGTCATAAAATAAAATTTTAAAAATCAATGCCTTTTTTCTCAGACTCTTCAACTTTCAGCATATTCAGATACCTAGCAAATGTGAGGGATGAGCTGGGCACGGTGGCGCATGCCTGTAATCTTAGTGGCTCTGGAGGCTGAGTTAGGAGGATCTCAAGTTCAAAGCCAGCCTTAGCAAATTAGCCAGGCCCTAAGTAACTCAGTGAGACCCTGTCTCTAAATAAAATACAAAAAGGACTGGGAATGTGGCTCAGTGGTTGAGCACTCTTGGGTTCAATCTCTGGTTACCACCTACCCCCCACAAAAAAAAGCGGTGGATACAGAATAAAGCCCCGTTTCTCTTTATCTTTTTCAAGGAACCACCATCTTGGACTATCTCCCTATTCCCAGGAAACAATCTGTGACATGGAAGTGGTACAGGCAAATCCCAATGAGATGATAGGAGATAGTACTGGGCAACTTGAGAAAGACAGGATTGGGGAACTGGAAGAGCAGGGAGTTTCGTAGGTGATAAGGGTGGATGACAAGAGTGGGTGCTAGAAACAAGCCAGCTGTGTTCCAGGGCGGAGAGTATAGGTTCCAGGCAGAGAGTATAGGTTCTGCCTTAGATAATGGTGTGTGCTCGTGTATGTGCACACGTGGACATGCACATGAGTGGCTGTAGTAATTAGATGTGGACTGAGAAGGCTAAGGTACCTGAACCATCACCAGGCCAGTGGTTTTAAGCATCTCATTAATTGAAACAGTGATGATCATAAATTGCTGCTCACATTTATTGACAGCTTATCATTGCTTGTTAGGTACTTCCATGTTACTTACTCTGGAGTAATTCCAAGAATAATCCTATAAGTTAGGTAGGAATTATTATTATCTCTATTTTATAGATGAAAATACCTAGACCATTTAGCTGTAAAGGGCTAGATCTAACAATTCTATAGAATTCTATAGAGGTGCTTAGAAGCATGATCTCATTGGCAGTTGGGAACTGTCTTACAGTGTTTATGTAGCATAACTTAAATGATTTTCTAAAGATGTCCCCAAACATGTATCCTATCAAATGAGTGAGTGAGGCTTTAGAGAAGGGCTGATGGGACTTTTTGGGTTACTTGGGGCCTATCCTATAGACATTGTTATCCTCTTTGTTTTGTGGATGGGCCATCTGAGGCTCAGATTCAGTGTTGAGTTCAAGATCCACAGTTAGGGTGAGAGATGAAATCAGAGAGGTTGAAGTAGGTCTCCTCTGGTTCTAGCAGAAGAGTGTGGGAGAGTTAGGAGCAGAGTCTATCATCTCTTCTACTGTTCTTTTCTGCCTTAGTGTCCCCAAGGTACTCCGCAGGAGTCCCTGACAGTGTAAGGATCCTTCCATCTCATTCTGGGCACTAAGGCCCAGAGAGGAGCAGGGACTCGCTCACTCTGTGCAGAATGTCCGAGTCACTGTTGGGATCAGAACACAGAATTGTCTTTGTCCCGAGCAGGGAAGGGTTTGCTTCCCAAAACTCTCCGTACCCCACTCTGTATTTGGCAGACTGGGTAGCTGTAGCCCTCAGGGTGGCTCAGGACGCTGCTGGGGTGTCCTGTGAGAAGGCTGCCAACGCGGGGCAGGGCAGCTTCAAAGAGGAAGAACACCAAGCCCAAATCCTAGACGGAAACCAAATGTATTTTCTAGGTCCTAAGAGGATATTTGGAACAATGGAGTTGGGATGGGGGAAGCTGGACTATAAAAAGGACTTCTTGATATCCTTAAAAAAAAGTAGAGTCTTTAGGTTTGACTTTTGTTTCTCTAAAGGATGTTTATGTAACTTGCTAAAGCAGGATCTCAGAGCTCTGTGAAGTTGTCAGGTGCTGTTGTTGATAGCCTCAGGGTTGTGGACTCTGAGCAGGACTCTGTTGGAAAGTCTTCCCATTTTATAGTTGGTGAAATGGAGGTTGAGGTGGGAGGGGCTTACACTGTGACATAGAGGGGCAGCAGAGTCCTTGGCTTAGAACCTGGGTCTTCCTGCACCCTGCAAGTGGCTTTCTGTTTTGACTTACCACCCCAGGGCTCCTGCTGGTGTGGGGATTGGGCAGGGAGCCCTTGGGAGGAGGGAGCCCTTGGAAATGCTCCTTACTACCAGGGTTGGGGTAAGAATGTGTCTGGTCTGCAGCAAGGTGGCCCAGGGGTGGGGAAAAGGCTGGATGGTGTGCCTGGTGATGCCACCCCTGTCCAGATGCTGGGCCCAGCTGTGCTCCGTCTGCCCAGCAGCTGGGAGCTATGAGTCACACCCAGTGGGTACAGAGGAGCAGGCCATTGTGTGCTGTGATTCATTCTGTTCTCCCAGTCCTGAAGGGATGAGTAGGCCCTGAGCCCGATTCGTGCCCACGCCTGTAGAGGAAGGGCTCTGAATTTGCAGATAGGAGGGGCCCAAAGGGCCTGGGTGCCTCCTTTCCCTCTGCCACCTCCTGTCTCAAGTACTGCGTGGTCTTGACTCACCCTCCCACCAATGCAGGGTCTGTGAGCCCCTGAAATCAGGTACATTTTGTTGTCATTTTCATACATTCTTTTCTTAAGAAACAATCTTGTCAGTTTCATTGGGTTTGCAAAAGACTGAGTGTCTCTGTGAATGCCAGTGGGAGGGCAGAGGCCACATGCCCTGCAGACTTGAGACACTGAGGCCATGGTGGGGTGCAGGCAGAAAGCAGCCTAGTGGCAGTGTAGCACCATGTGTCAGCATGGTCGTAGAGGCGGCTGCCCGGTTCTAAGACAGCTCCCCACTTACCGCTGACCTTGGGTGAGTTAACTTGCCTGTGCTTCAGTTTCTTAGTGTGGAAAATAGCAGTAATAAGGATGTTTATCTCATGATGTTATCATTGGACTTTTAAATAAGATAGTGTATGTAAAGGACTTCCTCCAGTGCCTGGTACAAAGTAATCCCTTGGTGAAAGAGTGAGAGTTTGCTCTTGGTGTTGCTCTCACTGCTCAGTTGCGATGTGACCCTGTAAGTTCCTTTCTTGGAGTCTTGGTCCCCTCCTCAGTTCTGCACTCCCTGTTGGGCTTTCTGGGAGCAGCAGGGCAAGGTTGGAGGGCAGTGGTAGGCAGGGGAGGGAGGGCATCCCTCTCCACATTCTGGGACTCCCTGCCCAGGCCCTCCCTGGCTTTGTCCTGAGGCAGGGTTATGTAACAACAGGGCCCTGGCCAGGCAGGACACATTCTCAGCTTCATTTTGTCCCTCCATTGTCTCTTTCTCTCCCTTCCCCCACGGAGCTGTTGTTCACTGGCCTTCCTCAGGCTTCAGGTTTGAAATCGGACCCCCGCTAGTCTGCCACTGATAGATTTAGTCCCCAAGGTTTGCTGGGCCTATGGCCCCTCCTCCCACCACCTGGGGCAGAACAGAGCTGATGCTTCCGTGTTAGCTGTAGGGACACTGATAGGCACTCCTCTTTTGGGAGGGTGGGGAGGCAGGCTGCCTAAGTGTCTTGGGTCCCTGCTGTGGCCTGCCAGGCAGCTTCTGCATGAGATCTGGTGGTTCCAGTGGCAATGTAAGCCCAACTCCTACAGGACTCCCTCCGTGGAGAGCCTCCCCATTCCTCCCCCAGGAAGCCTTCCTTGCTACCTCAGCTGCAGGGACACGGGCCTCTGCTAAGCTCCACAGTGTGTTCTCTGTCCCTTTTAAGAAAACAGAGGTCACAACTGGCAGGCTACATCTGCCCCAGGGGGAGATTTTGTTTGGTTCATGCCAAATATTGAGTGAATTGCCAAGAGATTTTACATCAAAACCCATACTTTGGGCTTTACTTCAAAATTTGGAAGATTGAAAAACCTTGAGCCTACTTTCTCCAGTGGCCAGTACCCCATTCCTGGCCAGCTGCTTCATGTACTTCTATGATCTTTGTGGTCCCTGGAGGCATCTGAGTTTGCTGACCTGTCCTTAAGGCATGATGACTTTCCCTCCTGTGTTGTAGTGGTGTGTGGCCTTATCTGTCTCCTTGGGAGCTGTTGGTGAGTGGTGGTGGTGCTGCCTCATCTGTGTGCTCTTCAAAGCACTGTGCTTAGGCTCAGGACTTTGTACACAGCAGGAGCATAATAAGCATTTCTTATGGGAAGGAAAGCGTGGCAGTGGTGTGTCCCTGCCAGTGGTCAGGGTTCCATTTGATAGAGGCTCTGGGTCATCCTACCCTGTGGCCCTGGAATCCTCCCCCCAGATAAGCTCTGGCTGCAGAGCCACTGAGTAGCTACTGACCCAGGCAGCGTCTTAAGCTGCAGATGACAGCCCACACAGGAGAGGAGCCCTTCGCCTGCTGTGCTCCCCCTCACTCACACCCACAGGAGCTTGGGGGAGTTTGGGGAAGGAATGGCCCACCATTCATGGGGGTGCAAACTTCTGCTTCCTGGGTGGAGGGTTCAGGTGTTTGCACTGCTACCCCTTTGTCTGCTTCATGCTCCTTCTTGAGCATGTTACTTTGTCCATCAGCTCCTTTGTCCCTCTGTTTTTCCACTCAAAAGAAATTCTCAAGGCCAGCTAAGATGTCTCCTCCTGGAAGAGGTCTTAGCTGAGAGGTTGCAATAGTCTGGGTATAAGAAGAACCCGTGAAGTTTGCAAAAAATGCATGCAGATCTCTGCACTCCCCTCACCCTTGTCCCCTGCTCCAGTTCCTTCTGTCTGGGATCCTGTTTCCTCTTCTCAGAAGATCCAGACTGGGGGTCTTTAGAGCATACCTTCAGGATCATATCTTAGTGCATGGAGCTCAGGGCTGCTAGGGAAGACTGCAGGTGACAGTCATGCCTGCTGATTTCCACATGCCGCTTTCTTTCTCTGGGCTGCTCATTCATCCTTTACACCAGCATGCTGGGCTTCTCCCAGTCTCTGTGCCTCGTGAGCTACCCTAGAGAGGGTAACACAGAGAACATCAGGCAGGTGTGTGTTGGGTGGGATGAGGAGGCCTGCTTCTACTGTGGCCATGCCCACAGTGTTTCAGTCACATCAGGCAACCACTCAGGAGAGTGCTGTGATAGGCAGGCTGGAAAACTGGGTTGGAGCAGGCAGGTGCTGTGCCTCTGGTGCAGGGCCCTATAGGGAGGGCAGAGTCTGGGTGGCCAGTGACCTGTCCATAGGCTGAGGATCACCCACGGTTGGTCTTGTGACATATAGGCTGAGACATCAGATGCAAGCCTGAATAGGCCATTTATAGCTGGGTAAACTGAGGCATATGGAGGAGACTTTCCTAATGTCACACGTGAGTGGACAGCTTAACTGGAGCCCCAGATCTTCTGATAATATCCCCTCTGCTTCTGCAGGTTAGTGCAGATCACCCAGCTAGGACAATCATCTGATTACCTATGAGCTCCTAGAAGCCAGGTCCTGGAAAGTGAACCGTGGTCACAGCACCCTGGAGGCATGAAACCGGTTGAGTGCACAAATGACCCTTCTCACATCCTCCATCCCACTTTTTTGGTTTTCCTTGAACTCTGATGGGCCAGCTGTCTCTGCCCACTTCCGCCTGGCACTAGCTTCTTGCTGTTTCTTCTGAGAACAAAGCTTCCTTCTGACAGTCTTCCAGCTAACGACAGGAACAGGGCAGGCGTGGAGCTGGGCCTCCTTCCTCCTTCTCACTTGCTGGGAGCATGGGGCCGTGCTGATGGGCCATGAGGGAGGCCAACGACAGCCCCGGTCTTGCTCCCGTTAGGACCCAGAAGTTCTTGCTCAGTGACTAAAAGATGTACAGAGGCACCAGTCAGGGACAGATGTAAAGTCTTATCCGTTGATCCACATGGTCACTCCCAGAGCAGCTCTGGGATCTGGTCTTTGCCCAGGATTTGGTAGTGTGAAACCCCTCAGGGTTTTACTTGGCACAGGTATGGTATCAGCCTCCTGGTCTCCTGGGGGCTGCAGAGACTAAAAAGTGTGTCCAAATGAGTCCTTCATTTAACACATTTTTATTATATATCTACTTTGTTCCCAGCCCTTTTCTAGGAGCTGTGATACAGTGATGAACAAAACAGACCAAGTCCCTGTTTTGAATGTGGGGTTACTAGTGGGGTGGACTCAACAAACTACCAAATACATATAATGTCCAGGTGGTAAGAAGTGCCTGAAAGAAAGATCAAGTTGGCTTGGGGATAGAAAGTATGATTTGAAGGCACATCTCTGTGATGCCATGTGGGTGTCTCCAGCAAGGGGACTGCAGACTCCAGAAGGGAAGTGGGGAGCCATAGGAAACCTGGGGAAGAGCATCTGGGAGGGGAGCAGTTGTACTAAGGCTGTGAGACAGGAGGGTGCTGAGCATGGGTAAAGAACAGCCAGGAGGCCAGGCATGGTGGCACATGCCTGTAATCCCAGTGGCTCGGGAGGCTGAGGCAGGAGGACTGTGAGTTCAAAGCCAGCTTCAGCAACTTAGCAAGGCTCTAAGCAATTTAGTGGGACCCTGTCTCTAAATAAAATATAAAAAGGGCTGGGATGTGGCTCAGTGGTTGAGTGTCCTGGGTTCAATCCCTGGTACCAAACAAAACAAAGCAAGAATAGCCAGGAGGCTAGGGTGACAGGGCAGAGAATGAGTGACGGGGGCAGATAGGGTTGTGCTTCTTGGCCCACAGAACTTTGCTCTTTTAATTTTGAGTGAAGGGGAAAGTGCTGGAGTCTTGGGGTTGAGAAATGATTGCTTTGCCCTATATATATTTTTTTATTGTGATAATGGGAATTGAACCCAGGGGTACTTTACCACTTAGCTACATCCCCAGCCCATTTCATTTTTTTTTTATTTTGAGATAGGTCTCACAAAATTGTCAAGACTGGCCTTAAATTTGGGATCCTCCTGCCTCAGCCTCCCTGGTCTCTGGGATTACAGGTGTGCACCACTGGGCCTAGCTTCGCCCTATATTTAAGAGGGGTGGTATGGACGACTGTGTGAAGACACTGGAGGATGGGGGAAGATTGGTGGGGGTTGAAGGCCACCCAGCTGTGATCATGCAGATGAAAGAGGAAGGTAGCTGGGTGGTGGGCTGTGGAGGGGTGGGCGTCAGAGGTCAAGCTCTGGACTCATTTTGCTGACAGGATTTGCTGAGGGATTAGCTGTGGGGTATGAGAGGAGAGAGTGTTGACTACTAGGATTCTGACTGGAGGAACTAAAAAGATGGTGTTGTCATTTACTGAGACAGGGAAGGCTGCAGGACAAGTAGGTTTGGGGAGAGAAGTGGTGGTCAACTGTGTTAGATTTGGTCTCATGCTGTTGGGGAGTCCCATGGGTATAAATGGGTCTTGGGGCCTGCATGCCCCTGTTGCTGTCAGGGGTTAGGGATGCCCCAGCTTTGAGATTGCTCTACCAGAACACATGTTTCCTGGCTCCTTCATGATGTTCTCCCTCTCTGCAAACCTTCTCCCATTTTTCTCTTCCTTCTTGACAGAGGGGACTTGTCATGATGGAGATCCCAACCTTCCCATCTGGCATGTCTCCTAAGTGGGAGTTCCTTCTGGGGTGGAACTGGCGGAGGTGGAAGGGGAGGCTGGAGGCCTTAGTCTTCATCTAGGCTCTAATACCAACAAAGAGAGCTCTGTGCCTGGTTTACCCTCCTGTGTATAAAAGTGTTGAGCTGGCTTCAGAAGTCTAAGGGTGACTGGGAACATTTGGAGAAATGATATAATACACTTGTTAGGAATCTGGACTTGAAATCAGTCAGGCATGAGTGCCATGTGGCTGTGACTCTGGGCAAGTAACAACCTTTCTGAGCCTCAGTTTCTCATTGACAAAAATGGACCAATCATAGTACCTATTTCACAGAATTACTGTGATGGTTAAATGAGAAACAAAGAGAAAGCATGAAGCAGAGGCCCTGGGACATATTACATCTAGTTAGTAGAGGCTGTGGCAATGACTCCTGTGGTTCATCTGCTTAAGGGGCTTTGTCCAGCTGGTGGAGGGACTCATGGAGGTTATTGAGCAGGAATATTTTAGGTGTGTGGTTTGACAGGGCAGCTATGAGAGCTGAGTACAGAGCTAAAGGGGCTGAGTCCTTTTAGCAAGTCCCTTGCCCTCCCACCTTCCAGAGTAAGAACTGAGGCTGGCCCTGTTGGACTCTCTGCCCATTCCTTAGCTGAAGGTCTGCATTGACTTGACATGGCAGCCTCTGACTTGCATAGATCCATTGGGGAAGAAGGTGGTCATTTACCTTATTGCTTCCTAGGACTTCTTGTCTCTCCATCCCAGTGGTGAGCCTTAGGGAAATGTGAGTGAGGGTCTTTGAGGGGTGAGTGACATTGAGGGGGCTTAGTAGCATATAAGATTCTTGAGTGAGGCATGATGGCTTAAGTCCATAGTCCCAGCTATTCCAGAGGTTGGGGCAGGAGGATTGCTTAAGCCCCAAAGTTCAAGACCAGCCTGCGAAGCATAGGCAGTCTCCCCACTCCAAAAAAAAAAAAAAAAAGTTAGCATATGGGTCTGAACAGGGCTGATGGGGCAGGGCAGGCCCTGGAGAGGCATTCCGTTGGGCACTTGGATGTGACCTCAGCTTCTGGTCTGAGTCCAGGCGGGGTGGTACCTCCTCCAGTGGAGCCATGAAGAGGTTGACAATGGGTGGAATGTGCCCCCTAAGGACCGGACCCACACTTCACTGGTGCCCAGGCATGTCAGCCAAGCCCTTTGCTTCTGCAAGCCTGTTTTCCAGCAGTTGAGCTGTACCAGGACAGCCAAGGACATTTCAGAGTCCCTGGGGCTCATAGCCAGGGTGTCACTGGGCATTGCTTGTTTTCCCAGGGTCCAAGGGTCCTTTGGATAATACGGGCTCTGGAGATATTTCAAGGACTTTCCTTCACACCTGGCTAAATCAAGGTTCAGAGAGAGCAAGGCACTAGACCAAGGCCTTCACAAGGCCTGCCCCTCACATCTTACCTCCTTCTATTCCCATGTCCCTACTCAGACTCCTGGCCTGCTGCCCAGACAGATGTTTATACCAGCCTTTCTCTTGTGGACTCCCCAAGAGCTTTGTTTGTCCTCCTGTTATCGTAATCTTGCCATACCCTACTGGGCACTCACATTATTTGATGTGTCTGGCCTCCCGTCCCCTTCCAGTGACTGCTTGGGATGGAGCCTCCCAGGCAGAGCCATGCAGCATAGAGGGTTAGGTCTCAGGCTGTGGAACCAGACCCTTACATTTGAATGCCAGCTCTGCTCCTGCGTGGCTTGGAGACCCTGGGCATAATGGCCTATCTTTCTGAGCCTCAGCACTTTCATCTGCTCGATGAAAGCAGTAGCAATACTAAATTTACAGGATGTTGGGAGAGGTAACTGAGGTGACATGTGATGTGCTGGCATGGAGTGAGCTCTCAAAAGTAGTCACTGTTGTTACAAAGGCCCATCAGGGCCATTGGGCTGGTTGGAGTAGACCAGCCCTGCACAGGGAAGCAAAGGAAGTGGGCTCTAAGTTTACTTGCAGAAACTGCCTTCTTGTATTCCTCATGGGAAGTCACTCATTCTCTTGGGAGCCCCACTTTCTGCCCCTGAGAAAGTGGTAAGAAATTCTTGCTTGGGCTTTTATAAAGCTGTCCTTCCCTAACGGAGCAATGCCTGTGAAAGAGCTTTGCATGTGTGTGATGATTTAAACATGGCAGATGGTAGCAGATGCTGACGGTGATGAGGACGTGGTAACCACGTGTTGGACAACTGGCTGGCTGCAGGCTGGTCAGTCTGCAAAATGTCCAGCACCCACGCAGACTTCCCCATCCTGCCTGCTTGCTTTTGACTGCCTGACATTAGCCACAGCATTATATTTTAGAAAATGTGGGCAGTGCAAAGACCCAATGGCCTTTCTAGGCCCGGTGGGTTTTGGGTTCTCTGTGGCGGATGCCTTGGAATGTGGGGATTAAGAGCCAGACAGATGCTAGTTCAGATCTCAGCTGAGCATTGCCCAACAGGGAACTTGAGCAAGTTGCTTCACCTCCACAAACCATTACATCCATTTGTAAAATGAGGCTAGGGTCGGGGAGACCAGTTAGCAAAGGACCCAGCACCTTGTGGTACAGGGTACTTGCACAGTGTGATTTCCACCTGCAGCATGGTGAGCTGTGGGGTTATGGAGGTTGGGGACCTGTGGCCTTGCACCATTTCTGAGGACTTGCTGTGGAGGTCACTTATGCTTTCTACAGAATCACCCAACTCAGGCTTAGGAGGATCATATTTACAGGTAAACAAAGCAAGGCCCGTAAAGAATCAGTCCAAGACTGGGGCCAGGGTAAGGCAGGAGGGGCATCTGGGTCTCAGGAGGGACCCCTCTGACAGTGTGTGGAGAGTAGAGGCCCCTCAATAGCCTTACTTGAGCCCCGCCTTGGTTAGTGCCTGATTTAGGACTCATTCCTAGGGGATACCTAGAGGCACCTTATAGAGTCTCACAGAAGCCCCTGATCCCCTTTTTAAAGGGGACCTGTGTGAAATAGGTCACCTGGTACTTTGCTTTTTGTGCTGTTTCCCACCTTGAACTGGCTGAGTCCTAGAGACAGCGAGGACCTCCCACCCACCAGTCCCACCTCCCGCCCCTCCCCCTGCCAGCTGTGCCTTCTGTGAGTGTGCCGAGCCCCCTCTCATCCAGGAGTATTGTCAGCAGGAGCTTGTTGTGATGACAAGCCCCAGCAAGTGTGGAAGGACAGGCTGCTTTCATGTGTTCCCTGGGTGAAGCCTCCTTGGACTCAGCGGGCCCTGTGTTGTGCCCACCAGGCCTCCAGGAGATTAGGGGGCTTCCGTGGCTCCAAGCACCTAGAGCTTTTCCCTTCCTCTGTCATCACAGCCCACCTGGCTTCCTCTGCTCTGGGCACCTGCCTGGAGGCTTTTCAGTTTTCCCAAGGCTTTGGCATTTTCCAGAGCCAGCAGGTCTTGGGGTGGCCTCTTGGGTCAGCTCCCTGTCTGCACTGCTGGGACTGCCTACTGGGCTTCAGGTGACTTCTGAAGAGGTGTCCATGGTTGTTAATCCCTGCAAGAGGTTCCTAGGATTTGTCTGTGGCTGGCAGGACCTCAGTCCACCCTCCTGGGGTGGACATGAGAGGTTGAGAGGTTGGCTTAGCCTTCCAGGGCTCCATATGTATGGACACACCATCTTTTATGTTCTACTGCTGCTCTTGGGGCCTCAGATTCTGCCCTTAGTGAGGTATCTTGTGCTGTCCTTTGGTGTCCTCTGAGAAGTCAAATACATTTTAAAGTGGACACTTAGAAGTGCTTGCCGCCAAGAAGTGAACCCAGACTGGCCTGCCTTTTTCTAGCTCATTGTGTGACCAGGACTGAGTTGCTTCTCTTCTTTGGACCTTGGCTTCTAAAGTCCTTTTTCAGAGGCAGGGAGGGAGGGAGAGGGGAATGCTGGGGAGTGGTATTGGCAATTTATAGTTGTATCGTGTGCATGTATGAATACGTATCAACAAATCCCATCATTGTGTACGACTGTAATAACCAATAAAAAATGTGGACAGAAAAAGTGTATGGGAAAGGGGAAAAAAAGTCCTTTTTTCAACTCTAGTATTTTGACTCTGGGAAAGACTAGCACTGTCCATACCTTTGCCAGTTACCCTTCTTGCTCCTCTGCAGGGCCGGGCAATGGGAGGGGCCTGACAACCAGCCGGGTGGGGGCAGGGTCCAAAAGCCAATGTCACGGACACTGTGACTGCCAGCTGGTTCCTAGAGGCGATAACAGTCTTCCTCTTCTTCTCAGGACTGGTGGGGAAATAGACCTAGAGGGGAAGGACCTTGCTTGAGGCCACGTGGGAAGCCAGGCAGAGCTGGAACTCAGTTATTCTTTTTGCCAAATAGGGCTCCTTCTGTTCCTCACTGCCGCTTCTTTAGAGAGACAAGAGGGCTCACTGGCATAAGGGTTGGTGACATGCTTTTTCCCCTTTTCCATGGAGGGCACCTCTAGGTGGGCCCATGCCTGCTTTGGGGATCTCTGGGCTGGGACAGACTTGGAGAGGGCCTCTTTTTCTGAGGCCCAGGAGGTAGGGGTTGGCAGCCCTGGCAAGGGAGGTGATGTTGCAGGCGGTAGGGTGGGGGTTCTGGGAATGTGGTTGGTGGCTCAGAGTGCCCCAGGGACACCTCCTTCCCTCCCTCCCAGGGAGGGGACTGGACTGACAGTAATGCCATTTGTCCTGGCCCTGGGATTAGGTGCAGCCGTGCTAAGTGAGGAGTGTGGAGCCATGGAGAGGACCTAGCCAAGTGCAGAGGAGCAAAGCCACTGCATCTGGAACTCCTGGAGCTCCGGTGGGTCTTGTCCTTCTCTTCCTGGCTCCCCTGGACTGTGCTGGTCTCCCTGGATTCTCCAACTACTGTTCCTGGTCCATCACCCTGTCTAGCCCTTCTTGTGTGTCTGAACATGCGTGTGTATGTATTGTGTGTGTGTACCCATGCAGGAGGGCCTGGGCATGCAGGCTGGCACCCTGAGCCTGGTGCATGGCTCTGTCTACAGTCAGAATCAAAAGCAGCTCCCAGCGCTGCCCCACGAGCAGATTGCCTGTGTGTAATGATTTAAAAAAATGGCAGGTAGTAGGCTGGGGATGTAGCTCTGTTGGTAGAGTGCTTGCCTTGCATGCACAAGGCCCTGGGTTCAATCCCCGGCACTGCCCCCACCCCCCCAAGAAAAAGGTAGTGACTGTGGTGTGCTGATGGTGACAAGGACTTTGTATCTGCAGAAGTGGACAGATAGCTGAAGGAAGAGGAGGAGAAGGCTAGGGGATGAGAAGGTAGGCCTCAGGTTCTCTTGGAGCTTCTCAGGACAGCTTGGCAAGTCCACAAATCCATGAATCCACCTGAGGACAACAGGTGCAAGAGTTAAATGTTTGCTTCAGGGCCCTGGGGAAGCTGGAGTGGTGAACCCCAGAGTGCTAGGATGTAACATTTGTGACTTCAGTCTTGGGTAGACTTTGAGAACTGGGGCTTTTCAAAGACTCAGCTCCCCTGAGCAATCCCTGGTTCTCATGGTCTAGACCGAACAAGGCACCCCTGCAGAGTGTCCACGTTCATACTTGGCTCTTGGGGTGGGTCCATCTGAATATGTGTATCTGGGAAGAGAATCTGCTAGCAACCATCCTTAGCTTCTCAAAAGGTCCTGTAATCCTAAAAAGGTGACAGACTTCTGATCTAATCCACATACCTCTTTGTGTAGTTGAGGAAGCAAAAGCTCAGAGAAGGGAAGGGACTTCTCAGAGACACAGCGCGAGTTACAGGCACTCAGATGCCTCCTCTTTTCTGCCAGCACTCTGTCCTTAACTCCTGGCCTCCAGGGTTGGGGGAGCCTGACTCACTGTGGGTGGGGGGCACTAGCTTCTCATCTACAACTCTTGAATATTCAGAGCCTAGAGGTGGGGACTTTGATGTGGATTGCCCACAGAGTTCAGCTCCCATATCCGTGAACTAGCCTCCTAGTAAAACTGCTCAGAATCTCTCAGGGTATGCCTGGCAGCCTGGAGCAGGATATGTGGAAGAGGCAGACGGGGAGAAGCCCAAGGTCCAAAGTTATTTTTACTTCATTGGAAATAAGTGACAAATAACTGAGGCAGTGATTGGAAGTGCTTGGTATGGGGCCTGACTCCACCAAGCCTGTGAGGCATGCTGGTCACCATTGCCCCTTGTGTTGTCCTGCAGCTGGGATTGCCTGCTGTGACCCTCGATTCCTCTCTCTCCTCTTGAGGGAGGAGGCTGCCGACTGGGGCATGCAGGCAGCCCCCTTTTCGCATGTGGGCTCCCGAGCAGGAGAAGGTGTGGACTTTTCTGGAGACCATGGTGCCCTTCTCTGCCTGTGAAGCTCACTGTTGCTAGAAAGGCTGCCTTAGCAGTCCTTGGGCTGGCTACCTACAGGAGGCTGTCCCCTGGGCTGTGGAGTGTGGGCAGCAGGATCCTGCAGGGGCTCCAAGGCGGGCTGGGAGGGCCACTCTACTCCATCTCTGCGCAGCCCTGCTTTGAGTCAGTAACTTACCCTCTCTCAGCCTCAGTTTCCTTGTTTGTGGAGTGCGTGCCCAGTGGCACCCTCTCAGGGTGTGAGACTTGGGTGTAGGGAAGTGAGTTCAGCCTCAGGGAGTGAGCAGGAGCTCAATCCATGTTGGCTGCTGTCAACGAAGGAGGTGACCTTGGTAAGGAAGTGCTCTTTTCCTTTTGAATGTCTGTGATTAGAACCTAAGATAAAAAATTGGGGGTGGATCAGATTGTCTTAGACAGACTTGAGGGGTGGGTGAGCCCTGTTTGGAGAAGCGTTGTGGGCAAGCTAGCCTTTCCTGTTGGCCTGCAGAGAGCCTCAGTGGGACTAGAGGGAGCTAGTCCTGGGCAGCAGCCCTGGGCTGCCTTGTCCCTCACCTCCCCCAGGCCCTCTGGTTTGTTTGCCTGGTAAACCCTTTCTTCAGGGCGGGTACAAAGGTAAGCTCTCAACTCAGGCCCTGTGGGAGGAAAGACTGGTTCTCAACAAGTAAGTGGGGTCTAAGTTCTCAAGATTTTTCTCTTGGGCCTTCCCAGCCAGCCGGGGAACCCAGACAGAGTCCCAAGGTGAGAACTAGGAAGTGAGCCGGTGCTTCGTGCTGTGTGTGCTCTTTGATGGATGCAGGTTGGTGGGGCTGCTTCCAGGAGGGATCATTAGCTGCTGCTTGTGAGGTTAACACACACAGAATGGATAAAAACAAAACCATAAAGGGAACTAGTCAAAGGGAGCAGAGAATGGGATGTGCAGGGCACCTGGCAGGCGCCTGCTGTGTCAGGTGAACAGAGGGGCCAGGAGCTGAGGGGCCCAGGCTTCTAGCTGAGTTTCCCAGTCACCCACTCCTTGGTGCCCTGGGCTTCTCTGGGCCTCAGTTCCTCATCTGTGAAATGAGGGGGAGATAGGTCATGATGCTACTGTAGGGAAGAAATAATAACATGTGTTATAGACACAAAATGCCTTAGAAATGGGCATTACTATTAGTAATGCATTTAGCTTAGAGGGTCCTTGTAGCAGATTCATTTATTTTATTTTTTAAATCTTTGTAGATATACATGATAGTAGAGTGTATTTTGACATATACATGGAGTATAACTTATTCTAATTAGGATCCCATTTTCCTTGGAGCAGATTCATAAAGGGGAAGGGTGCATGGGTCTAGAGCACCTACTGTGGCAGGAGGCTTTCTCTTCTTCCAGGAGGAAGCTCTTCTGGAGTTGGGGGGCAGGTGTTCCAGTGGGGAAGCAGCTGAGCTGGGCATGGCATGGGGGCATGCAGAAAGGAGCTCAACAGGACTTTTGAAATCCACAGTGAGCAAAGTCTGATTCCCAGCTGCGACTGGCCTTGGTGGAGGATGGGCAGGGGTTGAAATGATGACAAAAGGGGACAAGGTAGGTGGGAGTGCGATAACCCTGGCTGGTGCCATGCCAGGGGTCCTTTCCCTTTCCTCTCTGGGCCTCAGTGTCCCCGAATGCCCACTGCAGGGCGGTCTTTGCTCTCTGTGGCCCTGTGATTCTGAGCCAGACCACTGACATCCCCTGCTGGTGGCAGTGCTGGTGGTGGTGGGGTGACTGACAGGCGGCAGCTTGGCCCCTGGCCAGGCGGCACTGCAGGGGTGGTGGGGGTGGGGCATGCAGCAGGCGGCAGATTCCAATAGAGAAAAGGATTTGCTTCTGGTTCGGCCTCCCAGGGGTGTAATTGCCCTGGAGAAACTCCTGCACAGCTGGGAAGCAAATGTGAAGGATTTTCTTCCCTGTGCTGGACGTGATGGGTGGGGCAGGCCATGTCAGGGTGGCTGGTGGAACTGGGTGGCTTGGGGTGTGGCTGGGTAATGGGTGGTGGTGTGACTGTACTGGGGGTGTGACAGGCTGGGAGGGGCTGGGGCAGCTGTGGGGAGTGGCTCTGGGTGAGTGTAGGGTGTGGAGCTATCAGTGCCTGACCTGCACCGTACACCACCTTCCCCTGCCCAGCTCTGTACCTAATCAGTGTGTATGGGGGGCGCGGTGCTGGGGATTGAACCCAGGACCTTGAGCTTGCTGGGCGACTGCTCTACTACTGATCTCCACCCCCAGTGCATTTTATTTCTTTTGTTTCCAGACAGGGTCTGGCTAAGTTGCCAAGTCTGGACTTAGCTTGCCACTGTCCTGCCTCTCCCATTCGCTTACTTTTGAGCCTGTCTGCAGGTTCTTTCCACACGACCTCTTCTCAGCTTCCTGTCCCTCCTCCCAGTGTCGGTGTGGCTGGAATGCCTCTGATGACACCTTTTGGGCGTGTCAGTCCTGTGTGCATTTGCTTATGCGTTCATGTGCATGTGAGTTAGCGTGTGTGGGAAGGGGCCCACTGGGCTGCAGATACACTGTGTGGTGGGTGATCTCTGGGGGCTGCAGGGATCTGTCCCCATTTGACCAGCAGCAACATCATACCAGAGACATAAAACCAAGATGCCCAAAGGCCTTTAGAAATCCTACTTTGAGGGTCTGAGTCACCACGGCCTTTTTAGTGCCTAGTACTGTACTCGGCACCTGCGTGTAGACTGAGGGAATAGGGAACACTCATCATCATTCCTAGCTCCCAGGGTGGTGTCCCACTTGGGGCCCTTTCCCTTGTCCCACCCTTCCTGGAGCCCATTCCCTTGCTCCTTTCCTTTGGCCTGACTTCTTGTCTTCTCTTTCTGGGTCCTCTGTTATTTTGGTGTGTGTCCTTGGGCCAGTTCCTTCCTGAGCCTCAGTTTTAAAATCTGTTAAATGGACACTTCATTAGCCTGCATCATCATGTGCCAGGCACTAGGCTGAATGTTTTACTTGCATCATCTGTCCTAGTTGTGGCAACTGCCCCTCAAGATAGATAATAGTATAAAACCTATTTTATAGTTGGTGTAATAGTCTCAGAGATGTTGGAAGATTTGTGCCAAAGTCACAAGACTGGTAGAAAATGGAGCTGAGATTCCAACCCAAGCAGTTGGCTCTGGACTGAGCCTTAACCGCATTACTAGCGGCCATGCACTACCATTTTCCAGGCTGCTAGGTGAAACGGGATAAGCACACGGCCCTTCCCCAGGGCCTGGAGGCATGCAGTAGGCACCAGACACATGTGAGTTGGGCGATTGGACATGCCTCACCATCAGAGGCACAGCTAGCTCAGTCTCTGTGTCTGCTTTCAGGAGCTCTCGTCTCACTACTGGAGCCCACCCATTCATCTGAATCCTAAGCCAGGACCCCTTCCCTGCTTGCTCTGTAAAAAGGCTCCCTTCCCTTATGGGTCCTGAGGAGTTCCAGCGCACTTTTGGGTAGGGAGGTGGGGTAAGGAATGACTTTCAACTCTAGAGCAGTGGCCACGGTTACCGTGGTATTTCCCGAAAGTGCGGCGTTGCCATGGCGTCTCCATGACAACCAGAGCATCTCATTCATTATCCCCAGCACCTTGGCAGGAAAGCTGGTGCTAGGGCTGGGAGAGCACAGTGGGAGCCTGACCGAGGGCTGGAGGCCTTGGTGGCTGAGGTCCCCCTCAAACTCCCCAGCTAAGGCTCTCTTGCAGTCTCTGGAGTGCTCCCTCTCATGCGATCTGAAATTTTAACTCTGCCACTGCCTAGCTGTGTGATCTTGGACAAATGACTTAACCTCTCTGGGTCTCATTTTCCTTAACTGTAGATGTAGATAATGACGGTTTACATTGTAAGGATTGAATGAGATAAGGTGTGAAAAATGCTTATTAGCATAGTGCCAGGCTCATAGTAAATGCTCATGTGTGGTATCAGTATTACTAATGATGACAACTTAAAATTTTTTTTAGATGTTGATAGACCTTTATTTTATTCATTTATTTATATGTGGTGCTTAGAATTGAACCCAGTGACTCATGCATACTAGGCAAGTGTCCTACTACTAAGCCACAACCCCAGCCCCTATTGATGATAATTTTAATGGCATTGTTGTTGTTTTATTATAGAAACTCCTGAGTTTCATGGAGGAATGAAAGACCAAACTCAAAGTCAGAAAGGAAACCCATTTGAATCAAGATTTAGTGGTTTCCGTGTGACTGTGGCAAGTCACTTTACTTTGGAGCCTTCTTCTCATCTGCAAATTGAGAATAACTACAGCTACTCCTTCATTCACATCTTGAGTCCTCGATAAGGACTTGGCTTTAGGGTAAGTGGGAGCTTCCTTGATGGACCAGACTTGGTTCCTGTCCTTGAGGGGCACCCCAGGCACCTCTGTGTACCAGGTGCCTGGCAGGGCCCATCCACCCAGGGGTCAGTAAGTGCTGGCCCGCCATGGGCAGACGGTATGAAAATGTCCCCTGACCTGCTCTGCACAGACCACAGGCTCTGGTGCCCCAGACACTGGCAGGAGATTGACTGCAGGGTGCATGGACCTTGAAGTGGGCTCTGTACTTGCTTCAGCTGATGGTGGCTGGTTGCGATATGTGCCCAGTGTTGCTAGAACGTGCTGCTTTAAAAGAGAAGTTAAAGTTCTGACTTTTATGTGAAACCTCTTGATTTTAAATGTTGCTAACTAATCTCAAATTAAAGAAAAACACTGTGTGAGCCAAAGACCACATATCTGCGCTCTGTTTGGGCCTGAGGGTCCTGGTTCCCAGCCTCTCACGGTGAGTGGGGGGCGGGTGGAGGCTTGGGAATGGGACTCTGAGGCAGGAGGAGTGGGGGCTGGAGATGACTTAAGAGAGGCGGTGACATTGGAACTGGGATCGTGAAGGATGAGTAAGTGTCTTGGGGTGGGGGGAGGCATTCCTGGCAATGGGAACTTTACCAGCGAAGGCCTGGATGCTTGACCAAGCTGGGTGACTGGCCAGGCCAGCTGTGGTTTAGGGGAAGAGGGTGGCAAGGGTGCATGGCCCACGTGCTAGGTGGGCATTGAGGCCCCAACCCCAGTTCTCCTTGAGGCCTTGGTGGCCGGGGGCGTGAGAAGCCCCCCAGGACTTTACTTCTGAGCCATGGGACTCTATAATGCAGGGGGTGCTGGGAGAAGGGCTCCTTGGCTGGCTGTGGGCCTCTGAGTGGGTGGCAGTGAGGCCGTGTGTGGCCCCCGTCAGCACGCTGGGTGGTCGGCGCTTTGTTTACAAAAGTGAGCTGGCTCTCCTCAGGCCCAGGGCACTTGGCTTTCTTGAGGGATAGGGCCTCTTTTGCCTGCTCTGGCCTGGGTTTTGCTATGGCCTTATCCCAGCCTCCCTGGAAAGGCCAGGGCCTCCAGGGGTGAGGATTCTTCCCGGGTGTGCAGTGAGAGGAGGAGGCAGGGGCCATACTGGGGCTGCAAGGAGAGGCCTCTCCAGTGTAGGGCAGGCAGCATCAGCATCCCCCATGGAGCGGCCCCCTTGTTACAGTCGATGAACCACATGGACATGTCATTGTCACCCGGCTCCCTCAGTGGGCAGTAGGGTTCCTCTTGGTGTCCTGCATTCTCTGGGCTTAGACAAGTGTATGGTGACACATGGCCACCACACGGCATCATTCAAAGTGGCTTGAAGTCCTCCGTGCTCCCCACTCGTCCTCCATCCTAACCTTTGGCAGCCATGTGCATTTTTAAAATGTGCATTTTTATATATCTGAGGAACGTTGTCAGATTCCCAACAAGGGTCATGACCCCCAGATGCCAAGGGTCATGACCCCCAGATGCCTGAGATTCTGTGAACTGCATCATTAACACGCCAAAAGGCTGTTAATGGATGGAGGGTCAGCGGCCATGACTCAGGCTCTCCTCCTCTACTGTGGGGTTGGACACCCACGTGGGCAAGCCACCCTCAGGGCACCCCTGCCTTCCCACCCACTCTGCCTCAACTCTCGCCACAGACCAAGGGTGGGGCTGGGCTGTGGCTGCAGATGGCCCTCATCAGTGGCAAACAGGACACCGCTGCTCCCTGGGCACAAGCAGGACCAGCCACTCCAGCCTTCCAGGCTCTGCCCAGAATACCTGCCCTTTCTTGCCCTGCTCTCACTGAGAATTGCAGGGAGTCCCTGGAAAGTGCCACACCCCCCCTTATCTTCAGGTTGCATTGTAGGCCATTCCCTCTCCATGTCCCGGACAACCCTTCCTTCTTGTGCTGGCCAGTTCTGGTGCCACTTCCTCCAGGAATCCTTCCTGGGTCCTACTCTCCCTCTCTGGAGAGGTCACATCCCCCTCAGTTCTCCCAAGTGCCTTTCCTCGCCCCAGCGACCACACTTGTCTCCCAGCATTGTGGATGCCTGCTCTCCAGGTGCCTCAGGGTCACCATGGTGCTGGCACACAGTGAGGACTCAGCAGAGAGCAGCAGAGGTAGGAGAACCCCCAGAAACCAGCTCCTAAGAGGCAGGAAGCCCAGAGATGGATGGGGTGTGCTGGGTGTCACACAGTGCGTCCTGGCACAGCTGGGACCAAACCTGCTGCTGAGCTCTTCTCTTCATTTCACAGACAAAAAGCAGAAAATGAATCTCACTCAGAGATGATTACTGTTAACGTTCTTTTTTTTTTTCCACTTAGTACCCATTTCTAGCCTATGCATAAAAATATTTAACAAAAATATGACCACACATACAAACCGTTTTATAAATGTTTCCCACTTCAACAATATATATGGTAAATGTCAGTAAATGTCTTTCTTGGAGATACTATAAATGACTGCCTAGGAGTCTGTCACATGCTTACATTGTAGTTTCTAATGACAGTGCCCCATTATTGAGCATCTGCCATTATAAACAGCATTGGGATTTGTATTCTTGTGGAGAAATCTTTACACACTCCTGCAATTACTACTTCTAGGAATTTATCCTAGAGGTGCAACTGTTGGGTCTCTGGTGCGCAAGACCCCTGCAAGCACAGCATATAGTCTTGGGGCTGGGAGGGACTTCAAAGGCCTTCGCCCTGGAGGCCATCTCTGGACTCCAGTTCCCTTTCTGACTGCCGCAGCCCAGTTTCTCACACTTGTATTCCAGCTTGGGGTGCTCTCCCTCTAGCTCTCAGTAGCTGCAGCTAGTAGAAAGCAGCTCCTTGGATTGCTGGGAAATGTCACTCTTGGTGACTTCCACTCATGTTTAGGGGACACTGGAAGGCTGTGTTTGGGTTGCTTTGAGACAAGGGAATTGGGGCCTTTGCCCAGGGTACGTGAGTCTTTGTGTACTCTTCCCAGTGAAATGGGGCAGTGGCAAGGCCAGTTGGGGGTTTCAGTCTGGAGGAGGAGGCCGGAACCTGGGTTCTGGCTCTCTAGGTGGACAGAACCGGTGTTGGGAAACCTTCATGTCTCCTGGAAGCCTGGGATCCCCAGGCAGGGGATGTGGGCATCTGGTGTCCAGAGTTGCTGTGTGCACTGTGAGTCTGTGTTCCTGGGGCATGGACGTGTGACTGCGTTAGGAGCACATGACGACAGCTTCCATTTCTAAGTGAGTCTTTGTCAAGCCCTGTAGACACATTTACTCAGTTAACCTCAGCCCCAGCCCTGTGCAGGGGTGCTGATGTCACAGATGAGCTTGAGCAATGCAGGGATTCACCTGGGCCTTCCTGCACAGGTGCCTCATGGTCCTGGCTTGCACCCTGCCGTGGCTGCTTCTGGTGCAGTCTTTTCATCCGCTGCTTAGGGCTGCTGCGGTCACTCAGAGAGAATTGGGGGTCAGGGGAAGGGAAGCGAAAGGAAGGTTCTGATCTAGAGTTCCACCTCTTGCTCTTAGGCCTTGCAACTGTTTAGTGATTCACTTTGTTCTTTCTGCTTCTGAATTTTTCTTGGCCTAGTCTTAGACTCTGATAATAATGAGAAAGAACAGTTACTATTTATAGATACTGTGTATTATACTGCTTTACGTGATTGATATATATCACAGGACTTCATACTCCAACCTCCTGTGAGATGGATACTATTTACCGTCTGCCCTGTTTCTCACACGGGGAAACTGAGGCTCACAGAAACTTGCCTCAAATCATTCTACCAGGTTTGGCAGCAAGACTTAAACTTGGATGACCTGGTCAGGACCTGTGTGTCTGACTGACTCTCCTGTTTTCTCCACAGCCTCAGCCCCGTGGGCCCTACTGAGTGAGCGGCATGCAACACCTCTGGGCCTGCCTAGTGTCCTCTGGCCTGCTGCCCAGTCCCCCCAGGAGGCCCTGACGCCCTGGGGCACTTCTGCTTTGTGCAGGACCAAGTGGGGGTTTGCCATGGTGACATAAAGGGGCGCAGAGGAAGGAAGGAGTGAGACCAGCCTCTAGACTGCGCCCCTGGCTGGGAGGAAGGCCTGGGGACCCGAGCCTCCACTCCTGCTGTCCATTGAGGGCCTCGCTTCCTAAGTCTCTGTGAATTCGTTGGTTGATTGACGACTCTTGTGTCTCCTGTGTGGGGCCTTGGGGTGGCCAGGGCAGGCCGGGCCTCCGGTGGCCAAGGTCTCGGGGGCCAGGATGCCTGCCCTGGCGTGCCTCCGGAGACTGTGTCGGCATGTGTCCCCACAGGCTGTCCTTTTCCTGCTGTTCATCTTCTGCCTGTTCAGCGTTTTTGTCTCGGCCTACTACCTATATGGCTGGAAGCGGGGTCTGGAGCCCTCCGTAGATGCCCCTGAGTCGGACTGTGGGGACCCGCCACCTGTGGCCCCCAGCCGCCTACTGCCCCTCAAGCCTGTGCAGGTGGTTACCCCTTCTCGCACTGACCCACTGGTGCTGGTATTCGTGGAGAGCCTCTATTCACAGCTGGGCCAGGAGGTGGTGGCCATCCTGGAGTCCAGTCGCTTCAAGTACCGCACTGAGATTGCACCAGGCAAGGGGGACATGCCCACACTCACCGACAAGGGCCGTGGCCGCTTCGCCCTCATCATCTATGAGAACATCCTCAAGTATGTCAATCTGGATGCCTGGAACCGCGAGTTGCTGGACAAGTACTGTGTGGCCTATGGCGTGGGCATCATTGGCTTCTTCAAGGTAGGCAGGAGGCTGGGCCCTGAGCCCTCAGACCCAGACCTCTGAACTCACTAGTGGAGCACCGAATTTTTCTCATCTGTAAAATGGGTACAATGGTTGTACCTACTCCCAGGCTTGTCTTGAAGGTTAGGTGGGTGCCTGGTGAGTGCTTTATAAGTTTTAGGGGTGCTTGGGAGGGGGACTTCCTGACACATAGGGGTTCAGCACACAGCAGAGAGTTGTACTGGAGAATCCCTGGGGATGGGTGCAGGGTGGGAGGTGGCATGCTCTGCTCAGGACTCTGAAACCTGTCATGGCAATCCAAGGGAGGGAATTTGTTCCCATTTTGCAGATGAGAAAATCAAGGCTTGGGGGTTGGGTTACCTATTTGAGGCTCTTAATCTCAGTGGGTAGCTGAGATTGGAGACCAGATTTGGGCAATTTGAGCTCTATCCCATGTTCTCTCCTCCCGGCGGCAGTGGAGAATGGAATGTATGCACCTGCCAGCTCACAGCCATTTCGCATTGGGAGACGGAGGAGAAAGAAATCCCAGTGTGTGGGTTGGGAACTGTTCTGGTTTTTGTGGGGCTCTCAAAATGACCACTGGGGTTAGGTTCCTTGCCAAGAAGGAGAATCTACCTTGGGAAGGGGAGGTTGGGAGCAGCGGACGCAGGTTCTATGGGTGTGGTTAGGCAAGATGAAATGAGCACTGGCTGCGACTCCGTTTGGGTTTTGGGGGGACATTCCTTTCCTCACGGAGCACTGAGGTACCAAGCACATCAGCAGTCGGGTCTTTGCTAGGCATGGGTAGAGTGATAATCAGAAAGGACGAAGCCCCTGCTCTCAGGGAGCTGACGTGCCAGTGCAGCAGGAGTTGGTGGGGGCCTGGCACTGGGCAGACGAACTTGGCATGTGGCAGTGAGAAGTGCACAAGGAGCAGGGCAGGGGGCAGCCCAGAGGGTCGTGCTGTGGGTGGTTGACTGCACTCTTACAGCAGGCCAGGGAAGAAAGCCACCTGAGGGAGGTGAGGGAAGGAGCCAGGGGCCTTCAGTGCCAAGAGCCCTCCAGAAGGAAGGGACAGTAAGTGCACTGTCCTGTGCGGGCTGTGGCTTGGTGTGAGCCAGGAGGGGAGGCGTAGGAGACGATCAGAAGGGCTTGCATCCTAGGCCTCCCCATACGGGTGTGCTGGCCCTGTGCTTGGTGCCGGGAGGGGCTGGTCTGGTTGAGCGTTCCCACGGCATGTTCTTTCATGCACTAATACAGCAGGAGGCTCTGCCACTAACAGGCATTGTGAGCCACGAAATGGAAGGTCCTCAGAAGTCCTGCAGAAGAGTGAGCCGGTGAGATTTGTTCCCCCACTGGCTTGATCTCTTTCACAGAGCACCCTCTGGGGAGCACTGGCCTGGTTTGTGGCTTTACAGAAGCATAAAGTCAGACTGTCTCCATTGTCTATTTTTTCCCCCTTTTTCTCCTGGACTTCATACCCTTTCCTGCCATGAACTTCATTAAGTTTGATTCAGAGCCCCAGGCCTGAAAATCGTCAGAATGGCTGACATTTATTGAGAGCCTGCTCGGGGCGGTGCATTCCTACATGCTCTAGGCCAGTGAACTCACTGCACTCTAATAAGCAGGCAGACGGTGTCCTTATTTAGGTGAGGAGGAAACTGAGGCAAGGAGATTAAGAAATGTGCCCAAGTGTTCTCTAGGTTTTGAAGCCAAGCAGTCCAGCTCTGGTGGTCTTTGTCTTAACCACTGTGTGGCTAGTCCAGGAGTTTCACTACCATTTATTTAGTAGAAGTCTGCATCAGGGGCCGCATGCAGTGCACAGAACTCTCAGTCTCTGTGACCAGGCAGTGGGCATGGCACATTGGGCGCAACTGGTGCAGCAGAGTTTGGACCCTATCTATCTAGCTACAGTTCCTTACGTTATAGAAGGTGAACATAAGGCCCAGCAAGGGGCACTCAGTGTCCCACTGTGGACTCAGTGGCAGTTCTAGATTTTCCTACTCTTCCTACATTATTACACACGACAAGCCCCCTCCTAGATTTTGAGCACAAGCCTGTGATTATTCAGTTCAAACTTGTGCCCCCTGGTTTTCTAGGCCCATCTCTCGTCTCTTTCCTTGGGCTTGTCAAGCCCTGAGTGCCTGAGGACTATGGGGCTCTGGAGATGCTCATGCTCCTGTTCCCACCCAGGCTGGATTCCTAGGACAGTGCGAGAGCAGGGACTTAAAACTCTAGGCCCTGGGCTAAATCTTTCTGGCACTTAAAAGTGACCTTGGGCAGGATGCTCAACCCATTTGTGAAGTGGGACTGATGGTGGCTCCTGCCTCGCTGGTCTGTATTGGAGATAAAACAAGACAATGGGCGGGAAGCACTGAGCACTAGGCCTGGGACCCAGAGCCACTCAACAAATGGCAGCTCTCATGTTTTGTCGTTCCAAGTTCAGCCAAGCTACTAGTGGTGTACTTTGTCTTGTGGCTTTGACCAGTGTGCTCCTGTGAGGTCCTGGAGGGTGGGGTTGGATTTCTTCATCCCAAGTCCCAGTTCCCAGCACTGTCGTGCCCCATCCTTGTGACTCTGGGTGCTCTGGCCCTGAACACACCTGGCAGAAGCCACCTGGCCTCTTTGATTGAACACTTATGTGTTCAGACACTGAGCTCATTGCTTCTCAGGCATTATCATGTTTAATTTTCATAACTACTTTGTGAAGGTGGACACTTTATTTTTGGTTAAGAACCTGAGTCTGGAAAAGTTAAAAGGCCTAACCAGAGTGACATAGCTTGTAAGTCACAGAGCCAAGGTTTGACAACTAAGCTTGTTGCTTTTAATCTGACCACAGGAGACCATGTAAGAGGAAACTGGCTAATGGAGGATTTGAGCCCAGAAAGGGGGCATGGGGTTCCCAGGGCACCAGCCAGTTAATTCTTAAATCTATGAGGTCTCTGCCTTCCCATCTGGCTCAGGGATCTCCCTTCCTCTCCCTGGTTAACACCATTGGAAGACCCAGTGTCTCTGGGGAGGGTCCTCAGAGCCGAGGAACAGGAGGAGTTTCTTCTGCTCCTGGGGGTGTAGCCTGCAGTGGGGCCAGCCAGCAATGCCAGACTCTTTGTTCCCTTCCCTGGCTGGTTCCTGTCACTGCCGACCCGGTCGGCTATCAGCAACTTGGCTTTCTCTCTCTCTGTCTGGGCAGCAGGCTGAGCTGCCAGCACCTGGCAGTCAGCTCAGGGTCGGGACTTTGAAATAGGATCTTCAGCCCTCGTGTTCTGTGGCTTCCCAGGCCCTGGCACATGTGAACAGGATCTGAAGTGTCTCTGCCCCACAGCTGAAGCAGGTCCATTCTTGACCAACCTGGCTCGGGCTGTGGGACGTCTGGGGCTGGGGGAAGTGTCCTCTGAGGATGGGCTTGATGGGGCCTGGCATGAGACCACCACCTCTGGGGCTGGCTCAGGGTGCTGCGGGTAGAATTGGCACATACTCCTTGTGTGTGGAGCAACCAGTGTAGGCTCCTCATTGCACTTTATAAGACCAGGGCCCCAAAGAACTGTTGTGGAAATGAGGAAAAGCAGAGTCTCTGGAGGAGATCAGTGCAAGGCACCCTTGCGGGCAGGCACGGTTTCACGCTGAGGAACAGGGCTCAGCTGGAACTGGGCCTCCCACTCGCTGCTCAGCTGTGTGCCCAGGTCTGCTCACCCAGGTGACCCCGATGGCACCAGTGCACAAGTCTGTCCCCTCTCCAGACGCATCACAGGCCTTTTGTTCACCCATGCTTTGCCCTGCTCCACTCATTCTCCACAAGGCAGTCACATAGATCTTTTCAAAATAGATTGGAACCTGTCATCCCTGTCACATACCCTTTGATGGAGTCTTTGGTGGCTTCCTGCTACCCTTTCTAGCCTCGAGGGTTCTGCTGTTCTGTCCCCAGCTGAATGTTCTGCCTCGTCTCCTCCTGTCTCTCTTGATTGAACCTCTCCTACCTCAGGCCTTTACTCTTCTTGGGGCTTGTCTTCCACCTCTCCCCTAGTTGATGACTCTTTCTTTAAATATTATCTCAGAAGTCCCTTTCTCTGGAAGACTTCCTGAACCAGCAGACTGTGCCCAGAAATCTACTTGTCTATAACTGCGAATCTCTTCTGTGTAGCATGACCCATGGTGAAGCAGGAACTGTAGGCCTAGGGAAGAGCTATTGAGTGTTATGCTGTCTGTAAACCCCCAGGGTGCTGGGCAGCCCCAGGACCTCACATTGCTGGCAGTGATTGCATAGGCATGGGTGCTGGATTCTGTAAGAGGTGACCTCAGGGGCATGGGGGTGTAAGGGACGTTGGGAATGCTGTGTGGGAGAATGTCTTTGCTCCCCCACCCCAGACAACTCCTCTGGCCTGGAGAAAAGATATAACCAGCCAAGGTCAGACAGTCTGGTAGCAGAGTCCATGCTCTCACTGCTGGACTTCCCTCCTGGTGATTTGGACTCTCTAGGCCTGTCTCTTTATGTATAAAATGGCCTGGTCTGACAACACCTCCACCGCTGGGTCACTAGGAGGATTAGCAGCATTCCAGCGTGCAAAGCACATGGACCCCCTGCCTGGTTTTGGTAAGCCAATCAGACTTGTTCACTAGTGTACTATTGTGGGCAGAGGAGAGGGCAGACCACCATGCCAGCAGCATGGCGAGCCCACCCGTGAATGTTGTAAATATTGTTGATGTTACAGTTTTCGGTGTGTATCTGAGTTCCATGTCCCTTGGAGTTCCAGATCTGACAGCTGTTCCCCTTCCCACCCTGCCCCGGCTGCAGGCCAACGAGAACAGCCTGCTGAGCGCACAGCTCAAGGGCTTCCCCCTGTTCCTGCACTCTAACCTGGGCCTGAAGGACTGCAGCATCAACCCCAAGTCCCCACTGCTCTACGTGACACGGCCCAGCGAGGTGGAGAAGGGCGTGCTGCCTGGCGAGGACTGGACCGTGTTCCAGTCCAACCACTCCACCTATGAGCCAGTGCTGCTGGCCAAGACACGCTCGTCCGAGTCCATCCCGCACCTGGGAGCTGATGCGGGCCTGCATGCTGCGCTGCACGCCACGGTGGTCCAGGACCTGGGCCTGCACGATGGCATCCAGCGAGTGCTGTTCGGCAACAACCTCAACTTCTGGCTGCACAAGTTGGTCTTTGTTGATGCTGTGGCCTTCCTCACGGGTAAGCGCCTCTCGCTGCCTCTGGACCGCTACATCCTGGTGGATATCGATGATATCTTCGTGGGCAAGGAGGGCACACGCATGAAGGTGGAGGACGTGAAGGTAAGGTGGGCCTCATGGACATCAACCCTTGTGTCCCCCATGTGACCGCCCTACCTGCACTTCCCCTGTGCTGTTAGTTATTCAAAGTTCACTTCCCCCACTAACTTGTGTTCAAAGGAAGTATTATTTAAAATTTATTTGAAGTATTAAACAGAGTGACTTTTTTTTGGTACTGGGGATTGAACCAGGGACACTCAACCGCTGAGCCTCATTTCCAGCCTTTATATTTTAATTTGAGACAGGGTCTCACTGAATTGCTTAGAGCCTTACTGAGTTGCTGAGGCTGACTTTGAACTCACAATCCTCCTACCTCAATCTCCTGAGCCCCTGGGATTATAGGCATGTGCCACCGAACCTGGCAAATGTAGACCTTTGCACCTGAGTGCAGAGTTGAAGCGTATGTGTGTGGAGGAAGACCAGTAGTCAAAACATGAAAGTGGGAAGCCGGGCTCCATGGCCCATGCCTGTAATCCCAGCAGCTCAGGAGGCTGAGGCAGGAGGATCGAGAGTTCAAAGCCAACCTCAGCAATGGCGAGGCACTAAGCAACTCAGTGAGACCCTGTTTCAAAATAAAATACAAATTAGGACTGGGGATGTGGCTCAGAGGTTGAGTGCCCCTGAGTGCAATCCCCGGTACCCCAAAACAAGCAAAAAAAAAACCATGAAAGTGGGAACTGCAGTGTCAGCCATCTGCCTTTTCATCTGGATAAGACTTTAAACTCCCGAAAATGTTTGTGTCAATATCAGAGTGCCCATAAAGTTCTTAAAAATTGGAGCTGGAATTACATATATGGCATGTTTTAGCTGAGGTCTGTATAGATAGTGAATCCTTGTGTTGCATTCAAAAAGTGTTTACCCAACAAAGCTGTATGTTAAAACACTGGCAAACCACAAAATTTTATACCCACAGGAGTTGTCACAGTAAAGGAGAAGCCTATAAATTAAGACCACTAAACAGTCGTGAAAATACAGTTTTCAGGTTACTTGCAAAGGAGGCAACATCCTAGCGTACATGGGAATCACAGTGGGTTGCTGGGAGTAGAGGGCACCATAACAATAAATCCAATGAAAACAAAACTGGGGATTAAATTCTGAGAGATGCGGCTGCCTGCTGACCGGTGTCCTCTCTCACAGGAGATTAGCGAGTGTTAGAAACATATTAGCACCAAACCAAGACTTCTCTTTGATGCTCCCAGGAGGCTTTAAAGGGACCTGTGAGAGGAGCACAGCTCTCTCTGAGCAGTCCTGCCTGGTGTGCTGTTTTCTGTCCACCTGAAGCTCTGCTAAGTGCCATGGGGTCTGCAAGGAGGATCCCCGTGAGGTCTGTGCCTTTTCTTGGTCAGGAGTGCACTCTCTGCTCTTCTTTATAACCCCAGAGAAGAACAGAGTGGATTGTGTTGGGGAGTGGTCATCCTGTGGGGATTCGAGACCAATTTGACTCAAGTCCCAATATGACCCGGACTGACTAGGTGATGCATGCCAGTCCCTTCCCACTGCTGAGCTTCAGCTGTGAAATGACCAGATGGAGTGATGATAGGCTGTTTCACAGCACTCACAGGGGCTTTCCAGGGGTGTCCGGCTAGCTGGGTGGGACCAGGGTCATGCTCAGATGGCCAAACTCCACCCTCTATGCCACCCGCGGATCTGGACAGGGCAGCATGCCTTTGATTGTACTTCCTCCTGAAATTTCAATTCCTGAAGAGCTGTCCTACTGAAGAAAGATTGAAGATGACCCCTGCCGAGTCTTTGATCTAAACATTTTCTTGTGAAGCCAGTGGACCAACCTCTAGCAGAGTAAATCGCCCTGTTTCCTACTTAGGATGCTCTTTCAGCGGCCCCACTTTGCTCTTTCCTGCTCAGACCAGGCCCTTGCTGCCTGTCAAGGGGAGCCCTCTTGTGACTGTGGTCCATGACAGGGCTCCAGAGTCAAGCCCATGAGGAGGTCACTGTGTCCCCCAGTGAGCCCTGGGTTGTGCACTTAGGTTTCTTATTCTCCCCATTTCTGAAGTGAGAAGCATGACAGCAGTTTGGAGCAATTTCTGTGGAAGGATACATATCAAGGTGCCCTCTCCTATACACTCAGCTCAGAGCAAATTGCAGAGTGCTTCTTCAGCCGGGTCTCTTTACTCTTAAACATCCTTGTCAATAGAAAAGGGCAGAGCAATTTCCTCTTTAATCCAAGCACAGGTGACCACTGTGTCCTTTTTTCATGGACCTGCATGTCACCTTATTAGCTTGTACAGTGTTGGCTCTGCTCCACAGTTGACAAAATACCAAGAGGAGCTGCTTACGCAGGACTTGGTGGGTGCTGCGCTCTGCTCAACCCTCTGTGCACTGCTTCATTTGGTCCTCCCAGCAGCCTGGCAAGGTGGATGTTGTTTTGAGACCTGTTTTGCAAAGTAGGGCACTGAGACTCAAAGAGTTGAAGTAGCTTGCCCATAGGAGACGGGCATGCACATCTAGCAGGCAGTACTCAGCCTTAGGGATGACAACACTGTCCTAAGAGAGCCAGGACTTTTAGTGTGCAACATGTCCTAAAAGCAGGGTCGGGGATGTTTCCTAGCAGCTGTGAACCCTGCAGTCCTGACCCTGGAGTGCAATAACACATCTGTTTCCCAAGGGCAAGCATCCCTTCACTGACCTGCAGAGAGCTGTGTGTGCCAGGCACAGGAACATCATGGTGCCGGGTACACAGCACATTCTGGACGGGTCTTGATCCTTTGATATTCCACCAAAAGGGAGAACTCCTTCGCATGTAGACTCTGAGGCTTGCAGTGGCAGTGACCACAGATGTCACAGTGGTCCCCGTTTTTCATTACTTAACCAAATATCAGGCAGTCTTACAAGCAGCATTGCACTTAATTCTCCCAAGAGAATTACTTCTCCCATGGGAGAGAGAGAGAGAGAGATCATCTCCATGATGCAGTTTAGGAAACTGAGACCTAGAGAAGTCACAAAGCTTTTTAAGGACACACAAAAAAGCCCGGCTGGAGCCCAGGTCTTTTTGTGCTAGAGGCCTGGTGAAGGCAGCGCAGGCCAGTCTCCTGTGCACAGCCCATGTCATCCTGCAGAGCCTGTGCTCACACGGGGCTCAAACATGGTGGAATGCTCTGCTGTTAGCCCCTTGACGCTCTTGGTTACTTTTGAATAATGGTCTCATGATTTCATTGTTTGAGCAGTGCTAGGGATCAAACACAGGGCTGGGTGTGCCAGGCAGGAGCCCTACCACAGAGCCACACCTGCAGTCCTGCATGTGTGCATTTTTACTGGACCCTACCAGTTTTGCAGCGGATCTTGCTGGGATGGAACACTTCTCAGGTCTCTGTGGAATGACCAGGGAGCTTCTGACTTCCTCTCTTGCCTTTCTTTCTCCTCTCCTATCCCAGGCCCTGTTTGATACACAGAATGAATTACGCACACACATCCCAAACTTCACCTTCAACCTGGGCTACTCAGGGAAATTCTTCCACACAGGTAGGTGAGCCTGCCCTGCCCCTTCTATTGACTTCTGGGACTGCCCACACCCACATCCTCAGAGTCTTGTGTAAGCAACTGGGCTTGCTCACACCAAGGGCAAAAGTCCCCCAGAGCCAGTAGGCCACAAGAGTAGAGTCCTCGGCAGGGGTCATTTGGGGATAACAACAATGACAATAGTTTCCATGCATCACTCCCTGGCCTTCAGGCTGTGCTGTCCTAGGTGGGGCATCTTCCCTCCCACCTCCCACTGCCCCATCCTTTTAAAATTATTTGTATTATTTTTGTGTAAGAAAAACTGGTTGAATTTTAAGAACATTACAGAAATATGTAGCATAGAAAATGAAGGTATGCTGTACTTGTACCTCCCCAGCAGGTCCAATGTTCTAAGTTTAGTTTAGAGTCAAAAGGGGGGCAGAATGTGCAACACAGCCCCCAAGTCAAATAGGAGTGATGCTGCTGGGTCTCTGCATTGGATGGGGGTGGCACTGGAGATTGAACCCAGGAACCCTTTCTCTCTAAGGTCCCCCTTTCTTTACAAATTTTGTTCTGAGGCAGGATCTTTCTAAGTTGTCCAGGCTGGCCTTGAGCTTGTGATCCTCCTGCCTCAACCTCCCAGTTGCTGGGATCATGACCATGCACCACTACACCCAGCTCTGTGTTTTTTATTTTCTTGATCTTTAGCCTGCCGGGGGTGGTAGTGGTAATACACCCAAGTCAGAGGGTCAACTGTGCTGTTTATACACAAAAGACCTTCTACAAATCACTAGAAGACAAATGACCCATTTGGGTCATCGGAACAGGGTAGAGCGGACATGTCAGAGGTAGCAGAAACCCTTGAGACAGTTGGTTCTACTTCCCAAGGGCCCAGGGTCTTGACCAAAGTCACTCCTGAGTTATGGACACACTGTAGATTGGAACACAGGGCTCTGGAACTCCATCTTCTCCTTCACTGTAACTCAGATACCTTCATGGCAGCGTCTGGGTGGGCCATGGCTATGCATGCCCATCCCCAGGCCTGGTCCAGCTTGAGGGCCTCATGGGCCTGAGGCCTGGACTGAGCCGACATGCTGGGACTGCAGGTACTGATGCTGAGGATGCTGGGGACGACCTGCTGCTGTCGTATGTGAAGGAGTTCTGGTGGTTCCCCCACATGTGGAGCCACATGCAGCCTCACCTTTTCCACAATCAGTCCGTGCTGGCGGAACAAATGGCCCTGAACAAGAAGTTCGCTGTCGTGAGTAAGATTCCCTACAGGGCAGAGCTGGGTGGGCTAGGGGCTGGGCCTGGGGTCCTGACTGCTGGTGTCATTACTGCTTTTGCAGACAATCTGACAGATTCTCACCAATATCCTCATGCTACACTGGGGCCCAGGGGCAAGGTGGGGGGAGCTGCCAGTATTGCCTCTGTCTCTGAGAAGCCTCAAGAGAAGAGCCCCACTTTGTAGACAAGAATCAGAGGCTCAGGGAGGTCATACCAGGATTTAAACTCAGACCTATGTGTTCCCTGGGCCCAAGCTGCTACCTCCCACGGGGGTGGGCGATACCCAGCCTGGGTTCACTGGCCAATCAGAGGCAAGAGAAGGCAGGAAATGTCTCCACCCTTGACCTTCGCTGAGGGGTGCATGAGGCCCCTGAACTAGACAAAGAGTTGGGAGACCTGGGCCATAGTCCCAGCTCTGCCTGTGACTCTGACTCAGAGATTCTGAGTGCTTCTCACTCCCTTGTAGGCCTCAGCTTCCCCATCTGCACCAGGGGGCTTGGACCAACTGCCCTGCCATTTTAGCCTCTGATTTTTCTCTTATGTTCTACAAGGGAGAATAAGGCCCAAAGGGGAAATGCCCCTGTGCTCAACCTGCCCTGGTCATCCTCTTTCCAGGAGCATGGCATTCCCACAGACATGGGGTACGCAGTGGCACCCCACCACTCGGGTGTGTATCCCGTGCACGTGCAGCTGTATGAGGCCTGGAAGCAGGTGTGGAACATCCGCGTGACCAGCACAGAGGAGTACCCCCACCTGAAGCCAGCCCGCTACCGCCGTGGCTTCATCCACAACGGCATCATGGCAAGTGTGGCAAGTGCGCTGTCCTGGGAAGCACGGCTAGGGCTTCAAACTGACCTCTGCTGCTACTTTGGCCTTTGAGGCTCTGTCCCTGGGAATGTGGGCTGCCAGTCTCCCAGTCTGGCTCCTCTCTTGAGCTTAGAGAATTAAGGAGTGAACATTTTTTTTTTTTTTTAGTTGTAGATGGCCACAATACCTTTATTTTATTTATTTATTTTTATGTGGTGTTGAGGTTTGAACCCAGTGCCTCACACATGCTAGGTGAGCACTCTACCACTGAGTCACAACCCCAGCCCCAAGGAGTGAGCATTCTTTAAAGGGGGTCCTAATGAGGATGAAGGACAGTCTTCTGTTCCATTTGTTGCTCATTAAGAACTTCTCTTGCGCTCCTATTGTGTCTGTCCTCTTTTTAGGCATTAGGGACACAGAAATGCATAAAACCCAGAAAGGTTCCTGTCCTTGTAGAACTGATGTTCTAGTGGTAGGAAACAGACAATATGCTTATGAATGTGTAAAGTGTATAACAGCCAGTTGGTGATAAGTGCCCTGGAGAGAATCAGCAGGGAAGGGAGATGGGGGAAGCAATTTTCAATAAAGGTTAGGAAGGACCTTCCTTGGATGAGCCATCCTGCTATATGTGGAAGAGTGTTCAAGGTAGAGAAAACAGCAGGTGCAAGGCCCCGAGGTTTCTTGTGCTGGGTGTGTTTGAGGACCAAGTAAGGAGTCTAGTATGGCTGGAGGGAGCAAGTCAGGGGCTGATGGTAGAGGATGTCGGGGTGGTAGCAGGATGCTTGGGAGCCAAGTAAGCCTAGTCATTAAGGCGCTTCAACTTTTAGTCAGAGATGGGAAGGTTTTGAAGAAGCACCACATCATTCATACTTTAAAAGGTTTTCATCATTCTTCTGTGGGGTGGAGAGTTTAGGGAACCAAAGCAGAGGCAGGCAGGCCAATTAGGGGTCACTGCCATCTTCCAGACCAGAGATGGTGGTGGCTTGGACCGGGGTCAAGATTAGAATGTGATCAACTATTGGACTTGTTAGAAGTTACTGCCAGTGAGATCTGCTGATGAGTTGGTTATAGGGTGAAGGAGAAAGAGGAGTTAAGGCTGACTCTGAGGCACTGAAAGGATGAGCTGTAATCAGTTGAGATGGGGCAGCGGTGGGAAGGCAAGGTTTGTTCATCTCACTGACCATCTGTTCATCCCTCCATCCACCTCATCAGTATCATCTGTTAACTCTGAGCATGAGGTTGTGATAGGCCAGGCCCATCCCCTGCTCCCTCAGAGCCTGGTTTCCTGAGGGGTGACACAGTAAACTGCTGAGCCAGTGCGTGACCATGAGTGTGACCAGATGGGACTCTGGTGCTGTGAGAAGGCTTGCCAAGCACCACCAAAGAGCTGCTCTGGAGGGTCAAGGACACTCACTGCAAATGGTCCAAGTTTTCAGAAATGCTCTCACTCTGATACTTTGGGTCCTACTTATTATTTTGTGCAGAGAATAGTAGTGGAGTCTAAAATGTCAAGGGCCTGTGGTTTACCTGGGGGGATATCACAGGCTGCTGGGTCTTTGGGACCAAGCACCTGCCAGGGTCGGAGGCTGCCTTTCTGTGGAGATACCCCCACCCATCTCCCAGGGCCATCCATGCCAGAACCACTAGAGCTCCTCTCCTCTCCTCCCAGGTCCTCCCACGGCAGACCTGTGGCCTCTTCACCCACACCATCTTCTACAACGAGTACCCCGGGGGCTCCAGTGAACTGGACAAGATCATCAATGGGGGCGAGCTCTTCCTCACCGTGCTCCTCAATCCTGTGAGTGCTCTGAGCCTGCAGCTTGGGGGAGGAGGGGCTGCTGGGTGGCCTGGCCTAAGCTGCAGTGGCCTTCCAGCTGGGGTAGACTAGAGAGGCTGCTGTGCAAACCTGGGGGTTGGGAGACCTGCTCCCCAGCCCTGGCACTGTCAGGGTTACTGTGTGACCTTGGCTAAAGGATTGGAGCTTTCTTTTTCTTTTCATTTGCTCTTTTCAAATTTTTTTTATTTTTAGATATACATGCTTTTTCTTTCATGATCATGCACTTTAATACTGGTATGTTAATTTTTTGTGCTTGTTCTCTTTCCAGTCTTTGTTCCTGTGTGTATGTGTGCACATGCACAGATCCACACTAACACACACACACACACACACACAACCTCTTCACTTCAGCTTTCTGGGCCTGTCTTTCTTATCTTTAAAATGGAAATAATCACCTGTACTTTATTAAATAAATGTCAAGTGGTCGTTTTCGTTCAGTTCTCTAGGCTGAGCGCTCTTTTCCATGCGCACCTCCTCTCCTGATTTACGAGACAGAACAAATAGCTCCCACCTCAGGTCACCCTCCCGCCTGAAGGCTGAAATGCGTGGGGATCATTCAGACCTGGGTTCATCCCTGCCTGTACCCAGCCCACACAGCGAGTTGGCGGCCTTACAAACTGAGGCAGGGCTGGAAAAGAGGGGGCGGCGAGGGTGACTCAGATGCTGACCTGGCCACTCCTTCCCTTTCTCCCTCCCTGGAGCAGATCAGCATCTTCATGACACACTTGTCCAACTATGGGAACGACCGGCTGGGCCTGTACACCTTCAAGCACCTGGTGCGCTTCCTGCACTCCTGGACCAACCTGCGGCTGCAAACACTGCCACCGGTGCAGCTGGCCCAGAAGTACTTCCAGATATTCTCTGAGGAAAAGGACCCACTCTGGCAGGTGGGAACAGGGAAGCCTCATGCCTTGCTGCAGGGGTGGAGTGCCCTCTACTCATAGGCTCACGCTGTAGGCATGGGCTCAAGACTCGACCTTCATACCCTCTCACTCTCTCCCCAGGGGAACCCAGGTACCTGTTTGCTCTCTAGTGTGGGCAGACTCATACCCGTGAACGTACATGTGCACAGGTCCCCACAGACCTGTACACATGTACACGCATACACAGCCTTGGAAAGAACAACTTTTAAAAACCCTGTGGAGCTGGGCTCATTGGCATGTACCTGAAATCATAGCCACTCGGGAGGCTGAGGCAGGAGGATCTGAGTTTGAGGCCAACCTGAGCAACCTAACAAGGCCCTAAGCAACTTTCTGAGACCTGCCTCAAAAAGGGCTGGGCATGTGGATCAGTGGTCAAGTGCCCCTGGATTAAATTCCCAGTACAAAAAAAGTCCAAGAAAGCCCCCAACAACACCCCCCTGAAATCCTGTGGGTGAACATAGGGTAGGGAAGTATAGGATACACCTGCCCTGCCTTGATTAGACTCTAGGGTAATCTCCTAGCCCCTGTAACTACAGCAGACTTCGAGTCACCGGGAAGGGAACTAGCTGGGAGGGTTTGGGGGAAACAGTTCTTGGGAAAGTCTGCAGCTGGGGGTTATTGAAAATAGGAAGCAGGTTCTGAGACCAGTGGCAGTCTCATAGTTCAGAATAGGGTCCCCGAACCTTGATTTGTAGCCGATTCCAGCCTGTGGTCTGCTTTTGTAAAGACAGCTTTCCTGGCACACAGCCACGCTCATTCTTGTGAGTGCTCTCTGTGGCTGCTTTCATGCCCTAACAGTGCAGTTGAGAAGTTGCAGCAGAAACTGGATAGTGCCCAAAGCCCACGATATTTACCAAACATTTACCAAAAGATTTACCAACTTCATAGGGAAAGTTTGCAGACCCCTGGTCCAGACACTGCTTGTCCAGTTCAATTCAACAAGTGCTCCTGAGTTCCCATTATGTGTCAAGCACACAGCTGGGCATTTCGCCAGGCTCTGTGGGGGATGTGAGATTAACCAGAAATGGTCCCTGCCTGTTGCAGCCCAAGTGTCTGGGGGTGAGTTGCGGCAAGGCCACATGTAGATACTCTGCCTGTCAGGCAGGGCTGGAAGAGCCACATGCTCATGGGAGTCTGTTCACTGGTTTTGGGCTTCCCTCACATCCCTCCCAATGTTGTTTTAGGACCCCTGTGAAGACAAACGCCACAAAGACATCTGGTCCAAGGAGAAGACATGTGACCGCTTCCCGAAGCTCCTCATCATTGGTCCCCAGAAAACAGGTAGGTCTCCCCACCCTTCACCCAACCTCTTCCAACACCTGCCATGTCAGTCACAGAATTCTGGGGACCACATTTCCTTGGTCCCACTCCCCAGTAGTCTACCCACTCCTTTCCCAGAAGTGAGAGTAAAGTTTGGGGGAATGAGAATTGCCCATCAGTGTGGAGATGGGAAGGGAGTGGAGGGTGAGCATGGTGACATTCTACTGTTTGTCCTGAACCACAGCCTCAGGGACCTCTCTCTGTGTCCAGCAGCCTGTCTGCAAGTTTAAGCAGTGCCTGGTAAAACTGGTTCAGTGCAAAGTGGGCTGTGGTTGGTTAGTCGTGTCCAACAGAGGTATTGGAGGGAGAAGTAGTGATGTGATTGCCAAGCATTTGCCGTCCACATGAGCCTGTAAAGCACAACTGGGTGTTCCCATTTTACAGCTCAGAGAGGTTGAGTGACTTCCCCTAACACAATTAGGAAATGGCAGTACCAGGTCCTGGCCTCTGTGAACCCAAAGCTTATATTATTATTTTTTTAAATTTTCTTTCAGTTGTAGGTGGACACATCCTTCATTTTATTTATTTATGTGGTGCTGAGTGAGGATTGAACCCAGTGCCTCACATGTGCCAGTCAAGTGCTCTACCACTGAGCCACAACCCCAGCCCCAAAGCTTATATTCTTAATCACCAAACTCCATAGGCTCTTCTTCTGGATGCTTCTGTAGCATATGAACCATGGAATCATGCCATAGCGAATGAATGAGGAATCTTTCTAGGGAGGAGGGAGAAGCAGATCAGAAGAGGAGGCATCAGAGCCAGAACTCATGGCTCTTCAAGAGTTCCACATTAATGCAGGGAGGGTCTAAGCACCCTGCTCCATGGACTTCTCCTAAGTGCCAGCAGACAGGCTCACAGCTGAAGAGATCAGCAGGAAGCATCTAGTAGGGATTCTAAGGAGACAGCAGTTGATGGGATACGGCTGTCAGAGTGCTGTCATAAGGAGTCTCAGAGGTCAAGTTCTTGTTTAGGAATGAAGAATACCGTAATGGATCAGTGATGTCTATAGAGGGTGTAGGCGTTGGGACAGGCCCTGCATGTGGACAGGCCCTGTATTTGCCATCTTGGATGTAGTGCAGTTCCTTGTACTGATGGGGAAATTAACACCCAAACTTTCCCAGGTCCTCCTAGTGAATAAGGGAGAGGGAGGCCCAGAACCCAGGCTCCATCTTTGAGTTGTGGGTTAGGCTGTGGTTTCAGCTGCCTCCCATCCCTACAGGCACCACAGCCCTCTACTTGTTCCTGGGCATGCACCCGGACCTAAGCAGCAACTACCCTAGTTCAGAGACCTTCGAGGAGATCCAGTTTTTTAATGGCCACAACTATCACAGAGGCATTGACTGGTAAGTGAGCCTTTCGGTCCACAGCAGGATAGGAAGACCATCCCAGAGGTGGTGGGGAGGTCGCTGTGGTCACAGCAAGAAGCAGCTGCTGCTTGTTCACACGCAGCTAAAGTTCCTATAAACAGGGACAAGGCACCATGACCCTTGAATCATGGTGGGAGTGTTGTTACAGGCAGGACACTCCATAAAGAAGCCCTTTGGCCCTTCGCATTATCGCCTGGGACAGAGACTGCTGAAGGCAGAGTCGAGCCCCTCCCTGGCTTGCACAAAACATCTGAGTCCTAGAGGAGGGGAGGAACTCACACAAGGTCCCAGTGTCTGTTGGTGACCAAGCAGGGGCTAAAATCCAGGTGCTCCGACTGACAGCTGGTCCTGCCCACTGTGTGTGGCCAACTGTGGGGAGAAGGTGTTGCTGTGGGCCTTTGGAAGCACTGGCTGGCCTCCAGGAGTTACCTGGGGGCTGGTTAAAGTGGAGGCTGCCCACCAGAACCTTCCACAGAGGTGACCTTAAGTGTGGACTTGGGGACGGCTTGGAGCGGTTCTATTCTTCAGTTTTTCAGTTTGCATCTTTCCCCGCTGTTGCCATGTGTACCTTGTATGTACACTGGTGACCATGGTGTAATATTGTTATACTGACACACTGACTGGATGGAGAGATTATGTGCCTTCTATGTATTTGCTTTTTGGTATTTCTCTGTGTTTTTCTCTCTTTTATCTACCTATCATCTCTCTATCCATCTGTGTGTCTACCTATGCATCCATCCATCCATCCATCCCTCTGTATCTCTAACATGTCTAGTCTCTTACCTAAAACCACATGTGACCAGATGTATTATTGGAAGTCAGTGCTTTTTTTTGTTTGTTTTGCTATTGTTGTTTTTAAATAAAGGCAATATGGTATCAGTCATATATGTAGCAGCATCTTCAGCAGGGCTGGGGGCAGTACCCACCAGCAGTACATTAGCATGTCTGTAGCAAGTGTGACTGTTTATTACCAGGTAAAGTAGAAAAGTCAGGTTGGCTGCTATATGGCTTTGCTATAAGCTTAGGAAGCAAAACTTGTTTTCTAAGCTTTCTCAAAGTAAGTTTCATAAACAAAAGATTTAGAAAAGTGAGAGAGGGAGATTCCTTAACCCCTTTCCCAAGTTTTTGATCCTGTAGGTAGATCATAGGTGGGGCACAGGAACCTAAGACGCTCTGGGCAATCTGTAAAGGGGTTCTTGGGCCCACTCTTTAAAAACCTCATTTTGTGGGATGGAGAACCTATTCCCTTAATTAGGGGATACTTTACTTCCCATGAATCCCCAGTTGCACCCTGATTTTACATTAGTAGGTTTTCTTGGGAGAGTCTGGACAGTTTATTTAGTTTTCAGAGGGGTCCTCGATGAAGTGGTGGTCATCACTGTGGGCAGGATATGAAACATTCTGAAAAGTTGAGTTCACCTGTGTGAAGGGTGGAGGGTGACAGGTGACCCTCCCCTTTGTCTCCAGGTCCATAGTGACAGAATGGACATCATCCCAGGTCAGCAAAGACAGCTTCAGAGGCAGCCCTCCTGGCTGGTCCTGCATAGGCTAAAGGGGAGCCACTCTGAGCCCTAGTTTGCCTCCTACAGGCAGAGTTGGGGTCTGGTGTACCTAGAGGCAGAGTCCTTTTGTGGGAGCCTCCATTGGGCAGGGTATGAGTTTAGGATGGAAGGACACAACCTCCACCCCATGCCTGCCACCCACATCACACCCATGAATGCTCGCATCCTCCTGACTCCACAGCTCCACTGAAAAGGCACAATGTGGACCAGGGAGACTGCAGGGGGCCGTTCTCTCTAGAATCAGAGCGAAAGTGTGTCCTGCTTGCTTTCTGAGGATGCTCTGCCCCCTGGGACACTCCCCCTCTCGCACTGCTTTCCTCGGGGCCCCTTTCTCATGAGCCTTGCCTGTGAGCACCCCTCTCTGGGCTTCCTGCAGGTACATGGAATTCTTCCCTATCCCTTCTAACACCACCTCCGACTTCTACTTTGAGAAAAGCGCCAATTACTTTGATTCAGAAGTGGCGCCCCGGCGTGCAGCTGCCCTGTTGCCTAAGGCCAAGATCCTCACCATCCTCATCAACCCAGCGGACCGGGCCTATTCCTGGTACCAGGTGAGCAGTGTGGTGGAGGCCCTGGAGGCTGAGGGGCTGTCTGCCAGCCCTGAGAAATGTGGATGTGGCGATGGGTGAGAATGGAACCTGTCTTCATGGCGTTTCTAGTCTGGTGGAAGTGACAGGCAGAAGTTGGTGCTGAAAGGCAGCCCCAGCTAACTGTCTACCCTAAGCTTCAGAGGGTCCTGCTTGTGACTCTGACATGGACACAACCTGGAGGCTGATTAGACCTTGATGCTGCTAGATCTGTGAACAGTGGGGGGCCACACTGAGTGCATCTTATCTGCTGGACACCAGTGGGATAGGAAAGGGAACTCAGAGGATAAGACATAGGATCTGCCTTTTTCTGGGGGGAGAATACTGGAGATTGAACCCAGGGCTTCTTGAATGCTCAGCACATACTCTGCCACTGAGATATACCCCCAACCTTTTAAAAATTTTTATTTTGACACAGAGTCTGGCTCAACTTAGGTTGCTGAGGCTGGCCTCGAATTTGTGATCTTCCTGCCTCAGCCTCCCAAGTAGCTGGGATTATGGGTGTGTACCACTGTGTCTAGCTCAGGACCTGGCATTCCTAGTGGGGCTATGGATGCCTGATCAGGGAAGGTAGTTACCTGGACTGCAGTACATGCTCAAGAGGGATAAGTCCTCTACTGGAGGCACGTTAAATCAGGTCATTTCTATGACCTGATTTGATTCCTGCTACGTGTAGTCCACCGGGCTTACAGGAATGCTTCTAGGCCTGTCGTGGGGCTGGGACAGGTCCCTCCTCTGCTTCCCAGTCTTCCTTGGATTATGCCATGCTGCCAAGTGCTTTGCTTCAGAAGTAGCCCTGGTGACCAAGGCCAGGATCCTGACCACCCTCATCAAGCCCTCAGACCAGGTTTATTTGTGGAGTCAGGGGATCCCTGGGCCTTAGCACATGATTATGGGGGAGGTGTCCATTATTGTAGCCAGGAAGCTCTCTTGGGGTGGCTCTCCTCCACCCTTCAGGTCTCTTCACTTGGTTGCTTCCGTGCTGCTTCCTTGGGTTGTGCTTTGTCTTTGTAGTGCTCTCAGGTGCCAAGTCCTTCCTGTTCCAGGTCCCTCAGACCTCTCGCCTCTCTGCTTTTTGTCCCCAGGACTTCGGTTCATGCCCTGATATCTGCCTTTCCTGTGGCCTTAGTCTTTAGGGGAAAGTCCCACAAACACTGTTGACCACATCCCCATCCTGCTGCACAGTGTGCTCCTCCTCCTGGCAAGGAGCAGGGAACTGGCTGGCTGCTTTCATGGGAGACATTGGGGCATCCGGGGAGAGGTCAGTCCCCTGTTCTGCACCAGTTACAGTGCTTGATTTCTGCCACCTCACTGAAGAGTCACAGTAGTTTCTAGAAGGCAGAGGAAGGCTGTGTGTGTGTGTGTGTGTGTGTGTGTGTGTGTGTTCCCTTCACAAGGAAGAGCAAACCAAGACTCAGCAAGTTTCATGTGATGGCATTTTGAATCCAGGTGTTGTAGATCTAAGACCTGTTCTCCTGTCCGTGATGAAGGCAGTAAGGGCGACTAGTTTATACCAGGAGGATCCAAGAAGGAGCCAGAGGAGAGGAAGGCAGGTGTCTTCTAGGAAGGGAGGTCTGGTGAGCATTCCTGCCTTGGGCTGCATGTGGTGCTCCTCAGAGGCGTCGGTCCCCAAGCTCTGGGCTCTGAGAGTTCTGCAGATGCCGATGGCCCACTGGGTTATTTTAAGTGGTTCATATCTGACATTTTCTTTTTCAGTTTACTCAGTCCTTCTGGTCTCCATAAAAGAGAGTGCTCCATTTGGCACTCACATCCTTTCTACACAGCCACACTATGTTTATGACAAGGAAGCTCATGACATGGGCTTCAGGGGCCTCAGCAGACATCTATGTCCGGCTCAAGTTTTTAGGAGCTTTGCTTTATTTTTATTGTATTTATCAATGGTTGCCTTCTATACATGATTGTTGATTCTAGTTTTCCATTTTTGGAAGTTATATTGAGTTTTCTTGAAATAAATATATGTGAAAAAGAAAGGTGAGTCGATGTAAAGGAAATGGTGTGCCCATGGCCCATGTTGGTGTGTGGGCACAGCGGGACTCAGGGACCACATGGGAATAATCAACACCGGAAACCTGATCTTGTTCAAAGATGGTGAAACTGGGGCTCTGGGGCCAGTACTTCCCAGGGGCCAAACAGCAAGGAGAGACAGAGTCAGGACTTGGGCACAGGCCTCCTGCCTCCAGCTGGGACCTTCTAGCACCGTATCCCCTTTGCTGTCCCAGAGTCCTCCTACTCTGTTCTCCCTGTGATGTGCTCACCTTCTCCCCTTGCCTGTAGCACCAGCGAGCCCATGATGACCCAGTGGCCCTGAAGTACACCTTCCATGAGGTGATCACGGCTGGCCCTGCTGCGTCTGCCAAGCTGCGTGCCCTCCAGAGCCGCTGCCTGGTCCCCGGCTGGTACGCCACGCACATAGAGCGCTGGCTGAGCGCCTTTCACGCCAACCAGGTAACTCCCTGCCCCCACCCGTGGGAGGGCGAGCTCTGCCCTGAGTGGCAGCTGGGAGGAGGAGGCTGGGTGTGCTAGGGGAGGGAGAGCCTGGCTGGAGAGGCACACAGGGCCAAATCCCATGAGGCTTGTTAGAGAAACCCTTGGAGTCTGGAGCAGGAATATGGGGTGTGTGCTGGAAGCTGGTTGAGAGGCTGGAAGAGGAATGTTACAGAGATACAAAAAGTAGGCTGTGGGGTTTGTGTGTGTGTGTGTGTGTGTGTGTGTGTGTGTGTGTGAGAGAGACACTGGGGATTGAACCCAGGGTGCTGTACCACTGAACTACATCCCTAGCCCCCAAATCCTTACCCTTTTTTTTTTATACTGGGGTTTGAACCCAGAGGTGCCTAACCACTAAGCCACATCCCCAGCCCTTTTTATGTTTTATTTTGAGACAGGGTCTCATTAAGCAGCTTAGGGTCTTACTAAATTGCTGAGGCTGGCTTTGAACTCAACAGTCCTCCTTCCTCAGCCTCCCCGAGTCACTAGGATGACAGGCGTGTGCCATCAAATGCAACATCCCCAGCCCTTTTTATTTTTTGAGACAGGGTCTTACTAGGTTGTCGAGACTGGCCTTGAACTTGCAATCTCCTGCCTTAACCTCCCTAGTAGCAGCATTACTGGCATGCACCACTGCACTCAGCTTAAGCAAGGTTTTTTTGATCATTTAAGTTCTGTGAGAGATTGACATGGGCCAAGGAAAGTGGCAGAGAGCAGGTAGTTAGACCACAGAGGACTGAGTCTCCAGGACACCTGCCACTGAGAGCTGGAGGCAGACGCAGACTAAAGAGCACAGGCCCCATACCTGCAGACAGTTCCCCCCTGCTGTGGTGACTTCTGATCCTGTTTGCCCTGTTTGGTGAAAGCAAGTCCAGATCACCTTTTTCCCTTTCCTTCTTTCCAGATTCTGGTCTTGGATGGTAAACTGCTGCGAACAGAACCTGCCAAAGTGATGGACACAGTGCAGAAATTCCTTGGGGTGACTAATACCATTGACTACCACAAAACTTTGGCGTGAGTACTGCATTGAGCATTCGACAGGGTGATTTTCCTGGTTTTTGTTTTTTTGGGTTTTTTTTTGTTTTTTTTTGGGGGGGGCGGGGCACATGGGCCAAAATAGACAAAGGCTTGAATGGTTTTTGGGGAGACCCAGGTTAATTAGCGTCGGCAAGTATAAGAAAATATGCAGCACTACTCTGACTGCCCTGATGGCTGTTCAGCAAAAGGGCTAATATCAATATGGCACAAGTCATATTAATAAAAGTACTAACTTAAGGAAAAGGGAGGTGATGAATCTGTTCTGCTCCAGTCAGCCCACCCTGGAGTGTCCTCTTTAGTTCAGTTCTGTCTGGGCTGAAAATTTTTAGGGTGTTTATCTAAGTAACAGACCAGCAGTGAGCAGCCCCAATTTCCACAGGGGTTTCCTAACATTAGACTTTAACTTATAGTATGATTTCAGGAAAAGCTAAAACTATTGTTATTGGTGGCCAATAATCCCATTCACCCAGAATCCAGGGCAAGTGCACTGCACATGCCTTCCCAAGGTGAGGAAGTGCCAGCCCGTGCTGCCAGGCAGGGGCTGGGGAGAGGCTGCCTCCAGTGCACAGAGGAGAGATGCACGTGGCTGAAAGAGCAGCCCCAGGAGAAGGGGAAATAAAGCCCCCTCCCTGGCTGCTTTCTTGGGAAAGCTTGCAGCAAGAATATTCTCTCCTCCCTGGGCTGAAGGTGGAGAAGGGAAGTCCATTCTTCACCTCAGGGCAGAAAGCAGCAGCAGCTGCAGGGGTGGTCAGGACCCCAGATCCATCATTAGCTCTGACCCGCCTGTAAGCTGGGGGTAAGGGAAATGGCTCATCCCTCCTGAGGGTCCCTGAATTGGATGAGAGCACAAGCGTGGCACCCATGGCTCAGAGCTCATTGGTGCTAACTGCTAATGTCACTGTCATTGTCATCACCATCTTCTATGCCTACCCTCACCCCCTTTCAGAATTCCTACCACACCCCCTGCCACATGAGCATTCTGCTGGCCTGATGCCCTCAGGCCAAGACCTTCCTAATGGCTCCTGAGCTTCAGAGCTCATCTCCCAGAACATGCCATCGAAGGCACCCTGACGTCATGCACAAGAGACAGTCTTGCTCCCTCATTTCTGAAAGTTACTCCAAAATTTGAAACTCTCCAGTACAAACGCCTTAGCATTTCTTGATTAAGATGCCAATTATTTAAAAGCAAAATTCTTTTTTGTGGGGGACAGGTACTGGGATTGAACTCAGGAGCACTCAACCACTGAGCCACATCCCCAGCCCCGTTTTGTATTTTATTTAGAGACAGGGTCTCACTGACTTGCTTAGCACCTTGCTAAGTTGCTGAGGTTTGCCTCAGCCTCCAGAGCCATTGGGATTACAGGTGTGCGTCACCACACCTAGCTAAAAAAGCAAATTTCTTTTAACTAACCTTTTCCCTACCCTATTGTCACTTGAAGTTGGGAGGGGTAAAGAAGACTGCTTGAGTTAAAAAAAAAAAAAAGAATGCTCAGAAAACTGTTGCTGGATGCTGAGGATGGGAACAGGTCCACATTTTGGATTGCTGGAGAAACTGGGGCTGCTCAGCCTAGACAGGAGAAGACCCAGGGCGTGAGAGCTGCCCTCTGCTGGGGAGAAAGGCGGGTGTGTTTAGTGTAGCAAAACTTGGGCCCCGAGATGACAAACATCTGCCCCACAATGGATGTGGTGCAAGTGTGTGCATGGGAGGGTGGACTCCCTCAGCTCCTGGGTGCTGCTGTTCCCAGACCTATGCACATGGCCCTGGGGTGGGGAAGGGGTAGCTGGGCCAGCTCCATCCATCTTTCCTCTCCTCTACAGGTTTGATCCAAAGAAGGGATTTTGGTGCCAGCTGCTTGAAGGAGGAAAAACCAAGTGTCTGGGCAAAAGCAAAGGCCGGAAGTACCCAGAGATGGACTTGGACGTAAGTGGCAGACACCCTACCTGTGGCAGCTGGACAGGTTGAGAACTGTTCCCACATGGGACAAGCCTCTGTCCTCTTTACCCTCCATTGGCGCATCCCCAGTTCATTTTATTTTTTGAGATAGGGTTTTACTAAGTTGCTGAAGGTCTCTCAAAGTTGCTGAGGCTGGCCTTGAGCTTGTGATCCTCCTGCTACAGCCTCCCGAGTTGCTGGTATTATAGGCATGCACGACTGTGCCCAGCACTTGGGCAGTATACTTAAGGCGGAGGAAGTACAGGCTGGCCCATGGCAGATCAGAATTGATTTAGTCAAGCAAGTTTTCAGTACTGTGCCCTTCTGCTAAGGGCTGTGCTGTGGGGTTTTGAGGTTGGACAAGATAGGCTCTCACCTTCAAGGACTGCTAGTCCATGGGGAGATGAGTGACACATAGGGCAGGGAGGGCTTCATGCAGGAAAGGGTGCATCCTGTACTATGGGTGTTTAGGACAGGGGTGGCACTAGAAGCCGGGGTAGGGAGGGAAAGAAGGCTTCCAGGGGAGGGGCAGGGGTCTTTGGAGTTGGGTTTCATGCCACAAGATTTGGAGACTTGGAACAGAAGGATAGTCCTCTTATAGGAGAGGACTGGACAAGATGGGGGCGTGCAGACTTCTCATGGTATCTCCCTTTCCCATTAGCCTCTGGCTTTCACGAATGCTCTCTTCTCCCTCTTGCAAGAATTCTGACCTTGTGAGTGAAATTTGCTGCTCCTATAAAAGGACATTCTGGGGAGACTTCTGTAAGAGGACAGGGAATATATCAGATGTCTGGTGTGGGGCCCAGCAGGACAACCGTGCTGGGGGCCCACGCTTGCCTCGGCCCACGCTTGCCTCGGCTTGTCGCCCCATCTTGGCTCTCCTTCCTGTTGCAGTCCCGATCCTTCCTAAAGGACTACTACCGGGACCACAATGTTGAGCTTTCCAAGCTGCTGTACAAGATGGGCCAGACACTGCCCACCTGGCTGCGGGAGGACCTCCAGAACACCAGGTAGCTGCGGCCACCACAGCCAGACTGAACGTTGGTGATGGCAGGGATGTCCTGCCGTGGCTGAGCCAGACTGACCTGCAGAGAGGGGAGCCGGGCCCGGGCTGGTGAAGTGTCTGCGAGCAATACTCTGCTGAGGCCCACGTGGGGCCAGGAGAAGCCCAGGCAGGCCCACGAGCACCTCGGAGCATCCACTGCTGGGTCTGTGGCCTATAGGACCTCTCTCCACCAGAGGTCCATTCCGTGCACAGCCTGTGCTGGGAGGCTGCTTCCTGTGGGTGGAAGGCCACTTCCTGGTAGGAGGGAGTCCATGAGACTCTCTTTTCTGGCCCTCACTGTGCTCTACCAACCATCCCCTCTCCTTGCTCCCACCACCCCTGTTGCAACAGGGCGTCTCCTCAGTATTAGCTGCCATATCTTCCCTGTTCTCCAGACAGGAAAAGAGAAGATCCCAGCTGGGCCTTTCGCCAAACCCAGGGGAGACTGAACATTGCTCTGGGTGTTTCGAGCCTTGCCTTTCACGGGGGTCAGCTGGGTACCCAGAGGCAGTCTCTAGGCTGGATGTGAGGGCAGCCACCTTGGGAGAACGCTGATCCTCCACATTCGGGTCAGTACCTTCACATCTCACCTTCCCTTTTTGGGGAACGAATTTCTGGTTCCTCCAGTATCCACCCAGTCCTCAAGGCCTCCTGCAGGGCCCTGGGGCACTGCCATGTGGGCCCAGAGACTCAGCCTCCCCCCCGCCCCCTGGCTGCACCCTGGGGTATGACAAGCGTGGTTTCCTGTGGTAAAAGACAGAGGCGGTTCAGGAATCTGCAGTATACACGTTCCCATGTACATACCTTGTCCCCAGCAACTGCCTTGGCCCTGGCAGACATGGCAGAGCTGGCAAGACTGCCACCCACTGCTTTGCCCCAGAGACCTATGGCCGAGGGTTCCCAGAGACCCCTTAACCTCTCAAATACTAAGAAGCTAAAGTATTTTAATATTTGGGTTTTGTTTTCTTGGTGCCAGAGTTTATACCCTGGGTGCTGGGGTTGCACTGTGTTTTTTATATATATATATATATATATATATATATATATATATATATATATATATATAAAATGTGTATATATATATATATTATATTTTTTTTGGTTGGGTTTGTTTTTAATTCAGTTGTACACAATGGTGGTAAGCCCCAGCCTCAAAGGGTGTCATATCTTAGTGCTAGAGAATAAGATGGAAGGGAGGGAGTGTGTGTCTTCACTTGTCTGGGGACTCAAGGAGACTGTTGGGAGGTGCCATTGGAGAGATCTCTCTTCCCTTTCTCAAGTGCCACACTGTCCTGGGCCTATTCTAGGGGGACAGAGGTGGTGACATGGACAGGGAAGACTAACTCTCTCTAGGATATCTGGCTTCATGAAGCCCAGGAGTTTTGGGGGTGGGATTGTGGCCAAAGGAAGCAGCCGGGGCTAGGGTGGGAGAGCTGGGACCCAAAACTGGCCTGTCCCTCTCCCCTCACATGGTGCTAGGTTGGGAGCTGCCCCGGGAGCGGGGATGCCCACTGGGACCCACAGAACGTCTCCAGGCCCCCTGCAGACCTGGGGTCTCCGGGCTGTTTTCTGCTTGGGTTCTGCTCCTGCCCCCTTCTTTTAACAATGTGAAGTGACTGAGGCTGGGGTGCCTCTCCCTGGCCCCCTCAACTGCCAATTCAGCTTCCACCTGACACCTAGGAAGTTCTTTCTGGAGAGCCTGGTCTTATTCAGAAGACTGGCATCTTGAGGTTGGAAGGCTCCTTCGACAGGTATAAAGTGGGTCCAGGAAGCAGGTGGCCAGCTTGGCCAATGTCACAGGGCTGGTTGGAAGCAGGGCCAAGAATTGAACTCAGGGACCCGAATCTGAGTCCAGTGCTCTTCTTCCAGTGCCACACTGCCTCTGAGCCCACCCTTGGGACCCTCCTCTGTGCCAGGTTCCTTCCCTTCCCTCAGTCACAACCGTGGTCATTCCAGGATATGGGGACAAACCACTCCTTTCCAGCCAGGTGCCTTTGAGCCTTCTCATCTCCAGATCCGCATTCACTTCCCTGCCTTGTTCTCCCATCTCGGGAGCTCTTTCCCCATCCTGTGGCGCCATCAGTCTTCATTCTGAGTTGATTCCCTCTTCTCGAGTTTTTCACTGGAGTGGAGAAGGAGGTAGACACTCAGCAGGACCAGCTGTGTTGTGGTTTCAGTGTGTACAGAGCAGAATTTCCACCATGTTTCTCACTGGGGCCCGTGAGCCCCAGAACCTTGGCCCCTGTCAGCCCCGCAGGGCTGAGGAGCACAGGGTGGCTTGTCTACTCCTGTATTCTTGTGCTTCTGGGGACAAGCTGGAACTGGACCCTCAGTGAGGCATCAGCTTCCACCAGTGCCAGCCTTTGAGCCTCACTTCCCAGCTGTTCATGGGGGATTCAGGCCGTGATCCGGGATGCCCCCATGTTGTGCAGTCCACCCTCTGGGCTGGAGGCCTGCTCTCAGCTGAAGTTCAGCAAGCTGAGTTGGGCTGTCCTGGAGCAGCCCTCATGGGGTGGGAGGTTCTGCTTCTCTCTGCTTCTGGCCTCAGGTAGGAGCAGGCAGTTTAAGATCCTGTGAGAGAAGAGGAGATGTTCTGGAGTATGGCTTAGGCCCTTCTGGAAGCCTGGGAACTGGACCCGGCCCTGTTGTAAGTTTCTGTGTAGGTGGCTGCCCCGTTCCTTCCCACTCACAAGCCTTTCTCAAGGACCAGCCAGGCGGACACAACCAGGACTTGCAGGTATTGGATGAGAACAGGGAGATAAGTTGTCCAGGGGCTCTCATCTAACAGGCACACTGATTCCCCTTTATGAGAAGACAAAACCAAGGTGAGCAGGTACAGTATTGTTAGTCTTTATTTTCCACTGTAAGCATTTGGCAAAAAATAAAAATGAAGAGAGAAAGAGAGAGAAAAATAGCTTAAGTTATGCAGGTATCTGTCATCCAGTCTGCAGTCCCTCTGCCAGCCTTTACCCCAGGGTGGGGGTGTCATTCAGGATCTGAGAGTCTTTTGTGTCTCGGGCATCTTACTGCATGGAGGACGAGTCTGAGCCTGCCTACAAGCCCCCAGTGCTCTGGGTCGCACTGAGGAGGTGGCCGTCAGTTCCCAGCAAAGAAGACTGTTGGCCTGACCCACAGAGACTGAGGTCCCAACACCGAGCCCTCCTACAGGTATTAGTGGGAAGAGCCAGTACAAAAATACTTTACCAAACATTTGATTTTGAGTGCCCACTACCTAGCATCAAGAGCTAAAATGATTAACATTTTGCCTCATTTTGCTTTTTTTTCTCTCTATACATAAATGTTTTTCTGACCTAGTTTGAAAGTAAATTGCAAGCATCATGAGACTTTACCCCCAGATGCTTCTGCCTGCATCACCCAAGTCAGAGCCTTCTCCTGCACACTGGCCAACACCACAGCCAAGAAATGGACATTTCCTGACAACATCTGCTGTCTCCCAATTGTCCCCCAGATAACATACCTGGTATGGAATTGCATCCAATCAAGGTGCATACGATGCATTTTGTCACTGTGTTTTTCAAATCTCTTGGAATGCTGAAAAGTCTTCCTCCTGCCCGTCTGGTATTTTAAGTGACATCTTTTTGGGGGCCTGCTGTCAGGTAGAAGGTGCACCATCCGGATCTGTCTGATCGTTTCCTCATGGTGTCTTGTGAGCAGTTTCCTCATCTCCTGTATCTCAAGGGTGGTTTTGCCTTTGTGCTGATGCCCCTCCAACATCACCTGTAGCAAGTGCCAAACCAGCAGAGGGGCTGTGAGAGCCACAGGCGCTCCAGGGAAGGGTGCCCCATGGACATAGCAGCACAGGCTGGCCTGGGAGGAGGGGATGGAGGGCATGCTGAAGTGACCACACTGTGGATGCCAGCCAGGCATGTGACCTGTTGGAAGGAGGCTCTCTGGCTTGGAGGAGCCTGGCTGCTCCTTTGACCCTGGGATGGGCCACAGGACACCAGACATAGCGTCCATCTCCCTTCCGTGGCCCCAGGGTTTTCACTTCTTGGAGGCCTGCGGTCTTATGCACTGGAGCAGAGCTAGGCCTCTGGCCCCTACCAGGAATGTCCTTGGGGGAATTGCCTCTCCTAAGCTGTGGTATGAGGACAGGAGCGCTGGGCTGGAGCAGGAGCTGTGCATTTCCAGCTCCCCTGAGGGACAGGTGTGGGCTTGCTGTGAGTCATGCCAAGGGCCTGGGGAGGACCTCAGCTGTGTTCTCTGCTAAGACATTCATCTTCCTACACTTCCTCCTCTCTCTGCCCTGGAGGAGGTGAAGGCAGGGGGATCTGGACTGGGCTGGCTTCTCTCATCTGCAGAGGGCTCCTTTTGTAATGTGTGCATGAAATTCATGTTGTTCCCTGGAGAGGGCTGACTGGAGCGGGTGGGGGGCACATTAGGGAACAGGCAGAGGTTTCCTTCCCTTTTGGGGGTGGGGAGAGGGGAGGAGGGGGAATATTACTCAGCTCATCTGACGAGGGCTCTCGAACCAGCCGTTTTGGGTTGCGTTAAAAGTGGGAACCTTCCTCCATTAATGTACAACCTCGAACTAACTGCTAATAAAGTGGGGTTCTGTTTGTACACATTGGTCCTGTGTGTCTGTCTGTCTGATCTCTTTGCAAGACCTGAAGGGAGGGTATGAGTTAGGGATGTTTGCATGGTTGGTCCCAATATCTTCCCAACACACACACACACACACACACACACACACACACACAGTGACCCAGTACCTTAGCTTTTTTGCTGCTGTGACTAAATAACCCGACCAGCACAACTGTAGAGGAAAAAGAGTTTATTTGAGGGATTATGATTTCAGAGGTCTTAGTCCATAGAAGGCCGGCTCCCTTCCTTGGGGCTAGAGGTGAAGCTGAACATCATGGCAGAAGAGTGTGGCACAGGGAAGCAGCCTGCATCATCAGGAAAGAGAGAGACAGAGACAGATTCCACTCTCCAGATACAAAATATATAACCTATAGCCACCCTCATCTGCCTCCAGTCACCACTCAATTAACCCCATCAGAGATGAATTGACTGATTAGGTTAAGACTCTCACAACCCTCTCAACAATCATTTCTCCTCTGGACCTTCTTGCACTGTCTCACACATGAAATTTTGGGGACACTGCACATCCAAGCCACAACACCCAGTCAAATCAGATCATTCCCACTGGATTATAAATTGAAGTATTTTCAAATACAGCAGAGGCCTATCCCAGAGCAGCCATGTGGGGCATCTCAGATGACTAAGAGCCTGCAGACACTTTGGATTGTCAGCTTGCTGAGGAGTTGATGCTGGACTAAGAGGAGACCAAGAGGCTAGGAAGATCTCTCCTACTAATGTGTATCATGACTGGGGACAAGTCACTTTTACTTTTGACCTCAGTTTCCCTGGTGTTAGTGATGAGGGAGTTAGACTCAATGGCCTTACCCAGAGAATGTGCCTGAGCTGCAGATTCCCTGACCTCACTTCTAGTGGTTCAGCTCAAGTAGATGTGGGATGGGCCTTATGAACAAGCTCTCTAGCATTTGGAAGGCTCCACTTTGGGAAATCCTGGCTGGCTGAAAGTTCCTGCAGGTTCTAATTAATGCAGAAAGCCCTGCTGTCCAAGAAAACATTAGGTAAAATAAGTGACTTTCTAGACCTCCCCACCTCATTGAGTGCCAGACCTGAGACTTGCTTAGTAAGGGACAGAACCCAGCCAAGCAGAGAGGCCCTGGCCAGCTGTCTACAGTGCAGAAGCTGAACCTCTTCCCAGAATCCCCTTGGGAAGCTTTAAAAATGCACATTCCTGGACTGCCCCCAGATTCACTCATTCAGAACTTCTTGGAGTGGGACCCAGCAATGTGGATTTAGCAATCTCTCTTACACCAAGTGTGAGCCCATGCACAGCTCTCAAGGGGTAGAGGAGGGATGTGCCAGTGACATAGCTACAGACCTGGGTCTCAGGACCCAGGAGAGGAGACCAAGGGGTCAAAATGAAAATACCAAGATTCCAATCCTGATGGCCCAGGGCAGCACCTGCAAACACCTTTTTGGAGTTTGCCAGTTGGGAACCTAGTACAGGTCATGTGGCATCACCAACACTAATGGAATTGGAGGCTGCACTGCCAGAAGCAGATCCAGAAGGCATGGTGCAGAAGGAACACCCATACCAGCTACAGGGCCAGACCCCATCAGAGGTTTCTGGATTTGAAAACAGCTGAAAAATTTTTATCATAAGAGTCACTTAATAGAAAACCAGATCAAGACCTGCTTTTGCTGGGGTAGGGGTAAGGGTCTTGCTAGCTCAGCTCCTTCTTTTCTCCCATCCTATCCTGGAACCCTTAGATTCCTTGAAACACATGATGGAAACCTAGCCCACCTTCTCGCAGAAGTCCTGCTCCCAGGAGTCTTAAAATTCTAATAGGTGCCGTGAACAAAAGCCCATCAGGCCCTCATCCCCTCTGGGGAGTAGTTGATGCAGGGACTCGGCTACCTCAAAAGTGGTCCAGGCTTCTAGATAAGCCCATGATCGTGTATGAACTGGCATGTCTCATAACAGCAAAATGATGACACAACCTAAATATCCATCAATAGTGACCTCGTGTATATCTCCATGCTGGGAAATGATGATGCAATAAAAAATAATGAATCCAATCTCGAAGTCCTGCCCAAAGAAATTTCTACAATTCTATATGGTGAGGCCATTTGTGGGGTATAAATATAAATATCCCACACTGTTATGGTTTGGATGTGAGGTATCTCCCAAAATCTCATGTGTCAGACACTGCAAGAACATTCAGAGGTGAAATGATTGGGTTATGAAAGCCTTAACCCAATCAGTGAATTAATTCCCTGATGAGATTAACTGAGTGGTAACTGAAGGCAGGTAGGGTGTGGCTGGAGGAGGTGGGCATTGTGGGTGTGCCTTTGGAGTATATATTACATATCTGGCAAGTGGAGTCTCTTTCTGCTTCCTGGGCATGTCCAGGGCCACTTCCCTTCACACACTCTTCCACCATGATGTCCTACCTCACCTCAAGCCCCAAGGCATGGAGCTGGTAGTCTGTGGACTGAGACCTCTGAATCCCTGAGCCTCCAAATAAACTTTTCCTTTTTTAATTGTTCTTGTCAGGTGTTTTTAGTGACAGCAGTGAAAAAACTGACCAAAACACATGCAAACTAAAAAGTGTGGTTACTTCTGGAGAGTTCAGAGGAGACCTGGAAGGGGAGAGTTTGCAAAGGGGATTTAAGTGTTGGTGGGTATACATATTTTTAAACAAGGTTAATGTAACCACATATCATTTGTGGAATGAAAAGTATTAACAGGAATGGACAAAGCAGAAAGGGAGGCTCCAGACAACGGGACTGGTCATGATGGTGTCATGAAGGCCAATACTCCGTCCTGAGGAGGCACAGGTGGTGGTGGAGAATTTCTCATCTGGCAATATTTATCCTGAAATGGGGAGTCTGGCCTTCAAGGCAAGTATCAGCTCCTCTTTGGTCTGGGAGTTTAACGTCTCCAATCTCACCAACAAGGTGGTTAAAGTTAATACCAATATTGTGACAAACTGACATCATGTCCCCCCCTGCTGTGACCCCTGAGGACCCGCCTAACACCTGTAAAAACAGGGATTCTGAATGGAGCTGAGAGGAAATGACAGATATGACCTTATAAAGGGACATTTTGCCAAATAACTGACCTGGATGTTAACAATGTCAAGGTCATGAAAAATCCAGAAAGGTTGAGAAATGGTTAAGCATTAAAGGATAGTAAAGATATCTGGTAATTAAGGCCACACAGATCCTGGAGGGTTCTTGGACCAGGAAGCAATGAGCTTTAAATGACACCATAGTGATGATCGGCAATGTGAATATGGGCTGTGTGAACTAGAGGATAGTATTCTCTCGATGTTAAAATTTCTCTTTGATTATTGTACTGTTATATAAGGGCATATCATTGTTTTTAAGAAAAAAAAAACATTGAAATATTTAGGGAAAACAAAGAAGAGATGGAACTGAATTTTGCGTTTCTTTGGCAGATTGGCACTTATCCGGTGCAGTCCAGAATGTGTCCACCAGGGGGCACTCTTACCCCAGTCTCTGACTGTCTTGTCCCCTCTGAGATTGGGCTTCTAGTTGATGGTGAGGTAAGGCTATTCTAATAATTACACCAATACATTAAGTAAACATGAATAAATAAAAGTATTTCTCAGTATGCATAAGTTAGGCACACTGCTGGCCTAGGGCTTTCCCTGAGGGAGGCATTTCCACCTTCCCACTGTGCAGAAGTCTGCGGTGCAAAGAGGCGTTGGAGCTGCCAGGATCACATAGCCTGGAGTCCCTGGTCCTTAAGACTCCACAGCCTGAAGTTCCCTTGGGCCTGAGACTGGGTGTGAGCCATGGCATTGTGAGCTGAGATGCCATGCCCCTGAGGCAGAATGGGCCAAAGCACTGAGCCCCACCCTGCTCCTCTCAGGGCTAGGAAGCCACCTCAGGCACTTAAAAGTATACGTATCCACAAATCTAAAGTACCTCCTCCCCCGCAAAAAAACAGGACATACAGTGAGACATAAGTCTCCTTCTAGTCCCTGACCCTTGTCCCCACACTCACCCCTTTTTGTGTGTGGGGGGGGGGGTAACTAGGAATTGAACTTATGAGCACTTGACCACTGAGCCACATCCCCAGTCCTATTTTGTATTTTATTTAGAGACAGGGTCTCACTGAGTTGCTTAGGGCCTCACTTTTGCTGAGGCTGGCTGTGAACTTGCCATCTTCCTACCTCAGCCTCCCGAGCTGCTAGGATTACAGGCGTGTTGACTCCAAAAGAAATAGAAAATCTATTCAGCAAGTCCGGAGATTGAATCAGTCAGTAATCCAAAAACTTGCAGCAAAGAACAATCTAGCACCAGATGACTTCACTGGTGAATTCTACCAAACATCTAAGGGAGAATTAACACCAGTCCTTCTCCAATTTTCACAAAAAGTTTGAAGGGGAGGGACATTTCCTAACTCATTCTACTAGGCCATTATTACCCTGATATTAAAGCTAGAGAACATTCACTATAAGCCAGTATCCCTTATGATTGTAGATACAAAAATCTGTTAAGAAAATACTGGAAAACCAAATTCAGCAGCATACTAAACAATTGTATGCCATGATCAAGTAGATTTTATCCTAGGAATGCAAAGGCGATTCAGTATATGATAATCAATCAAGACGATAATCTGTCACATTAGTGAAAGGAGAAAATGATCATCTCAATTGAAGCAGAAGAAGCTCTTCACAAAATCCAACATCCTTTTGTGATAAAAATACTTATATATTTAATATTCTAGCAGTGAAAGGGAAGTTCCTCAACATGACAAAGGTCATGAATGAAAAACTCATGGCTGATACCATTCTTAATGGTGAAAGATGGAAAGCTTTTCCCCTCGGTTCAGGAGCAAGACAAGGACAACTGCTTCCATCACTTCTGTTTGGGAACTTCTGTCTAACTGTTAATAACACTGGAAGTTCTAGCCAGAACAATTAGAACAAAAGTGAAATAAAAGATATCCCATATGGAAAAGAAAAAGTGAAACTCTCTCTACTTACAGATGACATGATCTCATGTCTAGAAAACCCTGAAGACTCTATACACAAAGAGAAAACTATCAGAGCTAATAAATTCAGCACAATTGCAGGTTACAAAATCAATGTGCAAAAATCAGTTGTATTTTCATACAGTAGAATGAACAATCCCAAAAGGAAATTAAGAAAATAATTCCATTTGTAATAGTATACAAAATAATAAAATATGTATCAATAATTTAATGAAGAAGGTAAGAGACATAAGTCTTGTATTCTGAAAAGTATTAAACATTGTTTAAATAAAGTAAACCTAAATAAACAGAAGAGCAGTCCATGTTTATTGATTAAAAAATAATATTGTTAACATGAAAATACTGGGAAAGAAGAAATACTGGGGAATGATCTTGACCAAATTATACTGTAACATCAGATGCATGTATGAACATGTAACAATGAATTCCACTATTATGTGTAATTATAATGAATAGGGGCTGGGGTTGTAGCTCAGTGGTAGAGTGTTTGCCAAGCATGTGTGAGGCACTGGGCTTGATTCTCAGCACTGCATATAAATAAATTAATTAAATAAAGGTCATAAATAAAGGTCCATTGACAACTAAAAAAATATTTAAAGAAAGAACAAATAAGAAATGGGAAAAAATGACAATACTACCCAAAGAAATATATGGATGTAGTGTAATCCTTATCAAAATCCCAACAGGTTTTTTTTTTTTCAAAAAATAAAAATATCCACCCTAATGTTCATATGGAATTTTAAGAAACCCCTAAAATAGGAAAAACAATCTTAGAAAAGAACAGAGTTGAGGAGGACTCATAATATCTGATTTAAAACTCACTATAAACCTACAGTAATCAAAATAGTGTGGTACTGGCATAGTATAGATACAGGGACTGTGGAGTAGAGTTAACAGGCCAGAAATAAACCTTTACTCCTTGTTTTGTTTTTTTTGTTTTTTTTTTTTGTTTTTTTTTTTTTTAAGAAACAGGGCCTTTCCATGTTCTCCAGGCTGGTCTTGAATCCTGGGCTCAAGCGATTCTCCTGCTTCAGCCTTCCCTGTAGGTAGGGCTACAGGCATCAACTGATTTTTGACAAGGATGCTAAGACCATTTTCTGAGGAAGGGCCAGACTTCTGAACAAACGGAACTGCACTGATAACACATGCAAGAGAAGGTCGCTGAACTTTTCCTTTATACCATGCCCCCAAATTAACTCAAAATGGATCAAACACCTAGATATAAGATCTAAACTATAAAAGTATTGGAAGAAAATACAGGTGCAACTCTCCATGACCTTAGATTTGGTAATGGTTTCTGATATGAAAACAAAAGCACTAGCTACAAACACAACCAAAATGATAAATTGGCGGTGTTCGGGCGGGAAAGGGGGGATCATGAACTGAAATCGATTTCTATGCGTGTAAGTATGATGGGATGAACCCAACTACTATGTATAACCATAAAGCTCTCATGAATAAAAAACAAAGGGAAACCAAAATAGATAAATTGGTCTTCATTAAAATAATAAGAAACCCTCTTGTACCTCAAAGGATACTGTCAAGATAGTGAAAAAAAAAATACACAGAATGAGAGAAAATATTTATGAATCATGTTTAATAAAGGTTTACTATCAAAAACATATAAAGAACAACTGAACAATAAAAAGATAACAACCCAACTTAAAAATGGGCAAAAAACTTGAATTGACATCCTCCAATGACCAATAAGCATGTGAGGAGGTGCTCAACATTAGTCATTGGGCAAATGCTGATCACACCCTCACACCTTCTGGGATGGCTATAACTTTTTTCAAAGGCAAGGATGTGAAGCAATCAGAACCCTCCTGTGTTGCTGGTGGGAATGTTAAATAGGGATGCTGCTGTGGAAAATGATCAGATGGCTCCTCAAAAAACTAAACATTAAATGCAGTAGCCCCAAACTGGGAACAACTTAAAGTGCCCCCAAACAGACAAATCGAATGCATACATGAAATGAGATAAATACATACAATGGAATGTTACTCAGCCAGACAAGAAAGGAAGTTCTGATACATGGTACAACCTGAATTAAACTTGAAATCAATAAGCCAAGGGAGGCAAGCCAGACATAAGAGGATATTGTATGATTCCATGTACATGAAGTACCTAGAAGAGGTAAATTCATAGAAGTAACAGATGAGCCCTGACCAGGGCCCAAGGGAGGGGGAGGATGGGAGTTATTGCTTAATGGGCTCAGAGTTTCTGCTTGGGGTGATGGAAATGTTGGAATTAGGAAGTAGTGACGGTTACTCAACACTGTGACTGTACTTACACCCACTGAATCGTATACTTAAGAATATTTAAAACAACAGATATTATATGTATCTTACCACAATAAAAATAAATATGCAGGATTATATAGAAATCAAGAAAGTTCTATATTTAAAATTCAACATATAATTCAAGCACATAACATAATGCTTTAAAGTGTGTAATTCGGTGGCTTTTTAGTGTACTCACAGTTGTGCAACCATCCCACTATCTAATTCCAGAATATTTCATAACCTCAGGAAGAGACCTCCTCTCCTGTGGCAGCCATTCCCCATTCTTCCTCCCTCCCAGCCCCTGGCCAACACTAAACGACTTCCTGTTTCTAGGGATTGCTCTTTCTGGACATTTCACACACATGGAATCTACAACATGTGGACTTCTGTGTCTAGTGTCTTTCACTTAGCATCATGTTTTCAAAGTTCCTCCATTTCATAGTGTCCATCAAGACCTCATTTTAATGGCTGAGTGATGTTCATGGTCAGGTGGAGCGTATCAGTTCACCAGCTGATAGGTGTTGGGCTATGGTGGATGGTGCTGCTGTGAGCGTTGTACTAGCCTCTGTGTACTAGATGTACTAGCATCTGTTTGAAATTTTTTGGTTTGTACTCAGGAGGGGAATTGCTGGGTCGCAAGGTAATTCTATGTTTAACTTTTTGGGGAACCACCACACTGTTTTCCACAGCAATTGAACCAATTTACTTTCCCACCAGCAATGTAGGAAAGTTCTAATTTCTCCACATCCTCACCCAAACTTGTTATTTTCCACTTTCTTGGTATCACACCATCCTCATGGGTGCAAAGTAGTATTTTACTATGGTTTTCATTTGCATTTTCTTAATAACTAATGATGTGGATCATCTTTTTGTGTGTTTGTTGTTCATTTGTATATCTCTTTGGAGAATTTGGAGAAATGTTTATTCAGGTTCTTTGTTCATCTGTGAGTTGAACTGTTTGCCTTTCTGTTGTAGAGATCTTTTTTTTTTCTGTGCTGGGGATTGAACCTTATGCTTGCAAGGCAAGCACTCTACACACTGTGCTATATCCTCAGCCCCTGTAGAGATCTTTTTTATCCCCCCAGTAATGGGGATTGAACTCACTGGTGCTCTACCACTGAACTACATCTGGAGCCCTGTTTCTTTTTTTAAATTTTGAGACAGGAGCTCTCTAAATTGCCCAGGCTGGCCTTGAACTTGCAACCCTCCTGCCTTGTTCCCCCTGAGTTCCTGGGATTACAGGCATGAGCCATTGTGCCTAGCTTCTGTTGAAGAGTTCTAAGAATCTAGTATTTTGGATACTAGATTCTTATCTTTTAGGTCTTTGATCTATTTTGAGTCTTTTTTTTTTTTTTAATGTGTGATGCTGAGGACTAAACCCAGGGCCTCAAGCTTGAGATAATTTTTGTATATGGTGTGGGCAGAGGCCTAAACTTCCCCAGCAGTATCCCAGCACCATTAAATAAGAGGACTATTCTTTCATTCCATGAATTGTCATGGTGCTCTAGTCAAAAAACATTGATTTTAAATATAAATACATAAATAAACTCTATAATTCTCTTCCTCTGGTCTATTTGTCTAAACCCAAGCCAGTTTTTCACACAGTCTTGAGTACTGTAACTCAGTTGTAATTATTGAAACTGGGATGGGTGAGTCCTCTAGATTTCTTCTTCCTTCTCAAGGTGGTTTTGGCTATTTGGGGTTCCTTGCATTTCCATGTAAATCTCAGAATCACCTTGTCAATTGAAGACCAGAAGATAGATGGGATTTTGATAGGGAATGCAATAAATCTATAGATCAATTTGGGGAGTACTACAATCTTAACAATATGAAGCCTTCCATGATCTTGAACAGGGGATGTCTTTCCAAGTATCTATGTGGTCCTTATTGTTTTCAAGGAGTCTTTGTTGCTTCACACGTCTCCAGTCTGGCTCTGCTGTTTTTACAATAACATAGGAATTATTTCGAGTGCAACAAAGGGATGCATGTAGGAATGGCAACTGGAACTGAGCTGGCCTGGGAAGATGTGACCTGGGTCAAGGATGGTTTGGGCCAGGGGCCCCTCTAGAAAAGGAGATTTTGATACTGGAGACAGGGTTGGAATTTGCCACTCACCCCTGTCCCATACCTGCCCCATGGGATTCCAGATGGGGCTGGAGCGAGGGGAGAAGTCCAGGGCGGAGCCCTGGACTTGGGCTTTCCACCTGGGGCTTGGCCAGCCGTCTGTGATACTGGGGTGTGCTGCTAGCCCCTGGGCCCTGTGCTGTCCAGTGCCTTGCTTTTACTCTGTGCCCAGAGGGGAGAGCTCCTAACAAACTGCATGGCCAGAAAGTAGCCCTGACACTTTCCTGCTACTGAACCTCTCCTTTTTCTCTTCACCACGTGGATCCTTCTTGTCTTTCGGGGCATCTTCTCCAGAAAGCCTTCTGTGGTCCTTTTGTTTGTTTGTGTTTTCGCAGTGCTGGGGCCAACCTTGGGCCTCACCCATACCAGGCCATGGCCTGCACCCCGCCCTCATGGCCCCTCCCACTCCTGCTTTCAGGGGAAGATCCCCCTCCCCTCACCTCCTCCAGCACCCACTGTCAGGGCTATGATGCCAGGAAGACCCCAACCTCCAGCTCTGAGCTCAGATGACTGATGTGGGGGTCGGTACCCCTCACTAGGTGATGAGCTTCCTCAGAGTCCCAAACCCTGCCAGGGGCTAAGCCTAGGGTGGCACCTGGTTGCCTGGCAATGACAGTGCCCTGTAGTTGGGTGATCGACACATGGCAGGATGTGAAAATCATGGGTGACCCCTTACCCCCATCCTATCCATGGCCCTTGGGACCTCTGGGCCAAGGGTTCTCCAACACCCACTTATTTCCAACTTCTGGGCTCAGAATTCACCACACAATTGTCAAACATTCAGATGGGCCCTACTGCTCTTGATAATGATTCAGGAGTTCTGGGAACAGCACGGAAGGGAATCTCTTGTGTAGCCAGGTTTAGGAGCGATAAATGGACTGACAAGTCTCGGTCATCTTAGTCCCTTTTACTTGATGACCACCCACCCAAACAGTCCTAGAAATCCTCTTACTCTCAGTCTCTCCCTTCCCCTCCACTAAGACCTTTTTGGAGGCTTATTTCCCCTGTTAAACTCATGACCCTTAAACCTTCCTTCCTACAAGAAGTCTTCCTGGCTTGTCCCACATACTCTCTGATCACAGGTACCCAGAGATGATCATTACAGACTAAGGAAAAATCATACTCCAGAGTATGATACAATAATATAGAATGTGTATGGCTTATATTACAGATGATTTTATTAAACCATCTGTATGTTATCACATGGTATATATTTTTATTATATTATAGAAGTATACTATAAGCATTTAGGCCCAGTGCATAGATTTACAAATTAATCATGATGTGATAGAGCTGAGAAGGCCCATTACTCCATTCTTCCTGTCTTCCCCATTTTACAGACAGGTGAATTGAGGCCCAGATATAAAGGTAATGGGGTTTAGGTGATTGAGAACCCTCGGCCCCTACAACCTGGCTCTCTTGGACGTGAGCTGACTCGGATTTGTTTAGGGATCCCTGTCCCCGACTCTAACTCAGGGTGCCTGCTCTAATCACGACAGCTCACATTCTAAGGAGGGGAGGCAGAGGGCGACTCTCAGTGGCCAGTTTAGTTCCCCTCTGGTCCCACTGGGAACACGGACCAGGGCCCATCTGCACAGCTGGAGTTGGTTACCCAGCTGTTTATGGGTCTCTGCCTCTGGTGTTTATAGTTCCGCCTTTGGATCTGCTTCAAGTCCCCACTAATTGGAACAATACCCCAGGAGGTGGTGTGAGGTGGAGGGGGCCACTGGATGGCCCGTGCCCTGGCTTCTGCCTTGCCTGGTTCCAGCAAGGTCCTCAGGCCTTTTACAAGGACACAGGAAGGACAGCAAAATGGCGCAAATTAAAAGCGGGTGAGAAAACAGACACACATGGGGAGAGAGGGGAGGCAGAGGAAAAGCTAAAACGCAATCTGAGGTGCCTGAGGCACTTAGTATGGGAAGAAGCTGGGGTCAAATCTTTCTTTTTTCTTTTTATAGAACTGGGATTGGATCCAGGGTCACTCTACCACTAAGCTCCATCCCCACCCCCCTTTGTTTTTTATTTTGAGAGTGTGTCTTATTAAGTTGCCCAGGCTGGCCTTGAACTTGTGATCTTTCTGTTTTAGCCTCCCAAGTGCCTGGGATTAGATTACAGGCCTGTACCACAGTGCTTGGCCTTTTCTTTTAAGAACACACACACACACACACACACACACACACACACACACACACACACACACACATGCTGTGATTGACATGTGTGTGTCTATGTATGTGTGTGTTTATTCATTCATTCATTCATTGTGGAAATATTAGAACACAAAAATCAAAAAGAATGCAAATGTCTAAATCCCACCATCTTGGGAGAACCACTTCACATTTTAGGACTTTTGCTTTCTATCTGTTATATAAAGTTATTTTTGTAGAAAGGAGAATATATGAACGATTGTGTGTGCGTGTGTGTGTGTGTGTGTGTGTGTGTGTGTGTGTGTGTTGCTGGGCACTGAACCCAGGAGCACTCTGTCACTGAGCTTCATCTCTAGTTCTTTTTATTTTCAATTTGAGACAGGGTCTCACTAAGTTCCATTTTTCTCACAATACCAGCTTATTTTGAAAGAATTGCAATTATTAGTGAAGGTCACAGAATCAAGAGCACAAGTGTCCCCCTGACCCCATTCCTGGGGTAACACTTCTAAGTCTTTGGGAATTGGGAATCCCTCAGACATTTTCCTTGCACATTGCCAACATATGTATGTGGTATAGCTGTGTCATAATTTCTTTAAACAATCCCCTCACACTGGGCACTGAGGTTAGGTGTTCAGCTGCTGCTTGAAGCCACAGGCAGCCAGTGTGACTAGGGAAAAGCTTCTGATAACAAGATCAGATCACAATTTCTCCCAAAAAAGTCTCATTCGGGCAACATAACCAACAATGTCCTCAACAACATGCTGGCAGTAAACACAGGAATGTGTGCCATTGGGTTGTTTCCTTATAAAGCCATGTTTGCTTTTATTTTTAAGATTAATACAAGTAATACACAGTGGTTGCAGACAATTCTAAAAATACAAATAAGCAAATCCAAGAAAATGAAAATCACCCATGATATGGAAATAAGCATTGCCCACATTTGGTGTGTTTACAGGGTTCAGTCTGTGCCTCCTACACCGGGCTCAGTGCATGATGTTCATGTTGATAGGCTCAGTAGTGGCCCCATTTTGCAGGTGGTGAATGGCGCAGTCTCTCACTCTGAGAGGGCAGAGTCTGCCTGTGGACCCAGGCTCCACTCTGAGCTCTCCCCGCTCCACACCCCTCTGGCTTCTTTTACAGAGCTGAATGGAGGTTTTTCTCTTTCAACATAATATTGTAAAATCTGCTTTTTTCACTTACAGATAAAATTGTGACATAAATATCCTTCAGGGGGTTCAGTTTTGTGAAGGCCCCACACTTAAACTGTACAGTGTGTGGATTATTTTAGGTTTTTTAGCATCATAAACAAAGGCATACTGAACATTTTTGTGGCTTAACCTTTGAGCATGTCCACAGTTATTTTCACAGGGCTGTTTTCTCCAGTGGCCTTCACTGACCCATTCTACCAAAAGGCAAGGAAGTCAGGGTGACTCTGGAGCAGACCCGTGGGGTGCGCTCCACAGGGCCAGCTAGGCTTGAGGGAGACATCCTGGTCTAGGTAGAAGACAGCAGGAAGGCTTGTTCTTTAAATGGTCCCCCAGAAATGGTCTTTCAGCTGAATTCAGAGAAGCCCAGAAAGCCGGGAGCTAAGAATGACCCTTCTACAGATGCTGCCCAGGTGGACATGCGAGTACAGCCCACCACTCTGGTGGTAGGTTAGAAGAGGAACAAGAACAAATCAATCTGAAAAGGTGGCATTTGGTCCCCAGCAGAGGGGAGAGGAAGTAGCTCTTACCTCTGCAGAGATGGATTCTGAATTTGGGGCAACTCCCGGAAGCCCCAGGGCTCTACTCCCAGAAGCACTGGGAGAGATGTTCAGGAACCCAAGAGCAGAATGACCCAACCCAGTCAGACAAATTGGGCATCCTGGCACACGGGGTGCTCAGGAGCTGGGCTGGGTCTCAGAGGACGAGTCACCAGGGTGGGGCAGGGGGACTCAAGAGGAAGCATGAGCAAGCCTGGAGGTGAGAGCCAGAGGGCAAGGACTGCTGAGGCCCTGACTGCAGTCTGCACAGGAGAGGTTGGAGGGAGGCAGCGAAGGGCGTAAGGAGCTGGGGGGCCTTTGCTCAATTGGAGTCCTGTGGCGCCTCGCACAAGGGGTAAGGAGCCCACACTTCCTACCAAGAGTGACAGGACCCCACACTGGTCCAGTAAGGAGAGATATGGAGAGGTCTGGCCTGCCCCAGACATCTCTTTCCTCTCTTCACTCTGTTCTCAACGCCCAGCAGCCCCTTCTGTGTACCTGGTGGTGGGATACTCAAGGTCAGGGCAGAGGTGGTGGGTCCTGGGCCCTGGGCCTGTGGAAGCTCTGTGGGTGGGAAAGGAGGCTAGGCAGGGGTGCCAGTGTGCAAAACAGCCCTGTCCACTGGGGGTCCACAGGATAGTCAACCTGAGCTCTCAGGCAGGCCACTCTCAGGTGGGACAAGGTGCTCCCTTAGAAGCAAGAGCCGGGGCACAGGAGCGGGGCCACCTGTGGCTTCACAGTCCAGTCTTCTTCCCCAGAGCTGCCTCGTTGCCCTTTCTGACTCATAATTTTGTAAATGGAAGCAAAAATGAAAGAAGGAAGATTACCTGAGATAGAGCATGAGATACCCACAGTGCAGCACCCAGGTAGTGCTCAGTGGACATGAGTTGTTGCTGTCTGAAACTCTGACTGCCACTGAGGTGGGCAGAGGGCCCTCAGGTGCTGAGGTCTCTCCTGACACTCAGGTGAGACACCTTTGAGGTGAGGAAGGAGCAGCAGAGACCCATGCCCCAGGAGCTGATGAACCCTAGAGTCAACTGTAGCCTCCCTCCCTTCAGAAATGCCACCCCCTGCCTCCCGGAGGCCAGATCCCTTCCTCTCATCTGGTGTTCTGCCCTCCCGGTAAATCTGGCTTGTGAGTCCCCTGCTTCTGTCCAACAGGTTGGGCTGGACTCCAGGTGTGAGGTGCAGGTAGGTGTCAAACGTCCTCTTACCGAGTCCTCACAGCCCCCATTGGGGGCTCCATTACCACCCTTGTGTACCGAGGGTGGACTCGAGACTCAGAGCTGTCCCTCAGCGGCCTAGACTCAGACTGTGGGTGTCAGGGCCAGAACCTGCCCCTCTATGTCTGACCACAGGCCTTGGCTCATAACTGCTGTGCTGTGCGGTCCCCTGTCCCTGCCCCTTCCATCGCTGGGGTCCCCCCACACTCCTCCCTCCTGGAGGCGGCCCACCTGGCCCCGTCCTGCCATGGAGGTGAGCCCCGTGGCGTTCTCACAAGGCACCATTCATCCAGGCGGGCTGCTGATTAAAACCATGTGTGGTGTGGCCGGCCAAGGTGGCGGCAGCTCCGGAAGCCAGGCCTGGCCCACGGCCTGTGGGCTCTGGGAGGTGGGGGAGGGAGGTCTGCTGACCCACAGGCTTACCAGGCTGGTGGTGCTCTGGGGGTGGGTAGGACTGACCTTCTCCCACCGTCTACACACACCAAGGGTACCCTGGACTGGGACCCTGACTTGGGTCCAGGCTGGGCATGTGGAGGGCTGAGAGGCTTTCTCCAGGTGAGGGTGAGGAGCCAGGCCTGGAATGCCTCAGGCCCTTGCAAGTACCTTTCCAAGTCTTCCCAGGAAGGGCAGGCCCTGCCGACAGGATTTGGTTACTAAAGAAGGTATGTGGTGCGCACAGCATGAACATGTGTGTATGTGCTGAAATCTCTGGACTTTTGGATTCAAGATCCCTTCAGGGTTTCCCAAGCATGGTTTGGTGCAGTGGTTAATATAGACTCTGGAGGTCACCGACCTGGGCTTGAGTTCTGCCTCTGCTGCTTCTGGGCTGTGTGACCAGAGGCAAACTACCTAGCCTCTCTGAGCCCTCTGTCCTCATTCACAGCATGACAATCAAGGCTGAGGCCTGGTCGAAGCTACTGAGTAGAGATGGAGCCATATTGGCTGGGGTGGGGTTCTGGATGTTCATGACATTCTATTGGTGTGTGACTCCTAGTCCCCAACCCCAGGACCCTTGCTTGGCTCCTGACCTCTGAGTTGTGACTTGTCAGGGAGCGAGGACATGCCGTGTGTGAATCATGTTTCCTGCGAGGCCCAAAGGTGTCCTCCAGAGAGGGCGAGTAGGGCAGTACGATCCCCAGCAGAGTGAGGTATACCTAAATTAGCTTCCCCGACTTAGCCCAAGAACAGAGAGGGACATTGTTCACAGGACCGCCTCTCCTGGCACGGAGGCCCCCACAGGAAGGGGTGGGTGGGTAGGCCAGACCATGGCCGGCACTGACCGCAGGCTTGGCTTAGCTGCGACCCTTTGGAGGCTGGTCTCTCAGCCAGTACTCTGGTTTCCCAAGAAATGCATGTTCTGTGGGGCTACTCTGGCCTGTGTAGCTTGAGGCTGGGGAGAGAGGCATTTGGTCCCGAATGACCAGCACCCTCATCTCCTCTTCTCCAGGGCGGCCTCTCCCCAGAGCAGCAGCTCTCTGGAATCATGACCCCTGGACTCTACCCTGTGTTCTGAGGCCAGAACTTCAGTGTGAAGCCAGAGAAGCCTCCTTGCACAGGGCGATGCTGAGGCTGGCCAGGAGGAAGGAAGGGGGCGCTGTGTTCCCCAGGGCTCATGGGTAGCGTTTGCAAGTATGATGGGCTGCTGAGTTGAGAAGAAGAACTGGGCCAAGCTGGGACAGCCCTCCACTCCCCAGCTGTGTGGCTAATGGCCACCGCCTTCTCTGAGCCTCCAGGTCCTTAAGGCAGAGAAAAGCAGAAGAACCGAGGTGGTGAGTTAGCAGAGCAGGGTCCCCAGTGCTCTGGAAGCCACCGGGGTTCAGACCCAGCTCTTCTCCCTGCCAGCTGGGTCACCTTTAGCAGGTCACATTTTTCCAAGAAAGAGTTTTTAAAAATCTTCCTCATGGGATTATTGGGGAAGCGAATCAGCTGATATGGTTCAGCATTACTTTTGGCACATGCGATGGCCAGTCGATGTGCGAACTTCTAACCCCCCAGGTGTGCGGTTAGACGCTTCCCTGGTATTACCTGAAGGGATCTAGTAGCGATTGAATTCATAATCCTTATTCACTATAATTGAGTATCCTCAATGACCTGGGTGGACCTAGTTTAGTCAGTTTGAGGGCTTAACCTGAGGTCCTCTTGAAGAGAATGGTTTGCCTGTGGACATCAGGTTCAGCTTGTGCTATGCCCGAGAGTTCCAGCCTGTCCTTCCTGATGGCCTGGCCTACTGGAACAGCCAGGGTTCTTCAGAGAAGGGGACAAGGAAACCCATAGGGTGTGTGTGTGTGTGTGTGTGTGTGTGTGTGTGTGTGTGTGTGTGTATGTGTTTATACATACAATGAGATTTATTATAAGGAATGCTTCATGCAACTATGGAGGCTGGCTAGTCCTAAGACCTGCAGCTGATAAGCTGGAGGCCCAGGAGAGCCAACGATACAGTTATAATTAAGTGTGAAGGTTTGAGTACCCAGAGAGCCAATGTTTGGGTTCAAGTTTGAAGGCAGCAAAAAGCTGATATTCCAGTTCCAAGGTAGGTAGACAGAAAGAATTCTTTCCAGAGGGTCAATCTTTTTGTAGTTTCAGGCCTTTGATTAATTGAACACCCACATGGGAAGAGCCATCATCTTTAATCAGTCCAGTGATTGAAATGTTGATTCCATTCAAGAACATCCTCATGGAAGCACTCAGAATAATATTTGATCAAATATCTGGGTACCCTGTGGCCCAGTCAAATTTATATAGAAAATCAGCTGTCACACCTATGGATTTCAGACTTGTCTAGCCAGCCTCTACAGTCAGGGAGGCCAGGTCCTGGTAATAAATCTTGTAATAGAAATCTCTTCCTGACTATGTTTCTCTAGATGAACCATGATGGATCACATAGTGAGCTGTAATAATAATCATTATGATCATTTTCCTTTTTGAGAATTTCCCAGCAGTGGGTCTGTATGTAGTAGGACCTAGGCAGAAACCAAGGAATCCTGACTTATAAGGGGGAACAGAAGTTATGGCAATTTCTTTCATAATTCCAAAGGGGTGCAGGCAGTAAGGAGAAGCCACTTCCCAGGTTCCCCCAGTATGAGAATCACCTACCCCACAGCGCATCAGGCTGGCTTCTCTGGGTACCAAACATGCAGAAGAGGAACAGTTCATAGAGATCCCCTGCATGCCGGTCTCCACTGAACACTCCACCTATTAACTAAGTTGATCCTCACAGTAGCCCTCTGAGGTGGCTGCTGTCATCCACCCTGTTTTCTAGAAGGGCAAATTAAATTCCAGGGAGGCTGTTATGTGCCCAGTTCCCTTAGCTAGGAAGTGAACAATCAGAGGCTCAACCTGAACCAGACTCCACCCAGTGCCTTCCCGACAGCTCTGGGCCTGCCACTTCTAGAACTTGAAAGGGTTTTGGTGCAACAGCGATGGGCTCCTTTTGTTTGCCTCTCAACAAGATGGAAGTGTGGGTCTGCTGGAGCTGTCTCAGTTTGAAGTCCAGCTTGACTCTTGAGTGTCAGATTCATCTTTGTATCCTGAGTCCTTGGCATAGAAATAGGTGTTTGGTAGATATTAACGGTCACATCTCTTTTCCTGGGCCTCAGGGGGGATCCTGGTGTAGTCCTTAGGAATGTTAGGTATCCAATACATTGACCTACCTTTCTGTTTCCCTTCCTTCCTTCCCTTCCCTTTCACACTCATCTTGTGGATATACATCTTGTATATATATGCCCCATCCCTACTAGGGTGGAAGGAAAGGAAAAGGAAGCCTATATGCCTCAGGGAGGCATATAGGGCGCAAAGAAGAAAAGGGCCAAAACAAGGATGCCCACTCTTTTTTTTTTTTTTTCCTAGAACTGGTGAGTTACTTTATTTAGTCCAGTTTGTCTAAAGCCTGAGAGCAGTTTCCTAAATTTGGTTACTTATCTATTGCACTTATTTTTTTTTAATTTTAATTAAAAATCATAAATTTACATAGGGCAATGTTGTTTGATTCATTTTGTTATTTTTTTCCTCTCCCCCCTCCCCTCCCACCCCTCTTTTCCCTCTATACATTCCTTTCTTCCTCCATTCTTACCACCCTCCTTATCCCTAACCCTAAACCTAACCCTAACCCTAACACTAACCCTTCCTACCCCCCCCCCATATGTCCTCATCCGCTTATCAGCGAGATCATTCGTCCTTTAGTTTTTTGAGATTGGCTTATCTCACTTAGCATGATATCCTCCAATTTCATCCATTTGCCTGCGAATGCCATAATTTTGTCATTCCTCATGGCGGAGTAATATTCCATTGTATATATATGCCACAGTTTCTTTATCCATTCATCCACTGAAGGGCATCTGGGTTGGTTCCACAATCTGGCTATAGTGAATTGAGCAGCTATGAACATTGATGTGGCTGTATCTCTGCAGTATGCTGATTTTAAGTCCTTTGGGTATAGGCCAAGGAGTGGGATAGCTGGGTCAAATGGTGGTTGGTGGTTCCATTCCAAGCTTTCTGAGGAATCTCCATACTGCTTTCCAGAGTGGTTGCACTAGTTTGCAACCCCACCAGCAATGTATGAGCGTACCTTTTTCCCCACATCCTCGCCAACACCTATTGTTGCTTATGTTCTTGATAATCGCCATTCTAATTGGGGTGAGATGAAATCTTAGGGTAGTTTTGATTTGCATTTCTCTTATTACTAGAGATGTTGAACATTTTTTCATTTATCTGTTGATTGCTTGTATATCTTCTTCTGTGAAGTGTCTGTTCAGGATGCCCACTCTTGCCTCCTCTGCCCAACATTGAACTTGAGGTTCTAATCAGAGCAATTTGGCAAATAAATAAATAAATAGATCCAGACTTGAAAGAAAGCCATTAAACTATTTCTATTCACAGACGACATGATCTCATATACCGAAAATCCCAAGGAATCCACTAAATAATGATTAGAACTAATAAGTTCAGCAAGATTGTAGGATATGAAATCAGTATACAAAAATCAATTGTCTTCCCATACATTCACAATGAACAACCCAAGATTAATTAAGAAAGCAATTCTATCACTATAGCATCAAAAAGAATAAAATACATAGAAATAACTTTAAAGAAGCACAAACTTACACTCTAAAACCCACAAAACTGGTGGAAAGAAATTAAAGATGTACATAAGTGGAAAAACATCATGTATTCACGGACCAGAAGACACATTCACATAGCTAAAAAGGCAACACTTCTTAAACCAACCTATGGATTCAACACAATTCTATCAAAATCCCAGCTGATTTCTTTGTTCAAGTTGACCAGTTTATGTTAAAATTCATATGGAACTCTGAAGAATTCAGAATAGCCAGAGCAATCCTGAAAAAGAAGATCAAAGTAGAAAAATCCTGTTCCAGATTTCAAATCCTACTACATAACAACATTAATGAACACAATGTGGTACCAACCCAAGGTGAGGCATGTAGATCAGGGGATTAGAACTGGAAGTCCAGAAGTAAATCCACACAACTATGTTCAACAAATTGTCAACAAGTGTTGCTAAACATTCATTGAGGAAAGAATAATTTTTCAACAGGAAGAGAAGGGCAAGGAAAGAACTTGTTTTTGAGCATCTGCCATGGTCTCGCTGTGTGACTCTGAGCAAGTGGCTTAATATCTCTGAGCCTGAGTTTTCTCATCTGTTAACATGAAAGTAATGAGAAATGCTCAGTTCATGAGCACAGACACAGAAGATGTGTTAGGTGAAGCACTCAGCAGAGTCTGCCCCTTGTGCATATCCATGTGCAGGGCAGCATTAGGGTCTGAGGCTTTTCCAGCCTCCCCAGGGAACCTCATTCCCCAGCAAAAGGCAGTTTGAGTGGGGCTTGAGTCTGCAGACTGGGCTTGGCGGAGCTCTGTGGGTTGGTAATAAATGAACAGGAAAGGAGATTCCATTACGCAGGAATGTCTGGGAAGGGGGTGGGGAGAAGCCGGCTCCTCTCCGAGCACCAGCCAGCTCTGTAGCCTTGATTGATGTGCCTTGCACTGCGGCAGGCAGCCTCAGGCCCGGGCCTGGCGGAAGGAGGCCCCCTCCCTCACCCTCTTGAAGTGAGGCCAGCAGCCAGATGTTCTTGGCCTTTGGGGAGCTAGAGTGGGGGCAGGGAAGGCCGGCAGTGGGCCGGAGGGCAGTCACCCAGATGTCGGGCCTCTACCTCCCCCTCAGCGACTGGGCTCAGGGGGCTTTGGTTTTGTTGCTGACCTGGGCCAGTATATGGGTCTCCCTGAACTTCCACTCTGTTGAGAATGGGGAATGGTGGTCCTCCCTTACCTTGTCCTGCTGGGGGAGGCACATGGCTGCCCAGGAAGGGGCTTTCAGCTCCAAAAAGGAGAGTGTTCCACCTGCCCAAGGTGCTTTTGTTTTTCTCTTCAGAGGCCTGGGGAGAGATGTGACCAGCGTCTGAACACTCCAGAGGGTGGTGAGATACAGGTGAGGCCCCTGGATTTATGGTTTGGAGGGTGGGTCTGAAGGCAGACTGGACTCCTCAAAGAAGGTTCCAGCAGCAGGTGCTAAGACAGACCCGGGCATGTTGTCTCACGAGCTTGGAGCAGAGCTGCCCAGTTCCAAGGACCTGAGAATAGCTCAGGGGTGGAGCCCTTACCTAGCATATGCAAGGCCCTGGATTCCATCCTCAGCACCACAAAGAAATGAAAAGAAAGAATGCAAACAAAGAGATTCACCATGTACAATGATTAACAGCTAACATGTTGGTATAAATTGTTCTAGTATTTATATTCTGGGTCAATGCATATAGATCTGTGTGTGTGTGTACCTCTGTACACACACTTACAGAAAGGAGGCTCCTCATATCTTCCAGCTTCCCCACTGCCTTTCCCCGCTCCGAAGCGTGCCGTGAACATCTGCTCACGTTAGGAAATGTAAAGCCACATCAACCTTTTTAGTGCCTTTCCATGTGTAACCCCCCCATGTTGGTGGGATGTTAGGTGAGTTTCAAAACTGCCCTAATATGGTCAAGACAACCCAGAGTCTCTTTGAATCTGCACATTGGTACACATGTGGATTGTTTGCGTAGAAGAAATTCCAAGAGATAAAGCTGTTCAAAGGCTAAGTCATGCATCAGCTGCACTGGCCCTGCAGCACCTTCCCCTGGCTCGCCTTCACCCTTCCCTCTGCTGCTCTTCATGTCCGCCAGCCCTGGCCCTGCCTGGGGAGGAAGGTGGCTGGCGGGGCCTGCAGGGGCCTGGCTTGTGTCTGTGGCACCAGGGTTCTCTAGAAGCCCTCGCGGGGTGGGGAAGTCCTGGCCTAGAACACGGCAGCCACCAGGTAAGTTTCTGTCTGGGGTGTACTTTCCTGCCTGGACCGGGGGAGCCAGCATCCAGCTCTTTGGCTCAGTGTGTGAAAGACAGTGTCTCCTCTCCAATCCCACCCGGCAGGCAGGGGCTTCTGCAACTTGGGAGGGACTGGTGCGTACAAAATCAGGATTTCCATGTCATGAACACTTGCCCCAGGCATGGGCCTGTGCAGTGACAGGCTGGCTTCTGACCACAGGAGACCTGGCTAGGGTGAGAACAGTGCAGCCCTGGAGTGGGCAGCTCAGGAAGACTTGACTGCTCCTCCTCAAGGACAGGGATGTGTGTCAAGGCGGCATGAGCTCTGCCATTCAGAGGAGTTGGAGCAGGAGTTCAGACGTGGGGGTGATGACTCAAGGCTTCCTGAAACCCAAGAATCCTGCCGACTGCAGGGAACCAGCACTTTTGTGACATTTGAATGCACATATCTGTCTTTAAATTTACTTGAAAACTTGCTAGTCAAGAACTCCCAGCAGCATGCCTTGCCCTTCACATGCTCACAAGCGCACGCACACATGCAAGCGCGCGTGCACACACACACACACACACTGAAGCCTGGACTATCAATGCCTCAGGCACTCACGTCATGTCACTCAGATACACAATAATAGAATGATACTTTTAATAGCACATTCATTGATTTATTGAGCATTTACTATGTGCCAGGCCCTTCCCAGGCATTGTTTAATCCTCTCATTGTTAACTCCATTGCGCTGAGGAGGTGAAGTCACTTGTCTAAGGTCAGAGGGGTGCTGAGCAGAGGAGCCCCGCCCTGCACACACACAGCCCTCGCCCCACTTGGACACTCCCTGGCTTGCTGCCTTCCTGCCCAGGCTGTGGTGGCTCCTTGCTTGCCACATAAGTCCCTGCCTTGCTTCACCCAGCCCTTGGTACACAGTTGAAACAGACCTGGCTTGTCCAGAGTTAGGCAGCTGGAGATGCAGTAAATCTAGGCTATGAACTACCTCCTTGGATTCGTGTGTAACTCAAGAATTTGTCCCAAACCTGAGCTTCGTAGCTGGAAGGTGACAGTAGCCACACCCCCCTCCATGTCTCAGAGTCCCTTTTCTTTCCCTCCCAGTCCTCTCCCCTTGCTCCCCCTTGGCTCTTTCAAGCCACCTACTGTGTGCCTGGCCCTGGGGTGGAGGCTGGGCCTGTGTGGGGAGGGGGCCTATGTTTCCATCTTCAGGGAACTGACAGCCATCCAATCACACAAGGCCCAGAAAGAAGGCACTCACTCAAGGCCACACAAGGAACGGGCGGCAGAGCCAGGCCAGATGGTGAGGCCCCTCTGCCAGGCCAGGGCTTTCAGCTGGGGAACCAGCACAGGCTTACCAGAGTGAACGGTCGAAGGCGGTGTAAACTGCTGTGCAAACTCATGGCTCAGACCTGGAATGCTCAGGAGTGCAGGGAAGCCCTGACACAGCTGGTGGCCCAAGGCATCAGCCCTTGTCTTCCAGGCACTTGTGTGCATTCTCTTTCTTACTTGTCCTGATAACCCACTAAGTGGATACCAGGATGATCATCTTTTTGCCATTTTACAGATAAGGAAAGCAAAGCTCACAGACAGCCAAGGTCTAGGTCTATTTTCTTCAAAACCCAAGCTCTCCCACCAGGTTGCACTGCCCTGGTTGAAGGTTTTGGCAAAAAGCTGAGCTGTGAACAGGACTTAAAAAGGATAGGAGGAGCTGGGTGCAGCGGTGCATACCTGTAACCCCAGTGACTCAGGAGGCTGAGGCTGGAGGATTGCTAGTTTAAGGTCAGCCTCAGCAACTTAATAAAACCCTGCCTCAAAATAAAAAATAAAATATTCTGGGGAAGTAGTTCAGGGGTAAAGAGCTCCTGGCTTCAAACCTTAGTACTGCAAAAAAAAAAAAAACCAAACAAACAAAAACACAAACAAAACAAAACATGGCAGGGGAGTGCTCTGGAAAGTGGACACTATTTGAGCCAACATATGGAGGCAGAACTGTACATTGTGAGTCTGCAACCAACAAGAGGGCACAGCAATCGGGGCAATGGCTAGGGGAGCAAAGTGAGCTCTTGGCATTATTCAAATTCTTTCTCAAAGGAGGAGCCACCAAGTCAGTCTGGCCAGATACCCAGGTCCAGGGAGCTCTCGAAAGCTCTGCCAGGGTTGTCCTCAGAGGAGCTGTAGGAAGCCCTGAGCTGGTCAAAGTTCTCTCTGGTGTCATAAACCAGGCCCCATGGAAGGAGGAGTCAAGAGAACTCTAGTGGCTGTGCCACCCCCAGAGAGGGACACTGCCAGGGGCGGGCATAGGTACCAGGCTCAAGGTCCTCAGGATGCGTGAGAAGCAAGTTCCCTTGTGGCTGCAGGTCAGTATGCCAGGCTGCCTTTGGCCTTGGCGGGCCTGTGGAGGGTGGCTGGAAAGTGGGGACGAAGAAGGGAGACCCCACATCATCAGTTGTCTTTCTGTAGAGTGGAGCAGCCGAGGCCAGACGAGTGGTGTGCTCAGGTAAATCCCCAAATCAATGGAAGAATCAACGACACTAGAGTAGAACCAGCATGTGATTCAGGTGGAAGCCCCCAGCCTGCAGGCACTCCTTGAGCTCCATCTCCCTGCTTCTAGCCAAACACCTCCTCTCCTTTGGGCCTCAGCTTAGTGACTCCTCCTCTGGAAAGCCTGCCCCACCCTGGAACAGGGTTGGTTGGACAGATGGATGGATGGATGGACGGATGGATGGGCGAATGGGAGATGTGGTTAGACTCCTCCAGAATAGCCTTCTGGAGTCAGGCTGCTCCTCCTGTCAGTTTGTCCTTATACCCTCACTTGTGGGACTATTTGATTGACATAGTGCTGTTTTAGAAGCAGGCTCTGAGAGGGCAAAAGATGTTTCTATAATGTTCACCAGAGTAATCTCAGGCACTGGCACATAGTAAGAACTTAAGAAATGTTTGTTGAACAAATGAATGCGTGGATAGGGAGATGCACATGTGGATGGATGTAGGATGGATGGACGGTTGGATGGGAAAATAAGAGAATGAATGGATGAATGGATGGGTGGATGGGTGGATGGATGGATGGGCAAATGGGAGAACAAATGGATGGGTGGGTGATTAGATAAAAGGAAGCATAGATGCACTGATGCTGGATAGGTTGGAGGATGGGTAGATGTGTTGGTGAATGGCAGGTAGATGGAAGGAAGTGTGGGTGGGACTTTGTGATATTAGACTGTTAGAAACTCTAGACTGCTAACAATAGATATTATTTATTTATATTGTTTGACTATAGCAGCCTCAACATAATCAGAAGGGACAATTACAGAGCTTACCTCTGTCTTATCAGAGATGAACAGACTCATTCTGGGAAGTGAAGTCAATTGGGCCAAGTCACACAGCAAATTAGAGGATCCAAAATCCTTATTTTTCTCACCACTGTGTAAACAGCTTCTGGGAAAAAGGTCAAAATCCCTCCTTCCAGCCCTGAGGTTTCTGTGTGACCTGGGACAAGTTATTTGATCTCCATTTTCTCTCCAAGGGCCCCAAATGCAGCATTCACTTTGCATCCTCCGGAAGGTCAGCCTCTCTGGGCTTTGTCATGTCTGGGTCTGGATATCCCTCCTCATGCCTTCCTCAAATTCCCATGGATCTGACAAGGAGGACCCCAGGTGTGGAGTGAGGCCCCAGGTCTGTGGTGGGAGGACCAGCCTCCATCCCTACTTGAGGCAGCCTGACCACCTGCCGAATCTCACATGTGATTTCACTCCAGTGTGCCTGGGAGCTGTCAGTGGTGGAAGCCCCTCAGTGAGCATCTGGCCCTGCCTGGAACGTCCTCACCCTCCTGGATGCCTGCAACCCCAGCCTTGAAGCTGGGGGCATGCTTGACTGGGGGGATACCCCCACAACAGGCCTTGCGCTGCCTGTCCCAGCCCTGAGGTGAAAGGTCTTGTGTTGGTAAGGAAGGGGCCTCTGAGGCAGTCATGGTTGAAAGGGGGTCTTAAGCATGCTCTGAGCCCCAGAGGGCCACGGAGTCAGGTGAGAGGGCTTCTCATTCTGTGTTGTTGGGCTGGGGAGGACCATGCCCCATGACCTGCAGGAGTGGGGTGCAGGAAGGGGCAGAGAGAAGAGGAGGCTGCGTGGCACTCCCAGAGGCCATAAAAGTCAGGCTGTAGTCTTTGGACTTTATCCTCCATAACTAGACTACCCTATTTTTAGAAAGGCTTTCGTAGGCTTTGGAAATTTAAAATTCATATTGTATACTTGTAATAATTAAAAAACAAACCGTACAACTGAACTCCCCTTTCCCTCCCCTGAGGACCGCTCTTGCACATCTGAACTCCCCTTTCCCTCCCCTGAGGACCGCTCTTGCACATCTTTGGAGAGATATTCTAGGCTATATTGACTCAACGTACCCATCGTTTCCTTTTGATTGTATTCATTTATTTGTCAATTAATTAATTTATTTTTCCGGTGCTGGGGAGTGAACCCAGGGCCTTGCACACGCTCAGCAGGTTGTATTCCACTGAGCTTCACCTCAGCCCAACTCTCCTTTGTACAAGTAGTATCATATTTGTCATACATACGTTCTGTCCAGTGTAGGATTTAGAGAGCATTTCTTGGCAGCATACATAGGTCTGTGTCATTGATTTTACCCCCACGAGCTGGCATGCTGCGATGGATGCTCTGCACTTTGTACTTGGTCCTTACCCATGGACATTGACATTGGTTCCAGCCTTTTGCTTTCACAAATAACCCTGCAGAGAATATATATCCTGGTACATCCCTTTGAGTACACGGTCTGGTTGAAGAGCTGGGCAACCTCTTAGAACTGGCGTTGCTGAGTGTGTGTGCAGATATTACCAAATTGTCACTTCCATGGTCTAGTTCATTGCTGCTGATGTATTTGGCAGGGTGTGGAAAGAGCCAATGACTGGATTATGAGCCACACAGTCTCGAGGTCTGAGACAGGCTGAAGGATCTTATAATGAATCCATTCTGAGGCCCCAGGAATTTTCCCTGATCTCGAGCTCTGGTGGCCTCTGTGGTGCGTTCTGGAGCCTGGGAGAGGGGCCCAGTGGAGACATTTCTTTGCTGCGGGGAGAGGCCTTGTTTCTTTGGCCAGGAAAGGACCTGTCTCCCCCAGGGGCAGCCGCCAACGGCCTGGAGGGGAGAGGACAGGCTGCCGGCAGCTGCGCAGGGCTGAGTTCAGCCAAAGCCCGTGAGGAGGCTGCCAAGTTTCTTCTTTTCATTCCCCGGAGCCTTGCGCTTGACTGGGGCACAGCGTCATCCTCATGTTTCCCATTACTCTACAAGGCTCCCATCAAAGCGCTCGCAGCGCGGGCCCTTTGATGTCTGGGTCGGAGCCTGCCTCCGCCTTGGGGAGACACATCTTTGCTGAGGATCAAGAAGGGAGTGAAGCCCGAGATGGTCCCCAGGCCTCTCCCCAATGTGTTCCCCTGGCTGCACTCCAGCTTTAACTGCAGGCTCCCGGGGGAGGCAGAGGGACCAAACGGCAAGGCCCTGTGATGGAGCCCAGGAGGGGACGTGGAGGCCTCGAGAAGGCAGGGGCCGTGCAGGCTGCAGGGTGGGTTGGGAGAGCACCGCAGCTGCCAGCCTCAGACAGAGCCTGGCAGCCTTTGTCACTCTTGATCTGTTTCCCCAGTTGCTTTCTAGAACTCTCTGGGTGCAGATACTCTGCAACCGAGGGTGGTTACGTGTGGGTGTCTGCCGTCACTGCCTATTTCCAAGCCTGGGTCTTTTCCTGATTACTTGTGACCTTGGGCAAGTTACTTAACGTAGGGGAGCCTCAACTTGCTCCTCTCTAAAACAGGACCATAGCAATTCCCACCTCCGAGGGTCCCTTCGAGAGTGAAATGAGATTTGTAGGAAGTACTTAGCAAGTGTTTGATGTATAGAGAGTCTCACAAAGAATGGCTCTTGTTGTTGATGATGGTGATATGAAAGGAGAGCAGAAGGGGATTCTAAGAGGGGCCAGTGCGAAACTGACTTGCTGACATACTTTCTCTCCCCAGCCCTGGTCATGGTCCAAGAGGGACTGGGGCCCTCACTGCCATCTGGAGAATTAGTTCCTTCTCTGCCCCCACCCTCATCCTCACACCTCTGATTCAAAGGCTACCTTCTGAGCCCCGGGGTTGGAGTAAGATGATAGAAAGGTGCCAGGCCCAGGGTGGGGGCATGACTCCGTCTGGTCCGGAAGGGCTGGCAGGTGGGGGCGGGAGTCTGGAGGACACAGCTCTGACTCCTGGAGGCAGCCAGAGTGGAAAGGACGGGTGGGGGTGGTTTCCTGGCAAAGCTGAAAAGGTTTGATTTGACTTGGAAACACATTGAGAAGTCCCTAGTGGCTGCCTCCTCAGAAACAGCCTCTCTGAAGTCGAGCCCGGACTGGGGAGGCTGTTTTGTATAAAGGGGCTCCAGGGAACTCAGCGATGGGGAGCAGATTGAATCCTCTTCCCTGGAATTGTAACTCTGCTCCAGAGACTCCAGTACTTCCTGCAAATCTGCCCAGGGTCTGGAGAATTCCAGCCCTGGAGCTGTGCTCTAGGGAGAAGGTTCCAGGGCAGAGGAGGAGGGAAGCTTGGAGCCCATGGGGGAAGAGGAGAAACACCTTCTCAGACGTTCCAAAACTTGGTTTCTAGGGTTCCACCTTCCGATTTTTCTGTCATATCCATGTTTAGCCTGTTATATGACATTTTTCTTTAAATTGAGTCACGTTGAAAAACTTGAATACATTTATTTCAGAAGAACTTTCTATTGCTACTGTAAATGGAAGACTTTTCTCACTTCCTTTAACATAGTCACCATATAAGTAGACTATAATAAAAAATGAAATGATGTTAAATTTTACCTAGTGCCTGAGATTCCTGTTCTTTCTGATAAAAAGGAAGATTAATAAATGTGAAAGCTGGGTTCCAGACAGGCTAGCACCCAGCTGAGAATTTCATCTCTATCCCACTTGTCAGATAAAATACAAGATGACCAGTTAAATTTGAATGTCAGATAAACATGGAATAGCCTTTTAGCATAAGTATATCTTAAATATTGCATGGGCTATACTTATATTTAAAAATTACCTGTTTATCTGAAATTCAAATTTTATGGGTCATCCTATATTTTCTTTGCTAAATAAGGCAATCCTATCCTTGAAGAATGAAAGAAAGTTTTCAAAGGAATAACTTTCTCATTGCTAAGAGAGTAGATGTTGGGGCTGGCGCTGTAACTTAGCGGGAGAGCGCTTGCTCTGGGTTCAATCCTCAGCACAATATAAAAATAAATGAATAAAATAAAAGCATACCGTCCACCTACAACTACAAACAACAACAACAACAACAACAACAACAAAAACTCAGCTTAAAAAAAAGAGAGAGTAGATGTTTCCAAGTGGTGTCCCCTATGTCACCAAAAATAATCTTGAGAAAGCCTGTTCTGATTCAAGGTGGAATTAGCCCAACAAAATATACTTCTGTAGGAATTTGGAAGTAGGTCAGAGCATTCCAAGGGAGGAATTCTGCAAGGTTTCATGGAGGAGAAGGAGGCTCTGGAACTGGACCCTAAGGATCAGCAGTGCAAGGCCACAACCTAGGAGTTCTGAGCACCCCTCCCCACCCTGGCCCCATGGCCTGAGGGACAGAGGACACTCCTCAAGAATAAAGGCTTGACCCTGCCCTCAGAGGACAAGAGGGGCTTGTGTCTGAGTGACTGGTTTATGAGCCTGAGTGACTGTGTTTGTCCCAGTCACACCCTCTCAGAACAGAAAAGGGCTTTTGAGGCCACCTCCCGTTGCACCTCCTCCCGCCTCTGCCCATCCCCTCCAGGAACCTGAAATCTGTGTCCAGTGGGGCAGGCTTGCCACCTACCAAGACTTCTCTTCCTGCCACAGGCAGCTTTGGCAGTTAGAAAGCTCTTCCTTGGACGGCAGAAATCTGCCCTCTCTAGTGTCTCTGCGGACTGACTTCTGCCTTTTGAACAAGGAGCTCCCCTCTGCTCCAAGACAGGTCTCTCCGAGATTTGCCAGCTGTGTTGATAGCCCACTGAAGTCTCAGAGACCTAATTCTTTGAACCATCCTTCTTATGGCTTGGTCTTGGGGCCCCAGACTGGGGCTGCGGGCATGACTGGTATGGCCCTAGTTTGTGCTCTGTCTTCACGCAGAGAGCAAGGAAGAGACTGGCCCAGGGGAAGGCTGGCCACACAGGACCAGGACAAAGAGGGAAGTTGCTTTCTTGTGATGCTCAGTCTGCAGGAGCTGTAGGAGGAGCCTTGGAGGCCTGGGTTCTGTTTGCTGCTCAGTTCCTAATTTGCTGTGCGACATCAGGCCATCTCCTCCCCTTTCTGGGCCTTAGCTCTATTTTATATACCGATGGTGCTTGGCTATTTCCATAGTAAAAATATTTATGTCTGTTCTGATTGGTTAGTGCCAGCTGGAGTTCTGTGGTTGCAGGATTCAGAGGCTGTGTTTGGGTTTGGGGGGAAGTAGGTGGCAAGTGGCCAGTGAATGGTGGTCTTGAGGAGATAGCCAGCTTTGGCAGCGTTTGGCTCAGGAATAAGAAAGCGGGGGAAAAGGCGGCCCTCCCTGAAGTCAGGGATGTCCCTGCTTGGTGGAGGAAAGTGCCCTGCCCCTGTCCCTGTCTTCTCCAGTCTGCAGGCCACCACATGTGTTAGTCCTGCCACCCAGACCAGCAGAGGACCAGGGCTATCTGTGGAATCCTGTGCTCAGGCCACAGGTCCTGACTGGAGCGTGCTGCAGGGTGTTGGACAGGCGGGTGGTGGGCAGGAGGTAAGGAGGTGGCTTTTCTCTTGGGAAAAGTCTTTAGGGAACAAAATCATGGGTCAGAGTTTGGACTTGGCTGCCACATACAGGGCTCCCTCCCACTCTGCCTTGCAGGGCCAGGAGGTCGGACAAGGGGAGGGGGGGCGGTTCAGGCCCTGAGCATCTTGGAGGGGCCATATAGAATCCTCAAGCTGGGAAGAATCTCTAAAAATCAGTCTTTGTTTCCTCGACCTATAAACAGGCTTTCCTGACCAAAGCAGTGGGTCTCTCCACCTCCCTGCTCTCTCCTTGGCTCCTGGTTCTGCTACTGTCTCACTGTGTGACCTCTGCCAAGTCCCTTCCCCTCTTTGGGCCTCATTTTCCCCAACCATAGGAGGAAGATCCGGATAGAGGGTCACTAGTCAAAGGGGTCCCGGGTCTCACATTTGCAGCCTCCAAGTCCTCCATCAACATCTTCATAAGCTCTTAGGTTTATAGAGCACTTTTCTGTTTTTTTCCTTTTAATTGACACAATAATCATACATATTTATGAGCTACACTGTGATATTTTTGTACATGTATACAATGTGTAATGATCAGATCAAGGTAATTGGCATATCTATCACCTCGAACATTCATCCTTTCTTTGTGTTGGGAACATTTGAAATCCACTCTACTCGCTATTTGGAAATATGTAATTAATCATTGCCAATGACAGTCCTCCTACTGGAGCGTCCCTATTTACTTTTCTGTAGATCTCTCAACAACCTGGTGAGGTGGGCACGGAGTGGGCACCAACCCTCCAGCTTTTTTCGGGTAATAAAAGGAGTTCTTGAGCTCACGCAGCCAGACTGTGGTTGAGCTGGGACTCCTGCAGGCGTACCTCCTGCCACTGATCCAGAGGATTGCAGGGGGCTTTAGTGGGGTCCTGGGTGCTGTGCAAGAGGGTCAGAGGCCTGGAGAGTGTATGTGGCAGGTGGGGGAGTCCAAACAGCCATAATTGCTTCACGGACCTGTTTTCTATGTGGATTTCATGTGGGATGTATTCTGAAGCTAAAAATAATTTGGTTCTAAAAATGTTGAAAGCCCTATCTTGTTGCAGGACTCCTCCAGGGAGAGCTGAGGCGGACCCTCTTCTGAGCGGCACAAGCTCTGAGTTGGGTAGCTTTACTTGGGGCTTAAGCAAATGCTCCGAGCGTCTCAGGGAACTAAAGAAGATTTGCACATTTTAGATTAGAGACATTTAGCATGTGATGGCATTTTGGGTGGAGGTTGGAAAACTTCATACCACAGAGAATCACAGAGTACAAAAATGTCAACCTCACCAAGTGTTAATGCTGGAAGGATCTTTAGAAGCCCTCTGATCCATCCTGCCCTCCGTGACCTCTATTGAAGGGAAACTGAGGCTCAGAGAGGGCAAGGAATTTGACCCAGGTCACACAGCATTAGTGACAGAGACAGGACTAACATGTGGGTCTTCTGGGTTCCCTGACAATTTTGGTACTGGTTGGAGTGGTAGCGGTGGGTGGGAGGAGACAGGGGAGAGGGAGGGGAAAGAAGGGGTTGGAGGCCTGGGGACAGGCAGACAGAGGTATGTGGGGCCCAGCTGTCTGCTGATAAGAGACCCCAGTGCCATTCCAAAGGGATATTTTATCAAGATGTAATTTTCCTGCTGCAGACACTATTTTCTTTCTAGTGCAGACTGTGCTGGCCTTCACGATAAGGCGCCTAGACGTGTTCACACTAAGGCAGCCAAAACATGAGGCAGGAGGCAAAAATTCCCTTCTTAATCTCCCCCCACCCTAGTCCACCCCCCCATTTCCTCTCATTCTCTCCAAGTTCTCATGCCCCCCCGCCCCCCCCACTGACTGGCCTCTTCCTGCCTTCCAGTAAGCCAGCCCAAAGGAGCCAGGAAGGTATGTGGCCTCGTGGAGGTCAAAGGAGAGGAGCGTGGAGGGGCCTCCCCTGGGGAGAAAGGCCCAGGCCACAGCAGGGGTGGGGGTGGGGGACTTGTCATTTGCAGCCTGGACCCAGAGAGCCTTCTCCCCCACCCCACCCCAATAATCTCTACAAGCAGAACACAGCACATGCCGGGTTGGGGGTTTAAGCTGGAGGTGATCAGGGCCACCCCCAGCTGCGGTCTCTACTTCCTAACCCCCAACTCCTGACCTCCTAATCCAAGGCGCCATGAGGATTTCTGGAGAAGAAGGCCGACTTCCATCTGAAACCCCAGACAGAAAAGATCTGGCCACAATCACTGTAACCTTGTCCCTTCTGCTCTCTGGGCCTCAGTTTCCCCCTCTGCCCAACAAGGCGGGTGGTGAGAGATCTGGCCCTGAAGTGCCACCCCTGGCTTTTCAGAAGACGATGTTCTCCTCCAGTCTTCCTGGGTACTTGGCAGCTGGCTGCATGGCCCCCGTGTATCAGTGCCCCGCCTCTGCCTTGCTCGGGAAGTCCACACCCCACCCTCCACATCTGGATGGAATTTACCCCCCAAAGCAACTCAATTACCGGTGATTCGATCAGGACGGCTCATGTGTCGGAGGGGGCCCTGGTGAAGGCTGTTTTGCCAGAGATGAGGGTTCCCGGGACTGTGATCCATCTCTCTTGCAACCTAGGGTGCCTTCTCCCCTGGGGAGACAGGGTGTAGTAGTGGGCAGTGTCCTGTAGAGCAAGGGAAGGGGACCTGGGAGGGGTTTCCCCCTTCTGCAGTGGTTCAGACGCCCAGGTCAAAGACTGAGCCAGGGCCTTGAGGCTGGAGGGTGAGGGAAGATGGTATATGGATTTTTTATCCACTGGCCCCACCAAATGCCCAGCTAATGGAGTCTGCAAGTGGTGGTGGTCTTCATGTCCCCATTCACATCCTGAACCCTAGACAGGAGGCTTGGTGGTCAGGCTGGTGCTGCCAGGCTGAGACAGTGAGGGCTTGGGACCTAGTGCTGTATCTTAGCACTCTGCTGTCTTCCTGTGGCTTCTGCTAAGTCAAGTAGTGGGGGACAGTGGGTTTCCTGTGACCAGATCTCCTCTTACTCTGAGCCCCTAGTTCAAGGACTGATTTCCTGGATAGCATAGCTGTTTGCTTCTCCTCTCACACCCCCCCCCCACCCCGCCCCATCAGCTTAGGGAGGAGGATCCAGGGGCCCAAGCAATGCAAGCTGCAGTGCACTGCTGACCGGGTCTCAACTTAGCACCAATATGGTGGCCTCTGGGAGTGGGGGACCACCAGATTGCCTTAGCAGGGATGACCTGGCTTGGATAAGAGACAGCGGGTCAAAACGTCAGGCTCATGCCTGAGAATGCCCAATGCCTTCCAGGAGGAGGGCATGCGCTCCCCGTAGGCCAGGTGGGACTGGCCAGCACGAGGAAGCCACGCACATGCGCACATGCACACATGGACGGGAGCACGCTCCCTGCCTCCATCTGGGTGTCTACCCAGCATCATCCTCGTGTTTAGCTCAGAGCATGTTCAGTCATGACGATTCAGAACAAAACCGTGCTCAGCTCCACTGCAGGGAGAAATGGGGTCTAAGGTCGAGTCTCACGCCCCAGGGACTGGTGCTGTCACTGGGGATAGAATATGCTGACCCAGAGTCAGTCTTGCAGCACTGGAGAGCACAGGCTGGAGCCTGGGGTGAGGCTTGGATACCAGATCCGGGCGGGCAGGCTGGCAGGCTTCAGGCAGGCAGTGTAGCCTCCCTCCCAGCTTCCACACGGTGGTCAGGAACGAGAGGACTTAGCTCGGTGCCAGCAGAATCAGTGCTCCACCAGTAGCAGTGCTATTATTTTATGAAAAAACTAACATCAAGACTATAGTCTCTTAGCCTGGAAAACTTCCTAACTCAGAACCCAGCCCAGAACTTAGAGAATCCCTGCTTCTAGAAAAGCCTCTGAGCTTCACCAATAGATTCCACATCCATGCTGCAAAGTTCATGGACTTTGCTCAACAGTGAGCTGGTGACAGAGGTGGAAGGGATGGGCAGGCAGGTGATAGTGCAGAGTGTCCTTGGAGGCCTAAGGGGCCAGGCCGACATGGGTAGAGGGTCTGGGTGGGGAAGAGAGGGTGTTGAGGTGGGTTCCAAGTTCACAGGGGTCTTGAAGGCTCCCCTAGTCCATTAGTTGTCCTGCAGCAACCAAAGCCGCTGTCGGTTCACTGTTGGGGTGTCAAGATGGAAAAGCTTCTTCAGGAAGCTGGCTCTGGGGGCTGATGCAGGTTATAGGGAGGGCCACCCATGGGCAAGGAGGCCAGTCAGGGCCTGTTGGAACCTAGACAGAATTTAATGCCAGGATCCATCCATAACATGAGATCCCAGACAGGGAAATCACCATGTACCGGACCAAGCCTTTCTCACATCTTTGCATCGTATGATCCTTGCTAGTGAAATGGTTCTCTCTACTTCATCCATGAGAAAAACGGTCCTCAGAGAAGGGACCACTCACAGCTTGACAGCAGCAGGAAGAGGCTGAAAAGCCAGGTGTCCAGCCCCTTTTCATGGAGGGCTTGGGGGTGCTCTGCCTGGCAGGCTGGGAGAGTGTTATTAAATGTAGAGAGCTGGGCGCTGGCGCAAGCCTGTAATCCCAGCAGCTTGGGAGGCTGAGACAGGAGGATTGTGAGTTCAAAGCCAGCCTCAGCAATTTAGCAAGGTGCTAAGCAACTCAGAGAGACCCTGTCTCTAAAATACTAAAAAAGGGCTGGGGATGTGGCTCAGTGGTTAAGTGCCCCTGAGTTAAATCTCCAGTGCCAAAGGGGGAAAAAATGTAGAGAGGCTCAGAAGGGTGCTCTGCAGTCTTAGGCCCAGGGCTGGGGACAAGCAATAAGTGAGCCACAAGAAGGTCATGTGCACCAGCTCTGGACTCAGAACCTGGCTGGAGGCCCAGCCTGTCGCTCACCACCACTGTGGCCTGAGGAGCTCTGAACTGCTCTAAGCCTCAGTTGCCCTTGATGGGAATGACTGCAGTACCCACTGCAAAGTGTGAGAGCAGGGTCCCTGAGCAGCACCCGTGAAGACAGAGGCTGACTTCCGCACTGTGAGCATGGGAGGGGTGGGCTGGTCACAGGGTAACCTGCAGCACCAGTACTGGGCACCGACTTAGTCATGGCAGAAACTCAATCAATAGTGTCATCATCTAGGGTTTGTGATTTTTATGAACACTTTCTAAGTACTGTGCTACCCACTTAGCTAAATGGATGCTAGACAGTTAGTAAAAAGAGACTGGATTCGAACAGGAGAGAGCTGAAGCCACCTCTGGAGGATGGCTAAACATGGCAGGGAGGTCTCTGTGCAGACCAGGAGGAAGGGGTCCCAGCTGGAGGGAGTTGGAGACCTGTTCAATAAGAAAGCCTGGTCCCAAACATAGGCCTGAAGATCTGGGTTTAATTTTGTGCCTGCTCTCGTCTTGCTGTGTAACTTTGAAGGTCCATTCTTCTCTGGGCCTCTGTTTTCCTTCCTGGAGGACAGATGGAGGGCACCAGAGGACCAGGAGTGGAGCTGTCAGGGAAGGAGGTTCTTGCACCTGAGGCCTCCAGGCCTGTTGGGATCTGCCGGCCTGAAGGGGATTTCCTGGGGCCGGCCCAGTTCCCAGCCCTGCTGACGTCATCTTTGGACGGGTGCCTGGAGTTGGGGGGTGCCCAGAGCAGTACACCAGTGGGAAAGGCAGACGGGCACACTCCCAGCCCACACGCTGGTCTTCCTTCCAAGGCCCTGGGGTCTCCCCACCTTTACCCCTGAGGTGAGGAAGTGAGGGATTTCTCCTGTTGAAAGAAGAAGCACTGCCCCTTGGCCCAAGATCCTGATTTGTTTGCTGTGTGACTTCAGGCAAGTCCCTGCCCCTTTCTGCGCCTTGGCCCCTGTTTCTGCAATGAGGAGCACAGAGATTTCCAAGCTCTTTGGAACCTTGACACTCTGGAATCCAATGGGGGTCTGGGGTCCTGGAAAGGGAAATTGGGATGGGGAGCTGAATCCAGGGACTTGTTTCCCACTATAGAGCAGAAGGTGTAGGGGCAGGGGGGTGAGGGCCGTTGGGGGAAAAGGAGCCCCAAGGCTTCCAGGTGGCTCCAAGACGGGGCTAGCCGAGCCTGAGGGTCTGGAAGCATATTTATTTTTAAGTGTCCCGTGTCACCAGGGGCTTTTTCTTTGGGTTTGAAATGCTCCAGAAGTCAGCGCCCTGCATGTGTGTTTGCTGAGCAGAATATGGGCTGTATTTATTCATCCTTTAGCCTGAGCCCTTAAAAATATAGACGGCTAATGTCTTCAGTATGTATGAAATATCCCATATGCTCGGAAACAAAAGGGGCTCTGTTATTAAAGTTTCATTTCCACACGCCCCCTCCCCTCCCTCCCGCCCGCCCCCTGACACCCTGCCCTCCTCCCATCCCTCCAGCCTGCTGGAGACAGAGCGGGAGTGAGGAGGCTGGCGGGCAGGCGGCGGGCAGCCGGGCAGCCGTGGACTCAGGCTGGGCACAGCCGGTCCCCGCTGAGTGGGTGCAGAATCCGGCTCCAGGTGAGGGGTGCCTGCAGGAAGGGACAGCAGGGTCTTCTAGGGAAGAGGGACCAAGAGGTCCCTGGGATGGCCAGTGGGGAGTGAGGGCTGAGGTGGCCCTTCTTGAGGGCTTCTGTGGGGCTGGGGCCCTGGCAGGGCCCCGCTGGCTGGGACGGAAGTGCCCGCTCTGCCGCTAACTGAAAACACATGTGTCTCCCAGGCAGCGGGACAAGGACGCCGCCAGGCCTGGGGCTTGGGACTGGGGGGAGAGAGATGCAGATGGCCCCCTGTGTGCCCCAGAGTGGGTGAGGGGCTGCGCAGGCAGCTTGGGGTCGTTGACTTTGTACAATGGAGAGCGTGTCCAGGAGTGTGTGTGTGTCTGAGGTGCGTGTGTGCACACACGCGTGCACGTACGTGACCCAGTTGCAGGTCGGAGAGCCTGCCCATTCTCTGGGCCGGTGTGGCCTCCCTCCTGGCCTCCGGTGGCACGAGTGATAGGTGGACGCCTACCTGTCATCTGGGACTTGGGAGTCTGTGGTTGCAGGGGGGAGGCCAGGCGGCAGCCCCGCTGAGTGGGAGGGACCCCTGTTCAGAGCTGCCCCCCACCACGATCCCCTTCGTTCCTCTCCCTCCAGCCCCATCCGATCTCGCACCTGCGGGGGCTCTACCCATTTCCCAGAGGGAAAAGCTGAGAAGCAGAGCAAGCGGGTGAGAACATCCCCGTCTTCCTCATCTGCTTTCCTGTTTTTCAGGGTTGTCCCCTCCCTCCAGGAGTTTGGCGTCTCTCTGTAGCTCTGGAAGGTGAGGAAACCAAGCCCAAGCAAGGGACAACTTGCCCATGGCTGTCAGGGAGACTGTGGCAGGCGGGAGCAGGGAGGGTCCAGACCCGTGAGGGGGATTCCTGGGAGTAGGGGAAAGTCTGAGGGGCTGTGCGCAGGTTCTCTGGCAAATGGGATCATTCCTGAGGGGCCCGGCTGACCCGAGTCTGGAGCCATCTCTCCCTAAAGAATGAACCTTGCCGGGAGCCAGTTCTGTTGGTGGCCCTGCCGCTGCCTTGCTCTGGGTGTGGACAGGTCCCTTCCCATCCCAGCCTCTTTCCCCTCTTGCGGTGGCAGGGTTGGCCAGGATGGTGTTTCTGAGCTACTTCCAGCAGCTTGTGCACAGTGCCCTGTGGATGGCGAGTTTCATTTTAACAAGGAATGTGTGTGACTTTTACCTACATTAGGGGAAAAATGTCTACATGGCATTAACATCACACCAGTGAGTAGATTTAAATTACTCAAATGAATGAAGACCAGGGACCAGAAGAAGGTCCTTTGGGTCCTGTCCATTTGGGCCTTGGGCTCTCTTCATGCTTTTGCCATTTCAAACGTTCCTAAGAGCGTTGCTGCTGGGTGTGGTGGTGCACACTGGTAATCCCAGTCGCTGGGGAGGCTGACTCAGGAGAATCACAATTTCAAGACCAGCCTGGGTGACTTAGCGAGACCATGCCCAATAAAATTAAAGGGACTGGAGATGTGGCTCAGCGGTAGAGTGCCCCTGGTTCAATCCCCAGTATCTACCCCCACCCCCCCAAAAAAAGTGTTGGTTCTGGCTGTCTAGGGCCAGGAGATACGATCTGCTGTGTAGACTGTCTCTTTGCCCCCACAAATTAGCAGCCCGGTAATTCTGTGATTACAGAGTAGAAAACCCAGTTGCCACCTTGTATGTGTGTGGCATGTGCTCTGTGGGAAGGGGCAGGGAGCGGTATGAGCAGAGCCAGGGGAAAGATGGGCCCACTCTAGATGGGGGTGAGATACCCAAGGTTAAAGGCAGGGAGCTTGGGAAAGAGAGTGTTCCCTAAGTTAAATTTTTAAGTGCTTTGTCAGCCTCGGCTGTGCTTTGAACTGTAGGGGTGGGTAGGTAGTTGTGAGGCCACCCTGGCTTCCACCTTTCTTGCCATTCAGCCTGGGCTCCCTGGCCACTTGGCTGTAATCTATCTGCCCATCCAGGACCTGCCCCAGCTGGGTGCACTGGAGGGTATGGGGACTGTGCCTCCCACCCCAGCAGAGCACCCCAGTCACTTCTCTGGGCTGAATTCACCTGAGCTGCCACCCTTGAGGACACAGCCTCTCCTCCTGTACAGTCACGGTTGCTGTTCTCATTTCTTGATGGTTGCCTGTATAGGGATCTTCACTGGTGATTTGTTTTATTACCAGGTCCTTGGAGGAGCCCTGCTCTGCTCTGCTGCTGAAAGGGCAACTTCTGGAACTGTTCTTTCTTGTCTCATCCTGTAACAGACAGAGATGTAAAAGCTCAAAGATGTGAATATCACTCTTGGACAGGGATGAATTCATGACCCCTTTGTGAGGAGGTAGCAGGTGCAGAATAAGGAGCCCAGGGCTAGGTTCATCTAAAATTTGCCACTAATGTGCTGTGTGATCCTGGGCAAGCTCCTTACCCTCTCTGGCCTTCTTTTCTCTGACCTCAGGAGTCATTGTCCTTGATGAGACTGAAGTGGTTCTCTAGCTCTGCCCTGGGGATTCTCATTCCTCTAGACAGTGCCTTCTCTAGTTGGAAAAACCCTGTGAGTTTTGGGGTTGGGCTCCCTGAAGCATGGGAGTCGTCCATACTCCTTAGGCCCAGGTTCCTCTGGGGCCCATGCCAGCTATTTTAAACCTCTAGGAAGCAGCTGGCCAGGGTCGGGGCACAGTCCCTGACTGCGGAACTTAATAGTTCGGTGGCCTTGTGAGTTCCGCTGAACCACCAACAGCTACACCCAAGGCCAAGGGCAAACAGAGATGTGCTTGATGATGCCCTGGGCAGCTGGATCATTGTTCTAGAGGTCTGCCTGACCAGGGAGTGTGAGGACAGGAGCTGAAAGGGCAGCTCCTTTCCAAAGAAACATCCTTTGTAGAAGATGAAACTGTTCACGCCACCGTGACACAAATATGCCAGCCTCAGTTGGCTGCGTAGTGGGGTTCCAATGAGCAGAGGTTCAAGTTCCAAGCTGACCCACCACAGAGATGTCTGGATCCCCATCTCCTCAGATTTCCTCTTGATTTCTCTTTCTTGGGTTTGGTAGAGGGCAGTGTGGAAGGGTGACAAAGCAGTGTCCTATAAAGTCACACTGCTTCTACGGGTGACAGTTTCAACTACAAGCAAAGGAAAACAGAGGTTGCCATTGAGTTAAGAAGAAAGAAAAAGTCAAATGAAGTCAGGTGAACCTGCTCTGCACACAGACAGCAGCTGTGGGCTGACCAGGCCTCTGCATGTCCCTGAGCTCTGCTTTCCTGACCTGTGAAATGGGTTGTCATGACGATTCACAAGGGGACAGTACAGAAGCCCTGGCACATGCTGAGGCTGGCACGTGGTAAACAGATGCTCTGAGCCATCAGGCCCACCGTTAGCTCTGCTGACTTCAGGAGGGAGATGAGCATCTCCTGACAGGTAGGAGAGGCCAGCCCCGTGCAGGATGAGGGGATGGGTAGGAGAGGCACAAAACCTCCGGCCACACAGCTAGGTGCTCAGCAAACACCAGCTGAGCGGGGACCCGGACGACTTTGCCCTTCAAATTGATCCCCTCCAGCAGTTCCCTGTGGGGCTTCAGCCCTTGTCAGCAGTGAGGCCAGGCAGCCAGAGCCTCTGGCCTGGGACCCCCAGTGGAGCCCTTTGGGGTCTCAGATCATGCCATAAACAGTACCAAAGCACCTCCTGGATTGTTCTGCCTGAAGCCTCCTGGGTTGGTGGGTAGTCATGAGGGTGCTCTTCATTATCATCAAGAGCAGGCACAGGGGGACAGGGTCAGACCTGAAGGGTATGAAGAGAATGAGGAAGTTAGGGAAACTGAGTCTCAGCGAGGGAGGGGACCTGTGTGGGCGGGGACTAGAGAAGTGAGGTGAGAAGACCTCACAGAGAGGGCGGAAGGCCCCCACCTAGCACCTCCCTGGCAGCTCCTCCCTCCCAGCTCCCCTGGAAGCAGCAATGGGTTAAAGGGGAACCAGAAAGGAGAGGAGGAAAGCAGTCAGAGAAGAGCCGAGCCACCACCAGGGCCACCCCCAGCCAGCCCCACGGCGCGAGTGTAGGCACACGCACAGTCACACACACGCAGATGTACACTACCGCACGGAGACAAACACATACACAGAGACGCACAAAGACATAAACACAGAGCTATACCCAGTCATGCAGATGCACAAACATCCCAGATACACACAGATATACACAGATTCACATACACACATTCTCAGACACACACACAACACACACACACACACAATCACAGACACACAGAACAACAGTTACAAAGGTACACGCCCAGACACACATATAGACAGACACAGAGGCATGTGTACACGGACACCCAGATGCAGACACAGCTAAACAGAGACACATGCATATGCAGATACGCAGACACAGATTCATATCTGCACATATACATACCATGCACACGTGCACTTACAAAGCCATACACAGACATACACCCGTGCAGACACATGGCAGAGAAGCTCCGTGCTAGAGGGCAGCTGCCAGAACAGGGGGCTCTGTAGCTCCTTCTAGTTCAACTTCCTCCAGCCCCTCTGTGCCAACAATTTGTACAGATCAACCCCTTTACTGCAATGACCAGAACACCTACCAGGTACTGAGCACACCCTGGGCCAGACTCTAACTCCTCACTGATACTGATTAATTTAATCCTCACAATCCCCATGAGGTGGGCACTGAGATTAGCCCTGATTGAGGCTCAGAGAGGGAAATAAACTTGCCCAGGGTTTCACAGTTTGTTTAGCAGCTACTCCAAAGCAGGGTACCAGAAAAATGATGCACAGATACATACAGTGCACATATACATACAGTGCACACATGCACACACAGACCCAGATGTGGACAGACATACACACTGACCACTGCCCCACTCTCCGGGGCACCAGTCTCTTGCTCGGGGATCAGTTCTTCACCTCTGTCATGGCCCTGCCCTGTGAAGCAGCAATAGAATCTGACCTTTCCCAAGCCCAGCTAGGGGGGCAGTGACCTGCCCTTGGTCACAGTGCATGGACAGAACAGGACAGGATGTCTTGGTGTCCTCTCAGCTGGGGCTCAGTGAAGAAGAGTGGCAGGGGAAGTGGGGGTGGGGGCGGAACCCTCAGGCTTGAGCTAGCCTCCGCACCCCAGGCCTCTCCTGCAGCCTCTGCCATGGGCTGCTCTCCTCTACCTGCCCCAGCCCCAGGGCTGTACCTGGCCCTTGGACCTTACCTGACCAGTGTCTCTTCTCTCCACCAGACATTGCCTCAACAAGTGTGTCCTGAGCTTCCTTAATAGTAAGTCAGGTAACTGTTGACAAAACACACTTCCCTCCCGTTATTTCATTTCGGACTGGTGTGTGGTGGGGAGGGAATTCTTCTTTTGATAGGATTGAGTCTGTCTCCACTGAGAGTCCTTGCCCGCAGGGGGTCACACTAACTAAAATATTTATCAAGTCCCCCGTTGGGCTAAAAATGCCAACCACACAGGTATGGAATGTGGAAGACATGGCATAAAAATGCCAGTTGTACGGTGAGGTCTTTGTGGAGCATAATAAGATCCACCAGGGATGTAACTGTTGAAAGAAGGAAAAAAAAAAAAAAAAAGAAAAACCATGAATTTGATGTTAGCTGCATTAATAAAAGTAGAAGTCTCAGAAGGAGGGAGGTGATGGTCTTGTCATACTCTGTGCAGGTCTGGTTTTCCTGGAATGTTGTGTTCAGTTCACTTCTGAGAAACTGAGAGAGGGGGCTGTGAACAGGATGCAAAGGGCTCTGAAAATTCTTTCTGGTGTGGAATAGGTGAGGGTATTGAGGGTTAACTGGAGGGAGAGAGAAAAAGAGAAGAGAGATGAGTTGTTCTGGACATCCCCTGAAGAAGGGATTGTCAGCGACAGGGGTGGGGATCTGCCAGGAGGGAAATTTCACCTTTATAGAAGAAAAGGGATTCTACTGGGGCACAGTGGGGCACAACTGTAATCCTAGCCACTCGGGAGGCTGAGGCAGGAGGATTGCGAGTTCAAGCCAGCCTCAGCAACTTAGTGAGGCTCCAAGCAACTCAGTGAGACCCTGTCTCTAAATAAAATACAAAAAAGGGCTGGCAATGTGGCTCAGTGGTTAAGTGCCCCTGGGTTCAATTCCCCTCTACCAAAAAACAAACAAACAAAACCGGATTCTACAGATGGAATGCTTGGATCTGCTCCCCCACCCACAGATGAGCAAGCTGAGGTTGGGTGCCTGAATGACAGGGATTCCAAGACTTGACCCGACGTTTCACCGCCTTGAGTCAGTGTCTCCCGACTTCTGGCTCTTTCCGGGCCTGGTGCTGACGATGACGACCTGGACATGCCTGCCAGCTCAAGTCCCTGTGTGCTTCATGGCCCCTGCTCACATACCCGTCCCGCTGCTTCCCCCTGCCCCAGGGCCAGGACAGGGTCTTGGGCAGGGGAGATCCACAGGCTTCCGAAGTTGGGGAACCCTTGGTGAGCACCTTGTCTACCCCTCGCCTTACGGAGGGGTAAACTGAGGCAACTGAGGTGAGCTCCCAGGAGGTGGTAGAACCAGGTCTGCGGCCCTGGCTCCTGGCTCCAGCCTGTCAGGTCACCAAAGGACTGAAAATCGGATTCCCCCTTCAGAGGAGGTGTCCAGGAAGAATCGGCCCCACTTCCCCACACCCCATGGCCTTTCTTGTTTGAGATCTGTTCACGTGGACTTCCAAGTGCCTCCTGGAGGCCAGGCAGTCAAGGAGGTCTAGGGACCCGGTGGCTGCTGCACTGGAGGGGATGTGACAGTCTCCTCCTGCCCTATCCCCTTTGGAGTGCTTTTCATTCTCTGACGTCAGCCGGCATGGCGGGAGCCTCCCAGCACTCTGTAGTACAGGACAGGCCCTGCCCGGGCTCCCAGCTCACAGAGCAGTTCCGGCTTGCAGTACACACTCAGGAACCACTTGCCCAGTGAATGGACAGCAGGGGAAACCAATAGGGCACCACCCGCGAGGAATGGAGTAAACAGCCGTCCCCAGCCCGACCCTGGACCTGGGGCGGTGTCTGTTGCTTCTCCTGCATCCTCTCGTTTCATTTCTACAACAGGGCCTGGGAGCCGGCACTGTCCTTAGCCCCATTTTACAGATGGGGAAACCGAGGCCAGAGGTTAAGTAGCTTCTCGCAGCTCTTGTCACCTTCCACCTTGATCACAGACACTCCAGTCCCTGCCTCATGGCCTCCTGTCCTTGCTAGAGTCGTTGAAGGCAGGAGCACAGCTGCCTTCCCTCTGTCCTCTGCACAGTGTCCTGAGGGATGCTGGCCCAGTGGCACCTAAAGGCGTTTATCATGCTCATCTGGATGGAATGGAAACGGGGGAAAGGAAGAGGGCACATGGCAGGCGAGGGAGGATGAGTGGAGGGCCCACCCAGCGGGGACACCCGCCTTCCCACTTGGCATGGCTGCTGGACACCATCCTCAAAGACCATCACCCAGTGCCTCCCGGGTTCCTTATTTGGACTTTGCCTGGGGAAGGCTGAGGACGACCTTCCCAGGCTCTGCTTGTTCCCCCCCAGAGAAGGGGAGCTCTGTATCTACTGGGACCAGCCAAGGAAATCATTTTCTAGTGCTATGTGGTCCAGGGTCCTGATCTTATTTATTTATTTCGTACTGGGGACTGAACCCAGGGTCGCTGAACCACTGAACCACATCCCCAGTCCTTTTTTTTTTTGACATTTTATTTAGAAATAGAGTCTTACTGAGTTGCTTAGGGCCCGCTAAGTTGCTGAGGCTGGCTTTGGACTTGTGATCCTCTTGCCTCAGCCTCTGGGATTGCAGGTGTGTGCTACTGACCCTGGCCCTAGTCTTTATCGGGTGCTTTCTCCATGCCCAGCACACTTAAACTACAGCTGTGAGGAGTAGGGACTATTACTATCCAACTCTTAGTGATGAGGGGACTGAGGGGCAAGGGTCATATGACCTGCCAAATTCTCTCAGCTGGTGACAGAATGCAGAATGTGATTTGAAGCCCAGGGTGTGGCATCAGAGAACATACCCTCCTGGGTTCTACACCAGTGCTATGCACCAAAATATAATGTGATCACATATGTAACTTTAGTTTCTAGCAGTCACACTAAAAGGTTTTATAAAAAGCCAGTGAAATCATTTTTTAATAATGCATTTATTTAAAAACTAAATAACATCATTTCAACATGTAATAAACTTTAAAAAGTTATTCATGAGACATTTTAAACAGTCCTTTATGGACTAAGTCTTGGGAATATGTGTGTATTCTTTATGCACAGCACATCATGATTCCGACTGGCCACAGTTCAAGTGCTTATGTCATATGTGGCTGTGGACAGCACAGTTTCACACCTTATTGCTTTTCAAGGTTCTTACTATGGAATACCCTGGTGCACAAGAAGAACCCAATAAATGTCATCCACTTGTATGATTATTTTTATCACTGGTTGTTGTTGGGCCAGTGAGACGCTGGGTCAAGGTGCCAAGCCCTTGGCATAAGCTGTACACTGATGTCCCTATTCTTAATCCTCCAAGCCAGGAGCTTGATGTCTCCCAGGCTGAGCCGACTCCATGAACCTTTAGTCTGTGGTTTGAGAAGCCCAAGCTTGATTCTCTAAGAGGGGAGGAGAGGCTGATGGAGGCCCCTCATATCCCTGACTGGCCAGCCAGGTGTCACGTGAATCGAGGCCTCCTGGGGAGGCCTCCTATGGCCCATCTGCTCTGGGGTATAGGGGTGACCAGGCCCACAGCTGCAAGGGAGGGGGCAAAGACATCTCCTTCCTAGGTTCCTGCATGCCTTCAGTAAGCAAGGACTTTAACAGGGCAAAAACAAACAATCAGAGAAACAAAAAACTCCACCATCTTTAATACTGATTTTTTTAATGGAAACCTCATGAATTAATAAATGGAGCCTGGATATGGGGTCTGCACTTTCCCCTTCTCTCTAGGGTCCTAGGATGGCCGAGGAGTGTTTGCAAATAGCCAGTGGTGCCCAAAGTCATTTGCCCATGGGAATCACCTAGGAAGTATCGAAGGGTGCCAATGGCCAGATCCTCTTCCCAGAGGTTGTGATTTAACTCATCTGGGTGTGGCTGTGGCTTTGGAACATGTGAAAGATTCTTGGGTGGTTTTAATGTGTGGGCAAGTTTGGAACTATGTGCTAACCCTTGGGGGCACACGCTTAGGTAGCCCTCACAATAGGTGTGATGCAGGTGTGGTCAGAGTTCCCATTACCCATGAGGATCAGCAAGGTAAAGAAACTGGCTCAAGTTCAGACCTCCAGGACAGGAGCCTGCTAGGGAGTCACTGGCCAGGGTTTTAACCAGTGCTGTGCTGATAAACACTACAACGGGTGCTCTAGAGGGAAACAAGGGCCTTGATTTGTGTCATCTGCCCATTTCCATGGTGTAACTACTCCCAACATAGCCTATTTGAAGCTACCAACTGATGTCCCAAGGTGCAGAGGTGGGAAGAGATTTTCTGTGGAGCCAGCATGGTAGCGCCAGTCCTATCAGGTGTGTAGGAGAAATGGTTAGGAATTTTCTGGATTTTTTATCTAGAATCATTTAGCTAATGAAATATTTGAGAATCCCAATATATACAACAGATAAAATACGGCACCAGCAAAAGTTTCAGTTCATACTATCCTGCTGTGTTTCCAATGGGGTTACCTCCCATTTGAGTCCATAGGGCAGGGCAAGGGTGGCTGGGAATAGCTCAGAGTCAGGGGTCTTATGCTTCATGCCCACCCTTGACTTTCACCAGACACCTGGACTTGGACAAATACCTCCCATCTGGGCCTCCATTTCCTCCTTGGCCAGGAGCAGATGAGACGGCATGTAGGACCCCTGGGTGTGTTTTCCCAGGCTGGCCTTGGACCTGCCACAACCCACCAGACCCCAGTTAGCCTCAGGTCTGTATTTATAGCCATGACTTCAGTTTCTCCAGTTCTGTTGAAGCTGGTTCCCTAGCCCATGTATTTATAAACCCAGCAGGGCAGAAATAGATGTGACGTGCATGGGACTTAGCTGATTTGTGAGTAGACTGGATTCCGTGAGTCCATTTGGATCGGGCTCGAGTCCTCAGGTGCCAGGTTCCACAGGCAATCCTGAGGTGGAAGAGGAGTTTAAGATTCAAGGCCAGCCCTGTGATTGTATGGTGGGGGTCACAGTGAGCCAGGAATGGAGGGATGTGGACAAAGTCGTAGAAGGTGTGGCAGAGTCATGCCAAAGTGAGGTGTTCTTTGTGCCGTGTGAGGTGGCCACTCTCTGAACCCTGGGTGGACCCCCAGTGACCGCCCCTTGTCCTAGGCACTCTTCAGGTTCCAGCTTGGTCATTTCCTTGCTCTGGATAGGGGCTAAGTCTCACCTCCCTGAGAGTCTGTTTCTTCATCTGTTAATTGGGAATAGCAGTAGGTAATCCCAGAACACTCCTGTGAGGAATAAACAGGACCACATTTGACACTGTGCATGGGTACAGTGCCCAGCACACGGTCATGTTCAACAGGTGGCAGCTCTCATCCTCACTGTGTCTGAGCCATCTCTTCACCAAAGTCATTACAATGACAATCTTGGCATCTTGTTGAGCACTTACTTAACTTTCCCAGTGACGTACAATGCCATTCTTCAGGAGATGCCCTATCAATTTAATGAATTTGGAAGAGAATATTCTTAAGGAAAAAAATGCTAATATGTAAAATGATATGTTTATATACAGATTGCAAAAAAAAAAAAAAAATCGTGTCCTAAATGGTCAGCATAGTCATAGTGGAACAAGGAGGTTCTATAGTGGCAAGTAATTGTATAATCAGCATAGTAGCTAAAGAAATACACCTCCTGAGGATTTGCAGGGCTTATGTTTCTGAGTTTGCTACCTAATATTGATTTTATGTTTTTTACAGTTGCATATGATAATTTAACATAATAGTGAACTTGAAATACATATGCCAAGCAAAGCCCAGAAAGGCATCTGTGGAGGTTTCTCACGGTTTCCTCTATGGTAGTGATCCACAGCACCCCCCACCCTCCCACCCCTGGTCTTTTTTCCTGCTTAATTATTTTTCCATGCCATTTAGCACCATCTGATATGCTTTCTTATTTATTTATTATCTGTTCATCCCAACTAACATGTGAGCTTCACGTGGGCAGGGTTTCTTTTTCTTTTGTTCACTGTGTACTGCCAGCGCTGAAAATAGCAACGGCATATAGCAGGCGTTCAGTGAGTGCGTGCTGAGTGAACGAGGGAATAAATGAATGATTGAGTCCCCGTGCTGCCAAGAGGGCATCTGACATTCACTGAGATGAAGTGACTCATCCAAAGTTGCTCAGCTATCTCGAGGCTGAACTGAGCCTGGCTGACACTCACAGCTCCTGAGCCCACCAAGAGGGCTAGCTGGAAGTTCTGGGCCCCTCAAGGCACCCTTGTGCCACCCTCCTGCTGCTCCCTGAGCTCTCCAAGCTTCACAGACTTCCCATCCAACACCAGCCCCTTTTGCTTCAGGAAGTGGACAGGAACAGAGAGAAGAAGGAAGAAGAGGAGAGGTCACAGCAGGCTGGGCTGCCAAATGCTGTTGAAGGCTGCTGAGACAGAAGGGGAGAGCACAGCACCCCTCAGTTCATCCTGCAGGATGAGGAGTAGGGTTGGCAAGGTGGGGTCACCCCTTGCATATCCCTCTTGAACTGAAATCACCCATTGGAAGACAGTGGGACAGGGCAGGTGCGGGGAGGAGTCAGGAGCAGCAGCAACCCTGGCTGCCCCTGCTCCCGCCAGCCACAGGGCCAAGGCCTTTTCCAACTGGAGAGACAGAGGCCCAGTGACAGGAGGTGACTCTTCCAAGAATGCACAGCAAGGTAGTGGCAGAGGCTGAACCCCCTCCTGCCTGGCAGTTCTGGTGTGAGCAAGGGCTTGGAATTCGTACCTTGGGTGCCATTGGAAGGAAGCCCCTGCCCCGCCTCCCATACTTCCCTGGGGAGAGAAAAAGGGAACGTCCTCTCAGCTTAGAATCTTGAGGAAGGCTCAAGCTCTCTTTCTGGTGGCAGGGACAACTGGACAGGCCAGACACTGCTCCTCGCACAACCTCAGGCTAAAGCTGCTGCTGGCAGTGGGGGGAAGGCAGGTGCTCCCTGAGCCATCTGAACCTCTTCTGAGCTACCCCATTCCCTGGGACAATCATTTTGACCATGGGATACATAAACAGCTGCCCCCTGGGTCCAAACACATTCCTTGTTTCACTTAATAAGTGCCTACAATGTGCCAGACCATGTACCAGGCTTTGGAGGGAATCCTCCCTCCCTCCTTCCCTCTCTTCCGTCCTTCCATCTTCCCCTCCTTCCGCTCATTCATCCATCCTTTCTTTCATTCATTCATTCAGTAACAACTTCTGTGGCTGGGATAATACAGGCTTGTAGATAAAAGTGATATTTGGAGCCGGATAATCAGGATCAGGATGTGAAGCCTGACTTGGCCGCTTGCTCCCTGGGTGAGCTTGGCAGGTCTGGAATCTTGACTTCCTTATCTGTAGAATGGGGATAATAATAGCACCTTCCTTCCAGGCTCGTGATGAGGATCAGATGAGTTCACGCATACTCAGTGTCTGGAATAGCACCTGACATAATACACACTTCATGACCATCAGCTATTATCATCGTTATTGTTTTACGTGCCTGGCACCGTGCCAGCTGCTGAGGAGCTTTCTCAAAATTCTCCTCTCCCAGGAAACCCTGCACACCAGCCCTTGCTTCAGCCTCCTGCCATCTGCTACAGCCTCACTGCTGTCAGAACCAACCCATGGGACGGGCCTTGCCCAGTTCCCCAATCCTACAATGCTCTTCCCGAGGTCGTCTCTTGGGCCAGCAGGAGAGAGTCCGGGTCACTGAAGTCTGTCATGATCTGGCCCCCTTCTCCCTCAATCCTAATTCATTCTTTCAAACATGCAGCTGCCTCAGTCTATCCAAGCCTGTGTGTTCTCTGGATTTATGCCCAGTGGCCCTACCTTCTTGTTTCCTCTGGGCCTTGGTTGGTATTCTTCCTAAGGAAACCCTCCTTCATTCCCCTCAATCAAGAATAACGAGATTTGCCTTTAAATTCACATTTCCCTTTTTGGCAACTTGACTTTATTCTGTGAGCAGTGGGGAGCCATGGAATGCTCTTGAGCAGGTGAGCAACACATTCTGAGCTGCACTTTGGGAAAATGGGTTTGCCTTTATAATAGTATAGAGACGAGGAAGAAACTGCAGGTGGAGGGAGGTCAGGTAGGGAGACTTCTGGCAGAAGGGACTTTGAAGAACTGAGTTGTCTAGTCTTCCTGGACTACTTCTCTCCTCTCAGCCTACTTTTGTCTTCTACATGTGGAATCAGATGCTGTGATTTCCCTAGCATGACCCAGCGAGGCAATGGGAGAGATAAAACAAGGACTCTATGTCCTGACCCCTGTCATGTACCTACATGTGCCCTGATACTCTGAGTCCCTCTCTCCCTTTGGCTTCCTCTGCAGCCACATGCTCTTCAGGCCTGTGGGGACTCTGAGGGAGGCGGGACCTTGCCTTGTGCAGCCTGTGCATCAAGGAGCAGTTTCCCAGGCGCCCACAGAGCCCAGCAGGTGAGCACACAGCAGTGCCTTCTCACTCCCTGCCAGGTGCCGCAATGAGCCTATGTTTTCTCTATTAATCCCTGCAACAACCCTGGGAAGCAGGCCCAATTTTAAACCCTATTTTGCAGAGAGACTGTAGCTCAGAAAAATAAGGCACTTGCCCAGGATCAGGCAGCCACCGGATGGTGGAGTTAGAATTAGAACCTGGGTCTGACTCTAAGCAGTGTCTTTCCCCCACTCCAAAAGGAGCAGTGGAAAGAATGTGAGGGTCCCAGGCCACAATCCCTGGACCCACCCATCCACAAGCCAACAACAGAAGGAGCCCCAGAATGTCCGGTCAGGCCCTCAGACCAAGCGGCATCTGATGCTCAACTGGGCCTCTTGCACTGGAACATGGGTTCCAGAGCCATGCCTTATATAACCTGGGCTCAGAGTTCCCCTCTGAGATGAGAGCAGCAGCTCCATGACTCTACCAGCCCTGATTGCCAAAGTTCAGGAGTTTTAGAGTCCAAGGTCAGATGAGAGGTATGCAGGTGGGTAGAAATGGAATCAGGCTTGGAAGGCCGCTCTCCCATTTCTGCCAAGGTCAGAGGTGGTCCTCTCCTGCCCACTGAGGAGACTGCTTCCCACAGATGGGCCTGCCATCCGAGCTCAGCAGCCTTAGGAGCCATGGGGGTCCCTGGAGACAGAATTCACAGCCAGAGAGAGCAGCGGGTAGGAGCACAGATTCCAGCGAACTTGAGTCACACACCCCGCTTTACCCCTGGCCCCCATGGTTTCCTCTCTGTACCTCAGTTTCCTCACCTGTAGACAGTGCTCATCCACCTGCCTCACAGGAGTACAAGGTCTGGGGCTGGCCCAGCACCTTGCAGATGCTTGGAAGTGGCAGTTACCATTATCACTGAGTCCTGGGCACCAAGGGTGGATGTTCCTGGGCTCAGGCCCGTGGAGGGCCTGCCCACACCCGCCAGCAGGGTTGGGAGTCCTCCCACCATGGGAGGGAGGCTTGAATTGGAGTGCTCCTGCCAACCCCTCCCTCCTGGCTTGGCAGCCTGAAGACGACGCCAGCCAAAAATATTTGTGTGGGTGGCGGAAAGTTAACTTTTCCGCCTCTCTCTTCTTTCCTGGAAACCGTGGCCACTGTCAAATGCAGCAAAACAGAAGCAGGGATAGAGTGAGGCGAGGCCCCTGCAGGGAGCTGGAGAGCCCTGCCCCCTCCCCTCACCCACTCCCTCTGCCTCCTGCCATCTGGCTCTGGTGGTGATGGGGGTGGGTGACTCCAGAGCTTAGAATCATGGGATCCTGCAACACCAGAGCCCAGGGCCCCTCCAGCACCGTCTGTCTCAACCCCAAATTGTGCCCTTGGGGAAACTGACTCCAGAGTGCAAGGCCATCTGCCCAAGATCACACAGCCACTTAGGTCTCTTCAGAAATCTCCCAGCCCTTCAAGAGAGGTTAAGATCTTCGAGATGTGTGGCAGCAGCTGGTGAGTGAGAGTGCTCCAGGAGAGGACTGCGGGCCTGCTGCCATCTCCTCTGTCCCTGGCTCCAGACTTACCGTCAGGGTGACACAACTAGGCTCCAGTGCCAGCCCTGTCCCTCAATGGCTGTGTTGCTTTACCTGTCTGAGCCTCAACCTCCTCACCTCTGAGATGAGGTAATAATACAGTGCCTGTCTTCCAGGCTTGTGAGAATTCACGGCAATAACCTAAGTGTGTAACCCGGGATGGGGATGTGTTCAGTACTGGGAGCTTCCCTGCTTCCCCAGCACAGGCTGTCTGCTTCCTCCTGATTCCTGCTGTAGCGGCTGCTCTAACAGGTGCCTGGTTATCTTTCTGACTGACGTATATTTGCCTTTCCCCTGGTTGGCTCTGATTTGCCCTAGGGCCTGGTAATGCACTTATCTCCCCGCCTGCCTACCATGCTTTCCTGGCACAGTCCCAACCAGCAGCCAACGCCTCCACCCAGCCTGCTGCGGTGGGCGGGGGCTCCTGACCTCTGCTCAGGGACGAGGGTCGGTCCAGTTCCTGAGGTCATTCACGTCCACAGACTTTCATGGCATGTGGCTCTCTCCCCATTTTCCAACAGGATACATGAGATCCAGAGTCCACACAGCTAAACCATGGGGTCCTGCTCATTCCAAGGCTTCCTTCCAAGCACAATCGACCCTGAGCCCTGTCTTAAGTGTTACCTGTTCAACCTAGGGGATCTCGCCTGCCTCCGCTCTGTGCCTCCACAAATGCTTTCCAAACCTTCCATCCCAGTCTGGAACTCTCCCTGATCCGTGAACCCACTGCTCACCTTCCCTGGAAATTAAAAAAAAATCTCATCTCCCTGTTCCACTGAACACCAGCTCCTTCCCATGTTCCACTGAACACCAGCTCCTTCCCGTGTATTCCTGATCTCTATTAACAAAATCACTCTGTCACCAGAGCTGGGGACCTGCACTGTATCCGGGACTCCTCCCCCTTCCTCCACACCCACTCTCCATCTGCTTCCAGCCCCGGCCAATTCTTCCGCCCAAGTACCTCTCCCATCCATCCCTTCAGGAAGCCTATGTCCCTTCTCTGCTGACTCTCATCACTCTTAACATTTATAAATAATCGTACTATTATTATTATTGTCCTTATTATCATTCACAGCTCTTCCCACCAGATTCTAAGGCTCATGAGCCCGAGTACCATATCTTCTTTATCCTCACTATATCCCCACGAATTTTTATGGTATCTGAAATAGAATAAGAGCTTAAGAACTTTTTGTGGAATGAGAGAATAGCCAAAATGTACAAAGATATGCCTTAGAAACTGTGCTCAGTCCTCTGCATACATTTTCTCATTTAAACCTCACTGTAACACTGAGGCAGTTTAACCCTCAATGTGACCCTGGAGAGATAGCTTAAGTATCCTTTATCTGAAAAACTTGGAACCAGTAGCATTTCCGCTATTTTCAGATTTTGGAATATTTGCATATAAATAATGAGACATCTTGGGGAGGGGACCCAAGCCTAAAACTGAAATTCATTTTTGTTTCATATACACATGTAGCCTGAATAAGATTTTACACAATACTTTTAGTGTGCCTATGTTTTGACTGTGACCCCCACATGAGGTCAGGTGTGGAATATGAACTTGTGGTATCCTGTTTCCCCCACCCCCGCCCCCCACCAAAAGTTTTATTTTTTTGGAATGTTTGGGATTTTGAATTTCCAGATTAGGGATGATCAACCTATATTACAATACCCATTTTAAAGGTGGAGAAGTGGAAGTTCAGAGACCATCACAAGTCAAACTCAGATCCTGAGCATATAAGCACATCATGGTGCACCGCCTTGGTTAGCTGTTTGCTACTGGGACAAATACCTGAGAAAACTGAAGGAGGGAAGTTTTATTTTGGTTCATGGTTTTAGAGGTTTCAGTCCATGATCAGCTGGTCTTATTGCTCTGGGCCTGTGTTAAGACATCTGGAACATTATGCCAGAAAGTGTATGGTGGAGCAGAACTGCTGACCTCCAGGAGGTCAGAAAGGAGAGAGAGAGAAAGAGAGAGAGAAAAAGGGTATGGGAAAGAGTCCTCGAGAGCACAGCCTCAAGGAACCCACTCCCTTCTTCTAGGTACAGTTTCCACTACTTCCCAATAATACCATCCAATCATAAATCCATCAAGGTTTCAACCACAGATGAGATCAGAGCTCTCACTTCCCCAAAGTCCCACTTCTGAACATTGCTGCATTGGGAACCAGGTGCAGAGGTGCACATCTGTAATCCCAGTCTCTTGGGAGGCTGAGGTGGCTTGCCAGTTTGAGGCCAGCCTCAGCAATTTAGTGAGACTCAGTCTTAAAATAAGAAGAGCTGGGGATGTAGTTCAGTGATACAGCACCCCTGGGTTTTCAATTCCCAGTACAAAAAAAAAAAAAAAAAGAATATTGCTGTGCTGGAGACCAAGCCTTCAACACATGAACCCTTGAGGGACATTCCAATTTCAACCATAAAACTGTCCCCTGTCTCTTACCCTCACCTGCTGTTCCTGTGATTCCTGAGGTGTATATACTTTTGGTGGGACATGAAAGAATTTTTTCTTGGTGGTGCCCAGATAAATATTTTTAAATAACTAGGTTTTTATTTAATGTGAATCGGGGTGGGGGGGAAGTGACTTAGCTCAATATACTTGTGGTCCCTCTGTAATTATTGCTTAAGAAAGTCTAAAGTAATAGAAGTAAATTATTTAAAGTCTATCAAAGGAAAATATTAAGTCAACAGAGTGTCAGGTAGCACAAATAGATGGTGTCGATCTAGGATGCTGAATGATGGAGGCTTAGGCAACCCTTCCCCGTGCACATGTGAGGCCCGTACCCTGAAACCTAGTCAGTTTTCTGGCCCACCCGCAGATGGACAGGTCTCAGAAATTCAGCCCAAAACACTTGATGAGCTGTCTCATGTGCCGTTCCTTTTCTCTTTGTACAGATAGATCTTCTTGAAGGGACCTCCCACTCCAGAGGTCAAGAAGGGTTAAGAAGAAGGTATTGGGGGCCCGTCTCCTCATCCAGCCCAGAAAGGACTTACCTTACTTCTCGGCTGGACCTCGCCCCCAACTCTCTGAAGGTGGATCTGCAGAGAGCCTGAGGACGCCCCCAAGAGGAGCCAAGAGCAGTGCTCACTCAGGCTGCCCCAGCCTAAGGCCAGTGCCCACTCCTCTGCATCATCAGGACAGGCAGCCTCATGCTGGGCCCTCACTTCCCTCCACAGCCCCTCGGGCCTGGAGAAGAGAGGCCAACCCCCTGCACCTTCCAGATCCCTGATGGGAGCTACAGGTGCCTGGCGCTGGAGGCCGAGGAAAGCAGCAGTGAGGAGGGCCTGCAGGGAGAGGTGGGGCCCATGGACCTGGGAGAGAACAAGGTGGCCAGCAGCAGCAGCGGCAGCAGCAACTCTGCCTGGAGAGCCACCCAAAAGCTGCCACAGCTGCCCAGAGCCCTGGGCATCCAGCCACCCAGATGTTCCAGGGAAGCACCAGGGGGGTCCCTGCATGACAACAGGACCAACCAGGACTGGAATGTGGTGAAGGCCCAGCAGGTGATGACAGCCAGCCCCAGCCCCAGCCCCAGCCCCAGCCCCAGCCCTGGGCCCAGGGTGGCCCAGAAACCAGGTAAGCTTGCATTCCTTCTCCCTAGAGGTCCTCCAGCAGGGGTTCTTCAGCATATTTTCCCATGAAACATGGCGATCTGTCGCAGTCCCTCAACCATGCCCAGATTAGCAGCTGTGGAGAGAGAGAAGCAGCTGTGAGTTACGGGCAGGTCCAGCTGCACCCTGTCTAACTTCACTTCTTTCTCTGCCAAAGAGGGCACGTGATCAGGCAATGGAAGAAAGCCACGTTATCGTCATTATCATCCTTGAATGGAAAAAGGTCCATTTCTCAGTCTCATCTTCCCTTTAATGATTAGGTAATGAATGACCATGAAAGTTCCAATCATTCAATGGGGCAGGACCCCTCATTAAATGAAGAGAGTTCTGGTCACATGGGGATACCGGGGGTACAGACAGGACAAAACAGACATGGTCACTGCGCCCAAGCTTGCCACTGAAGTCTTTTATCTAATCCAGCCTCAATGGGGAAATAGACCAAGAGTGAGCGAGAGACTGCTGGAGGTCACTTGGCATATTAGTGACTGAGCTGGGTCCATATTCCTCACCTAGGCCTTGCTTTCCCATCTGTTAGAGATGACAAAGGAGAAGCTATGTCACCTGGGCTGCAGCAGGATCCAGTGACAGCACGTGGGGAGCACTCCACGTGTGGCACGGAGGAAGGAAGGCCTGAGGGTCATTTTCTCTGCAGGCACTGGAGTTTGCAGAGCAGGGCGGGGCAGGGAAACCCACGCTGAATCACCTCCACCACTGGGCCCATGGAAACCTGAAGTGGGTCCAGATGGGGAGGACGTGAGCGGGGCCATGCTCAGCTCAGGCAGGAGCTGCTGCCAGGAGATCTCAGGGGTGCAGGGCGTGTGGGGGACATAGTCCTGGGAGGGCTCGTGCGTCAGGAAACTGAAGGAACACTTCATTTCTCTGCAGGCGTTTCTGACGCCCAGGCTGGCATCTCACCAGCCTTCCCGCCTACTCTACTCTCTGAAATAATTCTCTCCAGTCTCTGATCACCCCCATGAACACAGTTCCCACCCAGGCTTGGGACACACGGAGCTGGGCAGGAGTAAAGAGGGGCCTTCAGTGCCTCTGAGGCAGGAAGAGGGCTCCAGGGAGACTCACCAGAATTAAATTTGGAGGTGGGCCTTCATTCCAGAGTCAGTCCAAATCTGGGGCCCCTGGAGCCTGAAAATCCAGGATCTACTGCCTCCCCTCACATAGATCAGAGCTCAGAGTCTGGACCCAATGCTCACTGGCCAAACCCTAGGAAGTCCCTTCCCCTTGGTGACCTTCAGTTTTTTCATCTGTGAAAGTAAAATAAAACTAGGAGTGTCCTATCTACCTCATAAAGCTGTTGGGAGGTTACAATGATCTTAGATGTGGCAAAGTTTTGGAAATTTTACAATCATCTGAATAGGTATGTGGGGACTCTGATAACAATTGAAATGATTATCATCAACTCAACCATTAGACTATTTGCCGAGGCTTCTTGTGCCAAGCCCACTGTATTATTTCATTCAGTCAGGTGGCAGTGCCCCGGGGGTGTAGTGTTATCTCCATTATACAGATGAAAAGACTGAGGCTCAGAGAATGTAAGTGATTTGTCCGAGATGCGGGGCTAGCGAGCTGCTAGGACATGTTTCAACCACAGTGTTGTGAATACGGGCATGTGCTCATAGCCGTCACTCTGCTCTGGAATTGTATGCGCTGTCCGTGGATACCTGGAGTGGAAAAGCATGGGTAGAGAGGAGAGAAGAAAGAATTACCTTAAATGTAACCCACTGGTATCGCACACCAAGCTAGGTCATTCTTCTTGTCTTGTAGAGCCTTTCAAGGCTGGTAGTATTCTCTCCACTTTACAGGTGAAGAAACTGAGGCTCAGAGATTCAAGTCACTTGCCCAAGGCAATGCAGTACCAGCACTGAGACTATGGTGGTGTTCTTTGCCTTGAACAGTCTGGTTCATTTTTTCCTTTAATGTCCAATCCACTGGTCACCTAGTTCTAGTATGAATATTTCTAGGGACAAAGGGGACAAGAATGACCTCAGGAGGATAGAATGGGTAGATTTCTCAGAGGTGGAGACAGGAAGGAAGCTGGGTCATGCAGGAGAGACAAAATCCGGGTGGTCTTGGGTCACAGCCCATACTGGACTTTCTGTTCCCTGGGGAAAGGGTGTGGCCAGAGTCCCTTCCCTCTGCCTGAAGAGCTGCAGAGGAGCCTGTGGGACTGCCAGGTTATTAGTGGATTAGGGCTTCCTTTTAAAGCTTCCTCCTTTATTGCCAAAGGATTATAAGCATCTTCAGACAATTACACCCATTCTTCCGCAATTATACCTGCCTCTTGGAGGGTTCCCTGGTGGTTTTTAAGTACAGGCAGGGCATCTTCTGCAGAGATCTTCACTTGGAGTTAGTGGGCACTGGTACCATTTCTCCAAGGTCTGAGTACCAGCTAGTAGGCTGTAAGGGGAGGGATTGCCGACAGCTGAGGTGGGCAGCAGCCTGAAGCTCAAGTGTCTTGTCACCAGTTGCTGCCAACTTAGGAGCATATATGTGGGAAGGAAAGTGTAATATAGGGCTCACGATCAGGTCTCAGCCAAACTAGTTGTTCCACAGCTCACCAAGAAAGCCTCATGCTGTAACCATCCTCTCCACAGTCTCATCTGGTTATAACTGGGCTCATGGAGATTATCACTGCAGATGGAGGCTCTGAAGCTCAGGGACAATGATCAACTTGTCCAAAGTCACATAGTAAATTGGTGGCAAAGCTAATGGCTGGAACCGGTGGCTTCTACCTCACTGAACAGTGCCTGTTCAGTTGCCAGGCACTGTGCTAGATGCTTCATATGGACTACTTCATTTCATGCTCTAAATAACCCTATGAAGTTCATACTTTTCTTATCTCTGTTTTACAGATGAGGAAACTAAGGCAAAAGTCTCACAGCCTGTGGGTGGAGAAACCGAGATTTGAACCCTGAGAGGTTTGGCCCCATGCTTTTAAACACCCTCTCTGCTGCCTCGTCTCCATGGAGACGAGGCAGCAGGCCGTGTTCTTCCACCCACCTGGGGCTGGTAAAAGGTTGTTCAGGCTCTGGGAGTAGGTGGGGGGATTCGGACAAACCACATTCTCTCCCTTTCAGATGCACTGGGGGTGGGGTACTGGGACCCACTGCCAATCCAGCCTCTCCCTTGCCAGTGACCTTTTTGTTATTGGGGTAGGGGTATCTAGAGGTCTCTCCAACTGTAGTAGATACTGTTCTGAGCCTCAGGATGGTCTTGGGGTGATAGTAGGGGTCTAGGTTGTCAGATGAGCCATGCTCCTGGCTGCATTGATTTTGATTAAACAGAAGAGCCTGCACCCAGGCTAAGAGCAGACAGTAGCCACTGGGCCAAGGACAAGGCCCCTGCTTCTCAGGCTTGTGGGAGAGAGGACAGCCAGAACAGAAGTCTGAGCAGGAAGCTGCCCACTGCCCTTTCCACACCCCACACCACAGTGGCTGTATCAAAATACCTCACTGTGCACTCACACACAAGCATCCATAAACACATGTATATAACCATGATGTATACTACATCATGTTCTCATGCGAACAGTTACACATGTATGGATTTACATATCTGCACACACGGATACCCTCAGACACACATCTGGGCAATGGGGAGACACTGGCACACACCCTCCTGAAGGCCCTGTCACCCATCATGCCTGTCACATGTGGACATGTGCTTTAGATTTGCTTAGAGTTACAGTGCCACCTGAAAACACATAGCAGACATGTGCCCATTTTCTCCTACCAGCGCAGATGCAGGTTAAAGCTTGTTCTTTTCTATGTTCTTTTGCTGCACACCTACACTTTGAACGCTCTCTTGCATTCCCGTTCTCTCCTACAGGCACATCCCCTCTTGCACACCCACTGTCACACACCCACATACAGACAGAACCACTTTCTCTCCTTCTTTCTTTTCCCCATCTCTTTCTTTTTCATACCCACCCACACAGTAATCCCAGCCTCTGTCTCTCTTTCCCTCTCACCCACACAGTTTGTTTCCTGGTTTCCCACAGGCTGGGCTGCAACCACTTCTCCAGCACAGGCACTCTCAGGGTAAGCAATACCCTGCCTGGTGCCAATCTCCTCCCCCCCCCACCCCCCCGCCCCACTCCAGCAAAACAGGACCAGTGGCTATAGGGTCAGAGGAATTCTGAGGCCCTTGAGGCCAGGCAGTGGGATGGGAGTGGCCAGAGAGTTTGTCTCCTCAGTCACCTGACCTCCTACACTCTGAGCCTGCCCACTGTGGACAGGGAACAACCAAGACCCCAACTCCTGTAGGTCTGTGTTTCAGAAAACCTTGAGTGGGGTGGGCTTATATCAGCACACTTCTAACTTCCCTTTTGCAGAAATCTAAATAGAGCTCTTGATACAGAAGACAGATGAAAGTGCAATCACCTTGGTTCAAGGGGTGGGAAACCCAGGGAAACCTTGTGAAAACCCAGTTCAACATTTTGTTGTTGTTGTTGTTGTTGTTTTTATGCTGGAGATCAAATCCAGGGCCTTACACATGCTAGGCAAACACTCTACCACTGAGCTACAACCTCAGCCCTTCCTATTTTATTTTGAGATAGGGTCTTGCTAAGTTGCTGAGGCTGGCCTTGAACTTTTCATCCTCCTGCCTCAGCGTCCAGAGTAACTGGGATTGCAGGTGTGCACCGCTGTGCTCTGCTCAGGTCAACATTTTTCCAAGTGTAGTCCTGCTTCAAAATTTTTGGGAGCTGTGGAGGGTGATTGTTTAGTCTTGTTTCCAAGTCCACCAAACCCTCCCCATGGGAGGGGGACTGGAATGTGGGAATATGGGCTTTTAATAGCATCCCCAGGGTGACTCTGAAGCAGACTGACCACTGTCACAAGACTGCAGAGCTCCATGTGAATGCCATTCCCTTCAAGGAAAAGATGGGGAACCAAAGCCCCACAGAGGCATCTCAGCACCCATGCCCCTGTTGCTGACCCACTAGTCTGGGAACAGCGTCTGGCTGATGGTGAGATGGCAAACCTCCTCAGCTCCCATTTGCCTAATCCTACCAGGGTAAAGAGTCCTTTCGATTTTAAGGCTGAGATGAAGGTGGGTGATGGCCCTGAAGGGGACTTTTTCGGGACGGGAGATGGTGTCACTGGTGCCGCACAGAATCACAAAGAAAGATTTAAGGGAGGGGGACTAATGGGAAGGACAAAGAAAAGAGGGGGAAATGAGACGACCAAGCACATCAGGTCAGAAAGAAAATTGAATTTGGGGACAGACGGACAGACCTAGAGATAGAGAAAATGATGAGGAAATGGGAGAGACAGGCAACCAGGCAGCAGAGAGGGAGTCAGAGCGAGAGGAAAAAGGGAGAGAAAGGGGGACCCGCCTGGAGACAGGAGGCCGAGCCAGCGGAGGGGGGAGTCGTACCCCTGAGGGCGGGGCGGGCGGGAGGGGCGGCGCTAGGGCCCCGGGGAGCGGGCGGCTGGAGAGCCGCGGACCCGCCCGCCCCGCTCGCATCTCCCGGCTTCGGTCCCGAGCAGCCCTCCCGGCGGCGGCGGCGGTGGCGGAGGCAAGGAGGGGGCTTCGGGCGCGAAGCCGGCGCCTAGCGCGGGGCGGGGTAGCGGGGACCTCGGGGCGGGGCGCGCTGACGGACGCGGCCAGGTGTGCCGAGGCGGCGGCGCCCGGGAGCTCGGGGACCGCGCGCAGCGGCTGGAGGTGAGTGAGGGGCTCTGGCGTGGCAGGGGTGCGGGCGCCGGGCGCCTCGCCCTTCCCACCTGCGCAGTTGCTGGCACCGCGTTGGGAGCGGTGGCACATCTGGGCTCCAGTCGCCGCACGCAGGGTCACCTTGGCCAACTTGCTCCTCCACTCTGGGCCTCAGTTTCTCCACCTGTACGCTGAGGTTGGAGAGATCTCCGGCTCTCCCGCAACCCCGGAGCCGGAGGACGCCCTGACCACGGGAAGCTGTTCTCTGGGTTGCGGGGGCTCCAGCCCTCGCGCCCCTCTCCGCCAGCGGATCGGGGGTCAAGGCAGCCCCGGGCTCACGAACGGGCAAGCCGCCCGGGGTCTGCGACCCACGGGCGCTCTGGGAAAGTGGGGCTACTTTGACCCAGGGAAACCGCGGGTGGGGCGCGGCCCGGGTGGACCAACATGGGCGCCCGTGGGGCAGCGGAACGGCCTGCGCTGGGCCTGCACCCCCGCCTCCCGCGGGCGGGGCCGCCGGGTACCGGGATCTGCCTTCAGCGCGGGGACGCAGGACGCCAAACCGCTACGCCACCGACCACCCGGCCGGCGCCTCACCTGGGGAAATCACGGGCTTTCCGGAGTGCCCTCCGGCTGAGGGAAACTCCTGGGCCTTCCACATCAAATTTTTACAACACCCCTGGGATTGCCCCATTTGCTCTGAGAATCGGGGCCCCAAAGGTGAAGTGAGTGGAGTTAGGGTGGGGCTCCTTTCAAACCTCAGCGCTGTTGAATAGGCGGTGGGAGAGCATCATTCACTGTCCTGGCAAGGTCTCTGAGGAATTTGGGGAAAGGTCTATTTTCATCTCCCCAAACTACTCCCAAGTTATATGCTTATTTGGGATGGGGACAGGGACCCCCCCCCCCCCCCCCCGGGTTCCATGTCTGAATTTTCTAGAAGGGACAAGAACTGAGTGGAAAGCAGCATGTGTCCCATTCCCCACTTCCACCCTATCCTGATTGGCAGGTGGCAGTGGAACAAACCATTTGCCGCATGATCTTGGAGTAAGCCCCTTGCTCTCTGGGACTCCCAGTGGGAGTGTTGGCCGGATGGTCACTGAGGGGCCCCTGTGCTGGTGGTTGTAGAACAGTCAGAGGTGCTCCAACCTTGTCCTGTTGGAAAGTGGAGGGTGAGATAGGATGCTAATCAGGGGAAAGAGGGTACACTGGGGAAAGGCCCCGTCACCAACCCTGGGCCTGACCCCCATCCAGTCTCAAGGGCCAGAGGCACAAACTGACACTAATGGTTCACTCCTGCCACTACTTACCTTATTGCTTTGGGAAGAGATGAGACCCCCTCAAGAGAGTTGGAAATGCCCTGTTTGCTTGCTAGGGGCATCTGCTTCCTTGTTCTCTGTATGAGATCTTGGGATGGTTCTTTCTCTCTGGTCCTGTTTTTCTATCTGTAAAAGAGGATGAACTAGGATCAGTCAAGTTTGATATTCGAAGAACTTCTCACACATAAATCATTGCTGCTGTGTCACCCTGGCTTGCAGCCCCACCTTTTAGGTCTGCTCCCACTTTGCAAACCATCAGCCAGCCCCATGACCCCCACCCCCATTTGAACTAAGTTGTGATTTTTCAGTCACAGCATTTACATAGTTAAAATAAGGTCTTGAACTTCTCCCCCTTGTCAGCTATTGCCCTTCTCTGTTCTTTCCCTAAAGTGTGGGGACGGGGAGCACAAACCTGTGGCATTCTGGTGCTTGGTTCCTGGCTAGCTTCTTCAGTCATTTTACCTAGTCTCCAGTTTTCCTGTCAGGGAGACTGAGACCAAGAAGGGTAAGCTATTTGCCCAGGGTGATTCTGTGGGTAGAAGGCAGCAGAGCCCTCTCTCCTTGGGAAAGAGCAACTCCTTGATATGTGGGAGGGCACAAGTGACAGTGAAGCATCTGGAGGGAGGAGAGAAGCACAGGAGGAGCCTTCCCTCCATCTCCCCTCCACCCCTAGTCATGTTGATCTCCGGTTGATGGGTGTCTCCCTGAGCTCCCTTCGTAGCTCCAGGAGGCAGACTGCGTGTGGTCAGTGGATTCCCTCCCGCTGCCAGGGATGCCTTCCCACGAGGATCAGCACACCTCCAGCCCCAGGGTTCTGGCCCCCCGGAGGCACCTTTTCCTTCAGGGCAGCTCCCAACCTTCCAGACATGAGCTCATTGGAGCCGCTGATGCCAGGAAGGGAGGGACGAGGGACAGAGGGGAAGCAGGCAGGGCTGCCTAGATTGGGCATCATGGGTCACCAGGGAAATGAAGGGGACACTATTGGCAGAGACCTGCAGGCTCTGACCCCACTGTAATGAGGGCAAGACAGGCTGGCTAAGGGTCAATGGGGAGAGATTTGGGAAAGGCCAAGTGCCCAGGCTGCAGTGCCAGGCTGACCCCTGCCGCCTACTCACTGGCTTCGTAACCTTGGGTAAATCCCTTGCCCTCTAGGGACCTCAGTGTCCATGGTTGGATGGGTGCTTGGGAACTGGGGTTAGTAGTAAATAGGACAGGCAGGTTCCGGCCCTCAAGGAGCATGCACTTTAATTGAGGGGCTGAGAAAAGAAAAAAGGGAAATACATGGTCAAGGTGATTCCAGATAGGTAAATCAGCATGAAAAAAAAAAAAAAAAAAAAAGGTTGTGCTTTTAAGATGGAGAAGAGCGAGAAGGGCTACTTTGGGTTTATGGTTAGGGAAGGCTTTTCTCTGGAGGTGACAGAGGGGCAGAAGTCTAAATGGTATTTGAAGGGTGATGAGGGCTTCCTGGAGCGGGCTTGTCAGGAACTGGGGTCCAGAAGAATGGGAGGGGTTTGGGTTGGGTGGAAGGGTGTGGCAGAGGGTGGTAAATGTCCTAATGGGGGTGGGCGGGTGGGTGTTAGTTGTGTCCCCCACTCCCAGGGCTGTCAATTGCAGACCCAAAGGAGCTGGGCCTGGGATCTGGCCAGAGGGAGCCTGGGCCTGCCTAGGGGGAGTCTCTGCAAGTTAGGCCAGTGTGTGTGTACAGAGTCCTTTGTGAGCTGTCCCAGGGCATTGGGGTTCAATTGCTACTCAGTGTGGACAGAGGAGGAGTCAATCTGGGAACAGCCCCCAGGCCCTGCAATTCCAGAGGCTTACAAAAAGCCCTCTCTCTGGAATGAAATCGTCACCACTGGCTGCTGCCTGGAATTCCTCCGTCCTGGCTTCATCTTTTCCACTTGGTGAGGCAGGCTGGTGTGGTACTGGGCTGACCCCATCCTGCCCTGTCTGCTCAGCCTCCCAGGGTGCTGCAGGTGGAACCCAGTCCGCCTGCTCCTGTGTTACCCGCTTTCCCCGAGGCCAATGCTCAAGGACTGTGGTGGACCCTTGGCTTCCACTGCTGATCAGCTGGAGATCTTGAGCACATTATGTAAGCTGTCTGGACTTTTGTTTCCTCATCTATAAAACAGAGACAATAATAGACCCTGTACTGTTACTATGAAAATGAAATGTGTGATAAATATTTTAAAAATGAGCTACACCTTATTAATAGTATTATCATGTCTTGATCTCTGTGAAAATAACAAGCCCTTGAGGAGATGGACTGGGGCCCAAGACTCATCATATATCAGTGTAAATTACTTTTTGATGTTTTCCCAGGAACAGATTTTGACAGTGGGAGGATGGACATGAGCACAATGGGAAGGGGTCTGGACGGAGCTTATGGAATGGCTAACAGGCTGGTGGTCTTGGGCAAACCTTTGGGTCTCAGGCTTCAGTCCTCAGTGGCTGTGAAATGGGCAGTGAGGATCTGAGATCCTAGGTGTGAAAGACACCAAAATCACTGGGTCAAGGAAGGGACAGTCAGATGAGCAGGACAAGAGAGTGGGCTGACCTGAGGCCCTGGCACCTAATCCTCTAGAATAAAATGTCTTACAGACTAAGGATCTCCAAGGGGAGCCTTACTTTTATTCCTAGTAAAAGGCCACCGTTACTGAAAAGTACTTATTGTTATTTCCTATGGGCCACGAGTGTTCCAAGCTCTTTATACCTCAGCGTCTCTGTGAGGTGAGTACTGCAGTATCATCGTTTTATATATGGGAACCTGAGGCACAGAGGTCAGGTAAGTGAGCTCCCACACTCACACAGCTAGTAAGTGGCCAGATGCCAATTCAGGCCGTCTGACACCAAAGACTGTGAGCTTCACTAGTATACAACACAATCTCTCCTACTGTAGAAGGAGTGCCAAAGACAGAGAGATCACACCACTTGCCCAAGAACACACAGCGTTCTCCTTTGATCCTTACCATTTCTGTTCCTCAGGACCTGGAAGGAGGAAACTTCACTAGGTCTGAAGCAGAGGTTTCTGAGGTTGGCATTTGAACCAGCTCAGCACCTTTTTTTCCCTTCCCCTCTTCTAGGAGTAGGTCAGGGAGGATTAAGTGTGCCCTGTGGGCACCATGAACATGGAAGGCCCTGCCAGGGCCTGATGAGTGAGCATTGTTAATGTTGTGGGGCTGGAGTAGATGCTGAACGCTCGAGGTGTAATACTGCCATGCAGGTTGGCAGCTCCCCTTCCCCGTCACCGTACAGATAGGGGAAACTGAGGTCGAAGAGTCCAGGGACCAGCCAAGGCTGCACAGAGGAGGGAGCTCTTTATCCCTACACCTCTTGTGTACTTTTGGGGCTGCTTAGTACTAAGCATGGAAAGACGGACGTGGGGTGCCCTTCATTGATCCCCAGGGTAGCCCAGACCTCAGCCAGAACTTGACTCCTGATACAGGGCTCTTTAGGAGTTGGGGGATGGGGAGGATACTGATTAAAAAATAGACTGTCACGCGCAAGGGGAATAAGCCTGCCACTACCCAGCCTGAGCCAGTTGGCTACCCTGTGCCGGCTGCCAGGCCCCACTCAGGTCTCCTGCTGGGGGCCCCACCCACCTCCCACTGGCTCTGAGCCTGAGGCCCATTGCTCCCTGGCTACCCTCTCCTCTCCTCCTCCACCCCTGCCCAGCCTCCAGGCAGATGGTGCTCTTATTGAGCTTGGGTGGGCCTGAAACTAAGCTCTTGGCTTTGAGCTGTGCCAGGGAGGTCGGGTGTCACCACACACTGGCTGTGTGGCTTTGAATGAAGCCCTGTCCCTCTCTGGGCCTCAAGTATTGGCAGAATAATGACATCAGTAAAAGCTTTATAGCTGTATAGAACCTTCCAAGATCCCTTCTCTCATTTAGAACTAAGAAGCAGTTCTGGAGACCCCACTCAGAGAGGTGACAGGATCTGCAGTGTGAGGCAGTGGCCAGTGGGGCTAGTCATTCTGGGTCTGGAGCCCAAAGGGGATGAGGCAGATGCCAGGAAGGAGAAACCTCCCTGACGCTGGTCTCAGCTGGTGTTGCCTTACCTGTTTCCCTGCACGCCCATCCTGGTGTCCCTCCACACTGGGTGGTTTCATGCAGAGTACATGGGGCTGTCTCTTGCTCTGCCTGGATCTCGTTTGCATCTGAATGACCACCTGATGCACCTGCCTTCAAGGAAGGGCATGGTGGTCTACCAGCCTCAGCCTCCAGCTGGTGAGAGCATGCTCCTGGGCAGGTGACTGCAGTCACTCAAGGTCCCCTAAAGCCAAAGGCCCAGGAAGGCGGTCCAGACGCTTGTATACTGAGCCCAGCTCTGCTGTCTGCTCTTGGCCACATTCTTTTTTCTTTGGGCCTTAGTCTCCCCATCTGTGCAACAGGAAATACCCTTGTTTTTCTGTACTCAAAGTGTGGCCCATGGGTGTAGCATCAGCATCAATGAAGTTTGCTGTTGAAAATGCAGAATCAGGCCCCACCCAAGACCTCCTGAATCAGAATGTGCATTTCAGCGACATCTGTGGGTAATTCCTCTGTGCTCCTCGAAAGGAGTACACCTTTCTAGGCCAACCATTTTTAAAAAAAAAAAAAAAAAAAAAAAAAAAAAAAAAAGGCTAAGGTCCGGTAAAATCATCCCTCTCCAAAGTTTGTAATATGAAACACATAAGAGGAGACCTAGCCACTCTGGATTCATCCCAGGATCGAGGAAGGGTAAGTTAGAAGCACAGGCTTTATCAGGAAGAGTGTCAGGGTAGGAGGAAAAGATAAACAGTGTGGGGAGAGGGGACATCTTCTCAGGCCTCTCTTGACCCCTGGGGGAACTGCTGCCCAGGTGGCCTTCATGAGCCTTCTTGGCTCTGATCACCAGGGTCCTCTGTCTTAGGAGTTTGGAAAGGTGCACTTGCATAAAGGCTGCTTCACAGTCCACAGCCCAGTGACATCTTTCCTGCCTGCCCCCATCTTGGTGTCCTGCCCTCTTCCCCTTTGGAGTCCCTGAAAGGGTAGCCAGTGCTATTCTTAGAGTGTCAGGGTGGTGAGCAGAGAACATACTAGTGCATTATTTATGCCTCTGAGTCAACAGGATTACATTCAGGACTCCTGGGACACGGCCCTCACAGCACAGCCTTCGTCACTGCGTCTGTGTGCGGAGGGGAGAGAAACTTCCCAGGACCCATCGCCCATCCCTCCATCCTTGGCCATCCAGCAGGGTATTGGGTCATAAAATAGAATGGTTAACTAGGGCTGGGAAAAAGTTGCTTGGCGAAATAGTTTCATTTTTTATTCGTGCAGCCCATGTTTATTGAGCACGGGTCACAGGCAGCAAGTGTGGGTGCGCTGATGAATGAAACCCAGTTCTTGCCTCCAGAAGCTCACACGTTGGCCAGCAAGTCAGCGTGTGTGCAGGCCTGACAATGGGCACTTTGCACAGGTGTAAGCTGGTCTGTGCAACCACTCAGGAATTAGGAGACCCTTTTACAGAGGAGGAAACTGAGGCTTGGCACACACAAGGCTTGCTCCAAGTCACCATAGCTCATGATCAGATGGGCTAGGACAAAACTATTTTAGATCAAATGGTAGTGTGAGGGGAAGGCTTTGGGAACCCCTGTTCTGCCCCACGAGAGGGAACTTTATGCTGGAGGAAAATCAGCTGGTAGAGATCGTCCTGCTCTTGGTGAATCCTGAGTTGCTAGTCATGTGTGTCTAGAGTTTTCATGAGCCTGGATGGAAGGTCAGCTATTCTGTAGGCTGGAAGTCGAAATCACAGGGGGTGAGTGTACAAGACTCCAAGGTGGCACATCTCATGAGGCTGGGACTCAAAGACCTGTGTACCTGTGTGCTGTGAGATCCTGGGGAGGTTCCTTGGCCTTTCTCTGCCACACTTATCTAGTCTGTAAAACCGTCTTGACAGTCCCTCCTCTGCCTCTATTTATTCATTCTTCCTTCCTTCCTTTTCTTGGTTGTCTTGGGCATTGAACCCAGTGATACTCTACCACCCAGGTATACCCACAGCTCTTTTTATTTTTTATTTTGAGACAGGGTCTCACTAAGTTGCTGAGTCTAGCCTCAAACTTGTGATCCTTCTGCCTCAGCCTTCCAAGTAGCTGGAATTACAGGCATGCACGATAGCACCCAGCTTCTGCCTCTGTTTCTGATAGATAAAAAGTGCTAGGAAAACTATAAAAGTGTTGCATGTATTCAAAGAATAGAATATAATTACTGCATGTAATTATCTAAATATATTTTATTAAATGCATATTTGGTTAACATTATGGAGCCTTACTATGTGCTGACCACAGTTCAGGCATTTTCCTATGTGTTACTATAAATTACTTATAAAATTATTGAGTCTAAAGCCAGTGGGTCCCCAACCTGGCTGTGCATCAGAAACCCTCAGAGAGCCTATGCATATACTGTGTTCTCATGGGCTTGGGTTGAAGCCCAGAGATCTGCATGTTGAACTAATTCCCTGAGGGATTCTGATGTACCTTCTGAGTTTCTGGTCTGAGCAGAAGAGGGGAAGGAACTTGCGCCAGGCCTCACACTGAGTCAGAGACCAAGTCGAGGCCTCCAGTGCCTCTTATTCTTCAGCTATCCCCAGGCACCTAAAGGAGTGGGGAGGCTCTGATGGTGGCTGCTGCTGGTAGTGGCTGCTAACGTTACAGTGCTGTGCTGAGCCTTTCACATGACTTATCCTGTTTCATCGCTGTAGGGGTAGAAAAGGAGACATTTTCCTCAGCAGCATGATCCCCTGGGTCACTTGAGCATCAGGTGGCAGATTTTAATGGACCCTTGGGAAAGGGAAGACTATGACTCAGGGTCAGAGATACTGAGATGTGATTTGAAGCCTCACCACCCTTTCCCTTCCTCCGGTAGCACGTGTCCTCGAGGCAAATGTTGTCTGGGAACTTGTCACCTATATACAGGGCAGGCTGGCAGGAGGGGGACAGGCGCCCTCCCACAGGGTGAGCACCTGATGCACATATATGCGTGTTCCTCTGTGCGCACGTCCTCAGATGCTCAGTGTGCACATATATGTGTGTACATCTCGCTCCCGCCGTGGAGCGCACACATGCATGTAGTGCAGGTTTGAAGCTAGCAGCCCTTCCATGCCTGGGCATATGTGCAGAGGAGTTATGCTGCTGCTCTTTGGGGTTCTCTCCAGCATTGAGAAGTGAACAGGAACGGGAGAAAGAGAGAGAGGGGTGGGGGCAATGCAGGGGGAATCCCAGTGATCCCAAAGAGCAAAAGTAGAGCTCCACTTAGAGAACCCACTTTCCTTTTTGTGTTCCACCTCCACACCATCCTGCAACCTGCCAGGTGTCGCCTGCCTCAGGACCTTAGCATTAGCTACTCCCCCTGCTTCTCTTTCCCTAGACAGGCCTGTGCCTCACTCTCTGGATGCTTCACTGGGATGTGCCATCTCAGTAAGGACAACTCTGATTACCATATTTACCTTTGCCAACCATTCCCCACTCCATGCATCTCATCCATGTTTTATTTTTCTCCATAGCATTTACCATCTGACTTAATCATACATTTATTACCTTGCTCCCCTACTAGGTACAAGCAGATTTTTTTTTAGGGGACGGGGGATTGGGATTAGCCACTAAGCCACATCTCCAGCCCTTTTTAACATTTTTTTTTTTTTTTTTCTAAGACAGGGTCTTGCTGAATTGCTTAGGGTCTCACTGAGTTGCTAAGGCTGGCCTCAAACTTGCCATCCTTCTGTCTCAGCCTCCTGCATCAGTGGAATTACAGGTGTGTGCCGCTGTACCTGGCACAAGCAGTGATATATATTTTTTTGTCTGTTTTTCTCCATGACCATGAACAGTGCCTGACCTTTTAATCGTTATGAGTAACTATGGGTTGAATGAATGAGTCCATGTACCACCTAGATTAAATTGTCTAATTTTGTTACTGAGATATCAACTTTAGTCTTCCCCTAGTCAGGTAAGTAGTAATATACCTGAGACCACAGGTTTGGTGTGTATTTTCCAATATGTATTTGAAACTATCGGGACTTTCAGATGTTAGGATTCCACCTGAAATCCTTTTTGCTTTCACCAGAGGGGGTGGGCACCACACTCTGGGACTTGTTGGTCCAGTCCAATTACCCCTTTGAACACATGGGTAAACTGAGCCTCAAAGAGCCTTAGGGACTAGCCAAATGTCATCCAAACTGTGATAGGACAGACACTGGCACCAAATGTCCTGACCTCCAGTCTTCTTTTGTAGTGTGAGGGAAAGGGGGAGGGCAGGCCTGGATGATTCAGCCTCCCGCCAGGAGATTCCTCCTGTTGGAGGGAGTCAGAAACTCCGGGAATGTCAGTGGGGGCAGGGGCAGGGTCTGCAGCCTGCAGTGGCCTCCAGCTCCCCTCTGGTGATGAACCCCTGGTTGGTGATGAGCCACGGTGGGACCTTTTAGCCCCCCAGCCAGTGCAGGCTGCTCCTTCCCTCCCAGGAATCCCTCTGGGCTCTGCTCCTGGGGCCCAGGGATTCAAACTTGCTCTCCTGCTACAGCACAATGGATAGAGGTCAATGCCAGGGTCTCCTCTGCAGAGGGTGCTGTGAGGGATGGGGCAGGAACTGGGATATGTGTGCTGTGACAGAGCTGGTGAAGAAGAGCAAGGGGAGGAGACAGCTAGAGCTCCAGCCTTGAAGCGTCATGCAGAGGTAGGTGTGTGCAAAAGTCCAGAGTTAAAATTCCGCTCACGTGTGTACAGTGGTTTATACTTTATAAATCATTTCTGCATCTCATTTGCTCAGTAGTTACTCCTTCAAGCAGATATTTCATTCTTGTTTTACTGATGAGGAAGTTGAGATTTAGAGAGGTGAAGTGATTTCCCAAAGGTAGCCCAGCATGTTGAATGGGATGTCCTGTTGAACACAGGGGGAGGGGAACAGGCTGCATGTGGTTGAATATGGTGAAGCAGGGCTATCTGGGGAGAAGTAGGCAGTCGAAGGGATACAGGAGTGAGAGGCTGGCTTCCAGCAACCCGCATTCAACTCACTGGACAAATATCTTGAATCTTAATTCCCAAACTTTTCTGAGCCTCAAGCTTCCTCATATGCAAAATGGAGAGAAGCGCACTCCCTACCTCACAGCTTTGCCAGGATAAAATCAAATGTCATAAAAACGATACCCTACTTAATGGTGGAATCGCTCACACAGACGTGCACAGGAGGCAGCAGCCTGAGTGAACCTGAGTGCACCGGCCCCTGCCACGTTTGCTCATGGTCCCATGGTGATCCCTTGCCATCTGCCCAGGGATGCCCAGCGCCTTCGTGGGCAGGTGCGAGCGAGCTCGAGACCGGGGAGGATGAGCACCGCCTGGGGAGCCCGCGAGAGGCGAGGGGCCGGGGGTGCGTTGGTGCTCCAGAGCCCGCGTCGGTGCCAAAGCGACATTTGAGAACCTGCCTCCCAGGAGGGCGCCCCGGCCCCTCGCTGTTTATCCCGCGAGCCCGCGCTGCGTCTCCAGCGGGCTTGGGCCGTCATTACCATTCCTCCTGCGTTTTTTCCTCCCGGGTTATTTATTTTTCTGTGAGGAAGGAATGTGGGGAATTTACCGCAGGGCGCTGGCCTTCGTTTTCGGCTGCACAGCGGCCTCTTCTATGAGAAGGAAGCAGCCGAGACAGAAGGCAGGAGAGGAGAGGAGGCTCTGGGCCGCGCTGGCTCGGAGACTGGAGCAGTGGGCGTTATGTAACCCACCCGGAGGCCCGGGGCAGGGACACGGGGCGCCTGGATTCGGGGCACGAGCCTTGCAATATACATGGCCGGGTGGATCTGTGCCTGGCTCACCCGGCTCACCCTCGCCTCGCCTCTGCGCAAGGCCGATGGGCGTGGTCGCGTCAAAGGTTCCTTCCTCTCCTGAGGCTCTTCATTTGGGTAATGGGGGTGGGTTAAGGAAGTGTGGGGATTACCTTGAGCCTTTCAGCCCTTGGAGCGCTGTCCCCATTGCTTGTAACGCCCCCTTAGATCTTCTTTGGAGACTTGCAGTAAATGCCGTCCCCTCCAGGGAGCCTTCCTGATTGCTTCCTCTTAACTCATTTCCCTCGTGTTCTCCTGGCACCTCACAGAACAGTCTACCTCTCAGGTCCAACACAGCAACTTGAGGTTTCATCACCGTCTCCACCCGCAGATGTAGCGCTCTCTCCTTCCCTCTTCCCCCACCCGCCAGTATCTGCTCTCAAGATCTCCAGTCTAGAATCTAGAGGGATCTAGAATCAGGCTCCAGGGGCAAATGTTGAAGCAGATGTGAAGCTGGGAGGCTTTGGATGTGGGAGTGCTTCTCCCAAGGGGGTGATTTAGTCAGCAATTATTGAAGACTTCCTGGTGAAGACCTCTGCTGGGTCTGGGGGCATTTAGAGAGGAGGAAGGCTGGCTTTGGCCCTTGACTGGCATAGGGCTAAGGGAAAGAGCCATATCTCTGTGCAGGACCCAGAGTGTTCCAGGCCCTGGGACTCGTGGTGGGGACCAAGATGACCTAGGCTTTTACCTGCTCCTGGCAGAAACACAGATTAAGGGGATCCACCTCTTCTCTGCCCTAGGCTGCCACCTTTGCGTCACCTGGATTATGTGTTTTTTCTGGAAGGGAAGGATGCAACAGTCCTTTTAGTCGCCCAAGGCTTCCAGGGAGCTGGGGTGAGGGAGTAACACAAGAGGAGGGGGCTCGGAGAGGGCAGGACTGGCTTCCAAAGGGCGGGATGGGAGCTGGGAGCCTGGGCTCTGACATTGGCCCTCTGGAAAACTGCTCTGCAGGTTGCTGTCTGCCTAGGACTAAAACTGCCTAAGTTTACAAAGTGTCTAAGTTTCTAAAATCTTCTGATTATATTAGTGATTAGGCCAATAGAACAGGCAGGAAGGATGCTCTGGTCCTGACTCCTGGTTCCTGGCCAGGACACTGAGGCAGGGTCCTGGTAAACCTGCAGTTTGGACTGTGCTTGTTGTCTGCAGGGATAGCAGCCAGTCCCGCCTGCATTGATTTGGGACCCCACATCTTTGTCTCCCCTCTTCCCCCATCTGTGCCCTCCCTGATCCCATTCCACTGTCAGCAGGGAAAATACAAGAGTTCAAACAGATCCAGCCTCTTTCTTCAGTGGTTTCTGAGCTTTCTTAGCCTGTGATTTCCTCTGAGCCTCCCTCCTGTTCTGGGATCCCTGAGCCAGGATAAGCAAGGGAGGAGCACTAATCTAGGAGTCTGGATGGTTGATGAGGGCTTCCTGGAAGAGGTGGCAGTTGGGCTGGGTCTAGGAGAGTGGGTGGGGCAAGTGTGTGCACGTTGCGGGCAGAGCTCTCCAGAAGGAAGGTGCCCAACTTTGGGATCAGACTGTTCATGCTCCAGCTCTGCTGTGCCCCTTGCTGGCTGTGAGACCCTGAATGAGTTAGCTAACTCTCCACCCCTCGTTTTCCTCATTGGTCATAAAGTGACTGTCTTTATGATTGCTGTCAGGATTCGATGAAAGACATATTGAACCCCTTGCTTGCAGCATCTGGTGCTCCCCAAATGTTGTCTACTGTCATCCTGATCAGCTCATCATTATTCTGCAAGCGGCTGTGGAAGATGGGCTGGAGGAATACAGAAGTGAGACCCGCCCTCAAGGCTTATATAGTCTATGGGCAGGGGTGGGGGGTAAGACCCAGACCATGATGGCTATGAAGCTAAATCTTGGTAGAGACCGTGCAGGCCATGTGACAGGCCTAGGCTCAGTTGGGCCATTTTGGGTTTGAAACATAGCTGTACCTCTGAGACTGTGTGACCCTGAACAAGTTACTGTGCCCACTGAGTCAGTTTCTCCTCTAATGTGGAGATGGGGTTACTGCTGTCCTTCTGGGTCACTGTGAAGGTAAATGAGGCGCGGGCCTGTGGTGGGGACTGGCACGTGAGCACATCTTGAAGGGTAATTTTTACTAACATGAATAATGCACCGAATGGTGCAGATGAAACTTTGGTGATCAGGGAGGGCTTGTGGGAGGGGACAGTAGCATTTGAGTTAGTTGGGAGGCTGGGGATTAGGGTACACAAAAAGAATGTGAAACACAGCAGTGTTCCGTGTGGGGAGGTCTGTGTGAAAGGTGCTCTCTGCCGGCAGGAAGTCCCAGGGCAGGTGTGGGAACCATGAGGCATGGAACTCCCTCCGCCATTGCTTAGGGCGCAGAGAGAGGGCTAGTGAGCTCTCAGGCAGGCCCTGATGTCAGGTGTTTGAATGCCAGGATGAGCGAGACCCTCTTCTCAATCCCCATGTCCTGGGAGACATCGAGGTTTTTGAGCAGGAGAGAAAGGAGAGTGGAGCGGGGAAGGTGAATCTGGCTGCGTGGGGTGGGTTGATTGGCGGGGGAAGAGACTGGGGGTGGAGAGGCCATTTAAAAGGCTGTTGCAAAATCAGTTTTCCTGATAAAGAGCTGGGCTGAGTCATCTGTGGAGGAGAGAAGTCATATTCAGCTTCTCCGTGTTGCTGTCGAGGTGGGATTTTCCTCTCTTCGGCAACCGGGTGATTGGGCGCCTTCCTGGAGGCTTTGAGAACGGAGTCCCTGCAGCCGGCGAGAGCACCCCGGGGAGAGCTGGGCTGTGGGGAGGACCCAGCTGGAGTGAGTAAGAGGAGCACTCAGAGGTGCCTTTGAGGCTGGGGGTGTGACTCAGGGCATGTGGCATCCTGTTTCTGATCTTAGCTTCCACTTTGGGCATCAATGGAGATGCATACGGGTGACTTCTGTCGGCCTATTAGTGGCCAGGCTGGGTCTCCCCACTCCCATTCCTGTGTCCCCTGTGCCTGCAATCCTTCCCACCCAAGTAGGGGTTTTCTCCATCTGCTGGTCTCAGTGGGGTTGCACTCCTCTGCCCAGGGCTGACTGCAGAGCTGCCTGGGGCTTGGAGAATGTGTCATTTCCTCCTTTCAGTGGGGAGGATGCAAGGCCAGTGCTGGCTAGGTAGCCAGACCATTACTCAGGCCTCTTCATCTTCCTGCCCCCAGCCCAGCCAGAGGTTGTGCAGAGGCCAGCCATTGGTTCCTTCCTGATCCCACCAGGGGAGCTGCTTACCCAAACTGTTTACCCATCCTGCTGCCAAGACTCTAGCGCAGCCACAATGGGCTATCCCGCGCCAGTCTCTGTTCCTACATCTGGCTCCCTGTCTACCCGACTCGATCTGGGCCTGGACATTTCCATTGACGGCAGCTGTGTGAAGAAGCATTTCCTTTCATTCTCCCTGTTAGAACTTCCGCTCTGGCTTCCCTGTACCTACCTCACCCCCTTCCTTCAGATTCTCGGTCCAGGCAGGCTCAGAGGGTGACAGGCAGCTGCCCACAGAGGGTGATAGGGAAAAACTAGAACTTGGGGGTCTCCTGGCTCCCAACCTCATGCTCTTTCCACTCCACTGATTTTTCATACCCTATCAGTCATTTCTACCTTAGTAAAAATGAGTTTTCCAGCTCTCCCACTGGGAGGAAGAAGGGAGAGAATGCCTGAGTTGTTCTAGGCAGCTGAGTTTTCAGGGGAGAGGGCACTGCTGAAGGCACCGATCATGGGATGAGGAAACAGGGCTGTGCAGTCCATCATCCAGGAGCCCTGGAGCCCTTCTTGATGCTCCTCCCTTGAATTGGTCTAGAAGAAAAAGTGGTTAGGAGATGAGACTTAGCAGCCAAGCTTTCTGAGTTTTGAATTCCAGCTCTGCCCCGGACACGTGGGATGAGCCTGGGCAGGTATCTCAACCTTGGTTTCATGTGCAAATGGGGAGAATTAACAGTGCTTATTTCTTGGGGTTTTGAGGCTGAAATAAGATGAGCATCAAGTGCACAGCACTGCACCTGGGCTGTGCTGAGGTCCGGTGACTAGGCAGCTGCTGCAGTCCTCCCAAGGCAGCGCTTGGGGCTACTTACCCCTCCCCCACCTGGGGACTTACCCTCTTGGACAGAGTCTGCTGACCCCAGGTAGCTCTTCCTTGCATCTGCCCTCCACCCCTTCCTCCCTTGAAGGCCAGATCCAATGTCCAGGGTGGGCTAACATCCCAACCTGGCCCTGCAGAGGCCGAGACTGCTGGCGGCGGGGCCCCTATGACCTGCACAGGTGCAGGCCCCAGCCAGGCACATCTCCTGTGGGCCTTGGTCCCCTCTTGTCTCTCTGAAACTAGGGAGCACAGTCTTAGAACAGGTGACTCTTGCTACAGGTGGCAGTTCCCTAGTTCCAGGGAATTTTTTTTTTTTTTATTTATTATGTTTTTAATTTCTAAGATTTTTTTAAACTGGTGCATTTTCATCTTACATAACAGTGGGCTTCATTGCTAGATGTTGGCACATGCACTCAGCATAATGTGGTCAATTGCATTCCCTAGTTCCTCCTTTTCCCCTCCCTAGGCTGGGGAATTTTAGATGGAGCTGCTCCCTAGAGCCCTGGACAGGGACTGAGGGTGACTGTGTTTGGTCAAGCCCTCCCCCTTCTTTCAGCTTTGTTTGTGCAGGGTGGCAAAAATCATCTGGTTTGTTGGCTGGGTCTGGTCCAAACCTCCTGCTGAATTCCTTTTCTGTGCAGTCACTGCAGGCTGGTGTGGGGGTGCGGGAGCTGTCCTCAGGGCAGAGCTCACTCCCCTCTGGCTTTTTCTGCCATTCCTCCTGTCTCAGACCAGTGACTTGGGGTAGTTACAAGCTGAGAGGTGTGGGAAGCGCTCAGCAGCAGCAGTGTGGCTGTGCGTGGAGCCCGACTTAGAGCTGGTCCTGAGTGCATGTCCTCCTTTGTGACTCTTTCCCTCTGAGCCTCCCAGGCCAGTTTATTCCTAAGGGCCTGTCACACTCTGGCATTTGAGGATTTTCTAAATCCATGGCCTTTCAGAGCCATCCTGGGGGATGAGATTGAAGCAAAAAAGTAAGGAGAAAAGCAGAAAGAAGCTGGGGCATTGAAAGGTCTGAAATATTCCCACACTGAAGCACTTTTCATGAGTCTCTCACCCTTGGAGAACCTGCCAGCCAGGAGCTTGGCACTCTCTGTAGCCATATAGAGCAGGGTGTAAACCCAGCTCTGTGATGTTGGGCAGCTCACTTTACCTCTCTGAGCCTTGGTTTTCTTATCAATAAAATCTGCATAGTAACAAGTTTGTACCTTATTGAACTATTGTATTAAATAGTATGTGTAAAGTCCAGGTAGAGATACATGGTACCTGCCCAATAAACCTGAGCTACTGTCGTTGCCATTGGGTCATTAAGAAACATTGGTGGAACTTGGAATGATTATCCTGACCATGTCCTGTGGATTTGAATTTGTGAATCTCTGCAGGATTGTCAGGGTGGAAAGAGAAAGCTTTTTGTATGTGTGTGGTGCTGGGGGCAGAGGCACACCTAGCAGTGGAAGTTAGTGGCAGTTTATTGCTGAGGAGTGGTCACGGGTGGAAGGCACCTCTCTGGGGTGGTGACCTCATGTCAGGGGTGCGGTTTGGGAGATGCAAAATTGTGTGGGGGAACTGGACCCTGTGCTGGTGGCCACTGAGATTCTGTGACTTGGGGTCATACACTCTTCTTCCCCATAACTCTGGGATCCTGTGCTGTGTGACCCTGGGGACCCTGACCTATGGAGTGAATCTCCTTTGCTGGAAGCACATCTCACCTCTTCCAGGGAGTAGAGTAGGAGCACCAATTGCCAACTCTTCCCAGGGTGGCATGAGCCCTCTGCTCCATCCACCTGGGCTTGATGACCGTAAGCCTCTGGCATTCATGACCTCAAGTGGCCTCCCAACACTGCCATCAAGTGCTTTCACCCCACTTCTCAGTTAAGGAGACTGTGGCTCAGATGCAAGAACCTGCTAAGGTCACACGGCTAGCAAATGACTTGGATTCGGGCAGGTGGTCTGGGTTCCAAGCAGAGCAGAAACATACACTGCATAGGCTGAGCAACCTCTCAGGGTACCCTATGTGGCTGGCAGCTTCCACTACAGCTCCCCAGGGGAGCAAACTAGCTAAACCATTTCTTTTTCTTTTTCTTTTTTGTGGTACTGGGGATTGAACCCATGGGCCCTCTTACCAGAATTAAATCCCAGCCCTTGTGGGTTTTTTTTTTTTTTTTTTTTTTTTTTTTTTTTATCTGAGACAGGGTCTTGCTTAGATGTTCAGGTTGGCCTTGGACTTGCCTTCCTTCTGCCTGGATCTCTTGAGTGGCTGAAATTACATGCCACTGCACCTGGCTTTTGCCCTCGATTTTGTGTGTGTGTGTGTGTGTGTGTGTGTGTGTGTGTACCAGGGATGAACTCAGGGGCATTCGACCACTGAGCCACATCCCCAGCCCTGTTTTGCATTTTATCTAGAGACAGGGTCCCACCGAGTTGCTTAGCGCCTTGCCATTGCTGAGGTTGGCTTTGAACTTGTGACCCTCCTGCCTCAGCCTCCCGAGTCACTGAGATTACAGGCATGCGTCACCACGCCTGGTTTAGCCCTTCATTTTTTACTGATGGGGTGACACAAACTTTAGAGGAATCCTCCCAGAGGCCCCACGTGGGGCGGGCTGTGTGCACTCACTGTCTCCAACAGGTGGGAGAAATTCAGGCTCTAGAAGGCAGGGAAGAAGGAGTTGGGGCCACCAGCCTGTGGCTGCTTGACCTGGACTTGGTGAAACCGCCATTCTCCCTCTGTTGGCCTCCCTACTGACTCCAGAGTCAGAAGGCTCTGCCCCGGGCTACTCTGTGGAACCTCAGTTTCGCCATCTATAAAATGGAGTGGCAATGGAGTTGCTCCCGTATAAGGGCCCCTGCAGCCCTGGGAGTCCAGGAATTCTGAGCCTGGCTGGCAGGGTGCCTAGAAAGACTATCCCTGGAGACCCACTAGGCACGTCATGGCCAGCGCTAATGAGGACAAGTGGGAGGGAGGGCAGGGTCACATTCCTCAAGAACTAATTAGCTTCCCACAGTAGCGGGGAGAGGGGTGACAGAGGAAGGAATTTTCTCAGCCATTGACTAAGCTCATGACCCTGGCCACAGGCTGATCCCTCCATCTGTCCATCAGTTCATTTGTTCATATATCCATTTGTTCATTTGTTGTTCAACAAGCACAAATTGAGCACTGACTGTGTACCAACTGGGCACCAGAGAAAGAAGGAGAACTTAATAGGGGCCTGATCCCTGACCTCAGTTCCCAGACTGGACCTGCACCATCACCAAGCTCTCCTCCTCCTGCTTTTCCAAGGAACCTCGTGCATGGGCTGGGGACTGACTCCAGCTTTGCCATCCTTAGCTCTGTGACCTTGGGTCAGTTACTTACAAGTCTCAGTGGAACCTTGTATTTCTCTTCTACAAAACGGGAAGTAACACTCATCTTATGGCATGCATGTGAGGATGAAGATGAAGGATGCAATGTTCAGTGTGATCACTGCTGAATTAGCCCAATTTATTACTTTTCTACTGTTAAAATATGTGAATTTTTTTTGGGGGGGAGGTGTACCAGAGATCAAACTCAGGGGCACTCAACCACTGAGCCACATCCCCAGCCCTATTTTGTATTTTATTTAGAGACAGGGTCTCACTGAGTTGCTTAGCACCTCACTTTTGCTGAGGCTGGCTTTGGAACCATGATCCTCCTGCCTCAGCCTCCCAAGTTGCTGGGATTACAGGTTTGCGACCCCATGAAATATGTGAATTTTAAAATTATCTTTTAAGTAAAAACAGGAAGTAACACTGGAAGAGCACAGAAGAAACAGACGACTGTGGTTGTGTGATTGTGACGTGGAATAATCAGGGGCAGAGGGATGCTTTTTCACTGTATGTCGTTTTTATGTCCTTATTTTTATAAGTGAAATGTGAATGTATCATCTATTCTAAAAAGAAATGTTAGTGGCAACTCTATAAGAGCAAAGAAAATTACTATGAGCTTGAAAGTGTAAAGGAACATAAGAAAGGGACAGAGTCGGGCATGATGGCACACACCCATAATCCCAGTGACTGGGCAGGGGAGGCTGAGGTGGGAGGATTGCAAGTTCAAGGCCAGCCTGGGCAACTTAGGGAGACCCTTTCTCAAAATAAAAAATAAAAAGGGCTAGGGGTATAGCTCAGTGGTAGATCATCCCCATGTTCAATCTCTAGTACTGGAAAAAGAGAGAGAGAGAGAGAGAGAGAAAGGCACATAGAAAATGTCCCAGGGCTCATTTGCCCAGTCAGCAATCTTAATTTAGTGCCCACTTTAGACCAGGTGCCATGCAGGGGCTAGGGTTAGAGAGAGAAACTAGTTGGGCAAGGCCATCATCTCTTTACAGCTGTGCTCTAGGTGAGGAGACAGGTAATAATTGAGGAAGTGCATAGAAGACCGTTTCAAATTGTGGAGAATTCTATGAAGAGCAAAGAGATGGGATAGGAGACTGGAAGACCTCTCCAGAAAGGTGACATCCAAGCTGAGACCTGAGCAGCAAGAAGGAACCAACATGGAGAGTCATATGGGGAAAGAGTATATTGCAAGCAGAGGGAACAGTGTGTACAAAGGCCCTGGGGAAGGACCACCCATGTCATTTTCAAGGAACAGAAAGAAAGTGGCAGAGTATAGGGAGGACAAGGGTGGTGGAGAAGGAGTCAGGGCCTAATGGGTCCTTGACTTCTAGGACAAGGTGTTCAGACTCAGTTTAGTGACGTGTTGTATCAACATACTTTGGGGGCAATTCAAATGAAGGGCCAGTTAATACTGAAAAGGAAATCATGGCAGGTTTCACGGAGGTGGTAGTGTGTGAGTTGGGTCATGTATCTTGAGTTGGGTCATGAGCTGGTTCTAGGAAACTGTGAGTAAAGATGAAATTCCAGAGGAAGTGGTTGTGTGTAGGAGGGGCGTGGATGACCACCTGTCTGCACACCCCTGTGGCACTGCATTCCCATTTCCTAACCTGGCCTCTATCCCTCCCTGCAGCATTGGGTCGGAGCACTAGCCTCACTGAGAAGGATCTGAAAGAGGCCAAGGCGCGGAGCCAGCAGATTGCAGCCCAGCTGACCACCCCTCCTAGCTCCAATTCCCGCGGCGTCCAGCTCTTCAACAGGCGCCGGCAGAGAGTGAACGAGTTCACTTTGGAGAGCCACGGCCAGAGGATACAGGAGCCTGGCCAGGAGTCCCCAAGAGTGCCCTGTGCAAGCCCCGCAGGCCATGCCCCAGGACTCAGCTTGAGTTCCACCTTGCTGCCCAAGCCAGGCTCTTCCAGGCACCCCGACCCCGAGACCCGCCACAGAAGGGTCTCTACCCAAAGTATGGAGGGGTACTCGGAAGAGACCAGCTTGCTGCGGCACCTGGAGAAGGTGGCCAGTGAGGAGGAAGAGGTCCCACTGGTGGTTTATTTAAAGGAGAACGCAGCTCTGCTGACAGCCAATGGGCTCCACCTGTCCCAAAACCGAGAGGCCCAGGAGTCCCCGCCCACCCCTCCTCCAGCGGAGGTCCACAGCCCAGCAGCAGATGTCAACCAAAACCTTTCCTCATCCAGTACTGGGCTCACCACGCCAGCTCCTAACAGCAACCGCAACCTGCCAGCCACTGATGTCAATCAGAACCCCCCAGCAGCTGTCACCCCCCAGAGCCTGCCGCATTCTAGCACCCAACAGAATTCTTCTGAGGCACAGTGCCCACAGAACGGCACAAGGCCAGATTCCAAACCCAGCACCCTGTGTGCTGATGGGCAGCCCCAGGCGCCAGTGGAGGAGGTGAGATCCAGCATGCTCCTGATTGACAAGGTCTCAACTCCACCTTCTGCCACCAGCACCTGCTCCAGAGAAGCTACCCCCATCCAGGGTTCCGGACCCCTGGTCCCAGATTTCATGTCCAGCTCCCTGCTCATCGATGTGCAGCCCAGCACCCTAGTAATGTCAACAGAACAAGAGATGTCCGGGCTGGCAGCAGCCACCACACCCACCAAGGTGTACAGTGAGGTCCACCTCACGCTGGCCAAGCCCCAGTCCGTGGTGAACAGGACGGCCAGACCTTTTGGGATCCAGGCACCTGGGGGCACTAGCCAAATAGAGCGGAGTCCCATGATGGAGAGACGACACTTTGGGGAGAAGGCCTCTGCTCCCCAGCACCCCACCATGGTAGACAGGAGTCCCCGGCCACAGAGACATGTAATATCCCACAGCCCCATGGTGGAAAGGAGGCTGGTGGGGCAGCGAAGCCCTGCCTTGGAGAGATGCCCCTTGGGGAACTTCACCCCACCCCCCACCTATGCAGAGACCTTGTCTGCGGCTCCCCCGGCGTCCCGGGTTAGGTCTCCCCCCTCTTATTCTGCCCTGTATCCTAGCTCCGACCCCAAGCCTTCCCATCTGAAGGGCCAGGCAGTTCCTGCCAGCAAGACGGGCATTTTGGAGGAGTCGATGATCCGCAGAGGCAGTCGAAAATCCATGTTCACCTTTGTGGAGAAGCCGAAGGTCACCCCCAATCCAGACCTGTTGGATCTGGTACAGACGGCCGATGAGAAGCGGAGGCAGAGGGACCAGGGGGACACCTGCACTGAGGAGGAGCCCTTTGCACTGGGGGCCGAGGCTTCCAACTTCCAGCAGGAGCCAGCCCCTAGGGACAGGGCCAGCCCTGCTGCAGCTGAGGAGGCTGTCCCCGAGTGGGCCTCCTGCCTCAAGTCACCCCGCATCCAGGCCAAGCCGAAGCCCAAACCCAACCAGAACCTCTCAGAAGCCTCTGGGAAGGGGGCTGAGCTCTACGCCCGCCGCCAGTCACGGATGGAGAAGTACGTCATCGAATCTTCAGGCCACACTGAAATGGCCCGTTGCCCTTCACCCACCATGTCCCTGCCTTCATCCTGGAAATACTCCACTAATGCCCCTGGGGGCTTCCGAGTGGCATCCTTAAGCCCAGCGCGGACCCCGCCTGCCTCCCTCTACCATGGCTACCTGCCTGAGAATGGGGTCCTGCGCCCAGAGCCCACCAAGCAGCCCCCCTACCAGATGCGGCCCTCTCTCTTTGTCCTCTCGCCCATCAAGGAACCTGCCAAGGCCACCCCTCGATCTGCCTCCTCAAGAGCTGCATCCTCAAGAGCCGTCTCACCAAGAGCCGCCTCCCCCGCCAAGCCCAGCTCCCTGGACCTAGTGCCCAGCCTGCCCAAGGCGGGCCTCCCACCATCTCCAGCACTGCCTCGGGCTTCCCGCTCCTCCCCAGGCCTCTACACCTCACCTGGCCAGGATGGCCTCCAGCCCACTGCCGTGAGCCCCACCTACAGCAGTGATATCTCCCCCGTGTCTCCCTCCCGGGCATGGTCTCCCCGCGCCAAGCAGGCCCCTAGGCCCTCCTTCTCTACCCGGAACGCAGGGATCGAGGCTCAGGTGTGGAAGCCTTCCTTCTGCTTCAAGTAACGGGTCCCACGAGGGTCCCACTGCCTGTCCAGCCCCTTCTCCAGGGGCTGGGTAGAGAGCAAAGATGTCAGGAAGCGGCCCAGGGCCTAGTGAGGAGGATGGGAGTCCATGGTTCAAGGTCTGCACCATTGCCAGCTAGCTATGTGACCTTGGGCGAGCTGCCTCCCCTCTCTGAGCTACAGTAGCTTCTTCTCCACTACAAGGGGTCTTGGACTCCACGTCAGGGTGGGAAGGAGGGTCATGGAGAGAGCTCCCCTCTGGCAGGCCATGATAAGGCCAAGCGGATTCTCCCAGCCTTGGTGAGCTGCAGGGCTGTCAGTCTGAAGTCAGCGACTTGCTGGGGAATGGCCTGGAACGGGATGCTAAGGGGACTTCTGGAGCAGACAGAGCCTGCCAGTGCCTGAGGGATCTGCCAGCCAGTCTGCCTCCTCAGTGGGCCGGAGGTCTTCCCTTGTGGCCCACACTCCTGGCATCTTCCTTCCTGTTACTGGATTCTCACCTCTGCAGGCCTGTCTCTTCCCTCTTTGCCTCTGGACGGTTTCCTCTCCACTGCTTCAGAGAACTTGCCTGGCCTCCACCCTTTCTTCTCTCCTGGGGCTTCCTGCTGGACGTGGACTTAGCCCACCACTGCTGTCTGCTGCTGTTCTTCCTGCTCTACCCAGCTGCCTCTGCACCTTCTCCAAGACCTGGCTCCACTTGAGGGAGACTCCTGGTCCAGGCCTCAATCCTCCTGCACCTGGCTTATCCTTCTGTTTTGGGGTCGGGGACATCCCAGGGGATCCCTTAGAGAAAGATGTACAAATGTGTGTGTACCACTAGGAGGTGGTTCCTTAGTAAGGTATCAGTGGGCTGTCTGGGCTTCATCTCAGTGCGACAGCACAGGCCCCAGGGAAAGAAGCAGGGGAGGAGCTCCCCTCTGTGCCTCCCACTTGCTGTGTGTGACTTTGACCAAGTCGCTTTCCCTCTTTGAGCCTGTTTTCTCATCTATACAACAAGGGCCCTTTTAGCCATGATAAGCTGTGAGGATTGAGAGGATAGGCTGGTGCTTTGGAAGGAAGGGCTTGTAAGTGTCAAGATAGTCCTCAGGAAGAAAGGAAAAGGAAACAGGACAGATGGAGTTAGATGTCTGTGAGGACGGTCTAGTGAGGTATGGTTAGCATGAGCTGCTGCAGAAGGCCAAAGGCGCAGAAGCCTGGTCTGGGATGGCTCAGGTCAGGATTGCCTAGAGACCCTAGAAATGATGCTGGCTGGGATAGGCACACAGCAGCTCAGAGGGAAGGGACAGAAAAGACCCTAATGTTTTGAGGGAAGCCTGGGACTTAGACCTGGATTCTAGTGAACTGACTTCATGTGTCTCTATGGGTCAATTTTCCCATTCACACAGTGAGGGTGTTGAGTCAGGTAGCCTGACGTCCCCAACCCCGTCCCCAGCCCCTTTGATGTGATACAGCCCCCAAAACTAAGCTTTGTGGGGGCTAAGAGAAGACAGATACCAGCAGCAGGATTCAGATGGAAGTTGCCCAAGACTGGGGGCTGAGGACCACCCACTTCCTTTTTCCCAGTCCTATTTCTGGGCTCCCAGAGGGGCGAGGGGTGGTGGAGGCGGTGCCCATGCTGGGCTGAGCCTGCAGTTTTCGTGAGCTCTGGGCTCGTCTCCATGGGAACAGGGGTGCCTTCTCAGTGAGCTCATTCTGCACAGAACCACAGACAGAGCGGGCATGCTTGGGGAGCCGTAAGGGAGCTCAGTTCCTTCACACCATGCCCCTCCCAGAACAGGGTGAAGCCCCTCCCGGGGCCCTCGCTCCCTGCGACCCCTGGTGGGGTGGGGTGGGGCAGCAGTGGAAGAGCCACCTTCCATCCTACTGCTCCCATGGCTGGGCTGAGCTCTTCCCTCAACTTTGTTTTCTCTCCTGTTCTCAATACACTCTGCCTCAAATCCGTCTTGCTTCTTTCTTTCTTCTGTGCTACTGCTGCCATGGGTCATGGCTCCCTCACTCCTGTTCCTGGCCTGGGCAGTGCAGTGGAGGGGTCAGCCACCGTGTGAGAGCGAGGTGTGTATCCCCGTGTGTTTGGATCTGCTGGGCTGCCTGGGAAGTGGAGGCTGCCCTCTCTCTTCCCCAGGTTAACCCGCAGGCACCCTGAACCCTGATCTGTTTTCTCCTTCCCTCAGTCTGGCCAAACCACTGTGGGGCAGGGTGAGTGGGGAACACATGCTGCCCCTCATGGCCCAGATTTATTTATTTGTTTGTTTATTTATTTATTTATTTATTTGCAGTGCTGGGGCTTGAACCCAGGGCCTTGGGCACACTAGGCAAGTGCTCTACCACTGACTCACATCCCCAGCCCTTGTTTGGGTTCCTGAGAAATGAAATTGAAAAGCCTTCGACTAGAGCATTTGCTCTTCAGTTCCTACAGGTCCCCTCCCCATTCCTGTTAGCTAAATTTGGCCATTTCCCACATTCATCACCACTACCTCCTGGTTCACGAAAGCATCAGGTTTCCGCCTCTGCTGGAGAGGAAAGAACTGCTAGATGTATACCTAGTTTCAGTGTGACCTTGCACAACCCTTCCCATCTCTGGCCTCAGTTTCTCCTTCTGGGCAAAGATAGGACTGTATAAGGTGACTTGGAAGCTCTGTTTGGGAGTCAATGACTGACAGCCCCACCTTCACCCCACACACGTGTTCTGCTGTGGGGCTGGGGCTGGGTTGACTGGGTGCTACTTTCTGAATTTTCCATCTACTACATGTCCAAGGAGTTCAGCATATATGATGCATTTTTACTTTGGTAGATAGTGAACCATTCCGATTTTCTGCAGCCTTTTTGTATTGTGAACCCCCTCTGCCTGCCCTCTCATGCAGAGTCAGTCCTGGGACATGGAGTTAGCATGAGGTCAGGCCTGGCCCTCCTCCAGAGGTTGAGGAGCTGGTCACCACTACCCCCAGCATCCCACCCTGGCTTGAGCTGTTCCCCTCAGGGTCCTGGTTAATTCCATTACTCCCTCTGCTTGTTGGACCCAGAAATCCCCCAGTGGCCATGAAAAACAGAGGCAACTCTTTAGACAGTTTAGTCTTTTGCAGCTCCCCCTGGCCCAACCTCCTCTTCTGAGAACTCTGGTTCTTCTGCCTTGATGGTTTGGGTCACGAGCTCTTGTCCCCACCTTCCTGCTCAGGAGGACATGATAATTGGGTATAGGACATGCCTAAGTGCCAAGACTCTGGTTTAAGCCTCTCCTCCTTCCTATGTGGCCAGGACCTCCCTGTAAGCTCCTTTCCCTGTGGTGTGGGCTCTGCTTCCACAGGCAGCTGGACTGCACACTTCCAGGGATGTCAGACAGAGCTGATCTCAGTCTCCAACTCAAACACAGACACAACTCTGATTCTGAAAAAGGGTTCTCATGCTGAGCCTTAACTTCCCTACTCATGGCTGTAAGCTTGGATGTCCTCAGGAGGTCTCTAAAGGCCACTGCAGCATTACCACTCCATGAAAAACTTCCTCTTCAGGCTGTTGCATGACATTCCTCTTTTAGGTTAAAGGGCCCTGATTCTGAGTCTGGGTTGATCTAGCACTTGCTGCCTTCTCTTTAGAGAACAGTATAATCTGCCTATTGCTTCCTTTTTCTGGGAGGAACTAGGTTCTCAGCTGGTTGAAAGGATGACTGGCTTGGCTTTGGCTGATTGCTGATTGAAGGAAAGAATGGATCTTGTGGATGGGTCTAGATTGGGTAGGAGGCAAAAAATGAATGGACTGGCTAGCTAGGGACTCGGATGAATGGCTGATGGTGAACTCAGATTGGATTTCAAGCCATAGTATACTGGTTATTGTTGGAATCTGATTGGAGCAACAGGATCAACAGTTGGGTGGCTTGAGGAATCCATGCTAGCATGGATTCCTCAAGCCCTCCACTTCCAATCCTGTTAAAACTGATGACACGTGACAGCCTTTGAGCAGCACAGTCACACATACATTTGGGGGGAGGGATGGCAGAATACCCTGGGCTGCTGTCTACACCCCTGAGTTTCATTTACCTTATTAGGAAATTGGGTGTGACTATGGCAGCTACCTCACCACTTTGCTGTGAGGAATCAATGAGAGGTAAAGGATGAGAATGAACCTTGCAGACAGGAAGTCCTTGAATGTAGGAAACACGTATGGCAGAGTGCGTGGCAGAGTTGTGCTTCAGAACCTCAAAGCTGTTTACCATCTGGAGTCACACTCCTCCCCTCGTGCCAGCTGAAAGTCCAACAACGGGAGTGTGCTGCCTAGGGAAGAACAACTCACCTTTCGTGTTTCCATCTGTCAGTAGGAACTTCCTCCCTGCTCAGGAATCAAGGAAGAACAAGGAGGTGATCACAGCAACATAGCAAGTGGTTTGGGCTGAGGGAGTCTTTCACTAAGCCCAACCTTAATAATAGTAACTAATAGTTTTAAATTTTTGACTTTGTGTGTGTGTGTGTGTGTGTGTGTGTTACCAGGAATTGAACCCAGGGCCTACTACACACTAGCCAAGTGCTGTATCACTGATCTCAGTCCTTAAATTTAACTTTTTTTAAATTTATTTTTTTATTTTTTACAGACTGCATTTTGATTCACTGTACACAAAGGGGGTACATCATTTCATTTCTATGGTCGTACAAGATGTAGATTCATACCATTCGTGTACATAGGGTTATGTCTGTCTCATTCCACCATTTCTAATACCCCCCTCATTTCCCTCTACGTAATCTAAAGTTCCTCCATTCCTCTCTCACCCCCACCACCCTACTCCCATTATATATCATCATCCACTTATCAGGGGAAACATTGGCTTATTTCACTTAGCATGATATTCTCCAATTCCATCCATTTATCTGCAAATGCCATAATACTATTCTTCTTTATTGCTGAATAATATTCTGTTGTGTATATATACCACAGTTTCTTTATCCATTCATCTGTTGAAGGGAACTGGTGGAGTTGCAAATTGGTGCAGCCACTCTGGAAAGCAGTGTGGAGATTCCTCAGAAAACTTGGGATGGACCCATCTTTTGACTCAGTTATCCCACTCCTCGGTTTACACCCAAAGCACTTAAAATTAGCATACTACAGTAACGCAGCCACATCAATATTTACAGCAGCTCAATTCACAATGGATAGGTTGTGGAACCAACCTAGATGCCCTTCAACAGATGAATGATCAAATTTAACTTTTTGAAAAAAAAAAAAGTTCAAATAATCTAAACTTCTATAAGAATACCTTAAAAAACCTCATACCCCTGCCCCCGTGGCTGTATGCCCTGACCCTGTTGGCCCTATTTGCTAACAGGTATCCACTTTACAGAGGAGGAAACTAAAACCCAGACGGGGCAAGCAGCTTGCCCAGTTCATCCAGTAAATTAAGGATTATGTCTCCAAAGCTAGCATTCTTTACCCCTTAGTCATCTGCGGTGAAAAGCAGAGGCTGACTCCTGATAGCGTGGGCTTTTATAAGCCTTCTGGGCTGGGAGTTGGGTCACCTGGGTTTTATGGCAGGCTCTACCTGACTTTGGTCAGTGCAGTCCTATCCTTAGAGAAATTACAAATCAGACTTAGTCCTTTCCAAAACCCTGGTCTAGGGAACTCTCGCACTAAAAACCTGCCCCCACCCTCTCTGCTCTCTCCCCAGGACCGCCAGGAGAGCCTGCCTACCTCCCCGCCCTGGACGCCCAGCGCGTCCCGGCCCCCTAGCAGCCTGGACGGCTGGGTGAGCCCAGGGCCGTGGGAACCGGGCCGCGGGAGCAGCATGGGAAGCCCCCCGCCGCTGCCGCCGCCGCCCATGTCTCCCTCGTGGAGCGAGCGTTCAGTATCTCCGCTGCGAACCGAGACCGAGGTGCGTCCGCCCAGCCGCCAACTGCAAGCGCTCCTGGCGCGAAACATTATCAACGCGGCCCGGCGCAAGAGCGCCTCCCCGCGGTCAGCGGGCGCCGAGAGCCTTCGGCCCTTTTCGCCTCCCGGGGTACCGCCGCCGCCGCCACCGCGCATGCGCTCGCCGCAGCCCGCCCGCTCCAGCCCAGGGTTGGCTAGGGCAGCTGCGTTCACGCCCATCCCGCCCAGCCCCTTGCTGGTCGGACCCTCGTCCTGCACTAGTCCCCGGAGCCCACTGCCTGCGCCGCCCAGGCCCTTTCCCTACCGCAGGTCGCCCACGGACTCAGACGTGTCCCTTGATTCCGAGGACTCTGGGGTTAAATCGCCTGGCATCCTCGGCTACAACATCTGTCCCCGCGGATGGAACGGTAGCCTGAGGCTCAAACGCGGCAGCCTCCCCACGGAGGCCTCCTGCACTACCTAAAGCCCCAGCCCCGGAGGGCCGAGCCGGAAGAAAAGTTATTAGGCCTGGGGGACCCCGGCCTGGCGACCCCCAAGGGATCTGGCCTCATTGGATAGTCTCAGAGATGAGTGGTCAGGAAGGAGCGCTCTGGGTTTAGGAACCGAGTAAGGATCCAAGCTTGGGTCTTAGCTCATGCTCTATTAATCAGTGCTGTGACCCTGGACTAGACCCTTCCTCCGTCTTGTCCTCAGCTTTTCTCATCTGTTTAATACAGCTTTGGACAAAGGAGTCGCCAAAATCTAAAATTCCCCTTCCATCAACACACATAAACACTAGTGCCTTGGAGGATGCAGTTGTGCATAGGACCCTTGAACTTGCTGCATTCCAGGGTTCCATACCCCCTCCTGGCTCTTTGCTCTCTGGAGTCTGGCAAATAAGGGGTATATTCATAAGAACCTAGGCCATGTCCCAAGTCCAGGCCCTGACTTGACCACCCAGCTCCCTGGCACCAAGTCCCAAGCAGGAGCAGCTGTTTTCCATCCCTTCTGGGACAAGCTCTATTTTTACCCAGTGACCTTTAGAGAGATCTCCCAAGGCAGCTCAAGGTGCCTTGCTCATCCCTCCGGAGAGAAGGGGCAGAAAGATTCTCCCTGGACCTTGTCATGCTCCTTTCTCCATCCCAGGTCAGACTGTTCAGGGCATCCCTTCTGTAGTCAGGGCAATAATTTTCCACAGTCCTGTCTTGGGCCTCCAACCTGCCTATCTTCTGGGTCTGTTCATGGCAGGTTCTGGGCTCAAAGCTCAGCTAAAGAGAGAAGAAGAAATACAGAATTACCCTGTGGCCTTACCTGATTACCCTCAGTTTGGAGTTGCACGTTTGGAAAGAGAGAGGCAAAGAGTTCCTTGTTATAGAAAGTATGCAAACCATGCAGGGTGCACAAAGGAGAATCTAGCAGGGGATAGATTGGCTCAGACCACCTCCAAGAGCTCCTCCAGTCCTCAGATGCATTGCATGGTATTAGGAAGTAGGAAGGGTCATGGTGACAGATTGGCTGAGCTTGAATTCAGGGGCAGACAACCTTAGGTAGGTAAGTGAAGGGTTAGGCCAGAGTTTCTGGCCACCTAGGAAGCGCCTCCCTCTTCAGTTTTAGGCCCCATCCCCAGTGTCCATATCATAACCAGAAGAGTGGGCACTGTCCCACCTACCTCTTTATCACATTGCAGTCTGGCCTAGCTCATGCCTCGTCCCAGTGACCTTGGGGACCCTAGCTACAGGCCCTAGCCCATCCCTTAAATCTTAGTAGTTCTGATTCCAATCCCTGGGAGGGAACCAGAGAGGAATGTGGCTGTTCTGTGGTTTCCAGAGCAGGATGGTGGTATCCTCTAGAAGTTCAGATTATCAGTTTCAGAATACTTTGCCAGGATGCAGCAGAGTGGTGACTGAAACTGGCTAAGGATCAAGTATCTGTAGGTGAAAGAATATTAGGATGTGGTGAGGAACAGTATAATTTTGGGTTAGGGATAGACTTGCCCACCCAGCAGAGTAACTTTAGCCCTAGAACCTTCTGTGTAAGGCTAGGGAAAACAAGGGTAATGATGAAAGAGAGTCGGGGTTGGAGTGGGGCACTTTGGAATAAAGGAGTGATCCCAGAGGGTTCCTAGGGCCTGAAGTCATGGACTCTGTTGGTAGGAAGATGAGATGGGACTCCTCCTCATTTAATAAGTGACCACATTTACCAAAGCCCCTACCTGGTGCAGGGACCCTTGTAGCATAGGAAACCAGGGCTAAGAGTACCGCCCAGAGAAAAGATACCGAGGCCTCTGGCTGATGCAGTGGCAAAGAAGATCCATTTCTACCTGCATTTCTCCACAGAGCCAACAGGAGGCAGCCTTGGGAAGCTGCAGTTCTTTCTCTGACTGTTCTCTCCTTGTGACTCCCCACCCTCTCCTCTAACCCTCTAGAGATTGCTTGTGTCCTGCCTCTAACCTCCTGTAGAATTCAGCTAAATAAATGCTTCCTGCATTCTTTTGCCTCCTGTGTCATTTTTGGCTTATCTAAAACCCTTCCCTTCTCCCTAGGCATGAATAGTCCATGGGACACTGAGTGGGTGGGAATATCTGAGTACGTGGGCTGAGAGCTTGGGAATATGAGTAGAGACGGGGAAGAATAGGAAAACTTGGAACCATAGAAGAAGTCCCTGGATTGAAATCCTAGTTGACTAGTTAAGTGGCTCTGGATGAGCCCACTCCTGCAGGTCTCAACTTCCCCATCTCTATAATGGGAGAGTTAGACTAGGTCTCAGGGTCATATTGCCCAGGCCCTGACTAGATGGCACTGTCGCCGGAGTGGGCAGATCCTGGCTGGGTCAAGGCCTAGTGCTCTGGGGCTGCTTCCTTATGGCAGGTCAGAGGTCCAGGACAAGAATAGAAGCCATTATAAGAAGTCACATCTGAGTCTGGACACTAGTGAGGCCAGGACCCAGACTATCCAGAGTACTCTTCTGTATCTTTTGCCCGAAGAAGAGGATTGTGGCCAGCTCCCAGGTGAGGGCACGCCTGCCTGGGGACATCCCTTGCCTTTCCTCTTTAGAAGCTCAGGCCCAGCAGACACTGAGCAGAGAAGCCCGAGGGGCAGGATCACAGCAGAATCCAGTAAACTTCTGTCCCTTCCAGGTATCAGAAATGTGCCCTGGACCAACCTCGCTGGCACACAAGCATGCCCACACTTTGACGGGAGTAGTTTGTGTGCATCTGACCCAGTCATCACGTCAGCTGGAACAGCTCCTGGGTGCAGTACCCTACTGCTTACTGTTGATTTCACCCTGGTACCTGACACCTCAAACCGAGCTCATCCCAAACCGAGCTCTCTCTGCCCCTGCCCCACCTTGCTTCTCCTGGTTATGCACCTTGGTTCCCAAGTCAGACACAAGAGTCATGGGCAGCTCCCATTTCTTGCCTCTCACTTCCAATTGCTCAACAAGACCTGCAGGTTCTCCAAGTACCCTCAACGCCCCTCCTCTTCTTGTCTCCATCCCCTCTGTCCCTGTCCAGGCCAGCCAACCCTGTCTCACCTGGCTACCCTTGGTAGCCAAATATCTGTGAAAAATGCCCATCTGATCACTTCACTCCGCCAGCGCATCTCCTCAGCAGTCCTTTACAACAGTTTCCTTCTGAGAAGCCTGCTGTGATCTGGCCACTGCCCACCGTTCAGGCCTCATCTCACAACATGGCCCCACATCTCTGGCTCTGGTCCTACTTGCCAACCTCTTATCATCTGTACCTATACTGTGTCCTCTGCCTGCACTGCCTTTACCTCCTCTCTGCCTGGTGGACTCTCACCCATCCTTCAAGGCCCAAGTCCAATGTCTCCTCCTCTAGGAAGCCTCCCCAACCTCCAGGCTGAGTTGGTGACAGGCTCCCCGACTCCCCTGAAGCCTTTCCCATGATGCATCACAAGGCTTGTGGACTGGTGTGAGTTCAAGCTGGCTGAGCTCTTTGAGAACAGGGCCCTCCCTGGCTTATTTATTTTCAGTCCATAGAGAAAGGCTTAGAGAATGTGAGAAGCTGGAGGGAGGGAGGGAGAGAAGGCAGAAGGAAGGAGACAAATGATAAGTCAAGCAAAGATATTAGGAAGAGTTCATTCATCCATCCACACATTCATTTATTCAACAAAAATCTATTGAGTTCCTATGCGGCACTGTTCTAGGCCTAAGAATATAACAGTTAACAAGCTGAAGTGACAGCAACTGGTTCTCAGTGTTTCCAGGTGCCTTGGATATGTGCACTTGTGCATGTGGACCCGTGGGTGCAAGCCCTTCTGTCTGCAAGGGCCTGCTGCCGGAGCACCTGTCTTCCCTAGGGCTTGGTGCTTTTAGCATCTGGCCCCGTCTCCTGTTGCAGCCCGAAATAAGGCTGTGACCCACGACAAGGCAAGAATGATTCTCGTCAGCTGAAGCCAGAGCTGGCTACAGGGCACACCCCGATCACTGACCGCTGACCGCCGACTGTGACAGACACTGACCACGCAACTCTCAGCTTCCCGACAGAGGTGCTAATCTTGAGGGTCGGACACCCTTCCTGACCACTGTGGTTTCATCCTCTCAGGTACCAGGATCCTAAGGGAGCTAAAGGAGCTGGGGGAGTGGGTGGACGAAGCTAGGCAATTCCCAGAGGAACTCTTTCGCCTGCAGAGACAGGGAGCTGCAGAGGATCCGGGGAGTTTGGGGCCTCATGGAAGCAAGGATCCCGGATCGGGAGGAGGGGAGAAAGCTCTGGGTTCTCTCCATTAAATGGGGAGGGGGTAAGTAGGATTAACGGTTGGGGATAGATGATGGCTCTGCCCAGGACTTCAGGATCACCAGGCAATGGAGAGAGTCACTTCCTGTCTGTAAATTAGGACCCCTTCCCAGCACCTGTGAATTCTGGTGAAGGGAGTGTTTATCCAGAAATAGACTGTGGACTGTGGCATTCCAAAGCTCAGAGTGGGAGCTCTCTCTATAATCTAATGATCTCCCCAAACATGTTGGACACCCTCATGTTTATTTACAGTTTTAACTGTTTATGATGCCCCAAGCCCATCATGGACGCCCATGATTAGCCCCACTCTCTTAAATGACACAGGGGGCAACTGAGGCCCAGACGCAGTGGACACAGTCAAGTGTCCACTAACTCAGGGCCCTTGCAGATGTGTGTGGGGACACAGATGGGGGCAGATTTTTTCCTGAGGAAAGGAGTATGGTAAGACCTGGAAGCAAAGGAGAGGGGCACTGGGGTGGGTGGTTAGCCAGGGAGCCCAAGGGCGCTGCCTCCTTTCCTGGGGAAAGTTAGGTAATCTGGGTTCGGAGCCTGCAGGGACTCTCTGAGGCTCTGGGGCTCATTTTAATCACAAATGGTCTCCAAGATGCCTGGAAAGTGCCATGAGATGAAAAAGGGCATGAAAGAAGAAGAGAAGGGTCAAGGGAGAAGAGAACATTGTGCAAGTCAACCCAGGGCGGGGACTCGGGGAGGACAGTGATGGCTCTCAGTTCTGTTGGACCATCCTCAGGGCCAAGCCCAGAGCCTGGGCAGTGAGGACCAGCATGCAGGCCCAGAGGAGCCCCAGCCTGATCTGTGCTCTCTCCCTCCAATTTAGACCTCTAACCCCTGTCCACCTCTTCTGGGTCAGTAGATGACATTAGTGCCTAAGACCCAGCCTCCCTGATCCCTGGCGTTTCAGGCCTGGGGAGCAGCCCTAGAGGCCAGCCCCTGAAGACAGAGTACCTCCCTAGCAACATGGACCCCGATGTGTATGTCTCAAGCACCTCTCCTGTCCTCCCTAAGCCTCAGTCTCCTCCTTTCTACAAAAAGACCCTACAAGGCCCTTCCAGCTCAGACACTTTGCACGTGATTTTGGGGTGGGCCAAGACTGTCCAGGGCTGGGGCTGGGTGGACCAGGGACTTAGAGGAAGCCTTGGGAGGGGGAGGTTTGGGGAGGAGAGGGACAGCCTGGTTCATGTGTCAAAGTCTCTACTCCACAGGATGATCCCCAAGGAGCAGAAGGAGCCAGTGATGGCTGTCATGGGGGACCTTGCTGGACCAGGTAAGGTGGCCCAGACCTGTGCTTTCTCTCTTGGTCCCAGACTGTGGTCACTCAGGCCTGCTGGCCCCAGGCCTGGCAAGCAGGTGTGAGTTCCAGAGCCCTGAGGGAGTGCCTGTGGAATCTGCCACCTGGGCCCAGGCATTTCCTGAGGCTTTGGAGGGGCCCTGCCCTTATGTCCACAGACCAGGAGCTGAAATTGAGTGCCCCCGAGTAGGCCCCGACCCCAAGATGACCCTGGCCTTGGTTCCAGGCCTTCCCTCTGTCCTAAATCAATCCTTGAGGGCTGTGGTCCCAGATCAACTGTAGCCACAAGTTCTGGCCTACGTGCTCCTGCTTTTGATACCTGTGGGCCTCATGTTGGCCTCAGGATGACCCAGGTGGCCAGCCCAGGGCTCAAGATTAGTGGTGGGGGATAGTATGACAGGAGAGCAAGAGCAGACCACTGAGTTGAACTCAAGCCATTTCACTTCAAAGCAGACTCATCTCTGGAATAAATCCTCTAAAATCATGTTTATCAACTTTATAAGACCTCTTCATGAACTCTTGGTATAATTTTGGAGTCCATATTTATTTGGTCTACATTAGAGCATTTCAAATATTTTAAAAATGGATTCAACTCAGTGGGGACCCTCAGCTTTAGTGTGAGTCACAGTGGTTCCGTGTTTTTGGTAATAAAGATTCATAACATCTACCCTCAGGGACTCTGATTTCATTGACCTGGGGGCAGGTAGGGGCCATACATTTGCCTTTTAGACAAGTGTTCAGGTGACTTCAAAGCTGGTGACAGTGAGCTTGCTCTGAGAAATGCTTGTCCAAGAGCTCTTGCGCAGTTGGCCTCTGTCAGTCCTAGGAAGCAGTCAATCGAGTTGTGTTGCTTGATGTGCAAGTTTTCCCTTTAACCTAGTTTGTGTGTTCTTGTCTCTTATTGTTGGCATCGTGTTTCTTTCAGCAACGCTCCTTAATTTTGTGTGCTGAAATACGAAAACATCGTGAGGAATTCATACTTCAGCTGGGAGAGATGGGCAGTGCCTTCTCATTTCTCTTGTCTAAGCAATTAATTAGTGTCTTCTAAACATTGACACACATCATTATGCCAAACTTGAAATACAGAACTTGTGGAGTATTGCTAAACCACTCATTAAAGAACACTTTGAAATGAAAGAAAAATAGGAAGGAAAAATAAATCTCATGATCTCACCACTTAAAAAGTCATTTTTAAATAGTAATAATAAAAACACTATTCTTATTACATGGGTACTCTGTGTCAGAAAGGGTGCTAGGGGATTTGTGTCTTGTCATTTCAGCTTCATAACAATTCTACAAGTTAGATATTATTATTCCCATTCTGCAGATGAAAAATTTTGGCTCAGAGGTGTTAGGTTTCTACATATCTGGTGGGTAGCAAAGCTGGGATTTGACTTGAGATTTCTCCAGAATTACACAAAGAATACATTCTTAAAAAAAAACAAAAAAAAAAAAAAAAAAAAAAACAGACAACAAAAGAAAAAAACAGGGATCGAACCGAGAGGCACTTAACCCCTGAGCCACATCCCCAACCCTTCCTATTTTTTATTTAGAGACAGGGTCTCACTGAGTTGCTTAGGGCCTTGCTAAGTTGCTGAGGTGGGCTTTGAACTTACGATTTTCCTACCTCAGCCTCCCAAGCTGCAGAGATTATAGGTGTGCACCACCGTGCTCAGCAAAATACATCCATTTAAAAAAAATATTCAGATAAAACACCATGTACAACTTTGAAAGTGAAAGTGCCTCATAATGGAACTATCTGTAGATAATCACTGTTCAGGTATCTGTGTAAGGTCTTCTGTCCACATGTCTTTACATGATGTGTACACACATGGGCTAAATGCTATGTGCTGTGTTCTTCAGCTTGCTTCCTTTTTCCCTTAGCAACATACCACAGACTCCTTTGCACACTAGCATGTTTTATCTTACGGCCTCTCTCCCCTCAGTTCCCCTGTTTTAGGACATGTCATTTATATTTAATTAACCTTTAATGGTGGTCATGAGGGTGGCATCCTTAGCAGGAGAGCAGGGGGTCTTATGCAGGTGAATCACAGCACCTGGGTGGCTCTCACTGCTGCTGGCAGCCGCATTCCTTTCCCCAGTTCGGGCATGCCTCCAGACAACTTATTCTCTTAGATGACTTTGGCAACTTCTCTCCTGAAGCCTCCAATAACTCTTCCCATACCTTCAGTCTCAGCTAGTGACCTTGCTTCTTGTTTTGCTGAGAAAAATGTAGTAGCTCAAAGAAAACATCTGCAAGCCCCCTCTGCCACATCCGTACACTGGCTTGCATCTATTCTCAATCCCTCTCCGCTTGCAAGGGTGATGAACTCTCCTCACACCTATCTGGTGCCAACCCTTCTAGCTCGCTGGGCAGGACACCCTGCTGTTCCTCTTCTTGGGCTCAAGGACATTCCTCCAGCAATTCTCCCTCGATTGCATTTTCAAAAGTTCCCCACAGCTAACACACAGGCCATTATCTCCTGGTTACAGACAAGCCCCCTTGGATCTCAAGCTGCCTGAAGCTTCCGCACACAGTTGTCTATGTTTTTCTTCCCATTCTCTCTTTTCAACACATCATGCCAATTTCCAAACACACACATAAGTAGAGGGTGCCACAGCCCCCTTTATTCCTGGATCCCAAAGCAAATACCAAAGAGCATGTCATTTCATCTCCTAAATTCCTCAGCATATATGCAAATAATAAAAAGACATTTCCTTATGTGCTATAAAAAAATTAGCATACCCAACAAAATTAGCAGTAATGATTTAACAACATCTACTAGCCAATCCTATCTTCACCTTTCTCCAGTTTTCTGGTTTGTTTTAATCAGGATCTAAACAAGGCTCATAGTTTTTATTTGGTTGCTATGTCTCTTAAATCTCTCTTAATCTAAAACAACTCACCCCTTTTCCCCCATGTCATTTACTTGTTTGAAGCAAACAGGCCAGTTGCCCTGTAGAATGTTCCAAGCCCTGGACTTGGCTCATCGCTCCCCTGTGGGATATTTAAGCTGGTTCCCCCATCCATTTTCTCTTGAATCCTCTCCAATCAGAATTTCACACCCAAATGCTCCATAGAAACAGTGTTAGTGAAGATTACCAGGGACTCTATGTTACAAATATGACAGTCAATTTTCATCCCTTTTCTGATTTGGCAAATCAGCAGCATTTGACCCTCTTGGTCACTTTGTCATCCCAGAAATCTTCTATCATTTGGTTTCCAGGACACCAGTCTCTTTAGATTTTCCTCCGACCCCGCTAACTGCTCCTTCCCATTCTAAATTTTGGAAAGCTCAGGGCTCCATAGGGGCTCTCTTTATCTTTTCTCATTTCTTCCTGAAGTTTTTCAGCTTCCCGGTTTAAAATATCATTTTATAGAGCTGGCACACGAGCCTGTGTGCAAACGATTTTATTTTAATAAGTTAGCTAACTCATTACTTTTCTTCTGGATGGGATTTGAACCCAAGATCCTGCGTGTGCTGGGTAAGTGCTCTGCCACTGAGCCACACGCCCAGCCCTGTATCTGATTTCAGAATTGGACAACAATGACCATGCTGCTGACGCATAACCTCCCGTCCTCCTGTCACTCTGTCCACCAAAAGGCTTTTCTCCCTAGTCAAATATAAAAGTATGCATTTTGTTGGCAGGAAAAGCCCAGATTTGGAGAACAGGTCCCACACTACTAAGGACAGTCATGAGGCAAATGACAAATCCTAACCATGAGAAGAAAAATAAATGTAATGTTCTTCATTGAAAAATGACAGCAACAAAATACCATTTATAAGTTCATGATTCTTCGTTTTTTTTTTTAATATCCAGGTCAATTTTCTTTCATGAACACTAGAATCACACATCCTACTCCCAGCTCAGTTTCTCCACTTGGATGTCAGCTCCTCAAACTGCATTTTGAAGACAATTGGGAGTTTAAATGTAGACTAGATATTTAGATAAAACCAAAATGTGTTCACTTGGAAAAGTGACGTCTCTTTAATTGGTAAAAAAAAAAAAAAAAAAAAAAAAGTTACAAAGCATGTTTGCTATGATTTTACTAAAAACTCACACATGAATGTGTAGTTATTATAAGACATGAAGCCTGGCACAGTGGCACATACCTGTAATCCCTGCAGCTCGGGAGGCTAAGACAGGTGGGTTGAGAGTTCAAGACCAGCCTCAGCAACTTAGCAAGGTCCTGAGCAACGCGGTGAGTCCCTGTTTTTAAATAAAATATAAAAAAAAGGCTGGGGATGTGGCTCTGCGGTTAAGTGCCCCTGGATTCATGCCCAATACCCAAAAGAAGGGGAAGTGAAAGGTCAAACATTGCAGGGTTAATAATGGCAATCTTTGAGTGACAGATAATGAAGTTTCTTTTTTTAAATTATACCTACATTTTCTAACTTTTTAAATGCACATTTAAGTTTTTATAGTAGTAAGAGACTATTTGAAACTTAAAAACAGAGCTGGACATGGTGGTACATGCCTGTAATGTGGCCACTCAGGAGTCTGAGGCAGGAAGACCACAAGTTCAAGGTCAGCCTGGGCAACACAATGAAGCCCCATCTCTTTAAAAAAATTTTCTTTGAAAAAACATATGTCTAGGGGCTGGGGTTGTGGCTCAGTGGCAGAGCGCTTGCCTAGCATGTGTGAGGCACTGGGTTCGATTCTCAGCACCACATATAAATAAATGAATAAAAATAAAGGTCTCTCAACATCTAAGAAAGTATAAAAAAAAATATGTCTAAAACTAAACTTCTGATGTTTCCCCAAACTTTCTCTTCCCTCATCCTTTTCCATCTTACTGAGCCCTTTCTGTTGACTCAGGTCAGAAATCTTGTAGTTGACTCGATTCTTCTCTCACATTCCTTACCTGTGGTTTACCTTTAAAAAGCACTTAGAATCTGACCATTTCATGCTACCTGCAGGAGGGACTCATGACATAAGTACAGATGGCCAAAGAGCTTCCAGAACAATGCTCAACTCCACAGAATATCATGCACAACTAATTCAATTCTGAGGAGTCATTTTTGCCCATCAGGTGGGCAAAGAATCCAAAACACAGTGACTCCCAGGGTCAGCAAGTGTGAGGCGAAGCAGGCATTCTCCTACATAGCACATGATGCTGTGACAGGTGCCTTCAAGGCAGTGACCAGGAGTGCCTTGGGGGTTGGGTAGTAAGAGCTCACTCTGGCCTCTCCTGGCAGTCCCTTCCCTGGACCTGGGGAAGAAGCTGAGTGTGCCCCAGGACCTGATGATAGAGGAGCTGTCCCTTCGCAATAATCCAGGATCCCTCCTCTTCCAGAAGAGGCAGCGCAGAGTGCAAAGGTTCACCTTTGAGCTTGAGGAGAGTCAGCGGGCGGTAAGTAAGCCTCCATTGTGCTTATGGAGAAACTGAGGCCAAGAAAGAGCCAGACAGTGAGCCTGGCCAAGGACCTCTGCCCCCTGGAGAGTCCCTCCAGCTGGGGAGACAATGACAGAGCCCCTGCTTTGCTGTGTGGTCCTTGAAAAGCGTTCTCCCTGGGCATCTCTCCCCAGACACAGAACACAAAGTGAATTGGGCAGGATGCACTGTGAAGTCATGGGATTCCTGTTCCACAGAAACTGCTAAAGAATAGCCATGTGCTCTGGGCTAAATTTGCAGTGGGCAGGGGTTAGTTAGACTTCAGCTTGATCAAAGATGGAAAATGCAGAATGCCTTTTAAATTTTTCCTTCCCACTGAAAGAAAGAAAAGGTCATGGAACAATCTGCTGACAGAAAAGGAAGGTGGGAATGATTTATTCCGAGGCTTGGAAAAGGTTGCAGGCAGTTTTGGGTACTTCTAATGAAACCACAGCTATTTTATCCATACTCCACTCAATTTCTCGGCCACGCAAGAGGCAACTGAGAGGGAATGATGAGACAGGAAGAATAAGAATGGCAAATACCTACCTCCGCTATGCACCTGAGACAGTGCTGGCCAGGCGCTTTCCAGTTTGTCCTTATATAGAGTGCTCTGAGGTGGATGTCATCATCGCGGTGATGCCCACTTGAAAGAGAAGCGATCTGGGGCTCAAGGAAGGTTCTTGTTCAGATTCCATGTGACAACCGCAGTGACTACCCATCGTTCTTCTGTTCCCGGCGCTGAGCTTAGTGTTGTAGATTAACTTGCCCTGGAGGTGAATGCTAGGGTTCTCGCCTTCCTCTTTCTCTTTTGGGAGGAGGAGAACCCTGGCACCGTGCCCTCCTGAGCCTCTCTGTGTTTTATCCCCCCGCCCCCGCAGATCCTGGCCGGAAGCGCCAAGAGGAGGGTAACTGGAACCGCGGAGGCGGGAATGGTGAGCGCGGAGGGGACCCCTCGGGAGGGGAAGCTGCGCGAAGGGGCGGGGCAGCGGGCTGCGGCTGTCCGAGGCTCTGAGCGCCCGGCCTGTGCCTAGGTTGCCAATGGCCCCGAGGGGCCGAACTACCGCTCGGAGCTCCACGTCTTCCCGGCTTCGCCCGGAGGTCCGGAGGACGCCCACCTAGCAGCCGCAACGGCCCACAGCCCCAGCGCTCTGGCGCCAGGTGAGTGGCCACCTTGAGTCCTGGCCACCAAGGATGGAATGTGGAGAGCGACCGTGGTCTCGCGCGCGCACACGCACACACGCTAGATCAGAACACTAGCCCAGAGAGTGGCAGCAGCGCCCCAAGTCACACAGCGAGTCAGAATCCGAGCCCAAACTAGAACCCTCGGTTCACTTGTTCAGGTCCTCCTTGTTTCCTGGGATGAGGGAGGGTCCCCTTTGCTGTGACATTCCTTTCGCCCCTTTCCTAACTCCGGTCTTCCTCCCCCAACCTGGCCCTCTGGATCGGGGTGGTGGGAATAGGACCGCGGAGATACAGGCCAGGCGACCGCTTCCTCCCGCCGGGGCCCCCACGCCTGCTGCTTCTACCGCAGGCTACGCGGAGCCACTGAAAGGCGTGCCGCCTGAGAAGTTCAATCACACCGCCATCCCCAAGGGCTACCGCTGCCCGTGGCAGGAGTTCATCAGCTACCGGGACTACCAGATCGATGGCCGTAGTTACACCCCTAGCCTTCGAGACTATCGGAATTTCAACAAGTAAGACCAGGCTGGGCGGGAGGGGGTCGGGGTGGGAGGGGTGTAGTTTGGGGAAGAGCCCAGGACTGTACAGGGTATGGCAGCAGTAGCTCGAATTTCCTGAGTACTTTCTACATTCAAGGTCTAGTTCCAGCACTTTATATATATTTATTGAGGTCTTGCTAGTAAAGTGCCTCAGCACCTAGTGGGTGCTTAATAAACATAGGAAGAATGAATGGCGATCGTGCCCCAATCTTGGTGCATCTTCACAAGATGGGGAACATGCCTTGATTTCTCCTGTTCTGTCAATTGAGAGAACAAGGCTCAGGAACAACCTGCCCAAAGTCAGAACAAGGAGGAAACAGCAGGACTGGGATTCAAGTCTGGGTTTGTTTGACCCCAGAGCTGTTGTCTTGTTCTCCTTTACTGCTGTGGGCCACCTCTGGATTGGACATCAGGTTCTGTCCTTCCCCCTGGAGAGCCCCAGATCTCACCATTCCAAGGCCAATCCAGCCTGTCCTTACTTTCACCAATGATGTGAAGAGACCTACAAGGTGACTGTGAGGCTACCCAAAGCAGGGAGTAGGGCCAGAGGTCAGGGCCACAAAGGAGTGGTTTATATTGGTTTAGTGCATAAGGTCTCTGTATGGGCTTGAATGTAGACTCCAGGCCTGGCTGTGTAACCTTGGGTAAGCAATTTAACCCGAGTCTCCATTGCTGCACCTGTACCTACTTCATAGCATTGCCATGAGGATGACATGAAAAGCCGTAGGCAAAGTTACTGACAAGTAATAAACTCTCCATAAACAGTACTACTACTACTGCTGCTGCTATTATTTGCAGACTGAAATGATGATTGGTAGAGCTAAAAAGGGAGAACTTCAATCATATTTTGCCCTGGGAATTCAAAAACAGACCATAGGAGTCAAGGCTGGAGCTGGACTTGGAGGAAGGCCTTGGACTGGGGGTGCATTTCAATTGCAATTGGCTACCTCAGTCTGAATCTATTTTTGAACATACTCCTTTGGCTTAGGCTATATTAAGTGAGGAAAAGAGGTGTCCACAGAAAGGAGGCTACAATCCAGTTCTTCTGGCACCTGCTCAGACCACACATGGAGACTGTGTCTGATAGAGGCAGATGGGTGCACGCCAGGGCCTGGCTAGGCTGTTATGAGGTGCTTTTAGGAAGGACCGAAGGATGGGAATGGGAGGTGATCAGCCTTGAGAAGAGATGGCTCAGGAGAAATGTGACTGCCCTCAGATGGTCGAATACCCCGGGAGGGCCCTGATGGGAAGAATCAGGCCCAACAGGCTCTGTGTGAGCCATGAGCCGTTGGCAGACATTCTGAATTCCCTGCCAGTCAGGGCTGTCCTGTCTTTCCTCCTGGGCCCTCAGACCCTGCCTGCCCAGCTATTTAAAATCCACAGCGGACATTCAGTCCCGGCAGCCAGCTTCCAGTCTGGCCAGCTCAGAGCGCCCATCCTACCCATCTCTACCTCTGAATGGCAGGCTGAGGCATGTTCTCACCAGCAGCGGGAGGCTTTAGGGAGTCCTGAGCCCAGACCTTTTCTGAGACAGAAGGAGGAACTGAGGCATAGAGAGGAGGAATAGCAGTACTGGGGGCCTCGTGGGGCTCAGTCAGAATGCTAGGCTCTGGGCTTCCAGTCAATGACCAGACTGTGTGGCTGCTCGGCTTGGACACTGCCCAGCCTATTCCCGCAGGGCCTGGCTGTTGCTGCCAAAGCCGAGGTGGTCCAGGCAGCAGTGCTTTCCTGGCAGGCTCCCAGGCTCTGGCCCATGGTTCGTCTTTCCACCCAGAGGCAAGATTCCCCTCTTCCCCCTGGCCCCTGCTGCAGGAAAACCCTTTATATTTTCCTTAGAATTGCTTTCCTCAGAAGTGCTTTATATTTTCCTTAGAATTAAGACATTGTTTTAAAATCACACACATACATTCTCTTTGGAAAAAAAATAATTAGGCAACTTCGAATAAAGGCAGGGCCCTTGGTTCACTGTCCTCCGGGTCCCTTTCCCAGATCCCTTTCTAAAGGTAGCACTGTTGTCAAGTTGGCCCGTGTGTTTTGGCACACATTGTTAAGGCAGCTGCATACATATGGACTTTATGGCACTGGTTTGTGAGTATGCACATGTTTTAATACTTTTTATTCTATTCTGTAACTTGCTTTTTTCATTCAACATTATACTTTTGAAATCTACCACACCAATACATGTAGATCTAGTTCTTTCCTTTTAAGCTGCAAGTATTCTGTCAGGTGACACACTGTCTCTGTCTTGTCAGACAGGGGACATCTGGGTTGCTTCTGGTTGTTGCTAATGCACCATTCATGTTTGCTTCCTTGGACTTTCATACATGAGCCTCCCTGAGCTCCAGGCTTACAGATGGAGTTGCTGGGTGACACAAATTCAAGGTTAAGAAGATCCCACCAATTGTTCTCCAAGAAAGCAGCACCAATTTGTCCTCTAATCAGTTGACTATGAGTGAAACCACCCTACCACCTCATCAATGTTGCCTCTTCAAATTATTTCCATTTGCCAAAATGGTATATCTCAGTTGTAATTTGCATTTTCCTGATTCTCATGGCTCTTTTGAATCCTTCCTTCTCTCTCCAGTGTATGAGTATTTTGTCCTAAGGGGAGGTGACAGGAAGAAGGAAAAACTTTTACTTCTATTTCTGCTCTCTTCTGGAGCTTACTGGAGCCTAGTTTTGCCAAGGACAAACCTATTCTATGAAAACATCTCTGCTACTCCTTCCCCACTAGGGGCAGACTTGGGAAAGGGCAGGAGTGGAGAAATTGTTAACCATAGTACAAAGCCTTCTATGCACAGAAGGGGAAACAGGTCCAGAGAGAGGCAGGAAGGAGCCACACGTGACCTGCATGTCAGTGCTCTGCCATCCCTGCTCCACACAGCCCACCTCTCCTGTTGTTCTTTCCCCAGGACCCCAGTGCCATTTGGAGGACCCCTCATGGGGGAGACCATTCCCAGGGCAGGCACCCCTTTTGTCTCGGAGCCCTTCAGTGGCTTGGAACTCCTCCGCCTCAGGCCCAGCTTCAACAGGGTGGCTCAGGGCTGGGTCCGCAACCTCCCAGAATCTGAGGAGCTGTAGCCCCAGTCGGAAGCTTCAATTTCTCAGTCTCCGAGCTCAGGTAGCATCTGGAGCCAAGACACGTGGACAACACTTCACAGTTTATGAAGAGTCTTCACACACAAACTATTATTGCAAATGACCTCAAAGGTCACAAAGTTCAGTAGTCCCCAAATGCAGATGTTCTTCAAAATCATCTGGGGACGTTGGTCCTAACACAGATTTCTGGCCTGCCCCAGACTTGTAGCATCAGAATCTCATGTGTGGAGAATTTCTGTTAGTAACCAATACTCCGGGTGATTCCAGTGTGACTGGGCCACAATTAGTGTCTTTAGAAATCCACACCCACTCCCCTGTTCTTCCTGCTCCAGCAGCTTGCACTCCCCTGATGGTGCGCTCTCACCAGCAGCCCATCTACCTGAGGATATCTCTGATAATTAGAGAGTTTTTCCTTTTACTGAGACGCAGTTGCTTGTCATCTGTGCATGCTGTTTGCTAAGTACCTACTATGTGCCAGACACTGTGCCAGGCTCAGGACTCCAGGAGGAAAAGATGGTGGGGAAGGACGATTTGTGAAGGAGTAAATCACCTTAGTTTTTCCTACAGCATGCTAATTGACAACTGAGGAACCGAGTGTCATGGAGCAGAGGAAGGGTTCCTAAACCTGGATGTGGGGTGGAATTCTAGAAGCTTCCCAGAAGATTTGAGTGGGATCTTGGAGGAGGAAGGCAAGTTCATCAAGGAAAGAGGTGCGATGGGAGGGCATTCCTGATAAGTGGATCAGCATGTTCAGAGTTGGGTGTGGAATTGAGCACAGATGCAGGTTGTTTTGGGGAAGAAAGAGGTTATATTAGGGGTCAGTGAGATCTAGAGGTGGGATTTTAAGAAATGGGGAGGTTTTAGCAATGGATCTTGCTGGTTGCTGTGGGGAACACAGGTTGGAGAGGAGCAATGCTGAGAGCCAGGAAGTCTTCAAGGGGTGAGGTCTGGACTAGAGGTGTGACCATGGGGATCCAAAGAAGGGTTGCCCTGTTGGGCCCTTTACAGGGGTGGTGCAAAGTGGAGCTCTTATAAGGACGGCCTTCCACCCCCCCATTCTAAGCAGGCCTCTGAGTTCTAGTGAGGAGGATGGTGGTGGTGGAGGTTTTTTGTGTGCCTAGTGCTTGGGTTGGATTCTCCACATACCTGATTCCTAATTCTCAATACAACCTGAGAGAAAGGTATTTTTGTTCCCAATTTACAGATGTGAATGTTCAAGCTCAAAAGAGGGAAATGACTTATCTGGGGGCAGAGTCAAAATGAGAACCTGTCTGGCTCTTTACCATATTGGGTGACGAAGCCAGTGCCCACTCACTCTGGAATCATTGATCGTGGTGCCTTGCCATGGAGCTCACAGGTTGAGTGGAGGCTGGGGCAACCGATGGGATGGGATGGGGTCTAATTCTGCCATTGCAAGTCTTGTGAACTTGGGCATGTCATTTCACATCTGAGACTGTTTCTCCATCTGTAAGATGAGGGTGAGTATAGAAATTCCTTTATGGGGTGCAGGACAGTCATGAGAGCTCAGTCATTGTTAGATTTCTTGCAACCACGGTTCTTGGCTGGAATCTAGGATCTTGCAATGGGTGCAGCTTGAGAAGTCAGCTGTTGGGATGGCACTGGGGTCAGTAAAGCTGCTGCCTGAAGGAAAGCCTCCCTTTGCACAGGGGTTCCTCCTCCCTGACTCTAAGTCGTGCGGAGAGTGGTTGCATTTTCCTTTTGACCTGCAGTTTTGCTCCCCTTCTGGATCCCAAAGGGCCAGCAGACTCTTTAAGAATGTTTGCACTGGATGTGTTCTCTAGGATTCGAGGGCTATTGTTTAAAGTCAGGCTTCCATGAGCTTAAGACCAACCATCAAAGTGTCTGGCAAGTAGGAGAGGGGACATGGATTGCCTTGGCTTGGTTCTGCAGTGCTCTAGAGGGTCACTACTGCTGCCAGGCCCAGAAGAGAGACTGCGGGAAATTCCTGCTGCCAAAAGTGTATCCTCATTCCCTTCCTTTAATCATGTGACTTGCTGATGTTAAATAAAGAATGCTTACTGTAAAAAATAAATAAAATAAATAAAAGTAAAATGTGAAAGTGTCTGCCCAACACAGCTCCTCTTATACAGCTCCTCTTACCATTCCTCTTCTCACCTTCCTGCAACCTGCTATTCTGCATACTAGAGAAAAACCTCTGGTAAGTCTGGTCCTTTTAGAATTGTAAAATTCTGTGAGTAAATGTGTACACATGTATAGGTATATGGCTATACCTTTGTTTCAATGGACTTGTACTACATTTATCATTCTTCATTCAGCAAGTAAACTTTTGATCCTGAAAAATCAGGTAAATTAACCTTTCATTTCATCTGGGCACCTAACGAATCCTTCATATAAAACTATTTCTGCCTCTTTTTGTTCTTTATATAAAGTGACCAAGAATAGCAAAAACACAGAAAACTGACATTAGACATAGCGATGAACATTAACAACTATTATGTGCAGCCACATGGCTGTTATCTCAGAATAATGGTAAGCAAGGGAAGGCTTGTTTATGAATGCAAGGAAATGTTTAATGTAAGTCAGAATAATAGTATGAGGAGGAAGGGTTTATAAATGTGAATGGACTCAAATGCCTCTGGGGTACTTGGAAGTTTTCTACTTCTAAATGTGGGTGATCAGTACATAAATGTTCACTTTATTTAATCGTACACGTATCTTATGCATTTTCTGTATATATTCTATCAAAATGATGCCTTCTTTCAAGTTAATGAAAAGATTAATAGATTAGACATATCTGAAGAATGAGTGAACTTAAAGGACCCACAAAGCATCACACAGATGAAGAAATGGAAACTACGTGATACAGGTTTAAAAGACATGGAGAATAAAAGGAAAATGCTCAAAACTAACAGCAATGTTTTCCAACAATAATGGAAAATAATTTTTGAAGGAGTGTGATGGTTAATCACACTTGAGGGATGCCTAGAAATTGGTAAGCACACTTCTGAGTGTGTCTATGAAGGCGTTTCCAGAGAAGACTGGAGTGTCGGTCACTGAACTAACTAGGGAGGCCTACCCTTAGTGTGGCAGCACCATCCAATAGGCTGGGAGACTGGACTGAAACGCAGAAGGGGAATTGTCCCTTCGAGTGGAGGCATGTCTATCCCACAAGTACACATTTTAGATAAAAGGGTCATGGAATTGGATTTAAGGGGAAGTTTTGTATGTTTCCTTTTAAAATGCCTTAAATAAAGATGACTTTTAAGGCTGCCCTTTATCAACCATCTCGTCAGGCTCTGAGCTACAAACATCACTTTAACCTCACAACCAACTTTTGACCCAAGAACAAAAAGACCTGGCCTTTATTACTATTAGGAAATGGATATAAAGCTAAAAATCAAAACAGTCTAAAACGAGACTTAAAAACTTCACATTTATGCATGAATTGTTTTTAACTTCCATTGATTTAAGTTCAACTACTGATGGACAAACAAAACAGAAATCTAGAAATAAGCCAACAACATTTGGAAAATTGACCCGTTTTAATTATTTAAAAACAATACAACACAACATCAAATTTCCCTTATCATCTACAATTCAGTTACATCCAAACATTCTAAGACCAACAGTCCTCTGCCCAGAAGCAGGCAATCACAAGGGGACGCTGAAGACCAGAGTTCCACTGGTAGCTCACGAGTCTTCCATTCAAACACACTCCAAGGTTTGCCTTTTAGTTTGTTAAAGAAGGTATTTTGTGGGAAGTTCTTGAAAATAATTTCATCCCAGACACCAGATTTTTTCAAGGATAGATCCATAAAATTTGTGTTTCTGATAGGAATAAAAAGTAATTTTTATTTTTGTCTTTTTTTTTTTTTTTTGGTGACATAGAGAAGTAAAACTATCAGATTCCTTTTAAAAATGAGGAAAAGAAAAATTCTGGGCTGTGTTAGGTGCTGGTTTCCTCTTGTCTCTCTGAGCATGTGACTTCAAAAAAAGTTAAATCACACTTATGCCACTACGATGATTAGTACTATTTTTTTTTAGATGATAAAAAAAGAAAATAACCAATAGACATAAAAACGGTCAAAAGTTTTTTTTACCGCAGGTCAATTTTTGCCCCCCACCCCAAAAGATACAAAATGAACATATAATTGGGATGGTAACTCCATTGGCTATTCCAATTTACCCATCTGCTTGTCCCCCATACAGGTTTAAGGGGAACAGCAGTAGGTTTCCTTAGTAATATAATCATGGTAACTAGCTGTGCTCATGGCAGTTTATTTGAGGTCCACTGATCCTTCTGACACATGTAGGGAAGCAGGGCTATGCTCCTCCAACTGCCCACATCTGAACACATTCAGCTACCATGGAAACTACGAAGGAAGGAAAAATATATTTATTCCAAGATTCATTTACTAGGATTTTAAAGCGCCCTTTCTTCCATAGAGCCCCAGAGTGGTGGCAATGTGCTAGGGGCTGCTGTGTTTCCCAGCATGTGCTCCCATCCTCTGAGGATCCTGAGAAGGATAGTGGATTGGTCCTGGAGCCCTCATGAAAGGAGGGGGTGGTCCCATTGGGTGGAACATGTGTGGCCCAAAACCTGTACACGGGAGAGAATAAAGTGGTTAAGACTTGTTCCCTTGGCAACTTTTCATACCTGTCTTCCTAAGATCAAAACCACCTACATGTAAATCAAGGCTGACATGGGCTTAAGTAAATGTCACTCCATCAGACTTGCTTAGCGAACATCTACCTGTATTATATCCTTGATTTTAAAATGTTTCCCCTCAGCCCAGAATAATCCTCAGGATCCAGGGCTTCTGCTAGCATGTTATGTGAACCTCTGTTATGTATCAAACATGCCAAATTCTATGAAACAAGACTCAGTGAGGATGTGGGAAGTAAGGAAGAAATGAGGCCAATGGCAAGACCCTGTCATCATTAACTTCAATGCTTGACACCAGGATGGAAGGTGTTCAGAAACCACTTTCTTTAAAGATATGTGCTCTCTGCCACTGAATTGGCCACCTGTGATTGATTTCCTTACACTATTCATACTGTCAACGACATTTACTAGAGAAGAATGCTATATAAAGTGTGAGTCTTCTAAACTGTTTATTACTGCCTCTGATAAGATAAAGATGTTGAGCCAAAATGTAACTAAATTACACACGAAGTATGCTGTTTATTCAGTTGTCAGTCTTTTTTTTAGAACAGACTTCCTAGTTCAGAAGAGAGAACAAATTGGTGGTAGATCACTATAATCCCAGTAATTCCTATCCTGATCACACATATATTTAGATTTACAGAAAACTAGTGCTTTTCCTCTCCTTGGCAGACTAAGAAAATAATGAAATATTAGAAATCTCAACCTATCAGCTTTATCTATAAACTTCTTCAGGGAAAATGCAAAGGATTTAGCTGTCTTAGACATGGGGGTGAGGTGTAGGACTTTCACAAGAACTTCTCTGGAAGAAAGAAGAAAGTTACCTGGGGGAGGGGGTGGGGCAATCCCAGGCGGTGGTGGTAGGGCAATGTTCACCACAGCTGGAGGACCACTTGGGGGAAGGTTGAAGTAGTTGGCAGAGGCTTCTTCTTCTGCTGCAGGAGGAGGAGGAAGAGCTAGAGAAGAGAAAACAGGCAACACTTAGAAGGGAGGACAACCAGCAACACTGTTTCTATCACTTTTAAATCCAGGCCTTTCTAGAAGTGACAGCCACTGAGGAGACACACATGCTTCTCGTCTAATAGAGGAACATGGGGCAACTGAGCTTTGTTGGTCAGGACAAGTCTGCACTCACCTCCTGGCAGTCCTGGAACAGGCTCCAGCTTGATCCCAGAGTCTGTGGTTCCATCCTTCTCTTTCTCCTTTCCTCTGGCTGCCTGGGATCTGGGAGATATGCATGCACACAGGACATCAGCACTTTGTCCCACCTTCGCTCATACCTCTGCTTGTCATGTTCCCCGGTCAAATGGAGTTCCTTCACTCCTTGCCTCCTCTTCAGCAAGCAGTCTTCCCATAAATACCAAAGTGCAGAGTAGATAAGAGCAATGATTTTGAAGGCAGAAAGATCTGGGTTCAAAACTTGCTAGAACCGTTGTCAGTACTAGAAGAGGCAACATATATGTTTGGCAAAGTGCTTAGCATGTAAGAAGAGCTGCTGCTATTAGCTACCTCCTCCCTGGTTCCAAGCTAGAAGTAAGGTCTCCCTTTGAACTTAAAATTTAGAGCATTTTACCTGTGTCTCTTACACAGTTACCTGTGTCTTTCTTATGTAATCATCACTTTCAAGCTTAAACAGCTATTCTTCTGTTTTATCTTCTCCCCCAGGGCAATCAGTCTCTGAAGTAGAATCTAGGTCTAATTTTATTATAAACCCATGAATCTATCTTTTATGCCTGGGCATTATACTTAGTCTACAAATGCTGGTCAAAAAAACATGAACCTTCAAAGAGTCGTATTATTAACAGCAAAACCCTGAATACATTTCCAAAGCAGAACTCTTCCAACACCCATGGGAATCAGACAGAGAATGACCTTCCTAAGATCTTTCTAAAGACACTGTTGATTTAAGCCTATTTACCAAAAGCTTACTACTTTCCAAATAATGAAACAATTTATTAAAAGTTTCAATATAGCTGGGCATAGTGGCGCATGCCTATAATTCCAGTGACTTGGGAGGCTCAGGCAGGAGGATCACAAGTAGTTCAAAGCCAGCCTTAGCAACTAGTGAGGCCCTAAGCAACTCAGTGAGACTCTGTCTCTAAATAAAATATAAAAAAGGGCTCGGGATGTGGCTCAGTGGGGTTAAGGACCCAGGTTCAATTCCTAGTACCAAAAAAAAAAAAAAAAAGGTCTCAATAAAAAAAGGTCTCAATAAATTTTAAAATAGTCTTATTCTTACCTTCCCCATTTCACATTGAGTCTGCGGCCATTGACAATCAACTTATTAAAGGACTTCTCAGCAGCCACTTCTGCAGCCTGCCTTGTGGCAAACTGGATGAAAGCACACTGTTGTCTCTGCACAACAGTGATTGTTCGGATCTCTCCGAACTGGTAGAAATGATTTCTGAAGGGACACAGGCAGAAAGAGAAAGGTCAACAACACAGACATGCCCACACGACTGACAATGGATATGAAATCTTTCTCTGACTCACCACTAGGCAGGTGGGCCCCATGGTTATGTACCTAACTACTTGCACTTATTTCCCCCCATATCTTGCCCTACTGTATGTGCAGCTTACTTAGGTGGGAGAAAAAACAATAAGCAGGGGTTCTCAAACATCTCAGTGTTGTTCCCACAGAAGAAAGAGGGCTCTATAGGTTCCTTAAGGACCCTAGGTCCTACATAAGATGTTGGCAAAGCACAGTGCTCATTGCCCATGAGCAAAAAATTTTTTTTTTTTTTTTTTAATTTAAAGTTAAAAGAAAAAAAAAAAAAAAAAAAAAGGGAGAAAGACTGTATGTGGCCCACAAAGCCTAAAAATATTCACTCTCTAGCCTTTCACAGAAAGTCTGCCAACCCCTGGGAATTATGTAGCTCACTAAGATAGGGTTTAATGGAGACAGGCTACCAAGGGCAGGTTATAAACTTACAGGAGTTTCTTCTCCACTTTATCTCTTTGGAAGAGGTAATTTCCATTACTATCTGCCCAGATGTCTCATCTAGCCAAGCATAATACAAGCCAAAAATAACACAAATTTATCAAATAACCAGTCTCTCTTAAAAAGCCAACAATTTAAACCATAAAAGTTTTAGAATCACAAAGCTCTCCCTCCCCTACATAATTGATCATACTTGGAAGTGTGCCATTCTTAAATTATTAGCATATGCAAGGATGGATAAGCACTCCTGATGAACATTACAAATTCCTCTGGCATCATAAAAGACAATTTTATAAAAATTCGAGTCAGCATGATACTAACTATAGAACAGCTAAAAAAAATGTACTTTATATAGATCATGCTTGTGTTTTTGCAAATGAATTATTCCAAGGCAGTTAAAAGCAAAAAAGTTCTTAAAATTATACCCACAAACCTGAGATCTGTCTCAGTAATGGTATCGCCCAGACCACCAACATATAGTGTGGTGATAGTTTTATCCTCTGGTGGGTCCAGACGAGGCATTGTTGAAGCCCGCTTTAGAAGCTTATCTGCTACAGGGTCATTGATTCCATAATACCGGTCTTTAATATTCTGATCAGCAAGGGGGTCATCTGGATCTGTAGGCTTCTCATGTCTATGAGAAAAGAGCAATGCATAAAGGTGAAAAAATACTGATACTACTCAATAGAAGCTACATAGTAAAATCCTATGCCTTTTGAACTAGAAACCAGGGCCATACCAAAATATAATTATCAAAACAGCTGATACCAAGGGTTTTAGTATATCACAGTCTTTCTTTCCCAGTCTCCTAAAATCCATTTAAATGGCCATTTAGGGTGTCAGACTTTGCTTATAAATACTCTTGACACAATTCACCCTAAAACAAAAAGGAACACGTGATCACCCGTTTCTCTGTCAATTGTTCTTAACATTTATTTGAAGTCTTGCATTCCACTGAAAATCTGAAGAAAACTAGGGACCTAGCCCCAGAAAAATGGCTTTATTTTTTGGAGGGTGGAGTTAACCAAACTCAAGTTAAGAACTCCTAATCCAGATGCTTGGCAGTCTTGACTGGAATATACACACTTGTTAGAAGTCTGGCCTTGTTCTGACTTCCATTCCACATTGAGATTCCACATTTATATGATGACAGTGAGGATTCACTTCTTATGCAGAAACTCTTAGGATTATATCTATCTTACATGGCATAGCCATTTAGTTTCCTAAGGTTCAGTCATAAGTAAAACAAACAATTTAATCAAGCTCTTCTAAATCAGGTTCTATGATCTGAGATAAGAGTATACTAGCTGCATAAGCTTTAAGTTTTAAAGTACAAACTCATTCTCCAAAAGCAAATACTGAAAGTTTGGCTCAGCTCTTGCCTGTATGGACACTCTTCTCCTCTTTTACACTCTCCTTTCACCCAGAAGGAGCAAATGTGGGGCCGATTCCTTTTGTAATAGGGTGTGGTTCGGGCCAATTTGAGCAGCATGTCACTAGTGGATGTGGCTTTCCCGAGCATGCCAACTGGCCGTGTTCCATCAGAGTTAGAAATCTACATGGGGATGACAAATTTGTAGATTGTCAATTAATTAGGATTTTAATCAAATACAAAAGCACATCACTCAAGAAGGCCTAGGCTCAATTCCCAGCACTACAAAAACAAATAAACCCTGCCACCCCAATATATCAATAAAGTGCCAGCATACTTCTCTTTCCATATTTTGTGTGTAGTACTCTTTGTTCACATCTGACTTTGGCATGTCATCTTTAAAAGACAATCCTGCATCACGAACCTGGATGGGCAGGCCTGATACAAAGAAATGGAGGAAAAAAACCTCAAATATATTTAAAAACATGTCAATATACACAGAATAAAAATCACCCTTCCTTTCTCTTTGTCCTACTTAGTATCAGACACTTTACTATGTATTTTTTTTCAAATTCTTCAGCACCATCAGATTACTACTGCTACATAGCATTCCAAAGAACTGTCTAAATTCCTAAGCTGCCATAAAATTTGATGAAGTGAATATTTTAGAAAATCTTTTGTTGTTGTTGTTACCAGGGATTGAACCCAGGGGTGCTTAACCACTGAGCCACACACACAGTCCTTACTATGTTTTATTTTGAGACAGGTTTTGCCAAGTTGCTGAGGCTCGCTTTGATCTTGTGCTCCTCCTGCCTCAGCCTCCCAGGTCACTCGGATTATAGGCATGTGCCATCATGCCCAGCATTAGAAAATCTTTTAAATAAACAAACTTGGGTTAATAGTCAGATTTGACCTGAAAATTAATGTATCTAAATTTTATTAACACAATTTATTTAAAGTAACTGTAAATTGGTTTACTTCTAGGCTGATCTTAAAGATCCTACAGATAGTCACAGACATATAAGGGTCATTGTACTTCAGGACCAGGATTCTACTTAACATATAAATAATGTTAAACAATATGTGGCCAGTAGTCTGGTTAGCAGAGTCCTTTCTGAATTTAACATACGTTAACACTTATGCATTTTCCTTTCCCCTTTTATTTTACTATATAGAATTCCTGTCAGCAAATTTCTTTTTTCTTTTTTTGGGGGGGGCCAGGAATTGAACAGGGCACTTGACCACTGAACCACATCCCCAGTCCCCCCTTTTTTTCTTTTGTATTATATTTAGAGATAGGGTCTCACTGAATTGCTTAGTGCCTCACTGTTGCTGAGGCTGGCTTTGAATTCATGATCCTCCTGCCTGAGCCTCCAGAGCCGCTGGGATTACAGGATGTGCCACTGCACCCAGTGGGCAAATTGATATTTTTAATAAGTTTCCTACAGTTTAAAAGAAAAAAATCATTCCAAAGCAGCTGCTTGAAAACAGTAAAAATATAGTATTTTGGTCCTAACAACACAGTTGAGACAAAAGTCTAAAGCACAATTAGCCTATGAGCTTCTGATTGGGATTGTAGGAAAAAAGCTTTGGCTTGAGAAAAAAGCTGAAGGCCAAGAATTTCCTATTATAGGATCAATGCCTTTTACCTCACCTTGACTACAGAGATGGAGGTATAGGTTAGTTCTGTTTATTTCTTAGCTGTTCCTCAAGATCCTACTATATTGTTCAGGACTCTAGAGTGGCTTAATTATGATTCTATTCCTGGGAAAAGTAGACAACAGACATTCCAAAGTGGGATCAGAACCAGAGACAAGGAGAGAAGTAGGGGACAAGTTTGTTATTTAGGGCTCATGTACAATTACAGATCCATTGGACATGGCAAACATACCATATTCTAGGTCTAAGAGGCAGGTCTGACAGACATTCTTCAATTTACTGCAGGTCTGGCACACTTCAGTCTTCTTGAAGCGCATGCGGACCCCAGGACACCAGCGAAACACTGTGAATGGCCTGGCACAGATCTGAACACAAACAACAGCCACAGAGTGTTACTGCTCTTGACCTGGACAATCAACCCAGGAGATATTAAAAAAATGGAGAATTCCAGAAAGAATCCCCGAATCTAGGGTTTAGAAGAGACCTTAGCAATCACCTGTTTAAATGCCAACTGTTTCAATAAAATTTACAGCATCCTTTGCCAGTAGGTAAAAAAATTCACATAGTACAGAAACAAAATATTTAAATAGTCAAGTCTCCCCACCCTAGAGGTGAGCACCATTAATAATCTGACCCTGGCCAGGGATGTGGCTTAGTGGTAGAGTGCTTGCCTAGCATAAGCAAGGCCCTGGGTTCAATTTCAAATACCACAAAACAACAAAGTCAAATAATCTGACCCTTAATCTTTCTGAGAGAGGAGGAAGTAGGGAATATCACATAATCAATTGAGAATCTTATGACAGCTATGACTTTCCTTCTCAGCTAAAATGTTCACGTGCACAGTCATAACAACACTTACTGTACAAACTTCAGTCATTCAAAGACTATTCACCATCACTACATTAAGAATCTATACATTACAGAGATCACTTTTCTTATCTTCTACACTAAACAGTTACCAGCCAATGAATATATCAAGTGATATATGAAAGTTAGAGAGCACTGACTTTGATGATGAGAATGTAAAGTCTAATTTTGTAGAGAAAAAGGAAAGAAAAAGGAATCATTACTTCTTAACAGACATACTTACTTTGCATTCTTTTCCATACTTTTCTTTGGTCTGAAATAGAGAAAGAAAGAAAATAACTAGTTATAGGAAGGAAAAAAACAAAAAACAAAACAAAACAAAACAAAAAAACCAGACATCTACTCTTCCACTATATAACAACCCAAGAAATGTGTCTGGAGACCTCTGGCATCCTAAAGGGGGGGAAACAAAACCAAACTAAATAACCCTTTTTGGCGGGAAAGGAAGAGGAAATATTCTAACAACAAACTATGAGTTATTCTCTCTCAAGAGTCTATGGGGCTGGGGATACAGCTCAACTGGTAGAGTGCTTGCCTTTTAAGCATAAGGCCCTGGGTTCAATCCCTAGCACTGTTAAAAAAAAAAAAAAAAAAAAAGTCTATGGATCTAATACCAGGTAAGTGTCTTTGCACAGCCATAACTCCTAGGTTAACTTCTGGCTCCCAGGAACTAATGATTTCCACAGTTCCTATAACAGGATATAGCCATGGGAACAAAGACAAATAATCTGACCAAACCTTTTACAAAGTTTGGTCTGAAGAGAATTAGTCTAGAGGCATCCTAGGCTGATGACTTGTATAGAGAGTAAAGCTTCTGTTCCCATAAGCTATTTAAACACCTTGAACATACAACATATAAATATCTGAGACTAATCACAATAATAGAGCTTCAACTTAATCACTGTTGCTCTTTTACCCTTGGTTTTAAGAACAGAGTGTCTCTTACACTAAAAAGACTACCAAGTACAGTGGCTAAGAGACATGACTTAGGAGTCAGGAACTTGTCTAATCCTGGTTCTCCTCCTAATTTGCTAAGGTCCTTGAAGTCAGAATATTTGAATTTAAATCCCAGTTCCACTCCTTACTTGCCATATGAGAAGTCATAAACTCTCTCTTGGTCTGTGGTCAATAGAGACCAATTTCCTAGGTAAATACACAACAAATATTAGTCGTGGACTCTTCCGTTACAGGGTCATTGCTAAAGTCCTAAGTGAGAGAAAGGATGACAGTCCTCTGCAAATTATCCTGCACTCTGGGTTAGTAAGAAAGCATCATTTCTTCTGACGGTAAGGGAAACACTTTACAGTGTATGTTCAAGTACAATATTGACAGAACATGTGCAATAACTCCCGTTTCACACTCGAAATTACTCACCATTCGGATATATGGGTTTTCTCCCAGACATGTCTGGCATAGAATGGGGAAGTCCTGGTGAAAATGCGAAATATGGATGAGAATCAAGCTCCAAAGACCTTGCCACCTCAGTCACACTCGTGGGGGTGGGGGAGGGCGGGGAGCGAGAGCCGGGAGGAAAAGGCAGGGCAGGAACCCGAGGTCCAGCACGGGCCGGGTCGCGGGAGGGGGCGCTGTGTGCACTTCCGGCAGGCAGCGGGAGAAGAGAAAAAGAGCTGGAAAAGGTTGGAGGGGGCAGGGATGGAAAGGCGGGTGGTCCCGGGACCCTGGCTAAGTCCCCTCCCTCCAAGCCGCAGGAGGGCCGCGCTCAAGCATCCAGCTCCCGCCGAGTTAGGCCACAGCGCGGGCTCCTCCCTGGAGCTCCGTCGGCCGAGCCGCAACTTCAGTCTGCCCGCCTGGACGAGACCCGGCTTCGCCGCCTCCTGCCGTTCTCCTCCGGCGGGTACACTCACCGCATCCTCCCAGTTCTGCCTGTTGTAGGTGTTGGAACCCAGAGAGGTCGCCATCTTGAGAGCGTCCAGAGGCAGCAGTAGCTTCCGAGTCAGGAAAGCGGACCGCCACAATCCCGTCAGGCCCGGGGCTGGCGCCCGGCTGTCGACGTCTTATTTACGCGCCTAGTGCCTCCCTCGGGGCGGAGCCTTGTGCGTCGTGACGTCGCTTCTCTTGGAACGTTCGCTTAATAGTTGAGGTTCTTGTGTCCTACGCTCTGACGCTTCCTTCGCGTGGCCTACTTGGGATGAAGCCGCGAGTACAGGCCCAAGAGTGAATCAATGATGAATGAGGGGCTGGGGCCGGGATTAGAACAGCATTAGCCGCCACCGAGCGCTAATTATGCCAAACGCTGGGTGAACGTCGTGCGGTGCCAGTCTCGTTTAATTCTCACAATAACCTCTCTGTAGGGTTGCCAGTTTTAGCAAACAAATACAGAACGTCTGATTAAGTCGAATTTCAGATAAAGAATCTTTTTTCTTTCAGTATAAATACGTTTGATACATATTTTATACTAAAGTTGGTTTCATTTTTTTAAATCCGCAAATCACATTTAACTAGGCGTCCTGTAGTATGTCGATTCCTCTTTTATGGAGAAGGAAACGGAGATTTAGGGAGATGGAGTAACTTGTTCTTGGTTGTGGAGCTAAAACGGTGAAACCTCAACTTCAAAGGCATTAGTACTATTTTTCCAACTTCTGACGAGAAAGGCCTTAGGATCAATACATACATTATTTTTTCCTTTTTGGAATGACTCAACAGTTCTGCCAATATTTTATGATCTTCAAGCCATTCTAGTGTCACTTTTATTAAACTAGTAAGTTTATTTAAATTACTTCATTTTTTTCTAAAAAAAATCAAGTTTATTTGAAGTAGGATTTACATTCGGTAAGGTTTTACCTTTTTGTACAGTTATGAATTTTTACATACATTCACCACAAATACAGAATCGTTCCAACATCCCCAAAGAGTTCTTTTGTGCCCATAGAAAATGTTACTTACTCCTGCACTCAGCACAGAGCAACCATCCTATATGGGGTTGCATCCTGATAAGTCCATTATCTGGAATTTGGTGGTCAATCTATTCAGGAACTGAGGTATTTTTTGTTTGTTTGTTTTTGAGCTATATCCCTAGTCCTTTTTATTTTGAAATAGGGCCATGCTAAGTTGCTGATACTGACCTTCAACCTGGGATCCTCCTACTTTAGTCTCTCAATGCCTGGAATTTGGGTTTCATTGCTGTGGTTGCTTCTAGTGTCACAGATTTCACATTCCCTAGCATTATTTTTTGCTTTAGGTTGGGGCTGTAGAACTTTTCTGAAAGTTTATCCTGGAGCATATAGGCTCAGAGAGGAATGTTTCCTTCTGTGCCTTTGCCCATCCCCCAGCAACTGGTGCTTGTTACTAGCTGCTGGCTAGGCTGTTAGTGAAGGAGGGATAAAGGGGTTCTCTGTTCTAATTCAATTCGGCTTCAGTCTTTTGGGCTTTAGGAATGACTTCTTTCTCAGTTTCCCTTCTTCTCTTCCCTCTAGCAGTTAAACTCTTATTTGTGTCTGTTATGGTAGGGGAGAGTTTCTGTCCTTTCCACAGACCTTTAATGGGCTGTCTCTCCCTCTGGAGATAGGATGCATAATCCTTGTTTACCATAAAGGTGACTTCTTTGTGAGATTGCCCCCATTCTTTCTTCAATATGTATGTACTTTACTACATAAACCTCTGTCTATGCCTCTGGGTGTGTGCGTGTTGGGGGGGACCTTTTAATGGTATTTTAATCTGGGGAGACAGGATTTTCTGTTCCTCCATCAGTGGCTTAGGGCTTTCACGCCTTATGAGGGAAGGGCCCGGGCAGGGAGCAAAGTTTTATAACCTTTCCCACTTGCAACCCCCTGCAGCTCTCCAAACCAAGCAAGACTCTCTAGAGCGCCCACTGTGCCCATTTTTCTCATGAACACCTGGTGGAGGGTTTAGAAAGAGCCTGTGAGTGCACACAAGCTAGCTCCCTTCTTGTCTTGGGCTCAAAGATGTTATACTATCATGTACCCTATATTTGACCTTTAGCAGTTCTTTAATATTTTAGTTGATTTCCTCTTACCTGCTTGTACGTGGGTCAACACTTCTCCCATATCTGCCACAGGTGAAGCAGTCTACCTGACTGTCCTTTGAGGGCTCTGTCTCTCCTTGGAATTCAGGTCGTTTGACTGCTGTGCCACATTATTTCTGATAGATCCAAGAACAGTTATGATTTTGTCACCGGTTCACTTTTTGGTTTTGGGTGGGGGTGGGATTCTTTACAGATGTCTACATGATAGGTAGAACTTCTTCAGAACTCTGGAGTCAACCAGCTTTTATTTATATTTATTTTAAGAGGATTATTCTGCAGATGGAAAGTTAGCATCACATGCTTAGTTGTGGCCTTAAAAACAAGTACAATAACAACGAAACAGTGTTATTTAGCAAGTGCTATTGTTGACTTTGAAAGCCTCTATCCAGAAGTCTGTTAAAAAAAAAATAAACAAGGAAGTATTAGATGTTACAAACATAATAGTATGGACACTTTACTATTAGATGTCACAAACATACAAACATAATAGCACTGATATTTTTTCCCTTGATTTAACCACAAATGGGGTGGTAGCATAACAAGAAAGAAAAAATTTTTCCACCATTTGATTTCCATATTATTTGTTACTTTCACTTAACACTTTAAGTTGCTACTTTTGTGCAGGTATTGCATAGTGTGAAATATGCTTTAATATATTATTAACATCTTGACCACCAGAAAATGTGTCACTCAGTGATAGGGTTAAGTCTGAGAAATGCATTGCCATGTAGTTTTATTATTGTGTAAATATCATAGTGTGTACCTTACACAAAGATGGCTATAATCTCATTATTATCTCTTATGGGACCACTGTCATATATATGGTTCATCGTTAACTGAAAATGTCATGTGGCATATGACTGAATTGCCATTCAGCAAGCAACTTAGCTTGAGTTTTGGAGTTTGCTATAGGCTGCCCTTTGAGTAGAGTGTAGGAGAAACTGACAAAGGGACCTGGGTTTGGCTTGTAGGGAGTCTGTAATCCAGTAAATGAGCTAGGCACATATAAAATCCTACATGCAAGGAAGAAAGAGGTATCTGCCTTTGAGAAGTACAGTGTTATGAATTAAGACCACATTTAGGCCAGGTGTGGTGGTGCACAATGTAATCCCAGTGACTCAGGAGACTGAGGTAGGAGCATCACACGTTTGAAACTAGCCTTAGCAACTTAGAGAGACCCAGTCTAAATGATGAAAGAATGAATGAATGAATGAATGAATGAATGAATAGGGTTAGGGATGTAGCTCAGTGGTAAAGCACACCTGGGCTCAATTTCCAGAAGCAAAAGCAAACAAAAAACAACCACATTTAGGTGAGAGCAAGAGAAGTAATCCTAACGGTTAAGAGAGAGGGAAGAGTATCCTAAGTAGAAAAAAATACCAGAAGAAGAAAGTACAAAGTAAGAAGCCCTTCGGCTTCTTTTTTTTTTGTACTGGGGATTGAACCCAGGAGTGCCTAACCACTGAGCCATATCCCCAGTCCTTTTTAAATATTTTATCTTGAGACAGGGTCTCACTAAGTTGAGATTGGCTTTAAACTCATGATCCTCCTGCCTCAGCCTCTCAAGCCACTAGGATTATAGGCATGTGCCACTGTGGCTGGCCTTTTGGCTTTTTTTTTTTTTTTTTTTTTTCTTGGTATCACGGATTGAACTCAGGGGCATCCGACCACTGAGCCACATTCCCCAGCCCTATTTTGTATTTTATTTAGAGACAGGGTCTCAATAAGTTGCTTAGTGCCTTGCTTTTGCTGAGGCTGGCTTTTAACTCAAGATCCTCCTGCCTCTGCTGGGATTACAGGCGTGTACCCCCGTGCCCTGCACCTTTTGGCTTTTGACAAAGACTCTGTGTGTGTGCGTGTGTGTGTGTGTATATATATATATATATATATATATATATATATATATATATACATACATATATATACATATTTGTGTATATATTTTAAATGATAAATGATCAATATTTACTAAAAAGAAATGAGCTATCAAGTCATGGAAACATGGAAAAGCCTTAACGCATACTACTAAGCACAAGAAGCCAGTCTGAGAAGACTGCATACTGTGATTCCAACTATGACATTCTGGAAAAGGCAAAAATTATGGAAACAGTAAAAAGATTTATGGTTGGGATGTGAGAAGGATGAACAGGCAGAGAACAGAGGATGGTACTATAATAGTGGGTATATATCACATACCTTTGCCTAAACCTGCAAACTGTGCAACATGAATGAACTCTAAACTACGGGCTCTGAGTGATCATGGTGTGTCAAGGTAGGCTCATCAGGTTTTTTTTTTTTTTTAAATTGGTTTATTATAATTATATATAACAGTGGGATTCATTGTGACTTTCATATGTGCACATGACATACTTTGGTCAATTTCATTCCCCAGTACCTCCTCTTTCCCACCCTTCCTTCCTCTCCTTGGCCCACCTTTTTTCATTCCTATTTTCATGAGACCCCCTCCCCCCATTTTTTTTTCTCTAGCTTCCATATATGAGAGAAAATATTTGACCCTTGGCTTTCTGAGTCTGGCTTATTTTGTCTAACATAATGCTCTCAAGTTCCACCCATTTTGCTGCAAATGACAATTTTGTTCTTCGTGACTGAATCAAACTCCATTATGTATATAGACCACATTTTATCTATTTATCTGTTGATGGACACCTAGGATGGTTTCACAATTTGGCTACTGTAAATTGTGCTGCCATAAGCACAGGTGTATGTGCATGTATCACTATAGTGTGCAGACTTTAATTTCTTTGGATAAATACCAAAGAATGGTGTTGCTGGGTCCTATGGTGTCTTCATTTCTAGTCTTTTTAAAAATTTATTCAGTTTTCATATGGTGCTGGGGATCAAACCCAGCACCTCACACCTGCTAGGCAAGTGGTCTACCACTGAGCTACAAAACCAGCCCCTTTCATTTCTAGTCTTGAGGAATCTTGCTATTGATCTCCATAGTGGCTATCCTAATTTACAATTTCCCCAATGGTGTATAAGTATTCTTTCCCCTGACATTCTTGCCAGCATTTTATTTGTATTCTTGATAATGCTGTTCTGACTGGAGTGAATTGAAATCTCAGTGTTGTTTTCATTTGCATTTCCTGTTGAACATTTTTTTTTTTATTTGTTGACCATTTATATTTCTTCTTTGGAGAGGTGACTTTAGTTTATTTACCCATTTGTTGATTAGGTTGTTGATTTGGTGTTCAGTTTTTTTGAGATCTTTGTGTATTCTTAATATTAATGTTATTGGAAGAGGAGTTGGCAAAGATTTTTCTGCCATTCTGTTGGCTCTCTTTCCACACTCGTTTCCTTTTTAATTTGATGCCATCCTGCTTATTAATTTTTGGTATTATTTCCTGAGCCTTAGGAGTCCTATCAAGGGAAATTATTTGCCTGTGCCTATGTGTTGGGAGCGTTGACCCTATATTTTCTTCTAGCAGTTGCAAAGTTTCTGGTCTAATTCCTAGGTCTTGGATCCATTTTCAGATTTTTGAGCAGGGTTAGAGATAGGGATATAGTTACATTCTTCTACCTATGGCTATCCATTTTACCTAGCACTATTTGTTAATGAGGCTATCTTTTCTCTGGTGTTTTTGGTGCCTTTGTCAAGGATCAGATGTCTGTGTCTATCTCTGTGTCTTCTATTCCATTGGTTCACATGTCTATTTTTATTCTAGTACCATGGTGTTTTTGTTACTATAACTCTATTGTTTAATGAGATCAGGTTTTGTGATACCTCCAGCCTTGTTCTTTTTGCTCAAAATTGCTTTGGCTATTTAGAGTCTTTTATTCTTCCACATGAATTTTAAGAGTGTTTTCTTGTCATTGATATCTTAATGAGAATGACATTGAATCTGTAGACCACTTTTGGTAATATGGCCATTTTAGTATTAATTCTGCCTCTCCAAGAATGCAAGATCTTTTTGTCTTCTATCTTCCTCAGTTTCTTCAGTGTTTATAGTCTTCATTGTAGAGGTTTATCACCTGCTAGGTTAGATTTATTCCTAGGTATTATGGTTTAAATTTGAGGTGCCCTTCAGAAGTTCCTGCACTGATGCAGGTTAAATGATTTGATTCCGAAAGCTGTAACCTAAACAGTGGATTAATGCATTTGATTGATTAATAATTTGAAAGGACTACTGTACTGGGTGGTAACTGCAGGCAGGTGGAGCATGGCTGGAGGAAGGTCTCTGGGGACATGCCCTTAGGGTTATCTTTTTCCTCTGGCTCCTGCCCGCCTCTCTTTGCTTCCTAGATGCCATGAGCTGAGTAACTTTTTTTTTTTACCATACCCATCTGCCATAATGTTCTGCCTCATTCTGGCTCAGAGCAATGGAATCAACCAACCATGGACTGGACCTCTGAAACCATGAACAAAAATAAAATTTTCCTACTCTAAGTTGTTATTGTTGGGTATTTTGATCACAGCAATGAAAAGCTAACACACTAGGTATTATTATTTTTCGGCTCATCAGTTGTAACAAATGTACCACACTGGTACTATACACTGCTAGTTGGGGAGGCTGTGCACATGTGGAGGGAGAGGGCATGCAGGAAATGTGTCTTCCAATTTTGCTGTGATCCTAAAATTTTTCTAGAAAAGTCTACTAACAATATCAGCAGCTACAGGATAGTGTTAATCTTTTCAAGAAAGATAGGGTGTCCACTATTTGCCATCATTCTATGCTTTGTAAATATAACAGTTAAAAAGAAAGAAAAAACCCCCTGTCCTAATGGAGCTTATGTTTTAGAATGGCGAGTCAGAAAATAAACCAGAGTATGCAATGTTGAATGGCGACTAATGCTATGGGGGGCAAGCATTAAGCAAAGTGGGCCAGGAAATACGTTTAGTGGAAGGTAGTTGACAAGAGTGGTCAGGGAAGGCCACATGAAGGCAACATTTGAAAAAAGACCTTGTGGTGAGGGTGAGTGCTATGTGTATCTATGAGAGTTTTCCAAGCAGAGGTAGCAGCCAGTACAAAGTTCCTGAGAGGGAGCCTGCCTGGGGAGATTCGCTAACAGCAGGGAGGCTGGGGCGGCATGAGCACAAGGAGGAATAGGAGATAGATTTTGGAAAGAAGAGGTTGGGGAGCATTTCAAGTCATGTAGGTCCTTATATGCTATTCTAGGAATTTTATAATTTACTGTTGTTGAGCAAGCTAAGAAACCTTTCATGGATTTTAAGCAGAGAAATGACTTAGTCACTCTGCCTCTTGTGTTGAAGATAGACTAAGGTGGGTGGAGGGACCAGGGAGGTTTATGTGCCACTAGAAAACATTCTAGGGGTGTTGTATACAGATGATGATGACTTGGTAGAATAGTCATGGTGGAGATGGTGCAAAGTGGTCAGAGTGTGAAGACAGCTGGCATGATTTACGTGCTGGATATGGCACGTAAGAGAAATCAAGTTTTTTTTTTTTTTAATTGTAATTGCAAAAATACAGTTGCTATTTAATTTTGAAACCCCTAGAGGACAGACAGATTTGGTGAGAAAATCCAGACCATGGTTCTGGACTTTTGGAGACTATTCTAGAAATGGTACTTGAATATGGGAAATGGCCTAAAAACTAGATGATACCACTAAAAAGCACAGAAAGAAGTGTTAAGAGAGGAGACAAGGAACACTGCAAGGCTGAGAAGATAGGCGGGAACTAGCAAAGGATATGGGAGAAAAGTTCCCAGCCAGGCAGAAGAAAACCAGTGTTGTGTTCTGGAAACATAGTCTTTGAAGAGAGAGAACAACTTGTCAGATGCCACATGAAGGCCACATAAACAAAGACTAGGTAAAGACAGATTACCTAGTTAAGTACTGAGAACTGACCCTTGTACTTAATAGTGTGGAAATTGCTAGTGACCTTGACAGGGTCAGTTTTGATGAAGCAGTGGGGGTGATGGCCTAACTGGAATGGGCTTGGGTGAGAATGGCAAGAGGAAGGTAGAGTTGTTTTGCCATAAAGGGAGTAAAGCAATGGGTGGCTGTCAGGGAGGAGTGTGAGGCCAATTTCTTTAAGATGAGAGAAGCATGTTAACGGTAATGATGCAGACAAGGAAGGAAACTACTCATGTGATAGCCTTGAATAGGGTCAGAGGATGAGGTGAGTATTAAGAGGTAGGGCTGGCTTTAGACAGGAGAAAGAGAAATCACTTAATTGTAGCAACAGGAAGGGTTATGTAGGCACAAAAAATGGATGAGTGGCTACTTGTGGAAGCAGGACCATTTTATACATTTGAAAGGACATTGTGAACAATGACCCAGGGTATTAAAGCTGGCAGATATCTAACAACACTTATATAATGGTTCTAAGAATGTATGTAAATAGCTTGAGCAATATCTACAATGACTACCCTCTTATGAAGTTTTAGTTCAGTTCACGTGAAGAATGGGAAGGGAGCCTGCCCACTGACTCTCATATATATACCCACTTGCTTAACTGCACCCATCTTCTGAATCTTAGCCATGCTATTTCCAACCAGTTGGGAAATGAAACAAAAGATACACTCAAGCTTTGTCTGCTTTATTTCACTACATTAAGTTAAGCAATAAGGCAAAACAGTAACCTGTCATTCATAAAGACCAGAGTGCCTCTCATTCCCAAAAGGGACCAAAAAGGATGCTTCTTCACAAATATGCATGACACATGACACTTAGCTCATTATGCTAATATAATATGTACTTTGAAAGAAAGAAAACTTTGGTGAGTGAATCAAATCACAAATCCAAACTAACTTAGCCTTATATTTTCAAAATTATAGTTTCCAGTGCTGACGAGATCTAACTCTCCTGTGGTGGTGCACACTAGCATTAAAAACCTTGCACCGGATCTAATGTAAGAAAGGCAACAGATGAAATTCCTAACTCACCAGCTGCAGATGTTGAATCATTTCTATAAACACACAGAATATCAACTTGCACTAAAACCTATCTTGAGGAAACATTACTCCAATGGTTCTTGTTATTGTGTTCATTTGGCTTCTGAAGAAAAAAAAATTCTATGATCAAAAATGTTTTTATGTTTCAGTATCATACTGGGGTGATGAATCCCATTACTTCAACATTATTACTTTTGGGAACAAATACCAGCTACAAGCCATAAAGGCATGACATAAAACTGCAAGTAGCCTATGCAAATGTGGAAACATATGAAGCTACTCTCTCTATGCCCATTTCCTCCACTGGCAAATATGAAGCACTGGTTTCACAATAGGCTCTAGTAGGTAGTGAAATAAAAATTAATTTGACACCCTGTTGGATCACAAGAAATCAAGCTCTTTTTATAGTCTGCAAACTTGTAATTAACCATCTCTCTGCCCCAATTACTGAGAGGCTAATCCTTAGTTATTACCACAATATTAGAGATGAGTTTTTTTTCCTTGTGTTGCAGCACAATATATTGGGCTGTGAGAATATTGCTTCATAAAACTGACCTCAAGAGTACAATTTAGTGTCCTTCAAAAGTTTCCTAGTTTTGTCTTTCAAGGAGAGCTGACAAGTACTATGTATCTGTATTCTAGATTATATATCTTAACTTTTTTTTAAGACTGAAAATTAAAAACAAAACTAGGGTAAGTAGGAAATTTTTCTTTCCTCACAAGTCTCTTGACCACATACGAAGAATACTTTTAAAGAAAATGTGGTGCAGCTGGTGGTCTACTGTATCAAGTCTCCTTTGAGAAAACATCACAGAAATTAAGGTTAGCAACCCAGCTAGGACCCAGGTTAAAACAGCCTGTCTGCTGTTAGGCCAGTACTCTGGGCTTCTTGCTGAATTATGTTATGGTTTACAATCAAAATGGTCTTATTTGATATACCATATGACAAAAGGCTTAAACTCAGTGAGGGGTGTTTTTTTTTTCCCCTCTCTTAATATCCAATTCTGGATTCAAGACATTATAATAATTAATTTCTTCTTCAAATCAGTGGAAAGAATGTTAGTTCAGGTCATACTAAAAATCTAACCTTTAAAATGTTTTCTAGAGTCCCAAAGTGAATTTGTCCACTCAGGTTTTGTGTGGGGCTCTTTTCAAGTGCCAAATTTTCAGAACAATTTATTGAATTAAAGAGGAGGAACAGAAAAAGAGAGGGTGAGGAGTAAGAACAAAGACTGCCTCCTTGTGGCAGCATGAATTCCTAGGTATTGAGGCAAAACTTAAAACAAATGGAAATTTCTACCCTCTTGATATGACACATAATTCCCTGTGTCTTTTTAAATTCTTAAAAGAAAAAGTTTCATATTATTCTGGGAAAAAATTAAGAGCAATTGATAAAATTAGTGTCCTATATTCATCTAGAAGAGGGTAAATGAGAGCGCCTATTTCACAGGTTTTCCCAATCATCACAAAAGACAATATGTCAATTCTATTTTTTTTTTTGGTCAAATGGAAATCTATGACAAAATGAGAGCCAAACTGGCAAATAAAGGGGTATGTTTTAGACAGCTAGATGATATTTACTGGAATGCAGAAAGCAGCTGGTATACTGAGACCAAGCCTGGATTGTTAATAGCAGGTCCACCTTTGGGTTATCATTGTTAAGTTTCAACTGTCAGATTATGATCCTTTGTGAGACCAGATCAAGAGACAGTACAGTTAGTTTTTCAGGTGGAAAATCGAATACCACTCCGAAAAACAGCCATCCCCTTTACTGGGATGGAGCTATGTTGGTGTTATTCAACGTGCAGGGCTCAGTGAGGGAAACACAGACTGACTATTGTCAAAAAAGGTGAGAGCAAGAGGAACAGCAGTTACCCTGTGCTCCTGATGCCTGGCCTGTGCTCCCACTCCAAGGAAGAGGACCAAGTAGTGCATGGGTACATCGTGATAAACAAGGCCTACTGAAGCAGGAGCTTCCATGTTTTAACACAGGTCTGTGGTGTCACTGTCTCAGGTGAGATCTGCCCGCCAAAGTAACCTTTTAAGGAAGAAGCGGACCCAAGCTGAGTTCCACATGCTGGGTGAGCCAGATAACTTCTGTGCCTTGGTCACTTTCTTCGATGGGGCGGATTGGGGCTGCCAGGTTTTTAAAATCATGCTTCATCTTGAAGGACACGGTCACTTCGCCTTCCTCACGTTGGGGGGTAACTTTGATGAAAATGCCCACTTTGTTGGCCTTTCTGAAGGCTATAATGCTATGGAAAAAAATAAGTAGAGTATTAGGTAGGTCACAAGTCAGCCAAACCACTAAGGCTTACAGTCATTTTATCGCATAACGAGGGGTCCCTGATAAGACTATCATCTTGTTTATCAACAATGAAGAATTTCTCCAGCAAATTCTGATCTCTTTATTTTCTTAATATTGCAAAAGTAAAGAGAGCCATAAAACATTCAAGTGGGAAAAAGTAAGTCCTTGCCCTTCTCTTCAGTACAAAGAGTCAACTACAAACATTGGTTCTTGACCTACCAGATATTTTCCTATGAGCTTATACTTTTCTGTTTTTTTAACCAAAAGTCTCTTTGGTAAGGGTTCCCATTTCAGTTTTCCTTCACCTGCACTTGAAGTTTGTTCTTTAATATTTAATTTATTTTCCAAAAGTAAAAAGGCTGGGCTGGGTTTGTGGCTCAGTGGTAGAGTGCTCACCTAGCACGTGTGAGGCACTGGGTTTGATCCTCTACAACATATGTAAATAAATAAAGGTAGTAATAATAAAAAAAAGAATAAAACTCCAAAAATTTTTTTTTAAAAAGTAAAAAGGCAATTAAATGAACAATTTAATCTAATATCCAAATGGTACTGTTACTCTAAGAAAAGTTACTGGAATAAAACATTTACATATTTATACAGTAGTATATAGTATTAATTTCCACATAACTGAAAGTCCTGTCAAGTATAACAATGTAAAATGTGTATTTTTAAAATTAATCTAGAATTTGATATCTCAGATGATCTTCCCAGAACTTTACCATGGATTAACAAATTTCTGTACCTAATTACAATAACTGAAGGGCCCACAAAAAACAAGGATTTCAGAGAATACATTTTGAATTGTACCAACCCAACACATTTTCTATATCATAACTAACTGAATACTTGCTTTGTATAAGATTCTTGTAAAAAAAAAAAAAAAAGTTAGAATCTGTAAAAAGGATAAAGCCTTCATTCTCTTTAATTTCCAGGCAGCTACTGATATCTGGGATTGTTTATGAAACAAATTCAGATTTCTGGCCTCCAGTTAGAACCGCTAAAGAGATCTTCTGGGGGTAGAGTCTGGAATACTACACATTAACAAAACAGGACACCTGCCCTGGTGTTTTCTGATGTTAACAGAAGTTTAGTATCACTATACTGATTTTCACCTTTGCCTTCACGTTAGTTTTCCAACCCATTCCACGTTATCTCTTCTCTCCAATTCTCGCTGAGGGAGCTTTTGAACCGTTCTGTTATAAAAAACCTTAAATGTGCCCTGTGACAGTCTGTCATGATATTGTTTTCCAGCTCCAATCCCAGCTTTCTCTACCTCAATTTGGGACACTGGATTCTGCTTTGTAGGCTGGTTCCATATCAGGTTCTATCAACAGGGAACTCTAAAGGAAGACAGAAGCCTAGAGGAAGAAGGGTCTTCTCTTTTTCAGCTTCCTGTTTGCTGTCCTTCTTGTAGGCATTAATCTACCCAGACAGTGGTAGTACTCACTTAAGGTTTCTAATTCTTTTATGATTAGCTTCATCATGCCACACCTCCTCTGCCACCCTGAGATGCCAATAAGATATTGTTTCCCGTACTTTCCTTTAGGTCTGAATTTCAGCTTCATGGGGCTCCTCTTTCAAGCTTCTCCATTTTAATGACTCCTTTATTTATTTTTCATTGTTATTTGAGTTATACATATTTATGGGAGACAGTGTAATAATTTGATACATGTATACAATATAAAATGATCAAATCAGGTTAGTTAGAATTTCCATCTCAAACATTGTTTTAAAACATTTTTGATTGTTACTCAGCTTTTTCAAAGATTTAATCTTGAATTTTCAATACACACTTAATACACAGGAGAATTCACTTACTGGCAAGCAAAATTTAATTTGATCAGTATAACATTACACTACTACTTTTCAACTCTTAATTTTACTACAGTAATTAAAATTACAGTGGCATTGCACTTTTTTTTTTATTGTACGAAAGCTGGTGTGCTGTGATTTTATTGTATGTCTACTAGCTACTCAAAATACAGTGATACTATTTTATAAATGGAGATAAGTGCTATGCTTTTCTTTACATACCCGTGTTCATGTGCTACCATAGCAAAAGACAAGTCCCAGCTCTGCCACAAGTTTACATGAATAAATCTTTGAAGTTTTATGGTGTACACAGGGTACCTGGGATCTTGTTAAAATGCACATTCCATTCGGTCAGGAATGGAACGTGAATCTGCATTTCTTATGAACTCTCAGGAGACATCCATGTTGTCGGTCCATAGACCACACTTTGAGTAACAAGGGTCTTTGAATTTAATTACAAAACAAGAAATAGTTTCTGTACCTGGGATCTGGCATTAAATCATATCTATTCTAGGTTGCAAAATTTAAAAATAGTACATATTTATGAGGTACAGTGTGATATTTCAATATATATACACACACAATGGGTATTGTCCAAATTATGGTAATTATCATTTTCATCTCATCATAACTTTGAGTTTGGAGTCTGAATCCTTTCTTCTAGTTTGAATTAATATTTCTAACTATTTCCCTTTGTTCTCTCAGCTCTAGGGATAGTGGCTGATTCATAAAATTGCTACATCAGAGATCTTTTTAACCTCAAGTCACCAAGTTAACAATTCTTTGTATAATTTCTCTTATTCAAAACATGGATGTAATTTCTAATTTTAGACTGGATCCTGACTAAGGCATTCCTTATCCAGCGAAATGTTTGTTATTTTACTTCTCAGTTATTAAGGATAATAGTAAAATCTATGAAATAATCTAAGGGGCTGTGGATGAGGAACAAATTCAATAATAAATCTATAGGGATACACTAATACCTTATCCTAGTCACAATCATTAAAAAAAAAAATGTACATGAAAATTTTTATTAAATGAAAAAATGTATTTAAATAAAAAACAAAGGCTGGCCAGGCGTGGTGATATATGCCTGTAATCCTAGAGACTTGGAAGGCTGAGTCAGGAGGATTCCATGTTCAAGGACAGTCTCAGCAACTTAGCAAGGCCCTAAGTAACTTAGTGAGACCCTGTCTCAAAATAAAAATTAAAAAGTGCCGGGAATGGCTCTGTGGTTAAATGTTCCTGGGTTCAATCCCTGGTAAAAACCAAATAAACAAAAAGAAAAGCTAGAAATTGTTCACAGAATGATCCCAAAGATGGAAGAAGTATCTGGAAGGACAAATGCCAAAATGGTAAAGATGCTCATCTTGGATGGTGCAGTAACATTATTTTCCTCTTCATGGTTTCAGATATATTTCCCAAATTTAATATGGTGACTATTTTTATAAACAGAAAGGGAAAGAAGCTACTATTTTTTCAATATTCAGATAAGAAAATTGAGGTATATAAGTAGGCATCTTTTATCAGTCAATTGTGGTATGAAGGTCACAAAAAGAACACTCACGATTTTGAGACAATAGCCAGGCACCGTAGGACCCCTGGCCAGACTGACTGAGCCCAATCTCCAGGATCCCTCAGCCCAACCGATCACTCCCTGCCTCTGGGGCCCTCACATCAACTGACTGCTCCCTGCCGCCAGGACCCACAGACAACTGCCTGCGCCCTATCACCAGGACCCCAGACTGACTGATTGCACCCCGCCTCCAGGATCCCACAACCACACCAAACACACCAGACGTACAGGACCCCTGCCGGACCAACTGCATCCCGCCTCCAGGACCTCCAGCTGACCAATCCACCTTTGAGCTGCAGCCCCATTTGCCAACACATTTCGAAGGCAGGGCGGCCATACTGGATAATCCTGGAAGCCGTAGCTCCCATCTTTAGGTGGGGCAAATCCCATCCTGAGGTGCCTGCTGGAGGCTTGAAGTTCATTGTCAGGTACCTCTCATGCATCAGGCTACTGAACACTGGGAGGTTTCATTACAATATGACTGTTATACTGTAGATTTTCTTTTTTCTCCTTATTGGAAAAAATTAAGTTTTTATTTCTTTACTTTTCTTGCTCTTTTTCCATTTGTTTACGTGTTCCCTCAGAGTCTCTCCCTTTTTTGCAAGCTAATATCCAATTTCTTTTGATTATACTCTCACCCTTTCTATTTTCTAGAACTTCTGTATATTATTTTCTTATCCCATTAACAGCCACATTCTACATCCCTCTGCATCCTTTTTTTCCTCCATCTGAAACTGCAGACCTTATTGCAAATCTGTTTGTTTTACCGAAGATAACATTTGAACTCATTTTGTTTATTATGACAATTTTGTTATTGTCCTCATAGGGGCTATTTGGTCTAGGATTGCACAGTGTCTGAATTGGGAACTGCTAATATTGATCTCCCCTTAAAGAAAGGGTTTTGGAAACCTATAGGGCCACTATAAGCCTATAGGGGGAAATCTGCAATACCCCAGATCTGCACTGCTAGAGGGGAAGATACATGAACAACATGAAAAAACAAGGGAAGAAAATGATCCAAACAAATCTAGATTCTATATTAATAGAATCCAATGACAGTATGTTAGAAAAAATGTCAGAAAAGGACTTCAGATTATACATGATTAAGATGATTCACGAAGCAAAGGATGAGATAAGAGAGCAAATGCAGGCAATGACTGATAATACCAATAAGCTGAAAGAGCACCTGCAGGAAGCAAAAGATCATTTCAACAAAGAGATAGAGATTCTCAAAAAAACAAAAAAAACAAAAACAAAAACAAAAACAAACAAACAAACAAAAAACAAAAAAACAAATGGAAATCCTTGAAATGAAGGAAACAATAAACCAAAGAAAAAACTCAATGGAAAGCATCACCAAAAGACTAGACCATTTGGAAGACAGAACCTCAGACAATGAAGACAAAATATTTAATCTTGAAAATAAAGTTGCCCAAACAGAGAAAATGGTAAGAAATCATGAACAGAATCTCCAAGAACTATGGGACATCATGAAAAGACCAAATTTAAGAATTATTGGGATTGAGGAAGGCACAGAGATACAAACCAAAGAAATGAACAACCTATTCAATGAAATAATATCAGAAAATTTCCCAAACCTGAAGAATGAAATGGAAAATCAAATACAAGAGGCTTACAGAACACCAAATGCACAAAATCACAACAGATCCACACCAAGGCATATCATAATGAAAATGCCTAACATTCAAAATAAAGATAGGATTTTGAAGGCCACGAGAGAAAAGCATCAGATTACATATAGGGGGAGACCAATACGGATAGCAGCCGACTTCTCAACCCAGACTCTAAAAGCTAGAAGGGCCTGGACCAACATATTTCAAGCTCTGAAAGAACATGGTTGCCAACCAAGAATCCTATACCCAGCAAAACTAACCTTCAGATTTGAAGATGAAATAAAATCCTTCCATGATAAACAAAAGTTAAAAGAATTTACAAATAGAAAGCCTGTGCTACAGAATATGCTCAACAAAATATTCCATGAGGAGGAAATGAAAAACAACAATGGAGGTCAGCAAAGGGAGGAACTACCTTAGAGAAAAACCACTCAAAGGAGAAACCAAGCCAACTTAAAAACCAAAAATAAGCCAAATGACTGGGAATACAAATCATATCTCAATAATAACCCTGAACGTTAGTGGCCTAAACTCATCAATCAAAAGACATAGACTGGCAGAATGGATTAAAAAGAAAGACCCAACAATATGCTACCTTCAAGACACTCATCTCATAGAAAAAGACATCCACAGACTAAAGGTGAAAGGATGGGAAAAAACCTACCATGCACATGGACTCAGTAAAAAAGCGGGGGTTTCCATCCTTATATCAGATAAAGTGGACCTCAAGCCAAAGTTAGTCAGAAGGGATAAAGAAGGACATTTCATACTGCTTAAGGGAACCATAAATCAGGAAGACATAACGATAGTAAATATTTATGCCCCAAACAATGGTGCATCCCTATACATCAAACAAATCCTTCTCAATTTCAGGAATTACATAGACCACAACACAATAATTCTGGGCGACTTTAACGCACCACTGTTGCCACTAGATAGATCTTCCAAACAAAATCCAACCAAAGAAACCATAGAACTCAATAACACAATCAATAACCTAGACTTAATAGACATATATAGAATATTCCATCCATCAACAAGTGGATTCACTTTCTTCTTAGCAGCACATGGAACCTTCTCAAAAATAGATCATATGTTATGCCACAAAGCAGCCCTTAGGAAACGCAAAAAAACAGAGATACTGCCTTGTGTTCTATCAGATCATAATGGACTGAGAGTAGAAATCAATGACAAAATTAAAACCAGAAATTACTCCAACACCTGGAGACTAAATAATATGCTATTGAATGAAACATGGATAACAAAAAACATTAGGGAGGAGATTGAAAAATTCTTAGAGGTCAATGAGAACCATGATACAACATATCAAAAATCTCTGGGACACTATGAAAGCGGTACTAAGAGGAAAATTCATTGCATGGAGCACATTCCATAAAAGAATGAAAAGTCAACACCTAATGACCTAACATTATAGCTCAAAGCCCTAGAAAAAGAAGAACAGAATAACAGCAAAAGTAGTAGAAGACAGGAAATAATTAAAATCAGAGCTGAAATAAATGAAATTGAAACAAAAGAAACTATTCAAAAAATTGACCAAACAAAAAGTTGGTTCTTTGAGAAAGTAAATGAAACAAATAAACCCTTAGCCACACTAACAAAAAGAAGGAGAGAGAAGACTCAAATTACTAAAATTCGTGATACAAAAGGAAATATCACGACAGACACTACTGAGATACAGAACATAATGAAAAGCTACTTTGGAAATCTGTATTCCAACAAAATAGTAACTACCGAAGACATTGACAAATTTCTAGAGACATATGCTCCTTCCAAACTGAACCAGGAGGACATACACAATTTAAACAGATCAATATCAAGCAACGAAATAGAAGAAGCCATTAAAAATCTACCATCCAAGAAAAGCCCAGGACCAGATGGATTCTCAGCCAAGTTCTACAAGACCTTCAAAGAGGAACTCATTCCAATAATTCTCAAAGTATTCCAGGAAATAGAAAAGGAGGGTACCCTACCGAACTCATTCTATGAAGCTAATATCACCCTCATACCCAAACCAGGAAAAGACACATCGAGGAAAGAAAATTTTAGACCGATATCCTTAATGAATGTAGATGCAAAGATCCTTAACAAAATATTGGCAAACCATATCCAAACACATATTAAGAAAATTGTGCACCACGATCAAGTGTGGTTCATCCCTGGAATGCAAGGATGGTTCAACATTCGTAAATCAATAAACATAATCCATCATGTCAATAGACTTAAGGATAAGAATCATATGGTTATTTCAATTGACGCAGAAAAAGCGTTCGACAAAATACAACACCCCTTCATGCTCAAAACACTAGAAAAAATAGGGATAGTAGGAACATACCTGAACATTGTAAAGGCTATTTATGCTAAGCCCATGGCCAACATCATTCTTAATGGAGAAAAACTGAAACCATTCCCTTTAAAAACAGGAACAAGACAGGGATGTCCTCTTTCACCACTTCTATTCAACAATGTCCTCGAAACTCTAGCCAGAGCAATTAGGCAGACCAAAGAAATTAAAGGGATACAAATAGGAAAAGAGGAACTTAAGCTGTCACTATTTGTGGATGACACGATTCTATATTTAGAGGATCCAAAAACCTCCTCCAGAAAACTTCTAGACCTCATCAATGAATTCAGCAAAATAGCAGGCTATAAAATCAACACACATAAATCTACAGCATTTTTATACGCAAGCGATGAAACAGCTGAAAGGGAAATGAGGAAAACAACTCCATTTGCAATATCCTCAAAAAAAAATGAAATACTTGGGAATCAATCTAACCAAAGAAGTAAAAGATCTCTACAACGAAAACTACAAAACATTGAAGAAAGAAATTAGGAAGACCTTAGAAAATGGAAAGATCTCCCATGTTCTTGGATAGGCAGAATTAATATTGTCAAAATGGCCATACTACCAAAAGTGCTATACAGATTCAATGCAATTCCAATTAAAATCCCAATGACGTACCTTACAGAAATAGAGCAAGCAATCATGAAATTCACCTGGAAGAATAAGAAACCCAGAATATCTAAAGCAATCCTTAGCAGGAAGAATGAAACAGGGGGTATCGCAATACCAGAACTTCAACTATACTACAAAGCAATAGAAACAAAAACGGCATGGTACTGGCACCATAACAGACAGGTAGATCAATGGTACAGAATAGAGGACACGGACACAAACCCAAATAAATACAATTTTCTTATACTAGACAAAGGTGCCAAAAATATGCAATGGAGAAAAGATAGCCTCTTCAACAAATGATGCTGGGAAAAATGGAAATCCATATGCAACAGAATGAAACTAAACCCCTATCTCTCACCCTGCACAAAACTCAACTCACAATGGATCAAGGACCTTGAAATCAGACCAGAGACCTTGCATCTTGTAGAAGAAAAAGTAGGTCCAAATCTTCACCTTGTTGGCTGAGGATCAGACTTCCTTAATAGGACTCCCATAGCACAAGAAATAAAAGCAAGAAACAATAACTGGGATAGATTCAAACTAACAAGCTTTCTCTCAGCAAAGGAAACTATCAGCAATGGGAAGAGAGAGCCTACAGAGTGGGAGAATATCTTTGCCACTCATACTTCAGATAGAGCACTCATTTCCAGAATATATAAAGAACTCAAAAAACTCTACATGAAGAATACAAATAACCCAATCAACAAATGGGCTAAGGATATGAACAGACACTTCACAGAAGAAGATCTACAACAATCAACAAACATATGAAAAAATGCTCACCATCTTTAGTAATAAGAGAAATGCAAATCAAAACTATACCAAGATTCCATCTCACCCCAATTAGAATGGTGATTATCAAGAACACAAGCAATGATAGTTGTTGGACAGGATGTGGGGAAAAAGGTACACTCATACATTGCTGGTGGGGCTGCAAATTAATGCAGCCACTCTGGAAAGCAGTGTGGAGATTCCTTAGAAAACTTGGAATGGAACCACCATTTGACCCAGCTATCCCACTCCTTGGCCTATACCCAAAGGACTTAAAATCAGCATACTACAGAGATACAGCCACATCAATGTTCGAAGCTGCTCAATTCACAATAGCCAGACTGTGGAACCAACCTAGATGTCCTTCGATTGATGAATGGATAAAGAAACTGTGGTATATATATACAATGGACTATTACTCAGCTATAAAGAATAATAAAATTATGGCATTTGTAGGCAAATGGATGAAATTGGAGAATATCATGTTAAGTGAGATAAGCCAATCTCAAAAATCCAAAAGATGAATGATCTCACTGATAAACAGATGATGACACATAATGGGGGATGAGAGGGGGCAAAAATGGAGGAAGGAGGGACTGTACAGAGGGAAAAGAGAGGTGGGAGGGGTGGGGGGGAGGAAAAAATAATGGAATGAATCAAACATCATTACCCTATGTAAATGTATGATTATGCAAATGGTATGCTGTTACTCCATGTACAAACAGAAACAAGATGTACCCCATTTGTTTACAATAAAAATAAATTAAAAAAAAAAAGAAAGAACACTCACTCAGGATCATCCTGAAAGTCCTGGGGTTCTGCCAACTCATCATATTCTGCTGCTGCATCCTTGCCAGCTAATATGAGCTCTTTGGGAGGTACCACCACCTGGAAAGCAACTCAGAAAGGATCAATGTATTGTAGCACACTCATTTAATAGAACATGGCAAGTATTATACTGATCTAGACATTCAGAGGTGAGCACCAAGTTTCAGTACTATATAGCATTATATTACTTTTACAGAGTTTAGAAATACTTAGGAATATGTGCATTTTCAATAAAATAAGAATGAAGAAACTTATGAGAATGATAAAGTGACTGCTTACTTCTTCATTGTGGCAATCATAGGGATTTCAACTAGGGAAAATTGATTGCTTCAGTTGGGTCTTAATGTTTCATTTTTTTTTCTTTTTGTTTTAACTATTAAGAAAATTATTTTACTTTTCTTAAGGAATACATAGTACATGATGTTTATTATATTATTTTTTGGTATATATGAAATAGTTCAATGGTTTAAAAAAACATAAAAGAGAAACATTAGTTCAATACAACATTTTCTTTAATAATATTATTTGAATAACAGCTAAAGATATAGGTACACTTTCTACCAATTTTTGTTGAGTATCATGCTGAATTATAAGTCAATAATAACATGATCTATAGAGAAAAGTTCTTGTCTGAAAATTGCTAGTACTAGAGGAATCACTGAGTAGCAAAACAAAAGGAGGCCATATTTCATTTATTCAACTCACACTAAATTTTAAAGAGTCAAAAACATCATCTTGATATTTAGTAAGTGCTATATACACTTTAAGTAGATGAAATCTAGAAGACACATCCCAGTTTTTAAAAGATGATGATATTTTATGAGTCTTGAAGAATGAGTATGCATTAGACTGAGACTGAAAGGGCACCTACCCTAGGGACATATGTAAGGAGGCAGTCTATGTAAAATGAACAAAATATGCAATTCTCCAGCATGTAAGCTTATAAACCTGCTGGATCTGCCTGGATCACAACCATTAATGTAGTAATACCTGGAGAATGCTAAATTTGAGAATCTGGAGGAAGGTCAGGCTAGAAGAAAAGTAGTGAGGTTGTACAAAGCTCTTCTGCTATGTCAAGGAATTTGGACTTCATTCTAAAGCCAGAGAGATGATAAGTGATCAGCATGCTGTGCAGTTAGATTTTAAAAAGATCATCTTGGTGGCAATACAAAAGATGGGCTGAAACAGAGGTGGGGCATATGAAATACAGTGAGGTCATGTAGGAAGTACTGTCACAAATCAGGTCAGGAATCATGAGAGCTTCAAACAGGGCAGTGGCAATATGTTTGGAGATAAAGTAAAACAGTTAGAAAGGTGGAATTAGAGGAAGTTGCCGACTGGATGTGGAAATGACAGTGCAGAGTCTTTGAAGCCAGGACAAACGAGGCTACCATGGGCAAAGTTAGGGTCTGTCAGGAAGAGGCAAAACACTCCTACCTTTGCAGTGCTGTTGATATCATCAGGATCCCCCTCCTCACACTCAAACAGAGTCACATGGGTAAGGTTCTCCACAGGGTTCGTAAGAGTCAGAAGGACCTGACTCTCCTGGAGAATAAGAAAAACATCTCTCAGACGTGCCACTACTGCCACTTACATCCACTTTCTGAGCTGCTATACCAAGTGTTTCACAAAATCTCGTTACCTCTGAGCAACGAGACCTACCTATACCTTTACATTACTGCATTCTCTGTGTTCAGTGATCTCCATTCTATTATCTATATAGTAGGCTATGTACTCTGGACCTGCTATTTCACTAAGGAAATGATAGATTCCAGTTACTAGATCATAAATTCTCAGGAATGTGTGTTATCTACACTCATCCCACCCAGGTGATCACTTAAAGACTAAAAAGAAGCAGCCCCATAAATAAAATATGGGAGCCTGCAGGCTAGCAAGATGTATTGACAGAAAAAAATGACACATCAAGACAATAAGAGACCCTTTTAAGACTTTTTAAACCAGGATGATTTACCTGTGTTTGCTACTCTCAAGATCAGCAAAATACTCTTTCAAATGAAGAGACTATATACAAATGTTTTCATTAGCAGCATAAAGGGAAAGAGCTAAACAGGATATTACAGAATGTTCTATAATTCATTGGTGTGTGTCACAGAGAGAAGGGGAGGGAAAGAAGGAGGGAGGAAGAGAGGGGGAAGGGAGGGAGGTTGGGGGAGGTGTGTATGTGTGGGGGGAAATGGTATAGACCAGGACTTCAAGAGAGGGGCTATGGTAAAGAAGAAATTTAGCTGATTCCTGGTACTGATGTGTAGACACATGTGAGACCATGGAGAATCTCTACGTTGGGAAGAGTGACACATGCCTGTGGGGTCCAACATCATCTTTCTTTTTCTCCCTTATGATTCCACTTTTACGGAATGTGCAGCCTGCTCCTTCTACGTACATTTCAGAGTTTCTGTTGTCAAGAATCTCAGCTTAAAATGACTAAAGTCTCAATCTCTTGATTATTCCAAACCGTCTCCTTTTCTAGATCTTGCTCATTGTATCCAATACCAAACACACATGCATACATCACTAATTAGTCAATTCATTCTGTTTGATAAAGTAAGGTACTAACCTTCATGTAGCGAAGGTTGGGAATTGACATGATTCTCACTTCAGGAATATAATTGCTATTGATGAATAGAAAAATGCATTAATGTTCATTAGAGTTCTTTGAAATTATTACCTTTTTAAAGGTAGTGCAACAAATAAAGAATGTCTAATGCTAAACAGAATATGTAAGAAAAAAAAATTAAAGAATCTTATCACCACAGTAACAGATAAGACATGAAAACTCAACTGGTAACAAGTGCTTTCTGAAATCTTGGGTACAGAGCCTCTATGTACAGAGCTAGTTTATAGCTTATATTGTATGTGTGTCATGACTGATATTTTCCTCATTAAATCTACTTTTTGGATCTTATTTAATTCATTTTTTTAATTCTAGAAGGTGACTGGTTATACAATCCAAATCTCATTTAATTTGTTGTAAGCCTATCAAAACATATTCCTATAAGTACCGTGAACTAACTAATTGTGCCATTGGAGCTCCTATGAAAACATATTCTTACCAAATACTTCAATAGCACCTATATGCCAGGCAATGTCCTAAGCACTTTATAAGTATTAGTTAATAATCTTCACGTCTTTACTGCAACTGCATGAGATGGGATTATTTCCACTATTAAAAAGAAAAATAAAAAAGGAAGAAACTAGGTATGGTAAATTCCAGAATTCAAACTCAGACAGTTTTGTTTCTAATGACCTTGCTCTTAATCACTATGTTATGCTGCCTCTGTAAAGAAAACAGAAGAATATTGTGTATGCTTATAATCCCAGTGGTTCAGGAGGCTAAAGTAGGAGGATCTCGAGTTCAAAGTCAGACTTAGCAATTTAGCAAGGCCCTAAGCAACTTAGCAATACATGGTCTTGAAATTAAATATAAAAAGGGCTGGGGATGTGGCTCAGTGGTTATGTGCTCCTGGGTTCAATCCCTGATACCAAAATCAATTACAAAATGAGGACAATAGTGGTATTTATCTCTTGTGAAGAAAAAAGTTAAACAAAATGTGCAAAAAGTGTTTGCAATGAAGCATGCGTAAATGTTTAGTTGTGCATATATTGACATAAGACAAAATCTACTGCAGCAACACTAAAAGTCAAAAAAACAAAAACCAAAAAACACCACATCTTAGAATCAAGGCAATAAGGTATTTTAAATTCAAGCATGTATTTGTCATGGAAAACAGCAGAATTAATTGAGTAATTTAACTGAAATTCAAGGGCCCCCTACAAAGGAATTGGATTCAGTTGGTTTGAGGTATAAACTAGGACATTTGTATTAAGATTGTCAGGCGATTCTACTATGATTTCAGAAAAAACAAAACAAAAAAACACTTTTTCTCAAAGCAAGCTTAAGAAAGTGATGCTAACCGCAGGCTACCATTCAGGGTTTCTGTAATAAACATAAGCCTTAATTAAGAAAGTAGTTAATCCTAAATTCACATGTGCCATTTTTGTAGTTCTCTTAATTCTTAACCAGTTGTATATTACATTAATTAGGAAAATGAACATATTTCTAAATAGTGATTTAGAGTTACATGGCACTTACAAACAAAATAGCCTATGATTCTTTTCAATAACCCCACAGGGAGGTATTACTCCCATTTCAGAGATGAGGGAAATACCTTCAGAAAAACAGTGACAGACCCCACACCTAACTTCCTAACCCACCAGTTTAGCACTTCCAATATATTTGTTTCCCAATGACTTTTTTGTGGTACTGTGGATTGAACCGAGGGGTGCTCTACCACTGACCTATGCTCCCAGCCTCTTCCCCCTTTTCAATTTTTCATTTTGCAACAGGGCATTGCTAAGTTTCCAAGGTTGGCATTGAACTTGCAATCCTCTTGCCTCAGCCTCCTAAGTAGCTGGTATTACAGGTACATGCCATTGCACCCAGTCCAACAGTTTTTTAAGAACTGCTGAATAATGTACTGTAGGAATGTATCTTGATTTAATAAAAAATTTCCTCACTGATGGCTAATCAGCCTGACACTGAAATTGTTTCCAGCTTTTACCATTAAAATGCTACAATACATTTTTAGAGTACATCTTGGTAAATGAATCCTTATATATTGTTTTTGTTTCTACAGAGTAGATTCCTGAGATAGCAATGTTGTGACGTTGGGTTAAAAAGTCTCTAATTTGTCTTGATAATTCTCAGACCATTCTCCAAAAAGATTCTAGCAATTAATAATCCTATCAATAATGTATGTGAATACATGTTTACCTACACTATTTTTTAAAAGCTTTTCCTATCAAATCTTAGCGTTTTTTCATATATATCTTCTGGCCATTTGGAATTTGTCTTCAAGCTGCCTGTTCAAACCCATTACCCCACATCCCACCTCATTACTTCTACTTTTATTTTTGAATTGGTGGAAATTCTACAAACCAGGGATATTAACTTGTCACCAGTGCCAAATATTCTTTACTGTTCTACTGTCTTCCATTTTACCAATGTCAAAGGTGTTTCCTTTCTTTAGTGGTTTCTGGGTTTCTTTCCTTGAGTTTGGAAGGACATGTTTATCCCATATTTAGTCAATATTTTCATAATTTTTCAAAACATTTTTCTTGATGGGTGATTTTTATTTACCAAATCTCCTCCCACTGACAATTCTTGGTGAGTTGACACTAACTTAAATAATTTTTAATCCATTCAAAATAAAATTAACATTGCTTCATGGGTACTCTTTGTTATATTTTGTTATTTTATAGTTTTTAAAAGGATTATCCCAAACTTAGATCCTTTTTAAATTTGTAATGAATGAATAATGACTCTCCACCCAATAATCAACATACCACTCTGCCCCTTAAACTTAACAGAATGTAACTAAATTCAAAACTTGAACAGGAATGGAATGATAACATTATTCTGATATAATTTTTCTCTTCTTTTTTTCGGTTTAGGCCAAGAATAAATACAATTCACATTGAAAAAACCCTCAAAACAAAAAACAAAATAAATACAAAACAACAACCCCAAAATACTCACACAGCAACCAGTTGGATTTTGAATTTGATAGATGTTGGATTAAATTCCGGTTTGCTCAAATTATGTTCACATTTCTAGAAAGAAAAATATCAGAAAAAAATAAGAACATACTTCGCTCATCTATAGAGCTGATAAATTCAGAAGGATGGCATTCACTTGAATTTTGTTTTATTCTGTTGTAGGGGTATGTTTTGAAATAGTACATGCCATTGCTGACTGAAAATTATAAAAGTGACCATGCTATCAAATATTATTATTCCTCTATACTGCTTAAAAACTACTGAAATCACTCACACACAGTGAGTAGTACTTACTGTATATGCTAAAAAATGTGCTCACTAGATTAAATGGATTTAAACATTTTGGAAACTTTATAATGTAGGTTTTAATACTGTATTAATGTTCCCACTTTACAGATGATTAAAATGGGACACAAGAAGGGTAAATAACCTGCACAATCCCACAGAGCCAAAAAGAGTGAAAACTAAAATTTAAATCCAAGTAGTATGAGTCCATGCTTCAAAATACAGTAATGATTATTTACCACTTTTGTCTTCTGTTTTGGGTGCTCTTCAGTATCTCCTTAAAAAGGGTACTACATAAACCTGGTTAATTTTTTTTTTTTTTTTTTTTTTACCTGTACAAAAAAGGTATTCAGCGTAAAGATTATCCATTACCTGTGTTCTCCCTTGTTCCCTGCCTCAGAACCAAACTAAAAGACTATACACATAAACATATAATCATATATGATCTTTCTTTACAAGAATACAAAAAGGGGCATTTTATACATTTTTTTGTCTTCTGCTTTTTTCACTTACTCTAGTTTGGAATTAATTCCATTCCAGCATACAGAGAAGAGCCTCTCAGTCCCACTCTTACTAATTTCTGTTAATTTATTTAATCAGGCATAAATTGGTGGATATCTAGTATATTTCCATTATTTTGCTACACAAGTAATGCAGCAATGAGTATTCTTACACTTCGGTTACTTTCCAATGTATAAACATATCTGTAAGATAATTTTCTGAAAGTAGATCAATGGGTGTATGCATTTATTACTTTAATAGACACTGCCAAACTGCTAGCTTTTGATAATCAGACAATTATGAAATGGCATCTTATAGCAGTTTTAATGTACATTTCCCTAATTACCATATAAGTTCAATATCTTTCAGGTTTACTGGCTATTGGGATTTCTTGGCTATAATTTTATATATTACTACCTACTGGTTATTTTTTATATTGGGTTATCTTTTCCTTGCTGATTTGCTAAAGTTCATTATATATTCTGGGTATAATTTTTTGTTAATTATACACTTTACAAATTACTCTTCTCATTCTGTGGTCTTTTTGTATCATTATAGGTTTTATTTGGGATGGGAGCACAAGTTTACTTTTAATGTAGTCTGATAATCTTCATCTCTTAATGAAAGCATTTATTTATTGGTATTAAATATAAATACTAGAATATCTGATTTTTAATCTAATTATATATGCTTTATAACTGAACCACCAGTTATATATGCTACTTTGCCTCTTGTTTTCTTTAAAAAGAGGTTTGTCATTGTGGACATTTTCTAACATATAAAGATACAGTCAGTATGAAAAATTCCTAGGTATTTATCACCCAGCTTCAACCATCAGTAGTTTGACATCAATAGCCAATCTTGCTGCTTCTACTATTTGATCTTACTCCTTATCTTACTCCTTATCCTTAATTGCTTTGTGATAAATGTCAGACATTATGCCACTTGATTCATAAATATTTCAGTACCTCCCAAAGACAAAGTTATTTTTAAAAATAACAATACTATTATTGTCCCTAAAAAAAAAAAAAAAAATTCTTTTGTTATTTTTTTTAGTACTGAGGATTGACCCAGGGGCACTTTACCATTAAGCTACAAGCCCGTCTTTTTATTTTTTAATTTTGAAACAGGGTCTTGCTAAATTGCTGATGCTGGCCTTGAACTTGTGATCCTCCTACCTCAACCCAGTTGCTTGGATAACACATGCACCACCACACCCAGCTAAAAAAGAACAATTCTTTAATAACATCAAAAACTCTGTCAGTGTTTAAATTTCTCCAAAGAATCATTATTCTTTTTCCTTTTTCCCTCTTTTCCTTCCTTTCAAGATCTCTTTCTGTTTTGTTTAAATCAGGATCTATATAAAGTCTGTTTATTGTATTTGGTAGGTATACCTCTTAAATCTCTTAATCAAGAGCTGCATTATTTGGTAACATTAGCTACTAGCCATATGTGATTATTAAATGAATTAAAGATTTAAAGTCTTAGTTGCTCTATCACATTTCAAGTGCTCAATAGCCATATGTGACTAGTGGATACCATGCTGAACTGTACAGATACAGAATCTTTCCAATATCATAGAATGATCTGTGGGACAGTACTATGAAAGGTTTATTTTCCATTTTGTTTAGTTTTGTTTTTATAAATTGTTTTTGGGTAAAACTGTTATTTATACTATAGATTTCTAGAGACTGAATTTTACTGATTTTTCTTATTTCTTGCTCTCTTTTAAATTGTTTATTTTGTATTAGTTCCCCCCAACCCTCTATCAGTCTAATAGTTATGCACTCTTTCAGGGGTTAGCACTATTATTTAACCTTCAGGTATCTCAGTCGCTACATTTATAAAACAGGATAATAACAGTACCTACCTTCATAGGGTTGTGAGGTTTGAGTTTACATTGAAAGCGTATCAACTGAAATATATTAAAATAATGAGTGGGCTCCTGGTATATTCTGTTTCTATATTTACCACACTAATATTTATTTTTGCTTTTCTTTTGTACAAATGGCAACTCTACAGAAAAGAATACTTACTCGGCAGCGCAGGGACCGTTTGATTAGAAGATGTTTGTGACGAGGATAGAGTTGTGAAGCACAGATTGGTTGGAAGTCAGGCTGTAAGAGGCGCTGTTGAAGGGTGGTCACTATTGTGAAAGGCAAGAACCAAGCTTAGTTTAGGGACTTTAAAATCTGACTTATACATAGTCAGTAGTTATATGGAGCAATACTACCATTATGGATAGTGTTGTTCAAAACACTACAATATGGAAACTTGATAGACATGCCATAGTCCTTCAAATGATTCCATCTATTTTATTTTCTATATATCATTTTACTATTAACGACTAGTCCATTAAAAATCTCAATCATTAGGCATAAAAATAGCAAAAAGTAGAAGTATATGTACAATAAAAACAGTATAAAATTACCCTCTGTTAAATTTACTGGTCTTGTATAATAGTCTTCAGGTAGAGGTTCTACTTCATCCACAGCCTGAGCTGGCTCAATCTTTATCTCTTTTTGGTCCTCTCCTTCTTTAAGGCTACAAGAGAAGAGATTAATTTTCCAACAGTCCGTATGATCATCCTCCAAGTCTGTATCAATTATCAATAATTAACATATTCTTCTATTGTAGAATATTCTTTCAGTTTTGGTCTTCTCTTTCTTTTTTTTCGGGTATGGGCATTGAACCCAGGGATGCTTACCCACTAAGCCATACCCCAGTCCTTTTTTATATTTTATTTACAGGTAAGGTCTTGTTGAGTTGCTTAGGGCCTTGCTAAATTACTGAGGCTGGCTTTGAACTCAAGAGCCACCTGCCTCAGCCTCCTTAGCTGCTGGGATTACAGGCGTGCACCATGGAGAGGAGCTCAGTTTTGGTTTTTTCTAAGTATGAAAATCTCTTTCCCCATTGGCAAATATCTTTTTTCTCTTTTTAAAACAATATTCCTTATATATTCATTTTGATACCCACTTTTCTCTTCAAAATCTAATGTTCAAACTTACGAAAGTCCAGCAAGGGTACTGATGGATGCACCAGCTCGTGGTCGCTGAAGCCTGGTTCCAAGACCATATTTATCCTAAACAAAGTTCAGAAATTCCTATTAGAAAATCCATTTAAACATTCTATTTACTGAAACAAAGAATTTGGGGTGGGACAGCATGAGAAGCTTAGGGAAATAAGCAAACACAAAACAAAACAAAACCCAAAAGCTAATTTAAAAGCTGCTTTTAAAGATAGTAGTTTGTAACCCCACATCAGTATTCTATTCCTAAAATAATAAAAGCACCAACATGGAGACTGAAACTACATTAATACACGTAAAAGTGAACTAAATGTGAGCTTTTGCTATTAAGCTAAAAAAATCTAAGCTGTGACTCAGGCAAGAACTATGTAGTGTCTAAGATAGGTGATGAATTTCTTCTTGTAACACCAGTGACCATCTGCTAACTTCTTCAGGGTTAGCAAGAATTATAAAAGAGAACTTACCACTACATGAATAGTATGTTGCTGTAGAGCCCCCAAATAGCAGCAGGTTGCAACAGAGACAAAAAAATGCAGCATAAGATAGAAGCAAACTCATACAGCAGGCAGGTATATGGGAAAGTTGGAAGGATAATGCATTTAATTTAAATTCCTCTCCTAAATACATAGTAGTGCACGTGCTGATTATACCATTGGACTATATGGAAGCTGCTTTTCAAGTGTCAATGTTTTATAAAATTTCAATCTAAATACTTTTATATGAACCTTACCAATCTTTAGGGTTTTAATGGCTTAACTCATTCTCATGTGAATACAGTATGACAAGTTACTTCATCCTGCCCGCTCTCATTATCTCAAGTGTAAAATGGGGATACATTATCTATCCCACAAGATTGTCATGAGGATTAAGTAAAATAATACAAACAAAGTGTTTAGCACAGTGCTTGACACATCATTGACATTCAATAAATGTTATTTATTGAATGTCAATCTGTTGGGCCTCAAGCAAGCACAAAGAAAGCAAATTTTTCCATGAAAGCAAATAAAACTTGGGGGACAACAACAACAACTCAAAACTCTTATCTCTCGCTTCTGCCTACTAGTATATAAACTTAAAGAGAATAACTTCCATAAATAATTCCTATCAAAAGTTGCACTTGTATCTATTACTATTTAACCACACAAATGCTTTGTGTAAAAGTGTTTTTGATTTTGGAGAAATATGGGAAGGTATTAAAAAAAAAATAACTAGAGTTGGGAAACTACTACTACCAGGGTATCAAAGGTAGGCTATATGGGTAATCTCAATAAAATCTACCACTTGCCCACCTTCTTCTTCTCAGACTTTCTCGAATACACAAAAGTTGCATGTAGAGTTATGCAGTGCCTATAAAATTAAATAGTAGCCTTTTGAGGGGAAGTAGTCAAAAGATAAAGAGTAATGGTGAAAAAAACACAAATGTCCTTTGGACTCAAACGTTTGCTACCCACCACTCAGGAACCTAGGGCAATGGCCACTTTCTGAAATGGTCACTGTTACGTCCCATAAGTTTCTCAAAGTCCTTTTTTGTACCAAATCCTCACCGAAAAAGCCAGAGGCATATAGTTTCTACGTCGTGCCAGTTTCTTGCGATCTCGCTCAACCTTTTCTTTCTGAGCAAGCTGCTGGTAATATTCAATCAATTTGTTCATCTGTAATAAATCAAAGACGTAGTATTTGTTTCACAAAAAAGCTAACAGAAACATACAAAATTAATGAATTGCAATGACTAGATACATAATGAGTATAGAGAAGACAAATTACAAAGATGGGCAAGTATGTGCTTTTTTTTTAAAGAGAATTTCTTCATCACATAATCTGTTTTAAGAATTCAAATGAAACCTTCAAGTTCAACCACAGGAAGAAATGGGCAATAAAAAGACTTGAAAATTTCAAGCTCTTTTTTCATTGCTGTTTTATTTTACTACTTATTTCTTCTCCCAATTGCTCCTACTTTTTTTTGCATGGCCACAAGATCATTTATTTCTAAGAATATGACATTTCATATTTTTATTTTACACTTCTCCATTATACTTGCTTACTTTTAATGTATTTTAATCGTAAAGTAGCATACATAATTTGTAAAAAGTTCAAATAATACACAAACATAAAGACTAAACAATAAAACTTCTCTTTCATCCCTGTGTGTCTAAGTTGATGTCTTTACTCAGTTATCTACTATTATCAGTTTAGATACTGTTCTTATATACTTAGAGACACAGGTATGCTATATTTTGCATAATTTCAAAACACCTGCATATAGACAAAAAACTTGAATACTTTTATTTTTCATGTAAAAGGGAATGAAAATTATAACATTCTTTTTCACTGTTAAGTATCCCGGACTTTCCATGCAGTACAAATACATTGGGTTCATCTTTCTATCCAGTGCAAATAGAGAGACTGATACCATTTTTTTTTAAAGGCTGTAACTTATTGTGAAGCGACGCTGACAAGGTATTTAACCATTTCCTATAATTGAACATAACAGACTTATGGTGCCTACTGTTGTACTCTGAATTCAGCAGTAACTGTTTCTTAGGGACACTAATCTAATCATCTCCTTGCTTTAAAACATTTAATAGCTTCTCAAATTCCTTAGCTTGGTTCACACGTATGTCCTGCATGGTCAGACCCTAAATCCCTCTTTGTTGGGACTATGCTTCCCTCTAGCTACACTCCCTTTACCTACCACATGCTTTGCTTCCTCCACTTACAAGTTCTTTGCATATGCTGTTTCCCTCCCTTGAATTCTTTCCCCTCTGTGCCTGTTGTCCTCAGACCTCAGCACAATTCTCAATGGACATCCCCCACAAAATGTTCACATGGCACAATTTCTTTCTCCTGCATATCACTTACCATGATTTTCTCTTTATCTGGGTGTTATTTGAATGACTGATTGGTGATTTTCCCCTCATTAGACATATTCTCCATGAGAGTAGGGACCACGTATCCCTATCATTTAATACCATCCTTGCTTGATATATACTTGAGATAGGTATGTGTGCTTATGTGTGTGTGTGTGTGTGTGTATACATATATATGTATGTGCATACATGCAAGTTTTTCTTTAATTCATGCAGGTAGATACAGCCAAGAGCTCAAGAAATCTCTATCAACCAACACTAATACAACAATAGAATATAAGAGAAAACCCATTTCTTCACATTTCCACCTAGGATATTTTCATATCCCTAATTTTTGCTGATATCATAGGTGAATAATTACTGTTTAATTTGTACTGATAGGACACTTCATTTCTATAGCAATTACCTTTCTCATATTATTCCAGTTCAAGAGGATTAAAAAAAAAAATCAGCTATAATACAAAAATCAATTCACTACAAACTGCGAAAGGATGCTCAAGTTATGATCCTATAAGTGACCACTACTGAATCCAAGGGTATTTTCTAAATCAGTGGTATTTCTAGGGGTGAAATGTCTACATGTTTATATTTTCAAAAATACTGGAAAACAAATGAAATCTTAACTCACTGGGGGGTATGTGAAGAAAAATAAAAACTATTTTTCCTTTTTTGGACATATAACTCAAGCACAGAACTGAAACTACATCTAGATTTTTCCATTAATTTAAATCAACAGAAAGAAGTGAGATTGTGATTTAATGTCTTACAATGAGAAGCATTTTCTATGTGTAAAAGATAACAAAATAGACATCATGGACTTACAGGCACAGGTCATATGCACTGGTAAAATGAAAGATGTTTACTCTTTTATTCTACATTTTCTAATTTCTCTTTTTCTATCATGTGACCTTTACTTACCCGTTGTGTGTGAGGATTTTCTGGTTCCTGCCAACCACCACTAGCTAGAAAATAAAGGAACATTAAATGAGACTTTTATTATTTGATGTTATTTTCATAAAAATAGGTCATTTGTAGGCCCTAAAATGAAACTTAAAGACAAAGTTCAAGAATTTCCCAGAAAGAATTCTAGAAATTTTATAGACCAGCATACTCAGAATGGCATTTTTTTCTTTGGCTATAATGATTGTGGTAATGCTGACCTCTATCATTCCCGAAGGCACAGCCTCTGTGCTAGGCACTTGAAAAGTACTAAATTTTTTTCTATTCCCATAATAACCTTCTAAGGCAGGAACTCTTATTACTAGTTTCATTTTTGCTGATTAAATAACTTGCCTAAAGTCATATGGATAGTAAATTACAGCCTTAAGCTCAAATTCAAGCAAGCAGTCTAACTCCATAGAGTCCGCTATTATCTGCATTATTATACAGATTCTATGTTCTATGATCTTTGAGTTATAAAAAATAATTATTCAAGAGAACTGAAAACAAAACCATAATGACAAATTCAATAAATGATGTTGAGATGACTGGATAGTCACATACAAAAAAATAAAAAAGTGGGGCTGGGGTTGTGGCTCAGTGGTAGGGCACGTGCCTGGCATGTGTGAGGCACTGGGTTTGATTCTCAGAAGCACATAAAAATAAATAGAAAGGTATTTAAAAATAATAAAAAATAAAATAAAAAAGCACATGAATGCTTAACTTACAACACGTATAAAATGTATCCTGAAAAAAACAAGAATCTTAGCTCTAAGGGCTAAAATTAACATTTAGAGAACATAAAAGTAAATCTTGGTGACAGTGGATAAATTTCTTCAACAGGACACAAAAAACACAAACAATAAAATAAAAAAGTTAATAAACCAGACATCACTGAATTTAGAAACTTATGTTCTTCAATAGACAATGCTGAAAAAAATGAAAAGGCAAACTACAGACCAGGAGAAGATATTTGCAAAACCCATACACAACAAAGGACTTATATTTGGAACAAAGAACTCTTAAAATGCAACCCAAAGACAAAATGGAAAAAAAAAAAAAAAAACAAACTGTTAAAAAATGGGCAAAATATTTGTAACAATTTCCCCAAGGATGCTAAATAGATAGCAAATAAACATAAAGAAAACACACACTAAAGTCACAAAAAAGAATATACAAGTACCAGAGTGGTTAAAATGAAGAAATTAAAAGTGTCAAGGGTTGTCAAGGAATTAGAACTCTACTACTTTGCTGATTAGGATCCCAGTTTCTAGTTAAGTTAAGCTACACTTACCCATGACCCACCAATTCCACTTCCAGGTATTGTCTCAAAAAAAAAGTACACCTACACAAAGATTTGTATGCAAATGTTCACAGCAGCTTTATTCATTTAAGACAAAACTGTCAAACAACCCACATTTATCAAATGGAGAATGAATAAACAATCTGTGGTATATCCATACAATATGAACAATAAAAAGAAACACAATGAAGCAAAAATATGGATGAACCTCAAAAGCATTATGCTAAAGTGAAAGAAGCCAGACACAAAGGACTATATACTACATGACACTAACTGTATAAATGTCTAGAAAAGGCAAACTTATAGTGATAGAAAGCATATCATCCAGGCATGGTGGTGCACACCTATAATCACAGCAGCTCAGGAGGCTGAGGCAGGAGGATGACAAGTTTGAGGTTAGCCTTAGCAACTAAGTGAGGCCTTAAGTAACTTAACAAGATCTGTCTCAAAAATAAAAAAATAAATTAAATAAAAAGGGCTGGGAATGTAGTTCAGTGTTTAAGCCCTCCTGGGTTTAATCTCTAGTACCAGAAAAAAAAAAAAAAAAAAAAGAAAGCACATCAGTGTAGTTAGGGACCAAGGGTACGGAAAAGGAACCGACTAAAGGAACAAGAGGAAACAAGTCTGGAGTGATGGAAATGGTGTGTATTATCATTATGGTGGTGGTTATATGACTATATATTTATCAAGCATCACAGATTTCTATACTTAAAATTGGTAAGCTTCATTATATGTAATTATCTCAAAACTAAATAAAGACAAAAAACAAACTATACAATGAAATATATATGATTTCGCACAAGTTTGAAAAAAACTTAAAAGAGCCCTAAAAAAGTAAGAACTGCTAAGGATCTGGAGCAATGGGCAGTCTATTCTTCAATATTACTATTATGATCAAAAACTGGTACTCTGGGCTCGGGTTGTGGCTCAGTGGTAGAGTGCTTGCTTAGCATGCATGAGGCCCTGGATTTGATCCTCAGCACCACATAAAAATAAAATAAAGGTATTGTGTCCACATATAACTAAAAAAAAAAAAAACTAAAATATTAAAAAAAAACCCTGGAATATCATTTTGGAGAACAAAGGAAGTATACAACTTATGATGGATAATTTTACTTAAATTATGGCAGAAAAATACTTATTTTTGTGCCTGAGTAAACACATACATATTTTTCTAATAGCACTGTTTTCAACAGCAAAAAACTACAATACCCTCCCTAAATGTCTGTTAAGAAACAATTGAATAAAGTACACTGGGGTAAGTCATGCATGAATCAGCCATGTATGAGAAACAATGTTGAGGGAGAAAAGGGGTAGCAGTATATATACAGTATATTTCCACTTGCTTAAAATTAAAAAATACTATTTGTTAGTGGCTACATACAGATGTTGAGAAGTATAAAGACATGCATGGACAGTAGCAAACACAGAATTCAAGATTGAGATTATTTCCTGGGGAAATGAGGCAGAGAGGAAGAGGAATGAAGTAGGGGAAAGGTTACAAGAGGCCTTAAAACTATTTTGGTTATGTTTCATTTCTTAGGCTGGATAAGTACACAAATACATATTCTATATTTAATTAAAAATGATTTCCTTTTTTCCTAAAACAAAAAGGACTCTAAATTACCTGCTGAAGGTAACATTTTATTCTCTTGCAAAAAAATGGATGAAATAACACTTTTTAGCACAACATGCATATTTTAGAGGTTGCCTTACTTATTAAAGTGGTCATGAAAAATATTTTTAAAAAAGTCTGAAATTTTGCCAGGTGTGGTTGTGCTGACCTGTAATTCCAGTAGCTCAGGAGGCCGAGGCACAAGGATTCCAAGTTCAAAACCACCCTCAGCAATTTAGTGAGGCCCTAAGCAACTTAGTGAGACTCTGACTCAAAATGAAAAATAAAAAGGGCTGGGGATGTAGCTCAGTGGTTAAGCAACCCTGGGTTCAATCCCTGGTACAGGAGAAAAAAAAAAAAAAAAAAGAAAAAAGCCCAAATGTTTTACCTACGTGCTTCTTCAGAATTAGTAATTTCTAGTAATTTATTCTAAATAGCAAATTGACAGACTGCCATAAAGATTTCATTAAAAATTCTTTTCTGTACGTTAAAAAGAAGTACTAAAAACAAGCAAATAAAGTGGCTTTAGGGTTTCTTAGTCACCAATGACATCATGGAGGAAATGAAATTATCTATACTCTTTAAGAGCTCTGGGTATTCAATTATCACTTCTAGATACCCCAGAGGAGACAGATTTCTAGAGGCCATCATAAGTTTTTAAGTTCTGAAATAAAAATTCTCCAATCCTTAATGGTTCATAATCCAAAAACCTCATATAAAACATATAAAGCCTCAAAACATTCACTTACAAAACAAACTGAGACATCTATCTGGGTGTGTTTCTTTTACTTGAAAATAAGAATAACAGCTGAATCATATATAACAGACTAAAAATGAATAATCAAAAATGAGGAACCCTTGAAAATGAATAATGAAAAATCAGTAGGAAAATGTTATGAGAACAGTAACTCTCACAAATGGAAATGCTCAATAAATATGCCAAAAGTAATGTTCAAGTACATTAAAAATCATGAAAATGCAAATTAAATGTCCTTTATTTGGCAAAAATGTTAAATTTGGTTATATCAAGTGTTGGCTAGAACACAGAGTTCTCTCATACATTCCATCTTGGTGAGCAGTTTGACAACATCTGTTAAAGTTTTATATTGCTTTTATTTCTTCTGCCTGGCAATTCCATGTCCAAGTACCTATCCTAGAGCACCCAAAGGTTAAAAAAAATAAAAAAGACTCACACACACCGATGAGTATAGAACGAACGGCTGCATTAAATGAACTCACATTCAAGTCCACCTTACTCACCTACAGATTTGTCTGCCATGCCCACATCTCTAGATGTCCAGCGACAAAATCCACAGGCCAAGTAATAGGCTTTCTTCATGGTGGTTTTGGCTGGGTCATCTGGGAGCTGTGTGGAGATGCTTGTTGCCCGGGTGGAGAGTGTATGCATGCAGCCAGGACAGTCAAAGCAGTTGGCACATCTGCAATGTGACAAACACAACCATTTGTTCATTCAATAAATACTTATCAAGCTATATATCAGACATTGTTCTACATGTTAGGAATTCAACAGAGTGTATGTTCAATTTGGAGTGTCTCCCAAGAAAAAAGATAAAAATATTCCTGGGGCCTCAACTTTAGCATTTTGAAAGTATTATATATTATTATTATTTTTTAAAACATGCAATTATCACCAAAGCTTTTGAAGAATTAGAACCTGGCCCAATCCTACTCCACAGAGGAAATCACTGTTAACAGATAGAATTCACTGTTTCAGAATCTTTTCACACTTAGCAGGTTAAAAGCTTTCTAAGGCAAAGATAAATGTCACAGCATAAGCCTTTAGAGAGGAGAGACCAATTATATATGATGGAAAACAGAGTCAACAACACAAGGAGCTATGAAACTGGATTTAGAAAATAACTGCTTGATTATTGCGCCAGAGAGCTGAAACAGAGACCAAACAATGCTACCAAACTGCAGTGATTTAGAAGTGATATGCTTTCAGGACTTTTTGTTCTCAGACACTATTCTTCCTAGCCTCAACTAGTTTTCCTTTTAGGGGTCCCTGTGCCTTGCTGCTTTTAACTCTCCCACCACCTGAGATTATCAGTACCTCCAGTCTTGTACTACTTCCATTATCTGTGATATTTTGCTATCTCAATATCATCCTCAGGTGAGTACAATAGTACCCACCTCACAGAGATTCTTTGAGTATTAAATGATAAAATTAATGTGTGGGAAGCAAACAAAACAGCACCTGGTTATCAGGAGCTATTTCTTGAGAGAGGAAAAATAAATAATAGTGGTTCACATCCACAAAGGTACGTACAGATGTGTGACTGGTAGCAAAAGGATTTTCACATCAAACTAAAAACTATCATCCAGTAGCAATGAGCATATCGAACAGCCAGTACTTGGTTTCTAATACTATTCTCCAATAAAAGGGACCAAAGCTCCTTAGAGAAATGGCCAATTATCAGATAGACACAGAAAAATACACAAGCAAGCATGGAATATCTTGTAGTATTAGTAATAAAGCACCCAAACTAATGAACAGAACACTCCTCCCTCACTCCCAATTATAGGGGTATGTCAAATGAATACAGAAGTATACTGAAAGAGCTCCCAACGGCCAAAGCTGAAACAATATGGGCAAAATAAATAAATGAACACATACATACATACATATATCAGTAAAGCAGTACTGGACTATAACCCAAGGTATAAAATAAATATTCATGAGCCCAAAGTGTAGTATGATTTACATGATCAATAAATACATGGAGAAAAGATAAATCTTTCAAGCAAAACAAATTCTAAATATTTTATGCAGATAGCCTTCAAGAAGAGGGGAACCTAATTTCCCACTCTCTAAGCGCAGGGTGTGATGGTGATTTTTTTTCTTCTAAGGACTAGAGAAAAAGAGGAGAAAAATATGTAATTTTACACTAACAACACTAGCTCATGCCAGGTGAGTGAAGGTAACATCCAGTGATAAATCATATGGACAGTTAATTTATCCTTGATCCGATGTGATGAGAGATGGCACTTTACCTCTGTGCCCCTCTTCCCTCCCAAAAATGCATCCTCAGTCTGGTGAGGAAAACATCACACAAATTCTAATTGAAGCACATTCTATAAAGTCCTTCACCAGTACTCCTCAAAATTCCCAAGGTCATCAGATTTAAAGTCTAAAAAACTGTGAAGAGTCAAAAGAAGCCCAAAGATATATGAATAATATAATGTGGTTTCTTAACAGGGGAGATGGGGTCTGGGAGTAAATAAGAATTCTCTGTACTATCTTCACAATAATTCTTAAATTTGTAACTGTTCTAAAATAGAAAGTTTATTTAAAAAAATCAAAGGGCATTTGATCTAAGGCAATGATGTTGCTTAAAAATAAAAACAGAGCAGTTTGAAAAAAGAAAGTTAATTCCATATGCTTCCTGGCCAGCTATTTACAAAATGGTTGAGGAAAACAGAAAAACTGATTCTGGTCTTACCTATTCTTTTTTAGTTTGGCTTCAGCCGATGGCATATTTTCTAAGCAACTGGGACAATAATGGGAGTCCACCTAGAGGAAATAAGAAATAAATTTTAAAATATCAGAGAATCTCAGTTTACCTTGTATAAATATCAAATTACAAATTTCAAAATACCTCAGCAAAAGGTGAAATACCACTGATCCGGGAAAAAAAAACCTTCTATTTTTCATTTCTGTTACTTCCTGTTCCCTATCATCAAGGTTTTGTGAGATGTGTCAAAAGCTGTCTTCATGAAAATTTAAAGTTTTCAAATGAACTCTATGATAACCTAATGAAGAGATTAATAAAACAATGCAATCATAAAGCTGTAATCAAATACCCTCCTATCTTGTTCAGCTTTATTTTTAAAATTTTTATTTCTTTTGCAGTACTGGGGATGGGACCCAGAGTCCCAATACTAGGCTACATCCCCACTGGGTTACAACTCCAGCCACGTTCCTTTAAAATTTTTTTAAATTTTGAGCCAGAGTTTCACTAAGCTGCTCAGGTTGACCTCAAACTTGTGATCCTCTGGCCTCAGCCTTCTGAGTAGCTGGGATTGCAGCCATGTGTCACTGCACCTGGCTAGTTCAGCTTTATTTGACTCTAATAATTTGACTACACTTTTTTAACGACTGAATGAGATTTAAAATTTTTTTTTCTCATTAGCAAAATAACATATTTACTAAACATAAATTAATTGCTATATAAAGTGTGCTTTAACTAGTTCATTTTAAAATGAAAAATTAAATAGGATAATCTTATTGTATTTAAAGCAAAGCACAGTCCAAACATTAAATTCACTGCATTTTCTTTAAAGATTTGAATAAGTCTTTTCTTTAATGCAGATAGATCCTATATGAATTAGAAAAATTCAATAAAACATGAATTTCAAGTATCTTATTAAAGAAAAACTACTATCTAATGCTTAAATTTAAAAAATATTATGCAATAAACCACTAAAAAAAAGTCACAAAATACAAGTTAAATCAGCTAAATTTTACAGGTAACCTTACAGTTTACGTAAAAAAAAAAAAAAAAATGTTTACAGGTTTTTATGTATAGTAATTTCCTGAGGATTTCTCCCTTCCAAGTACTAACCAGGCCTGACCCTGCTTAGCTTCCAAGATCAGATGAGATGGGGTACAATCAGGGTGATATGTCTGTAAACATCCTGAGGAGGTCATGTCCACCTCAGTTACATTGTTGAGCTTGTCCATCTGATGATCCACCACATCCAAAGGAGTGACTGGCACATTTGCTGGTTTCTCCAACACACCTGAATGATAAATATCTTGGATTTCCAACCAGGCTCTTACACTTGTCTCCTTTGAACAAGCCAGTTAGTGTCTGATTAGCAATTCTGGCATCATATGCATAAATGTGACTGCCTTTACCATGGCTTAGAAAGACACATAAAAAGCAATCGGCGTCTACATAGCTGGAGGTTGACACCTCATGAATTTTGAGCAGTAGTTCTTCTGCTTTAAGATCATTAAAACATTTCACTTCAAATCCTAGATCTGAAAACCTTCAAGTAAGGTTCTTTCTCTTTGCGCTGGTGCTCCGCATCTCCAGCAGTGTCAAGTGCCAGAAGAGCCTCTCATGATTGAAGATTAGAGCAAGTCCTCTCCTCTTGTGGTCCAGTTTGTACTTTTCTGATGGATCAGACTTTTCACTTTTTTAGTAGGCATCTATTTGTCATGTTTTGTTCCCCACTGGCAAGGCTGGGACACCGAGACACTGGAGCCGAGCTCATAGTGCCCAGCTCATTGCCAGAAGACTGAGGGGCCTCTGCTTCCTGGAGTCAGGGGCCACAGTGCCCAGCCTTGCCAAGTTAGATCCTATTGACAATTACAGAATTCTACTCACCTGCAGATGGACAGACATTAACTTGAACATAGTTACTATGACAGAAATTGTCCTTTTTTTCACCATCTGCTATAAATAGGCCTATTTTGAAAAGATTAACACAACTGCTACTCAATATAAAGAATGGTATTGCTAATATTTCCACTGTGTTATGATTTGGATTAAGTATCTCCCAAAGGCTCCTGTGGCAATGTTTAGAGTTGAAATGATTAGATTATGAGAGCTGTTACCTACTCGGCAGATTAATCCTTTTGATGGACTAATAATTTGAATACCTTAATTGGATGATGATGGTTACGGTTGGAGGAAATTAGGTCACTGGTGGCAAGACTTTGGGGTTCTTTGGGGTTTATATTTTATCTGTGGATGCCCGGTTGGCTCTTTATTTCCCAGTTGCCATGAACTGAGCAGCTTTTCTCTGCAACATCCTTCCACCATGATGTTGTCTCACCTTGGGCCCAGAGCAATGGAGTTGGTCAGTCACGGCCTAAGACCTTTGAAACTGTGAGCTATAATAAACTTTTCCTCCTCTAAGTTGTTCTTGTCAGGAGTCTTCATCACAGTAATGAAAGGCTAATGTACACTGGCACATCATAAAAGGCAAAATACAATTAATTCCTTCTTGCCCCTTTTCCAAATTGTCTCTTCACATGCAGCTCTAGACCTAGGTTCTCCATTAGTGCTTACTGGACTTCCTTGGCCCTCAGTAGCCTCATCGTTCCCAAACTAATGACTTCCACAACACAGATATACACCACATTTTAAAAGATACACTGTTACAGTCTGAAATGGCCTAGTTGAAGAGATCCTTAGAGATCAGAGACTGAACTCTGTAATATCCACCACTGGAAATTTGATCCAATAAGTTCTGAAGGTTGAATTGGAATAGGGAAACATCTGAGAGAGGAAGGACCAGTCGAGATACATGAACAGTGCTAATGGAAACTACATTTAAAAAAAAATCATATTTGTGTGTGTGTATATGTATATATATGTGACATTTATTTTTCTTGTGTTTTCTAATTGCTTTCCTTGATTCCTCTTATTATGAAAAGCATCTCCAGTAAAACAACTGTGAATGTGTAAATGGTTTATGGTACAAGACACATTTCAGATACATTTTGACAGTCCAGGAATCTTTAGTAAAAGTCTATGTGTTGGGCTGTTTAGGTTCAAATCCTGATTTTTTTCTTTCACCGCCAAATTACTGTGCATGACATGACATAAGGCAAACACTCTTGTTCTTTGCCTGTAAAATGTTTTTTTTTTTTTTTAACCAGCCGTCTTCATTGGTCTGCAGATATTACCTAAAACGTATGCCATGTAGCAATTACCCAACAAATATAACTATTATTACTATTATGTTTTTCTTCAAGAAATTGAGTCATTAACAGCAGAGTTTGTCTTACTCCTCTTTTAAGTCCTACAGTTTACTGAATGATCAAATTGTGCCCGAAAGGTTAGAGGTTTTGTTATTTGGTGATTTTTTTACTTGCCGGGGTCTTCTATTTCTAAGCAATCCTATTCCACCTGTGAAGGATAGCACCAGTACCATCAGGAGAAGCGCCATGAAGCTCTTTGAGGTTACCTCACTTTATTCTAGGCGTCTTGCACTCAACTCACCCACTCACTTTAATCTCTTTCCTGGGTAGGCCTTGGCCTGAATCAGGAAAGGAGGCAAGGAGTTTGAAGAGCGCCCAGTTTATGGATAAAAGCAGGGGTCGACCTTCCATGAAAGAGGACCCTGTATGAGAATGTCTGCCTCTCCCTTCTTATCGATCCTGCAAGAACAGTTATTTCGCCCAAGTGGCCTGAACTAATAAACATCCCGGATCCTTTTCCCTAGCCCACTCGATTACCAAGCCCCACAGGAGACAGCCAGGGTCTAAGTCAAATTTGTCCAACCAGAGGCCGCTCCAGAACAAGAAAATCCGCTCAGCCCCACCCAGGGCCGCACTTCCTCTCCAAGCGACAGGTTATAAGCAAATTAAATCGCAGGCAAAGCTGAGTGACGGGAGACAGAGCCAATCAGTAAGCTAGTAAAATGACTGCCCGCCTCCACCCGGCGGAACTTCCCCACCGGTCGCAGTGACTAGGATGAACACCCCCCCACCCCAACCCACTCTCTGCGGAACGACTGTTACCTCGTGAGACACACATTCCAGCGATCGCAGCTCGCTACAATATCGGCAGAAGTAGAGCTGCGAGAGCGGGGCCCGAACCTTCTTTTCTCCTTGGACTAGATAGAGAACCCGCTCCGACTGTAGCAAGGACGCCATCTTGGAGAGGGAGGAGCCAACGGCCCTCCCGCCGCGTCACGTGACCACAGAGCCGTCGGCATCCTCGCCGCCTACTCTACGTGTTTCTACGTGGTCTTTGACGCAGTAGGGCTTTGCGCTGGTTGAATATCAAAGTGATGCCTCCCGGCTGGCCTCTCAGATTTTGTCCCCGCCCTCCTCCGGCTCCGCAGGTTTCAGTGAGCGTCAGCTGCCGGGAGCTAGCTCAGACCTATCATTATGCCCAGAGTCGAAGCTCAAACCCGGGTTGGCTCAGCGCTCTCCCTTTTCTTCCTTTCTTCCAGAAAAGAAGGCTGCTCTCTTATGTACCAGGACCTTCCCAACCTCTAACCAGAAATGAAAGAGACAGATCGAAGGTCTCGAAGAAACAGATTCCCTGGGAACTGGAAAGTTAAGACTTTCACCAGCATTTTCTTCTGACAGTCTTATCATTAACTCCCGGGGAACTTTCGCATACATTGTTTTCGTTTGAAACTTCTTAGTAAGCTCCCCCGCGCGGAGTAGGTTCATTTATTTCCGGATTTAGGTCTAAGCCTGTATTGTGGACATTAAATAAGTATCAATGAATGAAAAAGTAAAGCAATGTTGGCAGACCTCATTTCTATTGTTATTATTTTAATTCATTGTACACAAATGGGTACAACTTCATTTCTCTGGTTGTAAACGAAGTAGAGTCACATCATTCGTGTAGTCATACGTGCACTGAGGGTAATGATGTTTGTCTCATTCTATTATCTTTCCTTCCTTGGCCCCCTCCCCACCCCTCATTTTTCTCTACACAATCCATCCTTCTTCCATTCTTGCCTTACCCCACAACCTGCTTCCCCTATGTATCATCATCTACTTATCAGAGAAATCACTCAGTATTTGCTTTTTGGGGATTGGCTTATTTTACTTAGCATGATATTCTCCAACTCCATCCATTTACCTGAAAAATGCCATGACTTTATTCTTCTTTATGGCTGAATGATATTGCGTTGTGTATATATACCACAGTTTCTTTATCCATTCATCTGGTGAAGGGCATCTAGGTTGGTTCCACAATCTGGCTATTGTGAATTGAGCAGCTATGAACATTGATGTGGCTGTATCTCTGTAGTGTGCTGATTTTAAGTCCTTTGGGTATAGGCCAAGGAGTGGGATTGCTGGGTCAAATGGTAGGTCCATTCCAAGTTTTCTAAGGAATCTCCACACTGCTTTCCAGAGTGGCTGCACCAATTTGCAACCCCACCAGCAATGTACGAGTGTACCTTTTCCCCACATCCTCGCCAACACCTATTGTTGCTCCTGTTTTTGATAATAGTCATTCTAATTGGGGTGAGATGAAATCTTAGGGTAGTTTTGATTTGCATTTCTCTTATTACTAGGGATGTTAAACATTTTTTCATATATCTGTTGATTGTAGATCTTCTGTGAAGTGTCTACTCATTTCCTTAGCCCATTTATTGATTGGGTTATTTGTATTCTTGGTGTAAAGTCATTTTGAGTTCTTTACACATTCTGGAGATTAGTGCTCTATCTAAAGTGTGTGTGGCAAAGATTTTTCTCCTACTCTGTAGGCTGTCTCTTCACATTACTGATTGTTTCTTTTGCTGAGAAAAAGCTTTTTAGTTTGAATCTATCACATTTATTGATTATTGCTTTTAGTTCATATGCTTTGGGGGTCATGTTAAGGAAGTCTGGTCCTAAGTTGACATGATAAAGATTTGGACCCACTTTTTCTTCTATTAGGTGCAGGGTCTTGGTCTAATTTCTATGTCCTTGATCCATTTTGAGTTGAGTTTTGTACAGGGTGAGAGATAGGGGTTCATTTTCTCTTGCTGCATATGGATTTCCAGTTTTCCCAGCACCATTTGTTGAAGAGGCTATATATTCTCCATAGTTTGTTTTTGGCACCTTTGCCTAGCATGAAATAACTGTAGTTATGTGGGTTTGTGTCGCTCGCAATGACGACTCTTACACGATCTTCCTCAAGCAGTTTTATTACCCCAGGTTCTTACAGAGTTCCCGTAGATCTTCTTCCACCCTACCCCAGAAACCATTCCCTTATAGAGCCCATCAGCCAATCAGCAGCCTGTCCACGTGCACATCACATGGACTCAGCCAGTCCATTGGCAGTTGCCCCGTGGCATGTGGCATGCGGTGTTCCCGTGCATCTTATGCTCCCGCTGTCAGACTTCCTGAAAGTTGTTTATCACCTAAGTGCTCCGAGGAACTTCCGCTCAGCGCCATCTTAGCTCTCAGACTTAATGGCCGATGGACGGGGCCCGTCACAGGTTTGTCTCTGTGTACTTTATTCTAGACCATTGGTCTACCTGTCTATTTTAGTGCCAAGGTATATGTTATTTCTGAGGTATAAACCAAAGCTTAAAAGGATCACCTAAAATGCTTAGCAGAGATTAGAGCCCATGTTGCCTGCCATCTTGCCTGTAATTTTATCATTGTACTAGTGTTGTATTATTACCCAGCTGACATTAGAGTTGGTGGTAGAGAAGAAAGGGAACTGAATACCACAAATCTTTATTGAAAACTTATTAGTCAAGGTACTGTGTTAAAACTTAATATACAGGGCTGGGGAGATAGCTCAGTCGGTAGAGTGCTTGCCTTGTAAGCATAAGGCCCTGGGTTCGATCCCCAGCACCCCCCCCAAAAAATTAATATACATTCTTTCCTTTAATCCTCACAAAAATTCAAAAGGCAGGTAGTACCATTTTTCTGCTTTGCGGGTCAGCAGATGGAGGCTCAGGGACGTGCAGTGACTTGTCTAAGTTTTCGTAGAGAGAAGTGGAACTCTGTTCTGTCTGACTTCAGAGTTTATGCGTGTTACCTTTATGTAAAATGTCTCCAGCTTATGTTCTAATATGTTAATAATGCCTGCATTTGTCAAATGCTTTTCAATTTATACAGTGATCTCATATATATTATCTCACAAATTATATCATACTTTATCAATGTAAGCCTAAAATTTCATCTACTCTTTTTGTTTACCAAGCTATAGTCTAGTACTAATTTCATAGGTAGATTTTGCTCTTATGAAAAAATATATTATTAACCAACTGATTTGGAGTTATTTCTGTTAAAGAACTTTTTGGCATTATGGTTCATCAATTAGCCTCTGTTGAGTTTGGATGCTTTTTCCTGAACTAATATCCCCTGGTATAATGAAGTCCTAGAACCTGAAGGTGCAGAGAGGCCACTGACTTTGGCTGGCTTTGTGTGAAAAACACACTTTTTCGAGGACTGACTTTGAACAATTAAATGGACAATTTTATGATCTCTGTGATGTACCAAGTATTTGGGAGGGAAAATGAGATACTTTCTCCATTCATAGGGCTTAGAGTCAAGGTCCTGGGGCAGTGTTTCTCACATGTGGTTTCAGACCACCCACATAAGAATTACCTGAAGCATTTATAACTGTAGGTTACAAATACAGATTTATATATGTAGATTTCCAAGACCCAAATTGGAATTTCTGGGGTGGGGCCCAGGAATTTAAATTTATAACAACCTTCCCACTAAAGTGGAGAAGTACTTCTTTTTGATAATCATTTGTTAAATTTGCTGTCTTTGACCTTGAGACTGGACTTGGAGAGGCTTGTCTTTGCTGCCCTCTGGTTATTGGTAGATTCACTAGCAGAATACCAGGCATTCTCTGGTCATCATGTTATTGAATGTAGAAAGTCTCTATGTTGGTCAGTTTTCCATCACTGGGACAAAATACTTGAGAAAAATAACTCAGAGAAAGAAAGATTTATTTTGGTTCACAGTTTCAGAAGTTCAGTCTGTTTAGCTGACTGCATTGCTTTGGGCCTGAAGCAAGGTGGAACATTATGTCAGAAGGATGAAGATGAGGAAAGCTGTTCCTCTGAAGGCAAGCTGGAAGCAGAGAGAGAGACAAAGAATAAGGGAGCATGAGGGTGTAGTCACTCATGCATGGGATTGGGGATATGATATAGTTTCCAAGGGCACACCCCCAACATCCCACTTCCTTCAACTAGTTCCACCTCCTGCAGTTTCCACTACCTGCCAAAGCTCACTCAGTTATGAATCCCTCAATGGATTAATACATTGATAAGGTCAGAGGCCTCACCATCCACTTTCCCAAAGCCCTGCCTCTGAACATTGCTGCACTGGGGACCAAGCCTTCAACTCCTGAGCCTTTGAGAGACATTCCAGATCCAAGTCATTCATGACAGTCTCCTGTGGCAGAAAACTAAAACACCTTGCCTGTCTCTTGCCAGGCTCTTCTTCCCATTTCCAAGGGGCCTGGATTCTATTTTCCACAATTCTAATTCTATAGAGCCCTACTTTCAGTCTCTGAAGATTAGGCTTGACTTTGGAGATCTGTGTTCCTGTGACTACTCCAGTCCTAGGTTGAGGCCTTCCTCTGATCTTTTTGACTTATAATTAATATATGAAAATAGTTTTGGGATACCTTTGAGAATTCACTTGGCAAACCTGGATGTGTTTACATTCTTTGTTTGGGCTGGGGTTGTAGTTCAGTGGTAGAGCACGTGCCTAGCATGTGTGAGGCACTGGGTTTGATTCTCAGCACCACATAAAAATAAATAAAATAAAAGTATTGTGCCCATCTACAACTAAAAAATATTTTTTTAAAAAACACTCTTTGGGGAAAACCTTGACCAACATAGGGTGGGATCTTGTAATAAATGTCCCCCCATTCCTGCTTTTAGACATTCTCTATGGTTCTGTTAAGGGGCAGTTGGATGAGGATGGTGGAAATGGGAGGTTAAGAACAAAATCCTATAAAATGGGCCCACCATGCTGACTCTACATGTTTTCTTTGACAAAAAACAATTTACCTGCGGCCCTGCCTTGCCTAAGTGGACAGGACATATCACATTCCTCAGCAAACTACCTGTTATCTGCAAGGGAATGCAGGCAGGAAATAACGTTGATAAGAGGAAACAAGTAAAAATATAGTTTGTTACTTGAGGCTATGTCCTAATAATATGGTATATTTATTTATTTGGAAATATTACTTTCATTGTATAATGTAGACAAACTCCATAAGTAATAAATTTGTATGAGAATAGAAAAAAAAAAAAAAGGAGAGACTTTTGTGACCCTTTTCACAGACCAGTTCCCGGAAGATGAGGATAATTCCTCCTAACCATAAAACCTGTGAAAATTAGTAAGAGTACAATTAGAATCAGTCAGCATGGGCCAAGGTGACAGAGTTTTCATGGCAACAGGGACTTGAAAGTCTGTCATCCTGATGTTAGTCAAAAGTCAAGAGGTGGACCTTGGCAGGACGCTCTGGGATCCCCAATAAAACTGGAGTGCAGGAGAGGCACATGGTCCTTCTCATCTCTGAGAGGACCCACTTTCTCTCTTGGGAATGTCCCCTCTCCCTTTTCCTATTCCTTCAATAAACTCATTCCTGTTACTCTGAGTGACTTTGAAATCTTTCTGACTTGGTTGCAAGGATCAGGGTTTGAAGGGGGGGTGGGTCTTTGCATTGCCTCAGTTTCTCAGAAGGCCCCAGTTCTGTAACAGTTCCTTACAGAGTTTCAGACTTATAAAGTGCAGATTACTCACTCTCTGGCTCCTACCATTTGCCATTTGCCTCCCTCTTGCCTGTCCATCACCTGCCTTTTATCTAACCATCACCCATCACCTGAGGTTCACCTCCCAATCGTCTGACAGCAGCCAGCAGACTGCAGACTGCCAGTGGAGCACCAGCTGCACTAGTTGCCTGGAAGTTCACTGTCACAGTACCTGAAGATTGGTTACATGAGGCTGCCACCATTTTGAGACAACAGCCAGGCCCCGTAGGACCCCTGGCTGGACTGACTGAGCCCCGTCTCCAGGACCCCTCAGCCTGACTGACCACTCCCTGCCTCTAAGGCCCTCAGACCAACTGACTGCACCCTACCACCAGGACCCACTGACTGACTGCACCCCGCCTCCAGGATCCCATAACCAGACTGACCACACCCCACCTCCAGGACCCTTGCCTGACCAACCACACCCTGCCTCCAGGACCTCCAGTCGACCATGCCCACACTCTGTGCTGCAGCTTCCCATTTGCCAACACATTTGGAAGCCAGAGCTAACATCTTGAATAATCCTGGAAGCAGTATCTTCCATCTTTAGGGGGGGAAATCTCATCCTGAGACACTTGCTCAAGACTGGAAGCTCATTGTCAGGTACCTCTCATAAATCAGGCTCCTGAAGACTATGAGGTTTGAATACAATATGACTGTTATAGTGTAGATTTTTCTTTCTCCTTATTGAAAAATTTTAAGTTTTTATTTCTTTACTTTTCTTGCTCTCTTTTCCTTTTGTTTACCTGTTTCCTCAGAGTCTTTCTCCCTTTTTGCATGCTAACAACCAACTTTGTTTGATTATACTATCATTGTTTCTATGATCTAGAACTTCTGTAGATTCTTTTCTTATCCCATTATCAGCTACATCCTATACCCCTCCCCATCCTCTTTGTCCTCCATTATAAACAGCAGACCTTATTGCAAATCTATTTGTTATACTGTAGGTAATAGTTGAACTCATTCTGTTTATTATGACAACATTATTAATGTCCTCATAGGGACTATTTGACTTAGGATTGCATATTGTCTGAACTGGGCACTGCTAATATTGATCTCCCCTTAAAGAATGGGTTTTGAAAACCTACAGGGCCACTATAAGTCTATAGGGGGAAATCTGCAATATCCCAGATCTGCACTGCTAGAGGGGAAGATACATGAACAACATGAAAAAACAAGGGAAGAAAATGATCCAAACAAATCTAGATTCTATATTAATAGAATCCAATGACAGTATTGTAGAAGAAATGTCAGAAAAGGAGTTCAGATTATACATAATTAAAATTATTCATGAAGCAAAGAATGAGATAAGAGAGCAAATGCAGGCAATGAATGGTCACATCCATAAGATGTTGAAAGAGCTGCTGCAGGAAACGAAAGATCATTTCAACAAAGAGATAGAGATTCTCAAAAAACAAAATAAAACAAAACCAAAGGGAAATCCTTGAAATAAAGGAAACAATAAACCAGATAAACAACTCATTGGAAAGCATCATCAACAGACTAGACCACTTGGAAGACAGAACCTCAATGAAGACAAAATATTTAATCTTGAAAATAAAGTAAACCAAATAGAGAAGATGGTAAGAAATCATGAACAGAATCTCCAAGAACTATGGGACATCATGAAAAGACCAAATTTAAGAATTATTGGGATTGAGGAAGGCACAGAGATACAAACCAAAGGAATGAACAACCTACTCAATGAAATAATATCAGAAAATTTCCCAAACCTGAAGAATAAAATGGAAAATCAAACACAAGAGGCTTACAGAACACCAAATGTACAAAATCACAACAGATCCACACCAAGGCACATCATAATGAAAATGCCTAACATTCAAAATAAAGATAGGATTTTGAAGACTGCAAGAGAAAAGCATCAGATTACATATAGGGGGAAACCAATACAGATATCAGCAGATTTCTCAACCCAGACTCTAAAAGCTAAAAGGGCCTGGAACAATATATTTCAAACTCTGAAAGAACATGATTGCCAACCAAGAATCCTATACCCAGCAAAACCAACCTTCAGATTTGAAGATGAAATAAAATCTTTCCATAATAAACAGAAGTTAAAAGAATTTACAAATAGAAAGCCTGTGCTACAGAATATGCTCAACAAAATATTCCATGAGGAGGAAATGAAAAACAACAATGGAGGTCAACAAAGGGAGGAACTACCTTAGAGAAAAACCACTCAAAGGAGAAACCAAGCCAACTTAAAAACCAAAAATAAGCCAAATGACTTGGAATACAAATCATATCTCGATAATAACCCTGAATGTTAGTGGCCTAAACTCATCAATCAAAAGACATAGACTGGCAGAATGGGTTAAAAAGAAAGACCAACAATATGCTGCCTGCAAGAGACTCATCTCATAGAAAAAGACATCCACAGACTAAAGGTGAAAGGATGGGAAAAAACCTACCACGCACATGGGCTCAGTAAAAAAGCGGTGGTTTCCATCCTTATATCAGATAAAGTGGACTTCAAGCCAAAGTTAGTCAGAAGGGATAAAGAAGGACATTTCATACTGCTTAAGGGAACCATAAATCAGGAAGACATAACTATCATAAACATTTATGTCCCAAACAATAGTGCTTTTATGTACATCAAGCAAATCCTTCTCAATTTCAAGAATCAAATAGATCACAACACAATAATTCTGGGTGACATTAACACACTGCTGTCACCACTGGATACATCTTCCAAACAAAAACTAAACAAACCACAGAACTCAATAACACAATCAATATCTTAGACTTAACAGCCATATATAGAATATTCCATCCATCAACAAGTGATTCACTTTCTTCTCAGCAGCACATGGAAACTTCTTGAAAATAGACCATATGTATGCCACAAAGCAGCCCTTAGTAAATGCAAAAAAATAGAGATACTGCCTTTTGTTCTATCAGATCATAATGGAATGAAATTAGAAATCAATGACAAAAAAAGCAGAAATTACTCCAACACCTGAAGATTAAATAATATGCTATTGAATGAAGCATGGATAACAGAAAACATCAGGGAGGATATAAAAAAATTCCTTCAAGTAAATGAGAATGATGATACAACATATCAAAATCTGTGGGATGCTATGAAAGCAGTATTAAGAGGAAAATTCATTTCATGGAGTACATTCAAGAAGAGAATAAAAATTCAACAACTAAATGACCTAACATTATAGCTCAAAGCCATAGAAAAAGACGAACAGAACAACACCAAAAGTAGTAGAAGACAGGAAATAATTAAAATCAGAGTGGAAATAATTGAAACTGAAACAAAAGAAGCAATTCAAAAAATTGACAAAATAAAAAGTTGGTTCTTTGAAAAAGTAAACAAAATAGACAAACCCTTGCCACACTAATAAAGAGAAGGAGAGGGTCGGGGAGATAGCTCAGTTGGTAGAGTGCTTACCTTTCAAGCACAAGTCCCTGGGTTCAATCCCTAGCACCACCAAAAAAAAAAAAAAAAAAAAAAAAAAAAAAAAAAAGGAGAGAAGGAGAGAGAACACTCAAATTATTAAAATTCATGATGAAAAAGAAAATATCATGACAGACACCACTGAAATACATAACATAATGAGAAGCTACTTTGAAAATCTGTATTCCAACAAAATAGAAAATACCAAAGACATTGACAAATTTCTAGAGACATATGATCCTCCTAAACTGAACCAGGAGGACATACACAATTTAAACAGATCAATATCAAGCAATGAAATAGAAGAAGCCATCAAAAGCCTACCAACTAAGAAAAGCCTAGGACCAGATGGATTCTCAGCCAAGTTCTACAAGACCTTCAAAGAAGAACTCATTTCAATACTGCTCAGAATATTCCAGGAAATAGAAAAGGAGGGAACCCTACCGAACTCATTCTATGAAACTAATATCACATTCATACCCAAACCAGACAAAGACACATCAAGGAAAGAAAATTTTAGACCAATATCCCTGATGAATATACATGCAAAAAATCCTTAACAAAATCCTGGCAAACCATATCCCAAAACATATTAAGAAGATAGTGCACCACCATCATGTGGGGTTCATCCCAGGAATGCAAGGTTGGTTCAACATCCGTAAATCAATAAATGTAATCCATCATGTCAATAGACTTAAGGATAAAAATCATATGGTTATTTAAATTGATGCAGAAAAATGTTTGGCAAAATACAACAACCCTTCATGCTCAAAAAAATAGAAAAAATAGAGATAGTAGGAAGATACCTGAACATTGTAAAGGCTATTTATGCTAAGCCCACAGCCAACATCATTCTTAATAGAGAAAAACTGAAAGCATTCTCTTTAAAAATGTGAACAAGACAGGGATGCCTTCTTTCACCACTTCTATTCAACATTGTCCTTGAAATACTAGCCAGAGCAATTAGACAGACTAAAGAAATTAAAGGGATATGAATAGGAAAAGAGAACTTAGGCTGTCACTATTTGCTGATGATCCAAAAAACTCCTCCAGGAAACTTCTAGACCTCATAAATGAATTCAGCAAAATAGCAGGATATAAAATCAACATGCATAAATCTAAAGCATTTTTATACATAAGCGATGAAACATCTGAAAGGGTAATGAGGAAAACAACTCCATTCACAATAGCCTCAAAAAAAAAAAAAAAAAAAGAAAACTAAAATAAAATGCTTGGGAATCAACTTAACTAAAGAGGTGAAACATTTCTACAATGAAAACTAGGAAATATTGAAGAAAGAAACTGAAGAAGACCTTAGAAAACGGAAAGATCTCCCAAGTTCTTGGATAGGCAGAATTAATATTATCAAAATGGCCATACTTCCAAAGACGCTATACAGATTTAATGCAATTCCAATTAAAATCCCTATGACATTTCTCATAGAAACAGAAAAAGCAATCATGAAATTCATCTGGAAGAACAAAAGACCCAGAATAGCCAAAACAATACTGGGCAGTAAGAGTGATGCAGAAGGTATCACAATACCAGACCTTAAACTCTACTATAGAGCAATAGTAACAAAAATGGCATGGTATTGGCACCAAAATAGACAGGTAGATCAATGGTACAGGATAGAAGACATGGTGATATACCTACCTAAGTACAGTAATCTCATACTAGACAAAGGTGCCAAAAACATAAAATGGAGAAAAGATAGCCTCTTCAACGAATGGTGCTGGCAAAGCTGGAAATCCATATGCAGTAAAATGAAATTAAACTCCTATCTCTCACCCTGTACAAACTCAACTCAAAATGGATCAAGGATCTAGGAATTAGACCTGAGCCCCTTCACCAAACAGTAGAAAAAATAGGCCCGAATCTCCATCACGTTGGTTTAGGACCAGACTTCCTTAACAAGACCCCAGTAGCGCAAGAAATAAAAGCAAAAATCATTAAATGGGATAGATTCAAACTAAAATGTTTTTTTCTCAGCACAGGAAACAATCAATAATGTGAAAAGAGATACAGAGTGGGAGAAAATCTTTTCCACACACACTTCAGACAGAGCACTCAGCTCCAAGGTTTATTAAGAACTTAAAAAACTTTACAACCAAAATACAAAGAACCCAATCAATAAATGGGCTAAGGAAATGGGCAGACACTTCATAGAAGAAGATATACAGGTTGATCAACAAATATATGAAAAAGTGCTCATCATCCCTAGTGATTAGAAAAATGCAAATTAAAACCACCCTAAGATTTCATCTAACTCCAATTAGAATGGCTATAATCAAGAACACAAGCAATAATAAGTGTTGACGTGGATGTGGGAAAAAAGGCACACTCATACATTGGTGGTGGTTGCAAATTGGTGCAGCCACTCTGGAAAGTTTTCTGAGATTCCTCAGAAAACTTGGAATGGAACCATCATTTGACCCAGCTATCCCACTCCTTGGCTTATACCCAAAGGACTTAAAATCAGCATACTACAGTGATGTAGCCACATCAATATTCCCACAGCAAAGGCTTGGGTCCTCTGCAACTTCAGAGAATGTCTCTGACGGATTCTGGTCATCTGCCAGGGCTGCCTTCCCTGCCTTTGGTTTCTTGTTGAAAATGACATTAATCACAGCTTTTCCTACACTGAATCTTGAAGACTCATCTAAAAGTCACAGTAAGTGAACAGAAGGGGACAAAAAAAAAAAAAAAAAAAAAGCCACCATCTCAATATGTGTCTGGTCCCTGTGGGAGCTTCACCACCCAAAAAATGTGGTGGTGGTGCTGGCAAAATCCTATTTCCCAAATGTAAGCAAGGCCAAGGATGCAGGTGTGTCTTTGTTCTGGTCAACCTTTCCTGGGCACGGGACTCTGAGTTTTGTTTTTGTTTTTTTTTTTTTTTAATGGAGCTGATTATTCCCTACCTGTGCCACCTACTGTAGTTATTATTTCCTTCTCTCACCCACCCACCCCAGCGCAAAACCCAAGAACTTCTGGGGTGGTTCCCTTTTGAGTCTGCCTCCTCAATAGCTCTCCTCTTCATTCTCATAGTCTCTGCCTTAATTCAGAGTTGTACCGATTTCTTCCTGAACTTTCTGCTGTCTCATGTGTTCTCTACTTTGATTTAGGGGGGTCTTTCTCAAACCCATCTTTTGATCTTGATCTTGTTTTGCTGTTGCTTGGATTTCCTCAGTGGCTCTTCACTACCCATAGGACAAACTCCCAAACTCTTGGCATAGTAGATAAGTCCTCCGGGATCTTCCTGCCTCTTCAGCTTCTTCTGAAGGAGGGCACTGCACTGAAGGCCCTCTAAGTCTTGTTGACCAACTAACGAGAACATGCAGTATCCTTTTATGCCTTTAGGACCCTGCATAAGCAATCACCTCAACCAGGAATGACCTTTTTATCTGCTTGCCACCTCATGGGTAATTTTCTTTTGTAAAATCTTGTCCAGCGTTGGCAAGGAGGAGTTGACCATGCTTATCTTTCTCCTGCAACTTCGTCCTGTTAGAGCAACTTGCAGACTGCACTGCCTCTATTTTCAAAAAGGAATCAGTCTTCTTTCTAGACTATGGACTGTGTTAAGGCCGGGCAAAGGGCCTGCCCCAAAGTCAGCACACAATAAATTTTGCTTAATGTTTTTATGTCTGAACATTTTTATTACATGTACCCTTTGCTAAATTTGCTACAATTATCTGATAGGTATACACACATACAACTACCCCATGAGGAAGACACCACATTTATTAACCCAATTTTACAGTAAAGAAACAAGCTCAGAGAAGTTAAGTAATTTTCTCAAGGTCACACCTAGAAGTGGTAGAGTTAGGATCTGGACCCAGGTCATCTAATCACTTTGTACCCTTCTCTCACAGGTTCTGCAATAGCCCTTGGATTAGAACATTTTTTCTTTCTTTCTTCTTTTTTTTTCGAGGGCGGGTACTGGGGATTGAACTCAGGGGCACTTGACCACTGAACCACATCCCAGCCCCTTTTGGTGTTTCTATTTAGAGACAGGGTCTCACTTTTGCTGAGGCTGGCTTTGAACTTGTGGTCTTCCTGTCCCAGACTCCTGAGCTGCTGGGATTTCAGGCATGTGTGCCACACCCTGTGGATTGGCAAACATTTTCTATAAAGGAACAGATAGAAATAGGTTGGAATTTGTAGGCCAAGGCAAAATCAAGAATATGATGTATCTATATAACTAGAGAGACAACCTTGCCCTTCCCTCTGAGTTGCTGATTGCCTCCTTGTGGGCATACTTTGAACCCAGTTGGAGAGAAACCAGCTGAGGGAGGAAGGTCAGTGGGGAGTAGGTGGGGAAAAGTGGGACAAGAAGAGAGAGAAAGAGAAAGGTCCATTTAACTATCTTCCCTGGTAACACCCAGTGTCCAGTGCCCTTCTTTCCTCCCAGAAGCCAAGTGTTTCAAATTGGGCAGGCTGAGATCTCATTGCTCAGTGACTGGCAGTCATCAGCAGTGGAATTCCCAATGCATAGGTGGCAGCCAGTGCTGGCCCTGGGCAGCAGGGAGGCACAGCCCAGACAAATAAGCAGAGGGAGAAGCAGGGACACAAGAGGACAAGTGGTTTCTGAGACTCACAGTGCCAGCTTCAGTGGTGCTTGCAGGCTGTACAAAAACAAGCATTGGTCAGATTTGGCCAGGGGATTGGAGTTTACTGATGCTCACTCTAGCCAGTTTAGCAGGCTGCGTATGACTAGGTAGTAGTAGCAAGAATCTAGTTCAATCCCTGCATTTTTCAGATGGAAAAAAAATGAAGCCCAGAAAGTTAAAGGGACATGCCCACAGATTTTCTCACTTCTGGTACAGCTTCCTGTTTTTTTTTTTTTCTGGTTCTATAAATGCAACTCTCTACTTCACACCACATTGGCTAATGAATCCATGCCTGCAACAGAGTAAGAAAATAGTTGCTCTTATAACAATACTTAAAAAGAAAAGAAAGTCAATGTAAGGTGTATTAGTCAGGGTTCTCTAGGGGAACAGAATCACAGGAAATATGATTATAAAAAGGTGACTTATTAGATTGGCTTACACAACCAGAAGATGGATAGTCCACAATAGCCCTCTGCAGCTGGGGAGCTGGAAGAACCAGCAGCTGCGCAGTTCAAGAGGCAGAAGCCCCAGAACAAGAAGGATCAACAGTGCTATACTAGTCTGAGACCAAGGCTTTTGGAAACTACCTGGAGAATCACTGGCAGAGGAAGAGTGAAGAAGTGAGAGTCTGATATCCTTAGGTGATTGAAGCAGCAATCAAGAACCCATTCAAGAACAGTGGAGCTTGCATCTGCATCTGCTTCCTTGTTCTTCCAACTTTAATTTCATCCAAGCCACCATCCTATTGGGTGGTGCTGCCCACAGTTAGGGAGGGTCTCCACTTCAGTTCACTATCCCACATGCCAATCATTCCCAGACACACCCTCATTGACATACCCAGAAGCCTCTTAATCATCAGCATCTCTTAATACAATGAAGTTAACAATTCAAATTAACCATTACACAAAGGAAAACAAATGCAAATAGATAGCCTTTTTATTTTGCCCTGGAAATTTGTTGGATGACCTCATTCCTACTTTGGGCACATGAGTGTCCCATCTCCTCCCTTGGCTTTACCAGGAGTTCCCTAAGTGTACTCAAAGCCTCACCAAAGCTCATTCTTCTCATTCTCCTCTCCGTGCTTAGCTGGCTTACAGGAAGCCGGTGTCAATTCTGTGGGACTTTGGTTCACTTCTCTTTTCTCTGCTGAAGCAGCAGGGATGTGGGCTGTGTATTTTCTTTCAGTGGGAGGATTTGCAGCATGAACTCAGGTTAACCACTGAGTAGTAACCCTGACTGCTTAAGGCAGGTGCCTCACCCTTGTGAGCTAAATTGACTCACAGACTCTAACTTTGTATGAAATGTGGGTACAATCATGAAAGAGTAGTCAGAAGTGACCTTAGCAATGAACTAGTTGACTCCCCTTAATTTATGATAGAGGTAAAGCTGGGGTTGGAACTCAAGTTCTGGTTCCAAATTTCTTGCTTTGGCCACACTTGGCTAACTCTCCATTTCTACAGGGCTCACTACCCAGCCTTGAGGTTTGCTCCTAGGGGGCCAATAGTGTACTACTACTTACTGAATTGAATAAAATAAAATCGAAGATTGAATTACTGCTTAATTCAGTACCTGGCATAAGGGCTGGGGAGATAGCTCAGCTGGTAGAGTGCTCGCCTTGCAAGCACAAGGCCCTGAGTTTGATCCCCAGTACCGCAAAAAAAAAAAAAAAAAAAAAAAAAAAGAACAACAGTACCTGGCATAGAGCAGGTACTGAATAAGTGTTTGTTGAATGAATGAATATTGTCTTCAACTATATGAAACTAAGTAGCAGATGGAAGTTAGCAACTAAAGAGTTCTTTATCAACTAGTGTAATGGTGCAACCTGAAATTCCAGCTACTTGGGAGGCTAAAGTGGGAGGATCATGAGTTGGAGGTTAGCCGGGGCAAGTCAGCAAGACTCTCAAAAACTAGTTCTTTTTGTTTTTGATTTTTAAGCAATTCCTTATTCTAGAAGGTAGAGCAAGAAGTGGAGAGAAGGAGGAATCTTGCATTTTTAAATACAATGGCAGGGTAGGATTCATGAGAAAGATTGAACAAAGATTGAAAGAGGTGGGGAGAAGGCAGAGTGGACATCTGGGGGAAAAGTCCCAGATAGAGGCTGATCAAAGTCTCTAAAGTCCTAAATGGAGGCATAGCAAGAGGGCTGTTCAGGATTGAGCAGGAGGAAGACCATGGGAATGAGGTACCCAAAGTAATGGGAACAGCAGGAGCAGCTTATTGGGGTCTTGAAGGGCATTCAAAGGACATTGGATTTTGCTTTGTGGGAAATGGGGAGTAAGTGCATGATGTCAAGCAGAACAGTGACGTGATCAAACAAGTGTCACTCTGGGCACTGTTTGGGAATGTCTTGTGAATATAGAGACAGAAAAGAATAAAAGCAGAGGTCAGCTAGGATATTGCTACAGTTATCCAGGCAAAAGGCCGTAGTGTCTTAAACCAGGGACTCTGGCTATATTTGAAGGTAGAGTCTATGGGATTTCCTGAGTTTGCTCTGGGGCATCACATATGTAGGCACAGCTTGAAGCCTTGGAACAGGGAGGCTGTGGTTGGTACAGGGGATAATTCATTTCATGACTTGGATGAATTCAATCACTGGGAGTTTATTTCCTCCGAAATCACTACTAATACTATCTGTTTCTTCTCCCTAAGGTCAAAATAAAAAGATCCAGGAAAGAATCAGATATTTTTATGTTTAAGAAAAGGAAATAAAACTAACTTGTTCCATCTTTCATTTGCTTTGTTCCAACTCACAAAACATGATGATTACCACACAGGAAAGGCTATTTCACAAGAGACCTAGAGAAAGAGCCAGTTGGTTGCTAAACACATTAATCAGATCTTCAGGGCTCCAACCCAGGCTGAGACACTGCTGTTCAAGAGCCCAGCCCATTTGGAATGGAGCTAGTGCTCTTCCAAACAAACTCACCCCTTGCGTGAAGATGAAACGAGTTAATGAAAGTAACACCATCAGAGTTACGTAAGTGTTTGCTATTAAGCCTTGGAGTGTAACCCAACCCTTTCATTACAAGTAGAAAACAGGTTTAAAGAGAGGAAGAGATTAGTGCTCAAGCTTACTTCTTGAGCACTAAGTTGACTACTTTTGTTATTTTGGATGATTGGGACTTCCCAAGTTGTCCAAACTCCTGTCTGTTCCTCTTGGGTGACTCTTCCAATTAATTTCTGGGAAGCTCTTTTAGACATTGAGCTGTCTCATCTGAGAATTTCTCTGTCCTCACAGGAGTGATCCCTGGGAGGATAACCACCAGGGAAGTTTACGTTTGCTGCACTCTATACTTCTCTTTGCTGCCTTGTGCCCTCCCAATATATTTTCCAACTTAACTCTTCTCTCTAAGGCCAAACTCAGAAGTCATCAAATCTGCTATTTTAGTCATGGAAACAGGAAACAGGTGGTGGAATAACTGGTAATTTGAGAAAAATTTAACATAGGGACTTTTTGCAAAATTGTGCTTGTGTATTACACATTCTGATTGTGCATTCCTCAGGGCAGGAATGAGTACCTTTCATAGAGCACAAAGTAAAAGTGCAGAGAAGATAGGATGTATAAGAGCCAGCAGGCATTTAGATCCAGGGCTCCTACTCGCTTGCAAATAAAATTAGACAAATTAACTTATCCTCTTTGGGTCCCTTTTTTTCCAGGTGTAGTAAGTTAAATAACATTTTCACCGTGGAATAGTTGTAAGGACTAAGAAGTATAATGCATATTAAATTCTTGCTATACAGTAAGTGCTAAAGAGTTTTTTTTTTTAAATTAAGTAAATAATCCTTTCTAGAAAAGCATTAAAGACAAATACTTTTGTTAAATATTTTTCTTGAGAACACAGTTTACTTCCAAAATTAGACTGACTGAACTGAGATATATGCCAGTAAAAGTCTTCTCTTAGCTACATTACTGTGTAATTGAACACATTGGAATTAAGCCACAAGAATTGATTCAAGTAATTACAACCACACTAATGAGACCATGTGACTATCACTCAACTTCAAAGCTATAAAATGGATTTTTCCATTTCCTTTTCTTTTTTTCAGTCTGCTCAACATCTTGTCTAATCTCATCTTCCATGTATTTGCACAATTCTATCATTTTACTTTTCTGTCTAATCATTAATTCAGTGAAGTCTGCCAGCTATAATAGAAAAGTTTTAATTAAAGTAGAAGTTTCTGCACATAGTTTTTAGGCTAAGTGATTATTTCTTTTGAGAGTTAGCCAGCTAGTGAAGCTTCTCCAAAGAGTATGAGGGCATCTTGCCCAAGGATCTGTAGAGCAAAAAAAAAAAAAAAAAAACCTTTGGAATTTTTCCAGGATGAAAGAAGAAGAAAGAGAGACCAGTAATTTCAGGAGGGCTGGTGCCCAGTGTCTGACTTTTTTGGAAGAACTGAGCTGCTCTAGGGCCAGTAAGGGAGTTGCAGCTCTCTGAACCAGGACATATCCATCAGTGGACCAAGATGGATCACCCTGTACATATTGCTTTTACTTCCAAACTGTAGAAATCTTAAGATCCTTGACCCTAAATTTTAAAAGAATTTGAAAGTGCAGGTGACTTGTTTTCATTTCTGGAGCCTAAAGATTTTCCTCGAGTGAGGGAGACTCACTCGAGGTGACATGGCAAAATAGGGACAGAGTCAGGATAAAAAGTCATGACAGTTTGGTGCCATTATATTGTGCCAGTATCCTTCAGTCTCTCACTATCCCAATGAAATCTTGCAATGTTGCTCTCATTGCATGCCTCCAGCAGTGCAGAGCTCAGGACATCCCAGGAAAGTCCACTCTGCCCATTTTCAGATAGCTCTCCTACTAAATTCTTTATTAAGGTGAACTGAGAATCTGCTTCTCCTCAGCTGACACTCTTTCCTTCTAGGTCAGCTCTCTTTGTCTTAGGACATACTTCAGAGGTTTTCTCCGAGTCCCCACAGTGGACCTCCCGCTACATCTCTAGACCAAACATCCTGTTTTCTTATGATTCTGTCTTTTTGGCCCAGTTTTAGAACAACTTAATATTCTAGACATATCATCACCTAGTTAATGTTTTCATCAGACTGTGGTGGCTAGAAGAGGACACAAGTGTGATGGTAAATTTTATGTGTCAACTTGGCTAGGCCACAGTACCCAGATAGTTTGTCAAACAGAACTAGATGTTGCTAAGAAGGTTTAAAAAATTTTTTTTTAAATTGTTCATTTTCGTTATACATGACAGTAGAATGTATTCTGACATATAATATATACAAGGAATATAACTTCCCATTTTTTTAATCATTGTACACTGGTCATGTACTCATACATGAAAATAGAAAAGTTATGTCCAATTCATTCCACTGTCTTTCCTATTCCTGCCGCCTCCCTTCCCCCTACTCCCCTCTGTCCAATCTGGTGAAAACTGTCTCCTGTCCCTAGCCTATTGTGAGTCGGCATCTGCATATCAGAAACACTGGGGACTTTAGTGTTTTGGGATTGATTTATTTCACTTAGCATGATAGTCTCCAGTTGCATCCATTTACCTGGCAAATGCCGCTATGAAGATTTTGAGCAGATTACCCTCCATAATGAGGATAGAATTCATTCAACCAGCTGAAGACCTTAAGAAAAAGAGATTGACCTTCCCCAAGCCATTAGACTGCTTTTGGACTCTAGCTGCAACATCCTCTCCTCCTGAACTTCTAGTCTGTTGGTCCACCCTGCAGATTTTGGACTTGCCAGCCTTTACAGTCCTGTGAACCAGTTCCTTGACACCTCTTTTATTCTCTCTCTCCATACCAAACACATCTAATGAACTCTGATTTATATAATTTTTCAAACATACAACTCTGCTCTAGGCACAACCTCACATATTGGTATTTCATTCACATATAGAGTGAATACAAAGGAGTACTGTTTTCCAGTCACATGCTCTTTCACACTCATGATTTCATCTTCACTAAGCCCCCCCTGAAGTAGGCAGCAGCATTTCCAGTTTGTAGATACTGAGGCCTGTAGACATTAAATACTTTATTCAAGGCCACACAACTAGTACGTGTCAGAACCAGTGTGCAAACTCAATTTTCAAAAATTCTGAAGCACACAGTCTTGCATTTCCTTGTTTTGTTTGGAAATTCTTGGTATTTAGGAAGAATGGCGTATGTTCAAGAGGCAGAATCTGTTTCAGCACTCTGTTCTCTTCAAATAATTTGTCAAAGTATAATTTTCAAAATTCTTTTAAAAATATGATTTGTATACATATACACAGAGAACATGTGTATGGTTTGGATATGAAGTGTCCCCCCCAAACCTCATGATAGATGATCCAGGAACATTCACAGGTAAAATAAGTAGATTATGAGAGCTATAACCTAATCAGTGGATTAATTCATTTGATGGATTAATAATTAATAATTTGAATGAACTAATTGGATGGGAACTACCGGCAGGTGGGCTTGGCTGGATGTAACTGGGGGCATGCCCAAAGTGTTTAAATTTTTCCCTGGTGAGCAGAGCTCTCTTTTCCTGCCTCTTGGCTGCTATGAGGTGAGTAGCTTTCCTCTGCCATGCCCTTCTGCCATGATACTTTGCCTCACTTTGGGCCCAGATGATGGAGTTGGCTGACTTTGGACTGAACCTCTGAAACTGTGAGCCCCAAATAAACTTTTCCTCCTCTAAGTTATTTGTGCCAGGTATTTTGGTCACAGAGACTCAAAGCTGTTAACACAGCATGTATCAAAGTTTTATTTAGATGTTTAATGAAGGAACTATTAAGATGACCAAGAATACTAAAATAGGTCTGGGTTGTGGCTCAGTGGTAGAGTGCTTGCCTCACATGTGTGAGGCACTGGGTTCAATTCTCAGTGCCACATATAAATAAATAAAATAAAGGTCCATCAACAACTAAAAAAAATTTTAAAAAAGGATAAAATAAAATTAATGTTAGATACAAAATTAGCTAATCACTTATAAAGCAATATAAGCATATCTTTGGGGTGATCTTTTTTATCAGAAAAGACAGAAATCATTTGCATCTCTGGACAAAATAAACCCAAACAAACAAAAATCTATTTGTACTCTATCAAACTACCGACAAGTTAGCATTTAACTTTGTGGGACTGTAATATGTCTGAACCCTAATTAATAGTAATTAGTAAATTAAAAAATGCACATATTCATCCAGTCAGATGGTCTTTAAGTCATGAGTTAGTATGATATGGATTGAATAGGTAGTCATCCTTCTGGTTTATTTCCAAGTTCTGGGTAATTTTTCTTTTCAGTTCATCTCTACAATGACAAACTTCCAAAGTTATTTATGATCACAGAAATGTTTCATTTTGTTATATTTTGGAGTTATTGACTGCATTCAACCCCATAGTAGTCACATCATATGGTCTTCAAGTCCAGAGCCTTATGGTGTCAAGCAATTACTATGACCAGAGGATCTACTTCTGCTGGGAAATTTTACAAGGAATTAGGATTGGATTTTCAATACCCAGTATCATTCCAGATATTATCAATTTGGCAGATATAATTAATCTACCGTATGATTGATTCATTTAAAGTATGCAAGTTGGGCTGGGGCTATAGCTCAGTGGTAGAGCCCTTGCCTAGCACATATGAGGTAGTGGGTTCAATCCTCAGCACCACATAAAAATACAAAAATAAAATAAAGATGCTGTGTCCCCACAACTAAAAAAAAAATTTAAAAAATAAAGTGTGCAAATCAATGGCTTTTAGTATGTTTGCTGAGTCGAGCAAGCACGCCACAATCAATTTTAGATTTTCCTTTTCTCAGAAAAAAATTCTATACTCTTTAGACATTGCCCAGTATTCCCATTGTCACCCCAAGTCTAGGAAACTGCTAATCTTTTCTGTCTCTATTGATTTACCTGTTCTGGATATTTCTTATAAAAGGAACCATAAATATGTGGTCCTTTGTGGATGGTTTCTTTAACTTGCAATGTTGATTCATGTCGATTCTGAAATAGTACTGTGATGTTTAACTGACCATTGCATAGTTATGAAGATACACTCCTGTTTTCTTCAAAGAGTTTTATAGTTTTAGTTCTTTGATCCATTTTGAGTTAATTTTTTATATGATATGAGATAGGAGTCCAACTTTACTCCTTTTCATTTGGATATACAATTGTCCCAGCACCGTTTTTTGAAGTGACTACTTTTTTCTCACTTAATTTTTTTGACAGCCTTTATGAAAATCAATTGACCATAAATGTAAGGGTTTATTCCTGAATAAATTGATCCATATGCTTGCCATTATGCTAGTACTAGGCTGTTTCAATTACTCTGTAGCTTGTAGTAAGTTTTGAAATTGAAAAGTGTGAATTCTCCAACTTTCTCTCTCTCTCTTTTTTTTTTTTTTTTTTTTTTAGAATTGTTTTGACTCTTTGGGGTCCTTTACTTTTTTAGGCCTTGTGCATGCTAGGCAAGTACTCTACCTCTGTGTAGAAATTTAGTTTGTAAGCTTGTCCATTTCTGCAAATAAGGCAGTTGGGTTTTGATAGAAATTACATTGAATCTGCCATCTACTGACATGATCATGTCATTTTTATCCTTAAAATTCTCTTGATGTGGTATATTACATTGATTTGTGGTATATTACATTGATTCAACCAACCTTGCATTCCTAGGATAAATCCAAGTTGATCATATAATTCCACTTGGTCTAAGCCTTCTATTTTTTTCTTTTCTTTCTCTTTTTACAGACTACATTTTGATTGATTGTACACAAATGGGGTACAACTTTTCATTTCTATGGTTGTACACAATGTAGATTCACACCATTTGTGTAATCATACATATACATAGGGTAATAATAATATGTCAGTCTACTATCTTTCCTCCCCATTTCCTTCTAAACAATCCAAAGTTCCTCCAATCTTCTCTTAATCGCCCCCTTATGTATCATCATCCACTTATCAGAGAAAACATGTGGCCTTTGGTTTTTTGTGTAAGTCTTCTATTTTATCGAAGAGTTTTGTGAATATATTCATGAGAAATTTTGGTCTGCAATCTTTTCTTGTGATGTCTTTGTCTTGTTTTGGTATCAGGGTAATACTGCTGTCATAAAATAAGCTAAGAAAACATTTGCATTTCTTTTGTTTTTTGGGAAGAATTGGTATTAATTCTTAAATATTTAGTAGATTCATCAGTGAAGCCCTTTGGTCTTGGGCTTTTTTTGTTTGTTTGTACTTGAACTACCAATTCTCTCCCAATTTGCTAGGAATTTATTCTGATTTTTTCATTTCTTCTTGAGTAAGTTTTAGTAGTTCATTTTCAATGTAGAAATTTTTCCATTTCATCTAAGTGATCTCATTGGCAAAAACTTGTTCACAGTGTTTCCTTATGATTCTTGTTTCTTCTGAATGATTCATGGTAATGTCCCTTCTCCCATTTCTAAATTCCATTTCATAAATTACTTTTAGTAATCTGGGTCTTCGTCTTTCATGTTCAGTTTAGCTTTTAAAAATTAGCCAATTTCACTGATGTGGTCAAAGAAATCTCTCTTGGTTTTGTTGATTTTCTTAATTGTTTTTCCACTCTTTATTTTGTTAATTTCCATTCTAATCTTTATTATTTCTTTTCTTCTGCTTGCTTTTGGTTTACTTTGCTCTTCTTTTTCTCATTGTCTAAGGTGGTAGGTTAGGTTGCCAATGTGTGATCTCTCTTCTTTCTTAACGTAGACATTTACAGCAAATATTTTCCTCCATGCACTGCTTTAGCTGTATCCCTTAGGTTTTTGTTGTGGTGGTGGTATTGGGGATTGAACCTAGGCCTTGTGCATGCTAGGCAAGCACTCTACCTCTATGTTACATTCCCAGTTCTTTAAAAAAACAATTTTTATTTTGAGACAGATATTACTAAGTCTCTTAGGCTGGCGTTGAGCTTGGGATCCTCCTGTCTCAGGCTTCCAAGTACCTGGGATTATAACTGTTCACCACCATGCCCAGCTTGTTTTGTCTCCATTTTATTTTATTTTAAAAGGCTTTCTAATTTTCTTTGTAATTTCTTCATTGATGTACTGGTTATTTAGTAGTATATTTTTAAATTTCCACAAATTTGTTAATGTCCCCAATTTTTCTCTGTTATCAATTTCTAATTTTAATACATAGTGATTGGAGGATATGCTCTGTAAGATTTCAGCCTATTTAAATTTACTGGGATTTGTTTTATGGTCTGGCATGTTTATCTTGGATAATGTTCTGTGTTCACATGAAAAAGATGTATATTCTTCTGCTATTGTGTAGAGTGTTACACAGATGTGTTTTAGGTGTATCTTGTTCATGACGTTGTTCAACTCTTCTATTTCTGTGTCCATCCTTTTCCTAATTGTTCAATCTAATATTAGTGAGGTACGAGAGTCTGTGATGATTATTACTAAATTGTCTATTTCTTCTCTCAATTCTATCAATCTTTGCTTTGTGTTATTTTTCCTTGGTTGTTAGGTGCATTTGTTTATAATTGTTTTAAGTTTCTGATAGGTTGATTCTTTAATAGTATAAAATGTGCCTCTTTATCTCTAATAACATGTTTGTTTTATAATATATATATATATATATAATTTTTTTGTAAATGTAACCATTTCAGTTTTCTTGTGGTTACCGTTTGCATCATATATTTTTTCCATTCTTTTACTTTTAATCTATTATACTTCTGAACCTAAAGTGTGCCTCTCCACTAGATACTGTTTAACTTTGATCCTGAATTTTAAAAATCCAAACTGAGAATCACTGCCTTTTGATTGAATTGTTCATTACATTTGCATTTAACATGATTATTGGTAATAGATATCAATTTTTTAAATAGTTTTCTGTATTTTTTGTTCTTCTATTGCTCTTTTACTACTTTGTTAACATGAAATGAATATTTTTTAATGTAATGATTGGTACTTTTATCAAAGCTCCTCTTTGCTCATATATTCCAATACTACAAAACCAAAGCCAAGAAATTAATCTTCATTACGTTTTATATGCAGTACCTAAAAGTGAGCGACTTCCATTTTTCTCGAGGTCTTCACCATTTGCTAACAATACTGGCCTGATAGCAAGTAAACTTCCTTACTATCTTATCAGTATAATGTTGGGACCCTTAAGCCGAAAATAGATACCAGACCAGTTTCCTCAGAGGGCTACAGCCTTGCTTCCGCACAGGAAGTACAATTCTTGTTCCTTGGCAGTTATGTAATTCTAACAGATTAAATGACATTTATTCTCATATAAAACTCTTTGGAGGTTTTTATTGTATAATAGATTTATCCAATATATCCTGGTAAAGAGGAGAGCAGAGTCTATGAATCTATTCAAATAGTTATAATAGCCAGAGACTCTGAAAATATTTACTCCTTTGTTAGAGGTCAGTAGGAACAAGAAATCATTAAAAAATATTTCTTTTCAGTTTGCATAAGCATAGTTTGCTAAGTTGAGGATTATCCATAGACCAAGAAGTAGGCAAATAATTAAAAATGAAAGAGAAAAGAACTTCCTTATGCACATCAGAAAACAGAACATTCAAAGCAATCCACCAGTATACCAAGACAAATAACCATGATTATATTTCCCTTGTTGGCTCATTAGGCTTATATAATTTATTCTTGACTCACGAATCAACAGTGTACTTCCGTGGCCATTTGCTTCTGGACTAAAAAGCGTCTTAGCAGTCCTGAAATAGCCATATGGTTTAGTCTATAGATGTCCACTTGTGGTCAGTGAATGCTAAGACGCCTGGCTCCACATGTCTCTCCCAGTTAAGAGTAGGTGCTGCAGTATTTTCTGTGAAGGCACAGGGACTGTCTTTGTTGAAGATTCCAGCACAGGTCTTCAGACAAGCATGCAAGGAAGGCAAAAACCATCTGTTGTTGATTAAACTGAAGTTCTCTTAGTTTATTACTGTAGACAATCTATATCAGAAAAGGGTGAATAAAATCCTCTATTAGGTTATGAATTTTGTCAGTATTTCCTCAAGGGCAAGAAAATACTGTGGACCTGAGGAAATGACCTATCTATTTAAAAAAGTAACAGAGGGAAGATAAACATTATTTTTTGATTGGACAGAATGAATGCTTTTGTGGGTTTATATATAATGCAATTCTTAGATTATTAGCCAGTCACAAATATGGCAAAATAAGTCAATCCCAAAAAACCAAAGCTTGAATGTTTTCTCTGATATGCGGATGCTAATTCACAATAAGGGGCAGGGAAGAATAGTTACTTTAGGTAGAGGGGAGTGAAGGGAAAGGAGAAGGTATGAGGGTAGGAAGGATAGTAGAATGAATCAGACATTATTACCCTGTGTGCTTAAATGATTGCATGACCAGTATGATTCTACGCGATGTACAACAAGAAAAATAAGAAATTATACTCCTTTTATATATGATGCATCAAAGTGCATAAGTGCATTCTACTGTCATGTATAACTAATTAGAGCAAATAAAAAAGAAGAAGAAAAAGAAATATGGAGCAGATAAACTACAGCCAGTTAATACTAGCATCTTTCCTGCTTGTGAATGACATATATATATGTCATAAGGTAGAAACTAAAATATTAAGCCTTTATTATTTGAGCAAACTACAAAGCATCAAAGATGGTTTGGCATGTAAAAAGACATTAACAATTACATCTTTCTAAATTCTGAAACTGAACCTGGGAAGGCAGCTTTAAAAATAATTTTCCAAAAAGAACAGTCACTGGCATAAAACCAAAAATGAATATGCTGGGAAACAATGAATGGTTGCTGTAGTTTGGCTAGTTATTAACTAGAGTGACAATATGGTATTACTAGATAAATACAATTGGAGGTGTAATGAAAAGGAACTTCAGCTATTTCACAATGAGGAAACTTTTCTGTTATTTCATTTTTAAATCATCAAAGGCATGACAAAGTCAGCACAAAGCATAGTTACTCTGGTTAGTATACAATATCTGCTATTTGGGCCAATTACACAGAAGTTAAAAATAACTTTTACCATCTTTTGTTAAGAACAAAGTGAATGTTCCAAGACTAGTTTGCCATTTTAACATAGAGAAGGAAAACAAATTCTATTTATGCATTAATATAACAATTAAAAGTAGGGATTCATAATCCTTTAAAATTTTTTTATGAGTAAGCCCATTAAAGCAGAGCCAATTTAGACTGTTTTAATGCATTTCATTATTTCTTTCCAGACTCATTACTTGCAAGTATTATAAACCAAAGAAAACAATGTTTTCTTTTCCTCAAGTTTCTACAGCTTGCCCATTCAAATTTTGTCTTTTACTAATCTTTCACATTCTGGCATATTTACTTCCAGACAAAATTACTCATTTTTTCCCTTTATAACTCAAACCATATGCACAATTGTACATATGTATTCATGTTTCTTTGCTACTTTGATTCTTAGTATAGTCTCAGTGATCTCCGGAAATTGCCACTTTTAACCAAAGTGCCTATATATCTCTTATTTCTTCCCTGAGATAACTCTAGGCAGGTAACTGAGTATAGTTTGAAATATGGAATCAAAAGCAATCGTTATAAAACTTTCCAAGATCATACATCTTGTCTACATTTCTTTTATTGTTTTTTTACTAAAAAAACTTTTTTTGTAGTTGTAGATGGACAGAACGCCTTTATTTGTTTATTTTTATATGGTGCTAAGCATCAAACCCAGTGCCTCACACATGCTAGGCAAGTGCTATGCCACTTAGCTACAATCTCAGCTCCCCTTCTATGTTTCTTAAAGTGGTAAATGGAACATCACAATAATACAACCCAAAGGTCTGTCCACTCTCAAACATTTAAAAAGAGAGGCAAAGGTGTGTACATATGTGTGCATACTATGCTTGATGAATAATGTTTTGTATTCTAACTTCCTTAGAAATAAATTAGATGATATTAGTTTGTGAAACCATGAAGAACATAAAACAAGATGAGTGTTGGAGAGTGTTTTATTATTGAGATTATAACTAATATAAATTTCTTAGATGTAAGCACAATAAATGAAGATAGTGTTCTTCATGCCTAGAATGCTTAGGAGGTATTTAATGAATAGTTCTGAACAAAGAAATGCATGAATGAAATATTTACTCATAATAATTGTATTAGACAGGAGGAATAGTTCTCATTTTACTATTTTACAAATTATAAAACTGGGCTATTTATGATTCTTTAGCTACTGAATGGCAGACTCAGAAAATTGGTTTCCTCACTTCCACTTCAATATACTACATTATTCTCCACAACTGAATACATATACTTCTATAAGTGAAAAAGGAAAAGAAAAGATCTTATGTAGATATAATTTAAAATCAGTCCAGCTGAGGTTGCAGACAGTTCTGTACACTTCCCACAGAATATTCAAACTGTCTCCTTTGGCTTGTGTTTTGGGTATCAGAATGAATCAATATTAAAAAAGATACTGATACCCTGCTAAATGGAAAAAGCAGGCTAAGCATGGCTGATACTGGCTCCAATCTGGAGCCTCTGCATTGTCCCAGAGGGAAGCCAGTATTCATGCCAGGGTCACATTCAGTTATCAACTGTCCACCCAAAGGATCCCCATCCCCATTCCACTGACCAGCGAATACTGATATAAATCAATATTGTTCTCCTTTAACTTATTTTTTTCCTATTAAATGAGAGTTTTGTATTGGAAAATTTAGAATTGGGTTGTACTTGTTTTTAGGGTGCCTTTATTTTCTCTTTGATTACAACATGTTGTTAGCTGGGCATGGTGGTGCAGGCCTGTAATTACAGCAGTTCTGGAGGCTGAGGCAGAAGGATTATAAGTTCAGAGCCAGCCTCAGCAACTTAGGGAAGCCCTGAGCAACTTAGCTAGACCCTGTCTAAAAAACCAAATAAACGGAAGACAAACAAACAAACAAACCCAAAAAATAGGTCGAGTATGTATCAGTGATTAATCCCTAGTAACCAGCTTCCTCTCCCCTGCCAAATCAATCAATCAAACAAAACAAAAAACAAAAGTAGAAACATGACGTTGGGTGATAACTCTTACAATTTTTGTCAGATCACTTCTCTCGTCTATCCCCTTTATCCTCCTTGCCCTCCCTCTTTAAAAAAAAAAAAAAAAAAAAAAAGGCATCTGGTAATGATTTGATGTCATTTCTGCTGACCTCATCCCTGAGTCAGAGGAAATGATAGGGGGTAAGTTCAGGGCTTACACCACCTCAAATTTAGACCTGTAGTATGGTTCTTATTAAGTCCATTAGGTAAAGGAAGAAAGGGAAACAACTGGGCTCCAGGGCTTTTCAAAGTCCCACTGGAAGTCAAAACTTATGCTCCCCTTTTCAGAAGAGTAAGACTTAAGAAAACTGCTGTGGAATAAGAAGTGTGGGTGGGTGCTGAGATGGGATGGGAGTCCTCCCTTATTCCACAGATTGTGTGTGTGTGTGTGTGTGTGTGTGTGTGTGTGTGTGTGCGTGTGTGTAAGGAAATTGCGGAGTTGGCATTGTCTGTGTAGAAGATGGCCCATGAATAAAGGGATGGGAAGACTTTTAGAGGCTGAATTCCAATGGGCCTCTGATCACCTTGGACTTTCATAGTTATCGCAAAATAAACAGGAAGTTTAGAGGTTTGTTATGGCAACCAAGCAGTTTCACACTGGTCTTCTAAAGCCAATCCTTAAAAGATGGCTGGGAGGCAGGTGCTATTATCTTTTACGGAGAGAATGAACAGAGAGGCAGTCTCCCAAGGATCCTATACGCAGCATATTGCAAAGCAGAACTCTTGAGTCCTGGCTCCGACATCCATTTCACGCTACTTTCCCGTGTCTAGACGAGCTGGAAAGGACCTTGGACACGCTGTGGGCCATCCCTCTCGGTCTACAATAGAGCGGAGCTGGAGAAGTCAAATGACTTGTTTAAGGCCACACGGCGAGTGTGTGGCAAGGTGACGACGGGAACCTGCGAGTCCTCAATCTCTTTCCCTCGGAGGTTCCTTTTTTCTCTACCAGTCTGCGAGGGAGGCTGGGGAGGAGCTGAGCGGGGTTTGCACCCAGGCCGGAGGCCGTGGCTTTCCGGGGGCGGTCCTCGGCGGCCGGGCATTCCACAGCCACTCGAGCGCCGCGCGCGGGGTGCGGAGCCCTCGTCCTAGCAGACTCCGAGTGCTCCTGGGCTCGGAGGAGCCAGCACACGTTCCGGCGCTGCCTGGGCTGAGACTCCAGGGGCGGGGGTCGCTTCCGGCTGCTGGATCCTGCTTGATCTTGGGGACCTGGAGAAGCGCGGGCGGTCGCTGTGCCAGGAACTTTCCGCAGATCTGCTGCGATCCGGCTGTGGCGGGGGCCGCAGGATTTCTAGGCGGCACCGCGGCTTCGGGGTGAGTGAGGCCATGGGGTGTGGACGGCGGGGCTCCGGCGGAGCGGAGCCTTTTAGACTCGCGACCTGGCTCTTGAGCTGCTCCTACCCTAGCGTCCTGCCAACGCTCTACTTTCTGCCCCCGCCCCCTCATCTCTGCCCCTTCACCACTTTTGCATTTCTTCCTTCCACGGTCCCCCTTATGCTCACAGCCCCTCAGTTCCAGCCAGCTTAGGCACACAATCTTGGGCCCTTAGGGCGAACGGAACTTGGGTCGGGGAGCCGCAGCCCTACTCGCAGAAGGGCTGCTCCCGGTGTTCCCCTGCTCCCACCTTCTTCGGTAGCGCGCCCCCTTCTCCGCCAGGCTCTGCTGCTCTTGACTCCCCCGAAGGCCCGCCGACAGGGCTCAGCGCCCCAGCCCGATTGTGTGTGGACACTACACTGGGTTTTGTCTTTGAAGCACCCAAATCAGCGGGCCGTCTGTCCAGCTTTTCTCAGAACTCCGTGTAGAAGGTGCCGGGAGTTTGGACTGCTGGATTCTAGCCCTGATTCTGTCCCTAGCTGCTTCACCATTATCTGTTTCCCCATTCATGAGAGGGGAAAAACATCCTTTGCTGACTGAAAGCAAGGAGAAAGACGTTTGAAAAGTATCTTGGAGAGGAGCCTTTCTTCCAAGCCCCTTCCTCCTCCGGTTATCTGCTTTAGAATTTAGTTTTCCTGTGGCTGGTTCTTTTAGAATCCCTGTACCGCCGCTCTTCTCCTCCCCCATTTCTTGAGGATAGCACTGCCCATCTATCCTCATTTCTGAGCCATCCTCAGCACTTGCTACAGAACCTGGCAAATAGTATGCGCTCAATACATGCTCACTGAGTGAAAAGGCAAAAGGTGTGAGCTATGAAAACCCGAGCAAATGTCAGGAGTTGTTATTCTGTGCTTTCATGCTTGCAGCCTCTCTGCCTCTTCCTGACTACTAGTATTCCCGCTGGTACCTGGGGGCTGGCGATTGTCTGGATTGTCTGTAGACAGTGGAGCAGGCTGTAGTGGAGGAAGCTGCTCGGTCATTCACCTATCAGAGATTCCTAGACCATCTGCTATGATATGTGGTGTCACTGTAGGGAGTGAACATTCCCCCGATTGAAGTGGCAGTGTGGGTGAGAAGAGCAATTTTCTGTGGGTTAGGAGTTCCTCTGAGTTACCATGACTTAGGCAGTTTGACCTCTCTGGACTTTATCTTACTGGCTGCAAAATGAGGAAGTGGGAGTGGGGCAAATGTGTTATTACGGGTGAATGTAGCCTGCTCTGTGGGTTGTGCAGTGCACCCACCAATCATCTGAACACATGGGAGACAATCCATCTGAGTTTTAGGACAATCTGAACTTCTGCAGTGAGAACAGAAGAAACTACAAAGTGCTTCTCTGTTCCAGTGGAGACATCCTGTTTCTAGCTCTCCGGGCTGTGAATCATGCTGTGGGTGACAAGGCATGCTCCATCACGTCTCCCACACTGACCTCTCAGAACCTCAGAACTGTGAGGCTCCATTGCTCATAAGGTCTGGGGATTCCCCCTCTGTGGTGTAGCTAGAGGAGATGGGAGCTGTAATGAAGTGTCAGAGACACAAAACAAATGAGAGGCTCTTGGTGCTGTGGTTGGGTCAGATACTGGGACTAAGGGGTGACAGGACAAGAGTGTAAGGGGCAGTCACAACCCAGATCATTCCCAGCTGTCTCTGACCCTCCTCTAAACATGTGCTTCTTTTTCTTTAAGGATTAAAACATACAAATGGAGGAAATATCTCCAAGAAAGGAGGATCTGTATTTTGGTTGTTTTACACTATTGTCAGTGGGAAGAAAGACACAAGTATTCCTATCCACTGTTTCTAGGAATAAGTGTTGGCATCGCCACACTCTGCAGCCCCCACCCACATTGAATGATGAATGATGGAATAATAATTTTACTTGACATTAACTGTTAACTATGTGCCAGGCATATCTCTTTCTTTCTTTCTTTCCTTTTTTTTTTTTTTTTTTTTTTTTTGGTACTGGGAATTGAACCCAGGGTTGCTTAACCACTGAGATACATCCCTAGCCCTTTCTAAAAATTTTTATTTTGAGACAGGATCTCACTAAGTTGCTTAGGGTGGCTAAATTGCTGAGGCTGGCCTCCTCATCCCAAATTGCTGGGATTACAGCCAGGCATAATTCTAAACATTTTGCATGTATTCACTAATTTAGTCGTGACCACAGTCCTATTAGGGAGGGATGATCATTCCTTCCATTTAATAGGGAATTGAGCTCCAGAGAGAGTAATTCACCAATGATCACATAGGAAGTAAGTGGCAGAGTAGGGTTTGAGTCCAGGCAGTCTAGCTTCAGGATCTGTCCTCTGAACTTCATTGGAATTTGAAGGAAGCCGGGTTCAGATCTTGCCTCTTTTACTTACTTGCAGGATGTCATGGGGGAAGTCAGATGACAATTTGACAGTGTACTAGAAGGTCACTAGTTCCCTTGTAGCTCTCTAGGGAGACAGAAGGTGAATTTCAAGAGAGAATGGAGGGGGTCAGGCTGTATTGGGTAGCCAGGAAGGGGAACAGGTGAGAATTAGAATTGCCTGACATATTAAGCAACAGCAAGACATTGGTTGTGTGTAGCGTCCTTATTTCTTTTGTTTGGACTGATTGGATATGTGACTTGCTGGTGACCCACTACGCAGGATCAGAGAAAATGAAATAGAGGAGGGAGAAGGAGATACAGGGAAAACTAAACTGGGTATCCTAAATCAGTTTCAACTAATGATGCAAGTATCTGGGACACATGTCACTACTCCTGATCCCTTCTTGACAGAGCTTGATAATCAGTACTTCGCACCTCACTTCCACAGGGCCCTGGAAACTTTTTCTTTTTTAATGACTTGATTATTTCGTTATAGTTATACATAATAGTGGGGTTCATTTTGATACATTCATAAAATGCATATAATATAATTTCTTCCATTTCAATCCCCAGTACTTCCCATTTTCCTCCCCTCTTCTCTTTCACTGATCCCCTTCCTCCACACTAATTGTCTTCCTTCTGTTTATTGCTTTTTAAAAATTGGTACATTAAATGATACATAAAAATGGAATTCACTGTGATGTATTTATACACGCACATAATTTGATCCACATCAGTCCACGGTTCCTTTCCTTTCCTTTCCTTTCCCTCCCCTCTCCAGAGGGAGAGAAATTCCCTTTATCTACTGTTCTCCCTTCTATTTTCATGAGATACGAGATCTCCTTTTTTAAATTCCTTACTTCTCTCTACCTTCCAAATAATTAAAGAAAATATCTGATCCCCAACTTCCCTTTTTTTTTTTTTTTTGATACTGGGGATTGAATCAGGGGCCCTTAACCACTGAGCTACAACCCCAGTCCTTTTTTTATTTTTTATTTTGAGACAGAATTTCACTAAGTTGCTGAGGGTCTTGCCAAGTTGCTGAGTTTGGCCTTATACTTGTGATCCTCTTGCCTCAATCTTCTGAGTTGCTAAGATTACAGGCATTCGCCTGGCCCCTTGTCCCTGACTTTCTAAGTGTGACTTATTTTACTTAGCATGATGTTTTCCAGATCCATCCATTTGCCAGCAATAACATAATTTCATTTTTCTTTATAGCTGAGTAGAACTCCATTGTGTATATATACACCACACTTTCTTTCTCCAGATACCTAGGCTTGTTCCATAACTTGACAATCGTGAACTGCACTTTAGGTATCACTGGGGACTTCAGGTATCACTAGAGTATGCTACCTTCAGCTCTTTTGGATAAATACCAAGGAGAGGAATAGCTGGGTCATATGGTGGTTCCATTCCTAGTCTTCTGAAGAATCTTCATACTGCTTTCTAAAGTGGTTGTTCATAGTTTGCAGACCCGCCAACAATGTATAGGTGTTCCTTTCTCCCCACATTCTCTCCAGCATTTATTTATATTCTTGATGCTTGCCAATCTAAGTGGTGTGAGGTAAAATCTCATTGTAGTTTGATTTGCATTTCCTTGATTGCTGAGGTTGTTGAACATTTTTTTTTCATATATTTGTTGGCCATTTGTACTTTTTCTTTTGATAAATGACTATTCACTTTGTCCATTTATTGATTGGCAATAATTATTTGTTTTTATGGTGTTAAGTTTTTTTAAACTTATTTTGGATATCAGTCCTGTAAGAAGAGTAGCTGGCAAAGATTGTCTCTCATTCTGTACTTTCTCTTCATGCGTGTAATTGTTTCCTTTGCTGTGGGGAAGCTTTTTAATTCGATGCCATTCCACTTACTGAGTCTTGGTTTTATTTCTTGATCGTTAGGAGTCTTATTAAGGAAGTCAATGCCTATATATTGCAGTGTTGACTCTGTGTTTTCTTCTGGCAGTTTCGGTGTTTCTGGTCTAATTCCTACATCTTTGATCCTCTTCAAATTGACTTTTGTGCAGGATGAGAGATAGGGACCTATTTTTATTCTTCTACATATGAATACTCAGTTTACTCAGCACCATTGGTTAAAAAGCTTATCTCTTTTTTGGTCTTTTATGTTTTTTGGTGCCTTTGTCAAAGATCAGATGTGTGGGTGTGTCTCTGTGTCTTCTATTCTATTCCATTGGTCTTTGCCTATTTTTATGGTGATACCATCCCATTTTTGTTACTATAGCTATAGTATAATTTGAGATTGAGTGTTGTGATGAGGCTTCAAAATCTGTAACTCCAGGCTGCTTCTACCATTTGAAGCTGGAGCCTTCTGCTGGCTTTCCCAGACTTCCCACTTTAGTCCTCTGGGGTAGGTCAAGAAAGTAACAAATGGCAAAAGAGGAGACCCTCTGTTTAGTGTCATATATGTTATCTTAGAAAACACCGTGGGGCTTTTTTAACGATTGCTTTTCTCTTTAACCCTCTTCTGTATTTTCTGGGATGGTTTTCAACCCAAGTTCATCCTGGAACTGGGAATAAAGTTGTGGTGGAGGCAGAGTGTCAGGAGGGTGATCAGTCTTCCAGAGTGGACCAGACTTTCAGAAATTACTTTGTCCCTTCGTTTTAATTGACTGGCAGCAAACCTGAGGTCCAGTTGGAAAGAGTCATTTACTCAGGATCACATCACACCATGTATTCATTTTCTAATGCAGTTCTAACAATTTATGAGACTTGAGTTTAACAGCTTTAAACATTTTTTATTCAATTATAGTTTTGTAAGTCAGAGTCCAGTATGGGTCCCATGAGAATAAAATCAGTCAAGGTATCGGCAAGTTGCTTCCCCCACCTTCCCCACCGGAGGCTCTAGGGGATTGCTTTCCTGCTTATCTGAGTTATTGGCAGAATTTACTTTCTGTGGTTGCAGGGCCACTGGTCACTACTTTGTTGCTGGCTGTAAATGGAGGACCATTCCCATTTATGGCCTCTGGCGGACTGCTTGGCTCTTAGCTCCCTGCAGCTTCAAGCTAGCAACAGTGAATCAATCTTTCCCACGTTCCACCTCTCTAATCCTCTCTTCTGTCATGCTTTTCACCTTTAATGGTTCATGTAATAAGGTTGGGTCCACCTGGATAATCCAGGGTAATCTCCCATCTCAAAGTCCTTAACTTGAATCACATCTGCAAAGTCCCTTTTGTCTGTGCTCTCATGTCTCTGCCCTCTGAGTCATGCTTCCTTTTTTGTATTCAAGGTTCTGGGGACTGGGACATGGAAATCTTTGGTGGGGAACATCTTTATTCTGTCTGCAGTACGTGTGAGGCCCTCTTTGGGAGAGAGAATTGTTTGGGATCACTGAGTAAGGCTGTGCCTTAGCATTTCATTCCATTACAGGGTGTCACGGACCACCCTGTGTCCCCTCTCCTGGAGAGTCTCCTTTGTTGGCCCAGAACACCGCAGCACTTTGTGCTGGCAAATAACAGTGATGGATGGTAGTGGCTGAAACAGGATGCTGTGGATTTGGTCGGGTTTTCCCTTCTGCTGGCTCGCTGTTGGTTTTTGAAATTGTGCGATTGGCTTGTCAGATAGTATGTGCAGTCTTGAACTGCCCTGGTTGCATATCTGATCTCTTTGAAACAAATATACTGGTGTTTTTTCAGCCACAGAGGAACAAATAGAAACTCAGGCAGGGATCAGGTCTTTAACTCACTGGTGATTTTGGAGGAGACAAGGACCAGTTGGGGTGAAATGAGAACAGAGTTTTCCCTAGGGACCTTGGGTTATTGACGAAAGTCCTTTGATTTGATTCATTTCACATTCTTGATAGTTTGTGTGCCTTGTCTCTTTCCTTCTCGCTGGCCCTTTTCTTTGGAACAGAGGTCCCTGGTGAAATGACTCCATGCTGGGCCAACGAATGTTTAGGCTGACGATTACACAATGGGAGGAGAGCTGCTTCCAAGAGTGAATGTGAGGCTAAGATGTCGTCACAGTGGTTTGACCATGGGAAACACACTTCCTCCTCCATCTTCTTCCCTGAGAAGAGAGAAAAAGTTTTTCGCCACATGCAACAAACTCCCCTTCTCCTCAGTATCCAGCTCCCGCACACAGGGAGTCAAAAGTAGGATGTGAGTGCACTAGTCCAAGCTCGTGAGCAGCAGGGAATCTAAGGGCTTGATTCTGAAAGGCCAGTCCTCTGCCTGGTGCATGTGCAGGGTGGGCTGGGAAAGAAAGAGGGCCCTGCAATCCCTCCTGAATGTTCAGAGACTCCAGAAAATGATGAAATAAGAGGATGTCATTTTGTTTTGGAGGCATGGCTTTGACTTTTAGGGTCTTTGGAACTTCCACAGGGATCAGGATTCTTTGTGGACCTCCACTGCCAATTAAGTTCCATGAGTTGAGCTCAGATCTGAAGTCACCCAGTCTTCCCACATTCATTCATTCATTCCTTCATTGGTCTTGTGTTTATTTGCGCTAACAATGTGCCAGGTCCGGGGATAGGTGCTGAGGATACAGCAATAAAAAAACAGGTCTTCTGCTCTTTGCCAGTTTCCATTTGAGGGGTCAAAGGAACAAGACTTTAGCCTGTTAGGAGTAAAAGTCAAAACAGGTAAACAAGTGGCAGATAATTAATTTGTGAAAACTGTATGAAGAAAATAAAATGAGATATGAGACAAAGAATGTCTGGTGGGCAAGAGTGGTGGTTTAACAGGGTGGATCTGGAAAAACTGAACAGGAACAGTTGAGATCATGGACGTTGAGGCAACTGACTGGGGGTCATTCTAAACATTTTTTGCACTCTAAGAAGAGGGAACAGCAATGATCTTCAAGTGGGATACGCCCTTGGTACACAGGTCATTAGGTTTCCCTGGATGACAGAGGATGGCCAGTGAGTTGTCCTCTCTGTCCTGAACACTCCATTCGTCCCTGGCAATCTTACCAGTTCCTTCTGTGGATGGAGCCTTGGAAAGGGGTCCTGGAAGGTGGAAGATCCTGGATACCCTTGAGGCCTGTGTCCTGGGAACCATCAGGCTCACAGTTCACATTCTGCAAGATGTGTGCAGAGTCACGCATCTTCAAACACACCAGCATCACCAACTCTGAGTTGGTTTTTCTACCTTCTCTCTGGCCACCGTGTCTGGTGGAAAGCAAACGGCTGTGGCACTGTTTGCTCAGAGCTCCGGCAATGCTGAGCTAGGGCCATACCTGCAGGATGCCACCTACTTCTATCCACCTTTTCTCTCATTTTGGGATAATTAAGCTTGCCTGCAAGCAGGGAGTCTTTTTTTTTTTTTTTTTATTGCGTTCTTCCTCTGTGAGCTCCTTGGTGGTAAAACCGGTTGGATAACCATTGGCAATCTCTCAAAAGTTAACAGTTAGCTATAGTTTAGAGTGGAGGGTGTGCTGTTTCCGGTAGAATGTCAGAGCTGGGGACACACTATCGAAGGCTATTTGCTTATGAAATTTATCACTGTGGTTTCCTACATTGGACTCAGATCAGTCATAGAGCAATCATAGCACCTTAATGAATAGTAGGGCCTCTGAACTCTTTTTATTTATTTATTTTTTTGTACTGGGGATTGAACCCAGGGTGCTTTACCACTGATCTAATCCCCAACCTTTTTTTAATTATTTATTTTAAGACAGAGTCTTGCTAAGTCACTTAGGGCCTTGGTAAGTTGCAGAACTGTCCTGGAACTTGGGATCTTCCTGCCTCAGCCTCTGGAGTCACTGGAATTAGAGGCCACCACACCTGGCTTCTGAACTCTTTTTATAAGAGTTCTTTTTTCCTGTATTCACTAGCTCAGTTTAATTCTATGAAACCTTTACTGTGTTTCAGATATTGTTGTGAGGGTTTGTGTTATTTGATTTTCTGCTACTGTAACAAATACCCAAGATAATAAACTCATAAAGAAAAAAGGTTGATTTTGTTTCACAAGTTGGGAGTTTCCAGTCCATGACTGATTGGCCGTGTTACTTTTGGGCCTGTTGCTTTTGGTGAGGCAGCACATCACGGTGGGAGCACGTGGTGGAGCAATCTGCTCACCTCATGGCAACTATAGCAAAGAGAGGAAGAGGAAGAGACTGGGGTCTCAGTGTTCCCTTCAGAGGTGTTCCTCCACTAGCTGAAGGCCTTCCACTAGCCCCTACCTCTTAACATTTCCACTACCTCCCAATGGCACATTAACTCATTTAACCTCCACAGCATCCCAATGAGGTAGTTGGTATTATCATTCCATTTTACCAATGAGGAAACTGAAGTTCAAGGAGGTCAAGCCTCTTGTCAAAGCCACTAGGCCTACACACGCTCCCAAAACACAGAGCATCTCATTGCTGCTGGGTTTTGTTGATGTTGTCTGTTCTGCCCAGCCTGCCTTTCCCCTCATTTATTCCTTTTGAGTTTCAGCTTATGCTTCCAAACCTATATCAAAAGCCCCCGTTTTTGTGGTCTTCCATTTTACTTAGGCAAGATAAAGGAATGAGGATGGAGCCTTTGTTATGCTGTGATGTAGTACTTTTTAATATCCCTCCTTCACAGAGGAGAAGGTCAAGGTTTAAATATTCTTAAATGACTGCACCAAAGTCTCACCTCTAATGAAGGTGTAAGGCAGGGTTCGAATCAAGACCCTCCAGTGCTAGCATCCGTGTTCTCTCTACTTAATTCCTCTTTTCCACTAGTGAGTGGCTTGTACCATCAGTGTAACAGTCCAAGTATTTTGTACTTCTCTGCAATTAGTGATGATAGTGGATATCTTTTTCTTTCAAAAGAGGTGAGCTTATTTAAGGGCAAAATATGTATTTTATTATGTCTGTCTCTTAATCCGCTCCTATTCCACTGGCAGAATAGGTCAGTTTAATCACTGTGCTATTAATTTAAAAACACCTGTATTTGGATTATTATGTAGCATGTCTATTTTGTATTGCTGTAACAAAACACTCAAGTCTGGGTATGTCCTAAGAAAAGGGTTGTTTCGCTCACAGTTCTGGAAGTTCAAGAGCATGACATCAGCATGTGCTTGGCTTCTGGTGTGGGCCTCATAGTAGAAAAGCAGAAAGGGAAGAAGTATGTGTCAAAAAGGCCGTCCACGTGGGGTGGCCTTGCTGCGTAAGGACTCTCTTTTGTGGTAACTAACCTGCTGCTGTGAGATGGGCATCTCTTAAGCATGACAGGCAGCCCCAGGCCCTAATCACCTCTGGGTAGTGTGCATTGAGGACCAGGTTTCCAGCACAGGAGCCTTTGGGGGACAAACCATATCCAAACTGTAGTATCATCTTTGTTGTTGAAGTAAAAACATGGTCCAAGTCTTGGATGCTAACAAACTAACTGAAGGAAGGGAAGATATTTATTTGCTTAATTCCCGACAGTCAGGAATTTCTAACCATATTAAGAAATTAACATTTGTAGACTGCTTACTCTGTTAGAACCCAGTTAAATGCGGTGTGTGATTTTCTTATTTAATTCTCTTAATCTTATGAAGCAGATAACTGTTTTCCCATGTTTGGTCATATTTTCAGTTGAGTAACTAGAAGCATGAGGAAGTGGAAGTAGCATCCAAGGTTGCTGAGCCAGAAGGTGGTGGAACCATATTTAAATCCAAGCAGATTGGCCTCTGAGTCCGGGTTTTTAACACTACTCTGTAGTGTGACTCTAAAGGAAAGAATCTCTCCATATTCCCTCTTGTTTCAAAATATTCTCTCCACTTTGAAAGAGTTTCCATGACCTGACGCGAATATAAGATCTTGAGGATTTGTTGATTTAAGAAATGTTTACTTAGTACCTTTTCCTGAGTAGAGGGGGCGTTCTGTACAGAAGCAGACATGAGCTGTGTTGGGTGATGTCAGTGCTGGGGCAGGGCTGGAACCCAGGCAGAGTTGTCTCTGCTGTTCGTCTCCCAGTCCCTTTTCTGAGTGCATGTGGAGTTCCCCCGTTTGGTAGACTCCCCCACCATAAGTGGATTTTGTTGTCTTTTCCTTTCTTCTCTGATATTTGCACCCACAATAGGAAATATGTAGCCTACAAGATTTGCCCATTATCATCTTCAGTAGATTCATTTGCATTTGGGCCTTAAGCCAAGGGATGAATTATAAAAGTAGAACTGCATCACTGATTCGGGTGGTTTCTTCTGTGTGTGTGTGTGTGTGTGTGTGTGTGTGTGTGTGTGTGTGTGCATGTTTGATTCTGGAAAACCACTCAGCTCACCTTCTGTGACTTTCGTTAGGACTCTGGGCCTCAAACAACCTCACATGCTCTTACCTAGCAGAGAGACTTAGCCAGGAACCGCCTGGCTTTCATTGTTTGCATCAGTTTATTCTACAACCCCCTCTACCACTGTGTTTTCCAGCCAGCTCCCCACTTGATGTCAATCCCCAGCTCCCATCTCAAACAAGATGGTGAAGGAACAAACAAAAACAGCTCTACCAGTCAGAGCCTTAGTTCCCTCAGTTGTGCCATTAACTTACTGTGTGACCTCTGGCAAGTCATTTCCTTTCTTTGGCCCTCATTTTCCTCAAGTGTACAATGGGAGGTAGTTTACATGGTTTAAACTGGATAGTGTCTGATTCTATGCAGATTTCTAGAACACCATTAGTTTCATTTCTACAGAATAAGCTCAGTTGACTATGTAGAATTGCTGCATTCATTTTCACTGATGCATAACAAGTGATCACAAACTTAAACTAATATATTTATTATCTTATAGTTTCATTAGGTCAGGAGTTCAAGCATGTCTTAGCTGGGTCGCACAAAGCTGCAGGTGAGGTTTTGGCTACATTGCTTTCTCATCTGGAAGATCAATGAGGGAAGAATCTCCTTCCAGCCTCATTCAGATTGTGGGCTGGATTCGTTTTCCTTGCCCCTGTAACATTCATGGTGCCTCACTTCTTTGAAGCCAGCCAGAGAATTGACCTCAGGCAAATCCCAAGCCCTCTTTTAAAGGATTTCCAACTGACTAAATAAGTCCCACCTTGAACAAACAAATTTTGATTAAAGTCATCTAAAACCTAATCCACAATGAAGAATGAATAACTTTCAAGTGTTATTAGTACCTTCTTCATTAGCTGTGTTTGTAACTGAGCCTAAAGCCAAAGTGTTTAATAGAAAGAGTGGCATTTTGTACATCGATGGAAACTTAAATTACATCTGCAAAGTTCCTTCACCTTTGCTGGAATAATACTAGCGGACAGAATTCTTGGGGACCATCTAGAATTTTGCATGCCATAATTGCTTTCTAGTAATGTCCTATTTATGGTTGTACCTGAAACATGCTAGAACCAGCTCTCTCTTTTCTGAGTTAGGTCAAACAAATTTACTTGTGAAATTAATTCAAAAGTTACCTGTTCCTAGACTAAAACTATTCTGCTTTGAACTTATTTTTTTAAACGACATGTTGACTGCATGTGGTGGCACATGCTTATAATTCCTGCTTCTCGGGAGGCTGAGGTAGGAGGATCATGAGTTCAAAGCCAGCGTCAGCAAAAGTGAGGTGCTAAGCAACTCAGTGAGACCCTGTCTCTAAATAAAATACAAAATAGGGCTGGGGATGTGGCTCAGTGGTCGAGTGCCTCTGTGTTCAATCCCTGGTACCCCCCAAAAAGCAAACAAAAAACCACAATATGTTGTGCTTTCTTTTATTTTAATGTAAATATTCATTTGCTTTTTTTCTTTAAATCAAAATAGTTATTCTCAGAGGAAACCATTTAAATGTTAACTTTTCATATTTAGTTTTTTTTTTTTTTTGGTAATGGGGATTGAATCCAAGGGTGCTTAACCACTGAACCACATCCCCATCCATTTTAAATTTTTTATTTTGAGACAGAGCCTTGCTAAGTTGCATAGGCCCTCACCAAGTTGCTGATGCTGGCCTTGAACTTGCAATCTTCCTGTCAGCTTCTCTAGCTGCTGGGATTATACGGATGCGCCACTGTGCCGGGCTTTTGATATTTTTTCTATTGGAAATAATATATTACAGAAAACTATTAATTTAGGAAATCTTCTATTTCCAGAGTTGATTTTAAAAAACCTTTTTGTTATATATTTGAGAGACATAAGCATTTTCTCCTTATAATTCAGAAATTAGGTACTTAAAAATTAAAAATCATTTCACCTTTCGGGTATCTCTGGTTATACTCCCCCCCAATGATTTTATCTTTAATAACGTGACAATAAATTCAAAATATGAAAAACATGTTCTTTTTAAAGAGGATGCCATCATGATGGCCTCACACAAGCATGATCAAAGACAATGAGGAAACTGGATTCCAAAGGGCATGGGTGGGAAGAAGGCTTCATGGCTCACAGACTCCGTCACCTGTTCTGTTTGCTGCTCTCCAAAACAGAGCAGGCAACAGAAGAGATATGAAATTTAAGGGACCCTCGGAGGGTGCAATTGCTGGGTCATGAGCACTGTGAAGCATTTCTTGATAGTGATTCAATGTCTCAGTACTGGTTGTCAAGGAGAACTAAGCAGGATGGGCTGAGCAGGTCTGTTGTCTCCTAGGGTTAAATTTCTTCAGTGTGGAGACCGATCTCTTTGCTTGTTGGGGTAATACTGGAGAAACATGACCACACTTAAACCTGAGGCTCCAAGTCTGGTTATTCCTTTTGCTTAAAAGTCTACTTTGTGTGATGGTAGGATAGGTCTACTAGCTTACAAAACTCATAGTTACATGGTGTTTTGTTTGTACCCTTTTACTTTCAACCTTTCTAATCCCCATGTCTCTTGTAAAAAAATAGGTGGACATTTTGTTTTTATTGATATCTACTGGAATAGTCTTTGGATTTAAGTCTGCTGTCTTTCTCTATGCTTTTTGTGTCCCATCTGCTCTGTGCTGCTGTTATTTTCCTGTTGTTCCTCCGCCCATGGAAGTTGTTATGCACTCTTTTAATATTTTTCTTAATGATTATGTATCTTTGATAATTCATCCCATTTGAAGATAACTTATCCTATTTTTCTGTTATCTTTGGGTTTTAGCAGATTTACTACAATGTAATTATGGATTTATATAGTTATTTTTTCAATGCCATTAAATGACCGTATAGTTATTCTCAATCCATCTTTCTATGAATCCCTAGGGCTTCTAATTTAGCATGTGAATTGATGTCTTTCATTAACTTTGGAGAATTCCCAGCTCTTCTTTATTCCAATTTTGCTTCTGCCCGATTCTCCATTTTATTTTGTGTGTTATATCTTGTCACTGTTTTCTCTGTGTCCCTTGGCAGTTTTCAGGATTTTTCACCCTTTTTGTTTCTTTCTGTTTCATTCTAAGGATTTTTCTTTCTCTATCTGCCAATTCACTAATCCTCTTTTCAACTATGTCTACTATGCTATTAAGCCTATCTATTGTATTTTTAATTCCTAAAGTTATATTTTCAGATCTAATATTTCTATTGGATTTAAAAATTTTTCTTATGTGATTCTTCAGTTCACTAATCCTCTTTTCATCTATGTCTGGTATGCTGTTAAGTCTATCTACTGAATTTATAATTTCTACTATTTTATTTTTCAGTTTTGGTATTTCTATTGGTTCTTTAAGAAACCTGATGTGTTCTTTCTTGTAGTTTCAAGTTCTCTGTAAAAATTCATATTCTTAGATTTCCTCCCCTAAACATAGTAAACAAGTTTATTTACTCTGTGTGTGTGTGTGTGTGTGTGTGTGTGTGTGTGTGTGTGTGTCTGATAACTCCAATATCTGGAGCCCCTAAAGTTTTTTTCTATTTTCTGCTTTCTAATGGTTTTACTTTTTGCCATGTTGTTTTTTCCCAATACTGGTTACTTTCAGTTTTGTCATTGTATATGAAAAAATTGAGTCTTATCAGGATGTTATTGTTTCCAGAGAGGAGATATGTTTGCTTCTGTCAGGTATAGGAAGATAGTAGAAATGAAACAATCTGAACTGGTTTTAAAAACGGACCATTCAAGCTGGTTACTGTCTCTGGGAGGACAGTTGTAATTCCAGGTCACCTTTGGCACTAAAGGTGCTCAAGGTGCAGAGACTGTTCCCGCTGTCTTGTCTGTCTTGGACTCCAGGTTTTGCACCCTTAGCCTTCTGAGTCTGTCGGAAGCACTGTTCGGTCCCCATTTTCCACTGGGAGAAATGCTGCCCAAAAGGCCAAGTTCACCTCTGGATTTTTACTTCTCCCAGATCTTAACCAGTTATTCTTCATTATTTTGTGAGTTCTTTCAAGTAGGTTTGTTTGTTTTTTTTCCCCCCTTTTTGGCCACTTTTCTAGTTTTCTAGTAAAAGGACTTGTTCAGTTGTCTAGTTTGCTACTACTAGGTTTGGAAATTCTGATCTTTGTAAACCACATCCCTCTTCTTATTCTTTTCAACCTGGAAAGGGTTTTGGTGAGAAACAATGAGAATCTGACCTGAACTGAGAAGAGAGCTGTAGGTGTGTGTGGATGGAATGGTGGTACCGGATCAGGGGACCTGAGTTTGAATCCTGTTCAAATTTTATGATCACTGGCCAATTAACTTCTCTTAGCTTTAGTTTTCACAGCAGTAAAAGAATGTCCCATACAGGATTACTGTGAAGGTTTACCATGTTAATGTATGGGGCAAGATTGGAATAGTACTTAATATTTGCTTTTGCCATAAATTTGTTAAACAAAATAAAGTTTTAAACAGATTTAAACAAATACCATTTGTTAAATGCTGTTTTTTATGATCATATGTTTGAGAAAATGAGGGGAGGGTACTTCACTTCTCTGTGCTTCTTGGAAGTAAAACAGTCATAATGAGTAAGTCATAGTTATTCCTAACAGAACATCTTGCTTATAAGCAAATCCTTGACAAACGAATAAATTAATGACTATCCTGGACAGAATGACTTGTTCTAATAGTACTTAAACAAAAATAAAAACAATATTGCCCTGTCAGAGAAGAAAATATTTGCTTGCTGGGGAATCTCATAGTTGAAAGGTGAATAGATAGTACAGTGTTGTTGCCTTGAATCCAATTATTCTAAAATTACCAACTTATAGGAAATTTTTATTTATGAAACATATTATTTTTTCATATACCAGAACATTGGCTGTATCATGAGATTGTTTGGAACAATGATTCTTCTGCCGAAGAACTTTGTTGCTTAAGGAAAATAGTACTAGATGTAGAATTTGTGTCTTCTAAACACACAGTAGGACATCCCCTTTCTTGCCTGAAGGGGATCAAGTGGAGAACTTGATAGATGGGATGAAATTTCCATCTTTAGAAAAAAGTACAAAATTTCCCTCTTTAGAGAATCTACACTTGATCTTACACTTAATCTTGTTAGAGGATTCAAAATTCATCATTTTTTGATTATTGACTTTTTCTTCGAATTGGCTAAATTGCTTGAGTCCTGTGGATTGAGGAGGAGCAGTTCACTGGGTTGGCGGTGCAGGACCTGTAATCTGATAGGGTGGCTTGTTGTTACCAGTGGCTTCCTGCTGTGAGCTCAGGGAGGTGTTGAGGTAGTTTCTTAGACAAATTTATATTGAACATATGTTAAGCGTTTCTTATTAATAATGAGGTAAATAGTAGATAAAGGATACCAGTTCAAAATGACAGGGGTTCAGGTCTGACTGCTGTTTTACTTCCCATGGTCATTGAAACATGATTTTCTTATCAGCGACAGGGTTAAATTATGACGCAAATGGTTTGGGCTAAATTCCTTCATGAGCCATTAATCAGAAATAACAAATAGTATGTCTGTGAAGCGAATTATTAGCAAAGTGATCTGTGAATATTAATTAGATGTACTAAGAAGCACGTTTTGAAGTACTGATAAAGAGCCAGTGCACTGGATGCCAGATAAGATCAAACAGAAGTCAGCTAGCAGAAACTTAAGAGTTCTGTTTTTTTTTTTTTTCAAGCAAATTCATCTAGCATGAAATTAAAGATACTGACTATGTGATTTGCATGCTTCTTATATTTCTTTCGTGTGTCTGAAACCCCTATTATAGGGGGAGACACAGCCTGTTGAAGGAAACATTTGAAGACTTGGAAGAGTGAAAGAGGGCAATAGAGTGCCCTGAGCCCTCCTGACTACATGTCTGGCCAGCCTTAGAATCCTGGAACAGTAGCTGTGGAAGGTCCTGTCCCTTGGGGAATGTTGTGATCTGTGGTTTTCCAACTGTGTTCTGAAAAGCCCAAGGAGTCAAGAGGAAGCCGAACAGCTGTGCTGGACCACCAAGTAAGCAGACTGCACTAAACAGGGACTTCAAACAACAACAACAAAAAAACTGGGCAAAATTATTTTATCAGATTTTTTTTTTTTTAGTTAGAAGAAAAAAAAAAAAACTGCTTTAATTTCATACCATGTTCATCTTTTGTGTTATGGTTTAATATTGCTTTTAGTTTGAATTGCATGTTGTCAAGTGGGTGGGTACTCTAATATGTAGTGCATAGGGTCCCTAAGGATATTTATCCAGCCTTGCCGAGTAGGTAGGGACACAGCCCCGTCCCCTGTCTCTCTGCCCTTCTACTACAGCTGTTTTACTTTTGTTTTTGTGATTGTGGTTTTAAATATGGTTTCATTTGCTCAAGAGTAATATTGGTCTAGGATACTGGTTACTGAAAATGTTTCATTTATTCACCTACTTGCTTTGCTTTTGTTTGATTGTAGTTAGGGTCAGTGAAATGATCAGATTACATATTTAAATGATTATTCTGGAAGGAGGAGGTAGTGAAAGTGGTAGGGACCCCAGGATGTCAGTTTCACTGTCTAAAACAGGACTGGTTCTAGTTTTAGTATTCCATGATTGAGAGTGTGGATGAACCCCGAAGCCCGAGTTCCTGTAAATGACAGGTTTCGCTTATGAAAATCAGTCAGGGAGATTATGTATTCCTGGCATTTGGAGTCCCTGCGACTATTTGATGTTAATGGATTTACTGGAAAGGGCTTTTGCGGGGTTCCTCTGGCCCCAGGCAAGCTTGCTGTTGATGTAATCAGGAGACCACAAAGAATGGTTTCCCTGCCCCCCAGCCCTCCTGTAACTGCACTTTGTGGCTCCTTTGACTCATGCTTCTGTGTCTGAGATCTTGGAGAAAGTGACTCCTTCTGCACCAGAGTCAGGGCTGGCCTGGGCCTCTCCCTTCTCTGCAGGCCCCAGCCTGATCATCCTGTGGCCTTGAGGAGCCTTGCCAAAGGCTTGGAACTTGCCCAGTTCTGGCCAACCTGGCTACAGAGCCCCTAGAAGTCACTTCCCAAATCTTAGTGCTAGAAAAAGTCTGAGAGACCTTAGAGATTACTGAGTCCAGGGCCTCCCACACCGGGCTGCGCGTTTGGATTCCTGGGCTACAGGGGACGATGTGCCTTCCCATTCACTTTTGAGTCTCATTCACTGAGTCTAGATGGGGACCCCAGAGTTAGTTTTTTAATACTGTCCTGAGGTGATTCTCACTTATTACGTGGGCAGTGGGGGGAAGATGCTGGTCAAAGGGTACCTACTTATTTCAATTAAACAGGAGGAAAAAATGTTTGGGGATGAAAAAAATAACTTCTTTAATAGCTATTTGAAAGAATTTACAATGGTGAGCTCTAGTGAGATATTAGGCTGTTTTTAATACTGTCCTAAGGTGATTCTCACTATGGCATTTGGTGACCCTTAATCTAGTCTCGTACCTCATCTATATGTATTTACTTTTTTATATATTTTTTAGTTTTTGTTTTTTGGTATTGGGTTATTATTATTATTTTTTTGTAGTGCTTGAACCCAGGGAAGCTTTATGATTGAGCTATATCCCCAACCCTTTTGAAAAATTTAAATTTTGAGACAGGATCTCACTGAGTTGCTTAGGGTCTTGCTAAGTTGCTGAGACTATCTTGAACCTGTGATTCTCCTGGATCAGCCTCCCAGCTACTGGGATTACAGGCGTGTACCACCACACCCTGCTTTATTTACTCATTTTAATACGGAGAATTTTAAAGAAAACCCCCCAAATTCCATTTTCTCCTCAGGTGGGATAAAAAGATTAAAATACATGCTTATGTTCAGAACATTCAAATGGTATAAAAACATGACGAATGAAAAGCAAAAATGTCTTATATCCCTGGTTCAATTCCCCAGAGGGTAACCACTATTAACCCTTCCTTGGGATTATACTCAGAAATATTTTTCATGGATATGACCTTACCTATCTAGCTACTTAATTCTACAAAGTATGAACCAAAAAAAAAAAAAAAAAAAAAAAAAAAAAAAACAACAACAAAAACATCCTATACACTATTGTTTTTCCAACTTAAAATTATTTTGGAACTCACTAATGTCAGATTCCTTTTAATAATCTTTAAATATTATTTTTTCACTTCATAGACTTATTTTTTTTCCTCCTGTTAAGCTGAAACATTGTATCCTTTGACCAACATCTCTCCCCATTCCCGCCACTCCCCAGGATCCATATGCCACCATATCGCTCTGCTTCTAGGTGACTTTTTTTCGCTTCCATATGTAAGTGAGAACGTGTAAGTCTTTTTGTGCCTTTTATTTCACTTAGCATAATCATCTCCAGGTTTGGCCAGGTGGTCACAAATGACAAGTTTTCTTTTAAAGGCTAAATTGTATACCATTGTTTATATTTACTGTATTTATTTTATCCTCTCACATTGATGGTCATTTTGGTTCATTCCATAACTTGGCTATTGTGATTACTGTTGCAATAAACATGGAAATAAAGATGTTTCTTCTACATACTAATATCACATCCTTTGGTTATACACCCAGAATTGGGGTTACTGGATCATAAGGTAGCTCTATTTTTATAAAATGTATGTAGAACATTCCTGATGTGTAGTCAGTACTAAATATTTATTAAATGAATGAGTGATGCATGACAGTTGCTGCCTGGTACTCCATTTATGGTATTAGTCCATTTTTCATGTCAGTAACAAAATACCCGAGGTGGACTAACTTTATAAATAAAAGATGTTTATTTAGCTTATGGTTCTGGCAGAAGGGCAAAGGCTGCATCTGGTCCTGACTTTCTTGCTGGCAGAGTCAAGGTGTAACAGATGGGGTCTCTTCTTATAAAGTAATCAGGATTCAATCATGGGGGCTGTACCTTGATGATCTTATGTGATCCTAATCATCTCTAAAAGGCCCCACCTCCAAAATATCAAAGTTACATTAAGTATCCACCCACTTAATACCTCCCATTGGGGACTAAATTAACTCACGAACCCTCAGAAGACACACTGAACCATATCATAGCATTCAGGTATGTCCTACTTTACTATTTGCAGACACTTCTGTGTTGATTATGATAACAGATAATGCAGAATCACGCTTGCATGTGTATCTTGGGTACTTACGTAGGGTGGCCACAGTGGGCATTGAGACAAAGGCATTAGAAAAGAAAAGCCAGTGATTAAGAGAAGGAAATAAGACTGGAATGGGGAATTTTGCCTGGGACTTAGGGTCAGGAATTATGGATCTTTGATTTAGAGGGAACCATAGACGATTGTTCCTGCCTCTTGCTTGCCCTCTGGACAGGAAAGAGACTACATCTGTGGTTCCCAAGTTTTGCACCGAGGTACCTGGGGGAACTCACTGGAATGAGGGAAGGGGTACTGCAGTATCTTTAACATTTTTAGCAGAAGTAGTGATCTCAGAGGTTATGCATACTGGTAGGTTACAGTTTAATTTGAAACATACTACATTCTTTTTGGTGATAACGTACTTTATGAAGTTAATTTTTTGATGGTTGCCAAGATATGGCAACTACTGGGCATACTTTACTGTGGAATAAGAAAAGAGGATAGCATGTCCATTCCTATTCCCAAAGTTTGAAAAGTTGCACAGTGCCCAACAGTGCATGAATTCTGTTAGTAAGTAACTGAAGAATGAAATACAATCTTTTTCTTTTAAATTGTGTGTACTTTTAAACAGCTGCTAAGTTGTTAGGACACAAATACTTATTAAACTGTTCCAACTTAACTACATAATATACAGAACTGCTAGGTATTTCTTTTGGCCCAGGGAGCTATGAAATAATGACTAAGACCCTAAGGTTGAATAAAAGGTGAATAAAAAATAATTGTGGGTGACTGATATATATCCTGACTTAGCTGTTTTGCTTCTGTGACTAAAATATCCATCAAACACAATATATAAAGGAGGAACAATTTATTTGGGGGTTCATGGTTTCAGTGGTCTCTATCTATAGACAACGGCTTCATTTCTCAGGGCTTGAAATGAGGCTAAACATCATGGCAGAAGAGTGTGGCAAGGGGAGCAGCAGCTCACATGATGATCAGAAGGAAGAGACCCCACTCTCCACATACAAAATATCAACCCCAAAGTCAAGCCCCCAATGAACCACTTCCTCCAGCCACACCCCACCTGCCTCCAGTTGCCACTCAGTTAATCACATCATGAATTAATTCACTGATTAGTTTAAAACTATAACTCAATTGTTTCTCCTCCAAACCTGGCATTGTCTCACACGTGAGCTTTTGGGGGACACCACATCTAAACCATTAGTCATCTGAATTCTTTCAGCTTCAATGGAGAGACACCAAATCGGCAGTGGCTTAAGCAGAAACAGGGACTACTGGATCCCACATCTGGAGTGTCCAGGGTTGCAGACAGTATTAAACTTGGCAGGGTCCAAGTGCGCACATGACCACTGAGGTCAGTCTGTCTTTCCATCTCTCTAGGTCAGACTCTCTGCTGGTGAGCAAGGCAGACCTGGGCCCATGGTTTCCAGACTCACATCCTTTTAATTTAGCAATCCCAGCAGAAATGATCCTCTTTTCCAAGAGCTGCTGCATGAAAGTACTGGGGAGGACCTTGCTTGACCATCCTGGGTCACTTCCCTATCCCTGAATGTGACTATGGGATTTGTAGTGGGTAAGGCTAGGCCACATCTCCATTCCTGTGCTCAGGTGATGCCCCAACTAGCCCACAAGGAACAGGTAGGTTCTCCTTAGAAAAGAGAAAGTTCTATTACCAGGAGAATGAGGAAGGGGCACAGGACAAAAACAACCAATTTTCATTTCAGAGCTGAGGGAAACAGACTGGTAATATGGCAGTTCAATAAGCAAGCATGGAAGCACTGGAGTGCCCCCAGCTAGGGTCACTGCTTGGTCAAATTAGCAACACCTACACCTTTCAAGGCTTTGCCTCCTTCTCTATTAAATAGGCATAATGGAAGAGAAGGCCCAAAACAAAAAAAGGATGGTAGTATAGTCCCTCCTTCACAGTGCTGGTGGTTGATTTGGGTTGTGAAAGAGTTAGTAGAAAGTGCCTTGCAAGGCCTGGTCATAGGAAGCCTTCAGCAAGGAAGCCATTACAGTGACTGATCAAGAAACCGTAGGATCACATGTTGGAAAGTGACCCAAGCCTCTGACTGCTGGAGCTGTCCTTGCCACCAGGGAGGCAGGCAGAGGGTTCACATGCTGATTTTCCTTTCCTGTGTGTTGCAGAGTGAGGCAGCATGGATGCCATCAGCCAATCCCCCGTGGACGCTGTGCTTCCCAAGCACATCCTGGATGTCTGGGCCATTGTTCTCATCATCCTGGCCACCATCGTCATCATGACCTCCTTGTTGCTGTGTCCAGCCACCGCAGTCATCATCTACCGCATGCGGACTCAGCCAGTGCTCAATGGGGCTGTTTGAGAAGCACCCAAAGGCCCTGTGGGGATGAGGACGCAAGTCCCTTGCCCCAGCCTGTTCTCAGCGAAATGCTGGGAAGGACTTGGGGTTAGACCTGCATTCTAGGTTGGTTTCTGCCACCAGCCAACAGGGTCGTGGGACCTACCTATGTGAGTTCCAGGTTCATTATCTTTCAACCAGGGATCACGATCCCTGGCCTTCCTACCTCATAGGGTTGTGGAAACCAAGTGACTTGGTGGGGTGAAAGCTGCTCGTGAACAATAAAGCCACCACCGACGGACCAGTGTCACACTAAGTGCTGAGAAGCTTTGAGGAAGCAAAGAGCCTAAAAGCTGGTGATGGCCTTCACTGTGGTGAGGGAGGCACTGGACAGAGCAGCCTTTGCCAGTCCCCTCAAACCAAGCCAAGGGCACCCTGTCCCTTCTCCCAGGGACCAGTGGCACTCTGGCTCAGAGTGGACGTTTTTGAAGCATCCCTCCCTCAAGTGTTCTCTCTTGTCAAGGAGGGCAGGGGCTGAACATGGCAGGGGGAAGGGAGTTGAATAAAGCTGTCCAGAATCTTCTCAGTGCCCCTGTGTAATCTGGAGGAGGGCTGCCATTGCTGGGTTCTGCCCAGGGAGTTGGGGTGGTGGGCTTCTTTCTGCAGTAGACTCTCACATCTCTGTCAGCTTAGCCTCTCAGGCAGTGTTGGAAAGTGCAGGGTTTCTGATTCCCTGCTCAGCTTTTGGGATCTCCAGCCCCCAGTCCCCATGCACCCCACACCAGAGACGCTATGTCCCTCTGTCCCAGCTCCTGCTGTCATTAGCTCCACGTGTGATCCTTTCACTCCTCTCACCAGCACTGCAGTCCGTCCAAGTGCTGATGTCTTAAGACGTGTTCTTAAGACTTGTGGAACCTGCTCAAACCAGTCATGGCTATTGTAGAGGCTATGATTGTATTTATCTGGAGAGATTTCTGGAGCGCTCAAGTTCTTTGATACCCAGAACCAGAGCATCCTGGGATTTATTAAACTATGTCAGAAGATAGCACAGATATTAGGATATTATTGTGTAAAAAATGATGTTTTGATCTTATTTCATTGACCTACACAATCAATTTCCAATAAAGTGCTAGAATGAGCTTGTCTGATATCTTTCTTTAAAGAACACCTGTTAAACTCAGAACTCAGACAGAAGAATTCCACTGAATTTTGGGGCCTTAGAGACTGTATGGATGGAGGAACAGAAGGGGAAACAGGAGAATCACATTAACTTCCAGGGTTCCAACTTCAGTAAGTGGATGAAGTTATATGGTTTGTAAAAACACATGATGCCAGGGGTAAAAACCGATTTGGGATGTAAGATGATGAGTTTAGGCCTGGACATGTTGAGCTTGAGGTGCTGTGTTATGCAGGTGGACACTTAGAGGATATAGTGGAAATCTTGCTCTATTCCTTGGGGAAGATTTTGTGTTTGGAGTAATGGTTTGGGGGATTGTCATATATGGTAGATAAGCTACTGCAGTAGATAGGATCAGAGTATCCAGGCTGAGAGAGTGAGGTGCTAAGTTCAGAATGCAGAGAATATCAAAGAGGAGCAGCAAGGGATTCAGGAAAATAATTATATTAGTCAACTTTTTGTCATGATGTCCAAAATAACCTACAAGAGGAAAAGTTCATTTTATTTTTTAGTACTTGGGGTTGAACCCAGGGACACTGAACCATTGAGCTACATCCACAGCCCATTTTTATTTTTTATTTTCAGACAGGGTCTTATTAAGTTGCTGAGGCTGGCTTTGAACTTGTGATCCTCCTGCCTCAGCCTCCCAGCTGCTGGTAATATAAGGGTGCTCCACGGTACCCAACAGGAAAAGTTTCTTTTGAGCTCCCTGTTCCCAGGAAGAGCACTGTAGTGAGGAAGTCAGAGTTAAAGTGGGGTCAAGGAAAGAGCTGTAGAGGGGATTTGTATCTTAGTACATTTGGCCTGCCAAAAAAATACTGCAGACTGAATGATACATAAACAGTATAAATTTATTGTTTACAGTTCTGGAGACTAGGAAGTCCAAGATCAGGGCACTAGTACATACAGTCCACTGAGGATACTTTCCTCATAGTTGAGTCTCACATGCTGGCAGGGGCTAAAAGGCTCCCTCCAGCTTCTATCAGGGCACCAATCTCATTCATGAGAGCAGAGTCCTCATGACCTAATCATCCACCACAGACTCCACCTCTTAATATCATCACAGTGGAGGTTCCTGTTCAACACAAGAATTTCGATGGGGACAAACATTGAGACTATAGCAGAGGATAGTATTCATGATAAGATTCTGACAGTTGGCTCAGCATTTCTTCCAACTTCTACTGGTGTGCATCGTGGATGTCAGAGGCTAGAAAGTGAAAAACTACATCAAAAGTGAAAGCCTGCATTTCCCTCTCTGCACTGTTGCTAGAGATTCAAGTGTGCTTTTAGGCTTTGTTGTTCAGATGCATGCGTGCCAGGCTTATTTTGGAGTTGGGAGGGACACGATGAGATGTGAGGGATTCAGGGTGCTGGTGTGACTCCAGCTGCATCAGCATGGCTCTGAGGCCAGGCTGGCAGCTTTCTGATACCTGGATTGCATAAGAGGTGGGACAATCCTGCAGCCCACAGCCAAGACTGTAGTTTTCTTATTCCCTGGGCTCCCAGTGATCACCCTGAAACGCAGTCTCCAAGACGGCCAGCCTCACGGTGCTCATCTGGGAGGGAATTCTGGTAACTCTGGCCGTCTCTGTTCCTCTGATCTTCTTAATGAATTTAGGCACATATTTCCCTATGTTGAAGACTTTTTTGCTTACGCTTGCTAGCGTGCACTTTAATTGGTCCAGATGGAAAAATCTATGAATTATTGACCTAGCAGTTTCACTTCTAAGTCCAACAGGTAATCTGGCCTCAGTGGGGAAAGAACTCTTGTTAACGAGGGGCAGATGAGTTGAATAAATAGAGATGCCAAGGGACTGGTGGTCTCAAATCACAGAGAGGTCCATGAGTAGTGATGGAATAAGAACTTTGCCAGTCAGTTGCTGGAACAAAGCCTGTAAGAGTAATGAGACAGTTATCTTAGCATCTTTCAAAAGTGTGAGACAATATATGGAGGCTTTTGAAAAAAAAAAAAAAAACAGTGAAAATACAAATTTTAAATTTACATTTGTTGGCTGCCTAGAAAAATAGTCTGATAACATATAAGAGAGGTTGAAATTTTTTTATCTATTGCAATTAGTGCTTAGTTTATGTTATTTAGCTGCAAAAATGATTTAAATTCATAAAAGTAGAGAACATATGTGTGCTCGTAGGTAAGAACTATATACATGAACATATTTTTTATACACTCCCTATACATGTTAATTAATGTTTTATCATTTAGCATCCTTGCTAAAGTTAGCAGAAATAACATTTTGGGGAGAGAAGGATGTTTGGTGAGTCAGATAGAATGCTATTTCTTGCTATAAATAAAGAGCCTTAGTAAACTTTTCTCTAAACTCCCTCCATCCCAACCCCAACTCCAGAAATAACCAATTCATTGGAGAATTACTAGAAGGAAAAGAAAAAACAATTACAATATTTATACAGTCATAGAGGAGTGGTCTGGTAAACATGGTACCAATAATGGGATAAAAATTATAAAAACTAAAGTGCTATCTGGCATAAATGGTAAGCAACAAAAAGTAAAGTATCAAATTGTACCTTTTTAGTGGTACCCCAAGAATTTTTATATAATGAGCTAAGGGGATAATTTGCCTGGGGAATGTAATATTAATCTAATTTTTCATAACCTTTTTTGTAAGACTGGGAAAAGGTCAACTGCTCCTGCAAAATAATTTTGGGGAGCTGCAAATAGAATATTTTGAACATGTACATATCCAAACAAGGCTGGGAAGGAGCATAGAGGAAATCTAGAGAACTCTACTGGTGACATAGAGATTAGGGTGACCACTTTCTTCTTCTTTTTCTTTTTTTTGTTTGCGGTACTGGGGATCAAACTCAGGGCCTTGTGCTTGCGAGGCAAGCACTCTACCAGCTGAGCTATCTCCCCAGCCCAGGGTGACCACTTTCTTTTTGTTTGATTCTCCATTAGTTACAATTGTCTGCAATACAATTATGAATGCACTTGTTATCACTCATGAATTTACTTCTGTGACATTTATTCCATTTCTTATTACAGGGTAATTTCTGCTATTGTATTTCAAATGTCATCTGAGTTCCTCAGATTTCTTCTTTCAACTAAACCTATATCTTTGGAAACCTACATTCCAAGGGCATGTCTCTATACATACCTTACTAGTCCAGAGGAATGCAGGTTGGGAGATTCTGTGTGCACTGGTGTGCCTGCACAATCATGTGTGTGTTAAGGACTAACATGATCCACCTGAAACACACATGTAGATTTTTTTTTTTTGTCTTTTTATTTTGGTTACCAAGACTTGAACTCGGGGGCTCTCAACCACTGAGCCACATCCCCAGCCCTATTTTGTATTTGATTTAGAGACAGGGTCTCACTGAGTTGTTTAGCAGCTCGCTGTTGCTGAGGCTGGCTTTGAATTTGTGATCCTCCTCTCTCAGGCTCCTGAGCCACTGGGATTACAGGCGTGGGCCACCCTGCTCAGCTGCATGTAGCTGTTCCTATTATTTGCTTAACCGTCCATTCAGTGATAAACATGTTTGGCGATATACAAATTTTGTAGTGTTACCTACCAAACATTCGCACAACAAATCTTACCTTTTTCCATTTTTAGATATAGTATTTAGTATTAATGGTCACTAATATGAGTTATTAATAAATTTGCAGATGGAAAGATCACCTACTTTGGTTGATCCTGGACAGTCATGATGAGATCAAAGGTTGGATGTCAGAAGCAGATGATGTGGATGGTTGGAGATCTTTAATAGTTGAAGGCCTCTTTCTTTCTTTTTTAAACACCAAAACTTTTTGGAAGAACATTGTAATCAGAAGTTGATGTCTTCTTTTTAAATCCATCAAAGTGTTTCTGCAAAGTTTGAGATCCTTGTTGATCGTATGGGTGACTTTAATTTGCATTCACTCTGCCAAGAGTTGAATCCGTATGAGGCCCTCATCAGATCTGAGTAGATAGATGCCAGTGCCATGCTCTTGGACTTCCTACTCTGCAGAACTCAGAATTAACTAAACCTCCATTCTTTGTAAATTACTCAGTCTCTGGTATTCTGTTACAGAAGCAGAAAACAGACTAAGGCAGTGCATTGTTGAATTTTTAAAACCCACGCACAAATGTTTTATTTAGTATTTTGAAACACAATATGGTTGTGTAATAATGCCTGTGTCTGTCACAGAGTGCATGAATCTCTCTACTTCAGTACCATGCAATTGAGAAATATGGAGATTCTGGTAGAGATTGCTAATATCCATTATTGTTGAACTTATCAGTGAGATAGTTGGGGACTACCACCAGGACAAAGGGAAAATGCACTCTTGGGCCCGACAGCCATTTAAAGTTTCCAACTTAACTCACGATTTGTCAGATACCAAATGTGCCTCATTTATCCACCTTCAGACTATCTTACCACGTGCATTATAGAGCCAGGGTGCCCTTGCTGCCACTCTTCCCATGCTAAAAGTGTAAGGTCATTGAGGAGGTGCTGAAATGGAGGATCCCCAGGCCCTTAACTTGTTACTTGATCTTTCACTTAGCTCATCCTTCTCACAGGGCGAAGATGCTTAAGTCAAAGAGCACCCAGAGCCAATGCACAACCTGGACTCCGCTCTGCCCTGAAAGCTGTCAATAAATCGAGCTCCTTTCTTCTGTTTCAGCAAGCCAGCCTGACACTTTTTGAGGGTAACGAGGGGTATTGGGGATTTGACCTAACGGTCTTTTACCACTAAACCACAATCCAGCTCTTCTTATTTTTTATTTGAGACAGGGTCTCACTGAGTTGCTGAGACTGGGCTCAAACTTGTGATTCTCCTGCCTCAGCCTTCCAAATTGCTGGGATTACAGGTATAGGCCACTACTCTGGGTCCTGACGCTTGTTAGAGCTGTGTCTCCCTTCCCACGTGGATGCCCCAATAAAGGCTTTGCCTGTATATTCGAATGCATATGCCTGGGTTTTCTTTCTGTTGTCATCAAAGATCTCAGTGTCCAACATCATTAACAGACTGTAATGTTATTGGGACCAAGACTCTCACTTCTTTGGTTTCTTAACATGCTGGGGCAAGTGCAGACAAAAATCTAGCTCAGTATATTGACATTAACATTGAATTGGCCTTGTTTTTGACTGACTCTATTTTTATCACTTGAAAAATCTGTTAAAGGTTTTCAAGATGGCGGACTAGAGGGTGGCTGCATTTCATGTTGCTCCAGGACTCAGGATTCAAAAAAGGAGATATTGAGAGACTTGGGACCAACTCAAAGCAGCCGGGTGAGTCTCTTCCGTTGGGGAGGCGTCCCAGATGGGGCGGTAGTCCCGGAACGCAGGGAACTTTGTGAAGTAGAGCTGCCCCTGCTGGAGCAGTGAACTTGGATAACTGGGAGCAACGTAGAGGAGGCCGCTCAGCGCAGCGCTTGGACTCAGAGCAACCACTGGGGTTCCGGGCGGCGGCCCAGAGGAGGGGCTGCGAGGAGAGCTGTTTGGACTCAGAGTGTCTGCTCCTGAACACCGGGGCCTGCCCGGAGGAGGAGGAGGAGGAGGAGGAGGAGCAGCGCAGCGAGGCGCTTAGACTGGGAGCAACTGCACCAGAGCTACAGGCAGTTGCCAGAGGAGGAGCAGCTTGGCGAGCTGTTTGGACTCAGAGCAACCACTCCTGAACGCCGGGGCCTGCCCGCAGGAGGAGGAGGAGGAGCGTGGCCACGTGGATTTGGAGTGACTATACCGGAGCTACGAGCAGTTGCCAGAGGAGGAGCTGTGTGGCGAGCTGTCTGGACTCAAAGCAACCGCTCCTGAACACAGGGGCCTGCCTGGAGGAGGAGGAGGAGGAGGAGCGCGGCGGGTCGCTTGGACTCACAGTGACTACGTTGGAGCTCAGGCGGCTGCTCAGAGGAGGAGGCGAGTGGTGAGTTGTTTGGACTCAAAGCGACTGCTCCGGAACACCAGGGGGCTGCTGGAGGAGGAGCGCGGTGGGTCGCTTGGTCTCGATTGGCCGCACCAGAGCTCCAGGCGGCTGCCGGGAGGAGGTGTGCAGCAGGTCACGTGGACTCAGAGCGACTCAGAGTGACTCAGAGTGACTGCTCCTGAACACCTGGGGGGCTACCTGGAGGAGGAGGAGGAACGGGGCAGGTCACTTGGACTCGGAGTTACTGCCCAGGGCTACGGGCATTTGGCGGGAGGAGGAGGCCACAGTGAGTTGCTTGGACTCCCAGCAACTGCACTGGAACACTGGGTGGCTGTCTGGAGGAAGAGGTGTGCGGCGGGTCACTGAGACTCAGAGGGATTGTACAGGGCTCCAGGTGGCTGCTCAGAGGAGGGACCGCATAGCCAGGCGAAGAGACGCACGGAGACACACTTAGGGGCGGAGCGAAGGTTCCAGGACTGCGGGCAGATTCTCTGAGGAGAGGCAGCCTAAGGAGACTCGTCTGCGAAGGGTGAGGCTCCCAGGCCCAGGAGGTAGGTCCGGGCCCCTGGGAACATTGCAGAGGAAGGCAGCCTAGCCCAGGCGGTAGCTGTAGATTGAGGGGAACCTCTAGGAGGGGAACTGACCAGCGAGACCTCCCTACCAGGTGAGTCTTCCCTGCCGGGTGAGGTTTTCCCACAAGGACGGTAAAACCAGAGACACAGGCCCAAACAGGCTTTGCCTCAGCCCGCGGCCTAGTTCCCCTTTGGATGACCATCGGTCAACAAGTGGAGGCACCTCTGCCCACTAGCAGGGAAAATACCCTACCTGAAGGCTACCACCCCTAGAGAGGCAACTTCCTTGTGGAGCACCGCACTATCAACTTCCTCCAAGACTCAGCCTACTGAAGGCTAAGAGGGGATATACTAGAAATCTCCAGGGGTATTATAAGTCAATGGAGGAAATCTGCAATATCTCAGCGGTCCACTGATACTTGAACAACATGAGAAAACAAGGGAAGAAAATGCCCCAAACAAATCTAGATGTTACATCAATAAAACCCAATGACAGCATGGCAGAAGAAATGACAGAAAAGGAGTTCAGAATGTACATAATTAAAATGATCAGGGAAGCAAACGATAAGATGGAAGAGCAAATGTAGGCACTGCATGATGAGATGAAAGAGCAAATGCAGGCATTGAATGATTGCACCAATCGACCAATTAAAGAGCAAATACAGGAAGCAAAAGATCATTTTCAATAAAGAGTTAGAGATATTGAAAAAAAAAAAACAAACAGAAATCCTTGAAATGAAGGAAACAATAAACCAAATTAAGAACTCCATAGAAAGCACATCCAATAGGATAGAACACCTGGAAGACAGAACCTCAGACATTGAAGACAAAATATTTACCCTTGAAAAACCAAAGTTGAACAAACAGAGAAGATGGAAGAAATCATGAACAGAATCTACAAGAACTATGGGATATCATGAAAGGCCAAATTTAAGAATTATTGGGATTTGAGGAAGCTTAGAGAAACAACCAAAGGAATGAACAATCTATTCAATGAAATACTATCAGAAAAATTCCCAAATCTGAAGAATGAAATGGAAAATCAAGTTCAAGAGGCTTATAGGACTCCAAATACACAAAATTACAACAGACCCACACCAAGGCACATTATAATGAAAATACCTAACATACAAAATAAAGACAGAATTTTAAAGGCTGCGAGAAGAAAAGAACCAAATTATATTCAGGGGGAAACCAATATGGATATCAGCAGATTTTTCAATCCAGACCCTAAAAGCTACATAGGGCCTGGAACAACATTTTTCAAGACCTGAAAGAAATGGATGCCAACCAAGAATCTTATACCCAGCAAACCGTACCTTCAAATTTGATGATGAAATAAATCCTTCCATGATAAACAAGGCTAAAAGAATTTACAAAAAGAAAGCCAGCATTACAGAACATTCTCAGCAAAATATTCCATGAGGAAGAGATGAAAAACAAAGAAGCAAATCAGCAAACGGAGAAATTATCCTAAAGGAATTGGTCAAATAAAGGAGGAACCAAGTCGTTGTCAAATAAATAAATAAATAAATAATAAATAAATAAATAAATATAAATAAATAAAATTTTAAAAATGAACCAAATGACTGGGAAACCAAATCATATCTCAATAATAACGCGAATGATATCACTAATAAGTGGATGATGATACATAATGGGGGAGGGAAGGGTTAGTGTTAGGGTTAGAGTTAGGGTTAGGGAGGGGGGCAAGAATGGAGGAAGGAAGGACTGTATAGAGGGAAAAGAGGGTAGGAGGGGTGGGGGAAGGGAAAAATAACAGAATGAATTAACAACATTACTCTATGTAAAGTTATGATTACACAAATGGTATGCCTTTATGCCATGTACAAACAGAGAAACAACATGTATCCCATTTGTTTACAATTAAAAAAAAAAAAAAAAAAAAACCAGACAGAAGGATCTGTCTTGGTCGTTTTCAAAAAAAAAAAAAAAGATAGTGCACCATGATCAAGTGGGTTTCATCCCAGGGATGCAAGGTTGGTTCAACATCAGGAAATCAATAAATGTAATTCACCATATCAATAGACTTAAAGTCAAGAATCACATGATTATTTCAATAGATGCAGAAGAAGCATTTGATAAAATACAGCACCCTTTCATGCTCAAAACACTAAAAAAATAGGGATAGTGGGAACATTCCTTAACATTGTAAAGGCCATCTACGCTAAGCCCATGGCCAATATCATTCTAAATGGTGAAAACCTGAAAGCATTCCCCCTAAAAACTGGAACAAGGCAGGGATGCCCTCTTTCACCACTTCTATTCAACATTGTTCTTGAAATTCTAGCCAGAGCAATTAGACCAAAGAAATTAAAGGGATACGAATAGGAAAAGAAGAACTCAAACTATCCCTATTTGCTGATGATATGATTATATACTTAGAGGAACCAGGAAATTCCACCAGAAAACTTTTAGAACTGATAAGTGAATTCAGTAAAGTAGCGGGATATAAGATCAATGCACATAAATCTAATGCATTTTTATACATAAGTGATGAATCTTTGGAAAGAACAATCAGGAAAACTACCCCATTCACAATAGCCTCAAAAAAAAAAATAAAATACTTGGGAATCAATCTCACAAAAGAGGTGAAAGACCTCTACAATGAGAACTACAGAATACTAAAGAAAGAAATTAAAGAAAACCTTAGAAGATGGAAAGATCTCCCATGTTCTTGGATAGGCAGAATTAATATTGTCAAAATGGCCATACTACCTAAAGTGCTATACAGATTCAATGCAATTCCAATTAAAATCCCAATGACAGAGCTTACAGAAACAGAGCAAGCAATCATGAAATTCATCTGGAAGAATAAGAAACCCAGAATAGCTAAAGCAATCCTTAGCAGGAAGAGTGAAGCAGGGGGTATCGCAATACCAGAACTTCAACTATACTACAAAGCAATAGTAACAAAAACAGCATGGTATTGGTACCAAAATAGAAAGGTAGATTAATGGTACAGAATAGAGGACTCGGACACAAACCCAAATAAATACAATTTTCTTATACTAGACAAGGGGCCAAAAATATGCAATGGACAAAATATAGCCTCTTCAACAAATGGTGCTGGGAGAATTGGAAATCCATATGCAACAGAATGAAACTAAACCCATATCTCTCACGATGCATGAAACTAAACTCAAAATGGATTAAGGACCTCAGAATCACACCAGAGACCCTGCATCTTATAGAAGAAAAAGTAGGTCCCGATCTTCAACATGTCGGCTTAGGACCAGACTTCCTCAACAGGACTCCCATAGCACAAGAAATAAAAGCAAGAATCAATAACTGGGATAGATTCAAACTAAAAAGCTTTCTCTCAGCAAAGGAAACTATCAGCAATGGGAAGTGAGAGCCTACAGAGTGGGAGAATATCTTTGCCAATCATATTTCAGGTAGAGCACTAATCTCCAGAATATATAAAGAACTCAAAAAACTCTACACCAAGAATGCAAATAATCCAATTGACAAATGGGCTAAGGAAATGAATAGACACTTCACAGAAGAAGATGTACAAGCAATCAACAAACATATGGAAAAATGTTCAACATCTCTAGTAATAAGAGAAATGCAAATCAAAACCACCCTAAGATTCCATCTCACCCCAATTAGAATGGCGATTATCAAGAATAGACCAACAACAGGTGTTGGCGAGGATGTGGGGAGAAAGGTACACTCATACATTGCTGGTGGGACTGCAAATTAGTGCAGCCACTCTGGAAAGCAGTGTGGAAATTCCTTAGACAAGTTGGAATGGAACCACCATTTGAACCATCTATCCCACTCCTTGGCCTATACCCAAAGGACTTAAAATCAGCATACTACAGAGATACAGCCACATCAATGTTCATAGCTGCTCAATTCACAATAGCCAGGTTGTGCTCAATTCACAATAACCTAGATGTCCTTCAATTGATGAATGGATAAAGAAACTGTGGTATATATATACAATCGAATATTACTCAGCCATAAAGAATAATAAAATTATGGCATTTGCAGGCAAATGGATGAAATTGGAGAATATCATGCTAAGTGAGACAAGCCAATCTCAAAAAACCAAAGGTTGAATGATATCGCTAATAAGTGGATGAGGACCCGTAATGGGGGGAGGGAGGGGTTAGTGTTAGGGTTAGAGTTAGGGTTAGGGAGGGGGCAAGAATGGAGGAAGGAAGGTCTGTATAGAGGGAAAAGAGGGGTGGTAGGGGTGGGGGGAAGGGAAAAAATAACAGAATGAATCAAACAACAATACCATATGTAAATTTATGATTACACAAATGATATCCTTTTACGCCATGTACAAACAGAGAAACAACATGTATCCTATTTGTTTACAATAAAAAATATTAAAAAAAGAAAAATCTGTTAAAGATTTATGTACAGTGTAATTGACCTGTTTGCTATGACATTTGAAATATGTGAAGACTCATGTAAATATCACCACCAACAGGGTAGAGTGCAGTCCCCACATCCAAAAACACTGTGATAAATTTCTCTGTGTGTGCGTCTGTGTGTGTGTGTGTGTGTGTGTACTGGGAATTGAGTGGGCCACATCCTCAGCCCAATTTGTATTTTATTTTTTAGAGACATGGTCTCACTGAGTTGCTTAGCACCTCACTTTTGCTGAGGTTGGCTTTGAGCTTGTGATCCTCCTGCCTCAGCCTCCTGAGCTGCTGGGATTACAGGCATGCACCACTGTACCTGGCTATGAATCTCTTTTTAATAAAATCAATTTCCCATCCCCAGTTCCTGAGAAGCAATGATCTGTTCTCTGCCAGTATAGTTTTGCCTTTTACATAATGGTGGGTATATGGAATCGACAGTGTGTATTCTTTTGAGTCTCACTCCTTTGACAGTGTATTTGTCCTTTGCATCTGTATCCTGTGTATCTCTACTCTCCTCCACGTTGTTACAGAATTGAACCACAGGATCCAAGATGGTGGACTAGAGGGTTACTGCATCTCCAGTCACTCCAGATCCCAGGATTCAAGAAGGGGAGACATTGAGAGACTCGGACTAAAACAGAACCATGGGGTGAGTCTCCCCCACCCGGTGAAGCTTGGCCTGGGCAACAGGCCTCGATTTGGGTGGCTTATTAGAGTAGGGCAGGGCAGCTAGAGTCTCCCCCAGGCAGCCCTGAGCACTCGGTGGTGGGCTCCTCCCACGGGGCCAAACTCTCCAGCTTCTCGGAGCAGGCCCCCCAATGAGAGCCTTTCTGCACAGCTCCAAGTCCCTGAGCCAGCATGCAGCAGGTTTCTTCAGAGACCAGGACAGGGGAGCCAGGGACTTCCCCAAGCAGCCCGGCTCCCTCCGGTGGGAAGTGCCTTCCTAGGCTAGCTTCTTGGTGAAGACCGCCCAGTGAGAGCCTTTCTACACGGAGCCAGCCACAAGTTCCCAAGCCAGCGGAGAATTCCGACCTGCAAGCAGCCTCTGGGACCAGGGCAGGGGAACTGGAGACCTCTCCAGGTCTCTCTCCCTGGAACCAGTAATGGGCTAGGGGCAGCTTTCTGCGGAAGCACTGCATTATCAAGTTACTCCAAGACTTCAGGCTACTGAAGGCTGGGAGTGTTACACTGGAAATCTACAGGGACACTCTAAGCCAATAGAGGAAATCTGCAATATCACAGAGTCCCACTGACATCTGACCAATATGAGAAAACAAGGGAAGAAAACGTCCCAAACAAACCTAGATAATATATCAATAAAACCCAATGACAGCACAGCAGAAGAAATGTCAGAAAGGGAGTTCAGAATGTACATAATTAAAACAATCAGGGAAGCAAACGAGGAGATGAAAGAGCAAATGCAGGCATTGAAGGAGGAGATGAAAGAGCAAATGCAGGCATTAAATGATCGCACCAATCAACAGTTAAAAGAGCAAATACGGGAAGCAAGAGATCATTTCAATAAAGAGTTAGAGATACTGAAAAAAAAAACAAAACAAAACAGAAATCCTTGAAATGAAGAAAACAATCAACCAAGTTAAAAACTCCATAGAAAGCATAATCAATAGGATAGAACACCTGGAAGACAGAACCTCAGACATTGAAGACAAAATATTTAATCTTGAAAACAAAGTTGACCAAACAGAGAAGATGGTAAGAAATCATGAACAGAATCTACAAGAACTATGGGATATCATGAAAAGGCCAAATTTAAGAATTATTGGGATTGAGGAAGGCTTAGAGAAACAAACCAAAGGAATGAACAATCTATTCAATGAAATACTATCAGAAAATTTCCCAAATCTGAAGAATGAAATGGGAAACCAAGTACAAGAGGCTTATAGGACTCCAAATATACAAAATTACAACAGACCCACACCAAGGCACATTATTATGAAAATACCTAACATACAAAATAAAGACAGAATTTTAAAGGCTGTGAGAGAAAAGAATCAGATTACATTCAGGGGGAAACCAATAAGAATATCAGCAGATTTTTCAATCCAGACTCTAAAAGCTAGAAGGGCCTGGAACAACATTTACCAAGCCCTGAAAGAAAATGGATGCCAACCAAGAATCTTATACCCAGCAAAACTTACTTTCAGATTTGACTATGAAATAAGATTCTTCCATGACAAACAAAAGCTAAAGGAATTTACAAAAAGAGAGCCAGCATCACAGAACATTCTCAGCAAAGTATTCCATGAGGAAGAGATGAAAAACAACGATGCAAATCAGCAAAGGGAGGAACTAGCCTAAAGGAATAGCCAAATAAAGGAGAAACCAAATCATGTCAAAAAACAAAAATGAGTCAAGTGACTGGAAATACAAATCATATCACAATCATAACCCTGAATGTAATGGCCTAAATTCATCAATCAAAAGACATAGACTGGCAGATTGGATTAAAAAGAAAAATCCAACAATATGCTGCCTGCAAGAGACTCATATCATAGAAAGAGATACCCATAGACTAAAGGTGAAAGAATGGAAAAAAACATACCATGGACACAGACACAGCAAAAAAGCTGGAGTATCCATCCTCATTTCAGATAATGTGTACTTCAAGCCAAAACTAGTCAGAAGGAATAAAGAAGGACATTACATACTGCTGAAGGGAAGCATAAATCAGCAAGACATAAATCATAAATATCTGTGCCCCGAACATTGGCTCATCCATGTACGTCAAACAAATCCTTCTCAATTCCAGAAATCAAATAGACCTCAACACAATAATACTAGGTGATTTTAACACACCTCTCTCACCGCTGGATATATCGTCCAAACAAAAATTGAATAAAGAAACCATAGATCTCAATAACATAATCAATAATTTAGACTTAACCGACTTATATAGAATATACCATCCAACAAAGAATGAATACACTTTCTTCTCAGCAGCACATGACCTCTTCTCTAAAATAGACCATGTTTTATGCCACAAAGCTACTGTTAGCAAATACAAGAAGATAGAGATACTACCTTGTAGTCTATCAGATCATAATGGATGAAATTAGAAATAAATGACAGAATAAAAAGCAGAAACTTCTCCAATACTTGGAGATTAAACAAACACTATTATATGATGAATGGATAACAGAAGACATCAGGAGGGAAATAAAAAAATTCTTAGAAGTAAACGAGAACAAAGACACATCATACCAAAATCTCTGGAACACTATGAAAGCAGTACTTAGAGGAAGATTTATTTCATGGGGTGTATTCAACAAATGACAAATAAATGACTTAACACTACAGCTCAAAGCCCTAGAAATAGAAGAGCAGACCAACACCAAAAGTAGTAGAAGACAGGAAATAGTTAAAATCAGAGCTGAAATCAATGAATTTGAAACAAAAGATACAATTGGAAAAATTAACAAAATAAATAGTTGGTTCTTTGAAAAGAATAAACAAAATTGATAAACTCTTAGCCAGAGAATGAGGGAGAAAACTCAAATTTCTAAAATTCAGAATGAACAAGGAAATATCACAACAGACACGAGTGAAATACAAAACATAATAAGAAGCTATTTTAAAAATCTATACTCCACAAAACAGAAAACCTCGAAGACATCAACAAATTTTGAGAGACATATGAATTACCTAAACTGAATGAGGAGGACATACACAACTTAAATAAATCAATTTCTTTTTCTTAAATTTATTTTTATTGTAAACAAATGGGATACATGTTGTTTCAGTTTGTACATGGAGTAACAGCATACTATTTGCATATATCATATATTTACATATAGTGATGATGTTGATCATTCCATGATTAGTTTTCCTTCCCCCCAAACCCTCCCACCTCTCTTTTCCCTCTATACAGTCCCTCCTTCCTCCATTCTGATCGCTCTCCCACCCCCCATTTGTTCATCATCCGCTTATCAGTGAGATCATTCCTCTTTTGGAGTTTTGAGATGGCTTATCTCCTTACAATGCATATTCTCCAATTTCCATCCATTTGCCTGCAAATGCCCACAATTTATTATTCTTTATAGCTTAGTAATATTCCATTGTATATAGTATAACACAGTTGTCTTTATCCATTCATCAATTGAAGGGCATCTAGGTTGGTTCCATAGTTTGGCGATTGTGAATTGAGCAGCTATGAACATTGATGTGGCTGTATCTCTGTAGTATGCTGATTTTAAGTCCTTTGGGTATAGGCTTGAGGAGTGGATAGCTGGGTCAAATGGTAGGTCCATTCCAAGTTTTCTAAGGAATCTCCACACTGCTTTCCAGAGTGGCTGCACTAAGTTTGCAGTCCCACCCAGCAATGTATGAGTTTACCCTTTCCCCACATCTCTCCAACACCTATCGTTGCTTGTATTCTTGATAATCGCCATTCTAATCAGGGGTGAGATGGAATCTTAGGGTAGTTTTGACTTGCATTTCTCTTATTACTAGAGATGTTGAACCTTTTTTCATATATCTGTTGATTGCTTGTACATCTTCTTCTGTTAGTGTTCATGTTCATTCCTTAGCCTATTTGTTGATTGGGTTATTTGTATTCTTGGTGTAGAGTTTTTTGAGTTCTTTATAGATTCTGGAAATTAGTGCTCTATCTGAAGTATGATTGGCAAAGATATTCTCCCACTCTGTAGGCGCTCTCTTCCCATTGCTGACAGTTTCCTTTGCTGAGAGAAAGCTTGTTAGTTTGAATCTATCCCACTTATTGATTCTTGCTTTTATTTCTTGTGCTATGGGAGTCCTGTTAAGGAAGTCTGATCCTAAGCCAACAAGGTGAAGATTTGGACCTACTTTTTCTTCTATAAGATGCAGGGTCTCTGGTCTGATTTCAAGGTCCTTGATCCATTGTGAGTTGAGTTTTGTGCAGGGTGAGAGATAGGGGTTTAGTTTCATTCTGTTGCATATGGATTTCCATTTTCCCAGCATCATTTGTTGAAGAGGCTATCTTTTGACCATTGCATATTTTTGGCACCTTTGTCTAGTATAAGAAAATTGTATTTATTTGGGTTTGTGTCTGTGTCTTCTATTCTGTACCATTGATCTACCTGTCTAGTTTGGTGCAAACAGCAATACCATGCTGTTTTTGTTACTATTGCTTTGTAGTATAGTTGAAGTTCTGGTATTGCGATACCCCCTGTTTCATTCTTCCTGCTAAGTATTGCTTTAGCTATTCTGGGTTTCTTATTCTTCCAGATGAATTTCATGATTGCTTGCTCTATTTCTGTAAGGTCTGTCATTGGGATTTTAATTGGAATTGCATTGAATCTGTATAGCACTTTTGGTAGTATGGCCATTTTGACAATATTAATTCTGCCTATCCAAGAACATGGGAGATCTTTCCATCTTCTAAGGTCTTCCTTAATTTCTTTCTTCAATATTTTGCAGTTTTCATTGTAGAGATCTTTTACTTCTTTGGTTAGATTGATACCCAAATATTTTATTTTTTTTTTGAGGCTATTACAAATGGAGTTGTTTTCCTCATTTCCCTTTCAGCTGTTTCATCGCTTGCGTATAAAAATGCTGTAGATTTATGTGTTTTGATTTTATAGCCTGCTATTTTGCTGAATTCATTGATGAAGTCTAGAAGTTTTCTGGAGGAGGTTTTTGGATCCTCTAAATATAGAATCGTGTCATTCGCAAATAGTGACAGCTTAAGTTCCTCTTTCCTATTCGTATCCCTTTAATTTCTTTGGTCTGCCTAATTGCTCTGGCTAGAGTTTCGAGGACAATGTTGAATAGAAGTGGTGAAAAAGGACATCCCTGTCTTGTTCCCATTTTTAAAGGGAATGGTTTCAGTTTTCTCCATTAAGAATGATGTTGGTCATAGGCTTAGCATAAATAGCCTTTACAATGTTCAGGTATGTTCCTAGCATCCCTATTTTTTCTAGTGTTTTGAGCATGAAGGGGTGTTGTATTTTCTCAAATGCTTTTTCTGCATCAATTGAAATAACCATATGATTCTTATCCTTAAGTCTATTGACAAGATGGATTACATTTATTGATTTACGAATGTTGAACCATCTTTGCATTTCCAGGGATGAACCCCACTTGATCATGGTGCACAATTTTCTTAATATGTTTTTGGATACGGTTCGCCAATATTTTGTTAAGGATCTTTGCATCTATATTCATCACGGATATTGGTCTAAAATTTTCTTTCCTCGATGTGTCTTTTCCTGGTTTGGGTATGAGGGTGATATTAGCTTCATAGAATGAGTTCGGTAGGGTACCCTCCTTTTCTATTTCCTGGAATACTTTGAGAATTATTGGAATGAGTTCTTCTTTGAAGGTCTTGTAGAACTCGGCTGAGAATCCATCTGGTCCTGGGCTTTTCTTGGATGGTAGATTTTTAATGGCTTCTATTTATGCTTGATATTGATCTGTTTAAATTGTGTACGTCCTCCTGGTTCAGTTTGGGAGGAGCATATGTCTCTAGAAATTTGTCAATGTCTTTGGTAGTATCTATTTTGTTGGAATACAGATTTTCAAAGTAGCTTCTCATTATGTTCTGTATCTCAGTGGTGTCTGTCGTGATATTTCCTTTTTCATCATGAATTTTAGTAATTTGAGTCTTCTCTCTCCTTCTCTTTGTAGTGTGGCTAAGGGTTTATTTGTTTCATTTACTTTCTCAAAGAACTAACTTTTTGTTATGTCAATTTTTTGAATAGTTTCTTTTGTTTCAATTTCATTGATTTCAGCTCTAATTTTAATTATTTCCTGTCTTCTACTACTTTTGCTGTTATTGTGTTCTTCTTTTTCTAGGGGTTTGAGCTGTAATGTTAGGTCATCTAATTGCTGACTTTTCATTCTTTTCTGGAATGCGCTTCATGCAATGAATTTTCCTCTTAGTACCGCTTTCATAGTGTCCCAGAGATTTTGATATGTTGTATCATCATTCTCATTGACCTCTAAGAATTTTTTAATCTCCTCCCTGATGTTTTTTGTTATCCATGTTTCATTCAATTGCATATTATTTAGTCTCCAGGTGTTGGAGTAATTTCCTTTTTTTATTTTGTCATTGGTTTCTACTCTCAGTCCATTATGATCTGATAGAACACAAGGCAGTATCTCTATTTTTTTGCATTTCCTAAGGGCTGCGTTGTGGCATAACACATGGTCTATTTTTGAGAAGGTTCCATGTGCGCTGAGAAGAAAGTGAATCCGCTCGTTGATGGATGGAATATTCTATATATGTCTATTAAGTCTAGGTTATTGATTGTGTTATTGAGTTCTATGGTTTCTTTGGTTGGATTTTGTTTGGAAGATCTATCTAGTGGGCGACAGTGGTGCGTTAAAATAGTCCAGAATTATTGTGTTGCGGTCTATGTGATTCCTGAAATTGAGAAGGATTTGTTTGATGTACAGGTATGCACAATTGTTTGGGGCATAAATATTTACTATCATTATGTCTTCCTGATTTGTGGTTCCCTTAAGCAGTATGAAACGTCCTTTTTTATCCCTTCTGACTAACTTTGGCTTGAAATCCACTTTATCTGATATAAGGATGGAAACCCCCGCTTTTTTACTGAGTCCATGTGCATGGTATGTTTTTTCCCATCCTTTCACCTTTAGTCTATGGGTATCTCTTTCTATGAGGTGAGTCTCTTGCAGGCAGCATATTGTTGGGTCTTTCTTTTTAATCCATTCTGCCAGTCTATGTCTTTTGATTGATGAGTTTAGGCCATTAACGTTCAGGGTTATTATTGAGAAATGATTTGTATTCCCAGTCATTGGCTTATTTTTGGTTTTTAAGTTGGCTTGGTTTCTCCTTTGAGTGGTTTTTCTCTAAGGTAGTTCCTCCCTTTGCTGACCTCCATTGTTGTTTTTCATTTCCTCCTCATGGAATATTTTATTGAGAACATTCTGTAGTGCAGGCTTTCTATTTGTAAATTCTTTTAACTTTTGTTTATCATGGAAGGATTTTATTTCATCTTCAAATGTGAAGGTTAGTTTTGCTGGGTATAGGATTCTTGGTTGGCAACCATGTTCTTTCAGAGCTTGAAATATGTTGGTCCAGGCCCTTCTAGCTTTTAGAGTCTGGGTTGAGAAATCTGCTGATATCTGTATTGGTCTCCCCCTATATGTAATCTGATGCTTTTCTCTTGCAGTCTTCAAAATCCTATCTTTATTTTGAATGTTAGGCATTTTCATTATAATGTGCCTTGGTGTGGATCTGTTGTGATTTTGTGCATTTGGTGTCTGTAAGCCTCTTGTGTTTGATTTTCCATTTCATTCTTCAGGTTTGGGAAATTTTCTGATATTATTTCATTGAGTAGTTTGTTCATTCCTTTGGTTTGTATCTCTGTGCCTTCCTCAATCCCAATAATTCTTAAATTTGGTCTTTTCATGATGTCCCATAGTTCTTGGAGATTCTGTTCATGATTTCTTACCATCTTCTCCGTTTGGGCAACTTTATTTTCAAGATTAAATATTTTGTCTTCAATGTCTGAGGTTCTGTCTTCCAAGTGGTCTAGTCTGTTGGTGATGCTTTCCATTTCCATTGATTTTTTTATTTGCTTTATTGTCTCCTTCATTTCAAGGATTTCCTTTTTTTTTTTTAGAATCTCTATCTCTTTGTTGATATGATCTTTTGCTTCCTGCAGGTGCTCTTTCAGCTTATTGGTATTATCAGTCATTGCCTGCATTTGCTGTCTTATCTCATCCTTTGCTTCGTGAATCATCTTAATCATGTATAATCTGAAGTCCTTTTCTGACATTTCTTCTAACATACTCTCATTGGATTCTATTATTATAGAATCTAGATTTGTTTGGATCATTTTCTTCCCTTGTTTTTTCATGTTGTTCATGTATCTTCCCCTCTAGCAGTGCAGATCTGGGGTATTGCAGATTTCCCCCTATAGGCTTATAGTGGCCCTATAGGTTTCCAAAACCCTTTCTTTAAGGGGAGATCAATATTAGCAGTGCCCAAATCAAACACTATGCAATCCTAGACCAAATAGCCCGTATGAGGACAATAACAAAATTGTCATAATAAACAAAATGAGTTCAAATGTTATATTTGGTAAAACAAACAGGTTTGCAATAAGGTCTGCAGTTTCTAATGGAGGGCAAAGAGGACTCAGAGGGATGTAGAATATGGCTGTTAATGGGATAAGAAAAGAATATACAGAAGTTCTAGAAAATAGAAAGCGTGAGAGTGTAATCAGAAGAAATCAGATGTTAGCATGCATGTAAGGGAGAAAGAGACTCTGAGGGAACAGGTAAACAAAAGGAAAAGAAAGCAAGAAATGTAAAGAAATAAAAACAAAATTTTTTTAAAAGGAGAAAAAAGAAAACTACTGTATAACAATCATACACTAATGAAACCTCCCAGTGTTCAGTAGCCTGATGCATGAGAGGTACCTGACAATGAGCTTCAAGCCTCCAGCAGGCATCTCAGAATGGGATTTACCCCACCGGAAGATCGGAGCTAAGGTTCCAGGATTATCCAAGATGGCTGCTCTGGCTTCCAAATGTGTTGGCAAATGGGGAGCTGCAGCTCAGGGTTGGATATGGTCAGCTAGACGTCCTGGAGACAGGACGCAGTTGGTCTGGCAGGGATCCTGGAGGTCTGGTGTGTTTGGTGTGTTGTGGGATCCTGGAGGCTGGGTGCAATCAGTCAGTCTGGGGTCCCGGTGATAGGATGCAGTCAGTTGGTCTGGAGGTCCTGGCAGCAGGGAGCGGTCAGTCGATGTGAGGGCCCCAGAGGCAGGGAGTGATCGGTCGGGTTGAGGAATCCTGGAGACGGGGCTCAGTCAGTCTGGCCAGGGGTCCTACGGGGCCTGGCTGTTGTCTCAAAATGGCGGCAGCCATGTGTAATCAAACCTGCAGGTACTGTAACAGTGAACTTCCAGGCGACAGCAGGTAGTTGGTACTCCACTGGCGGTCTGCGGTCGGTCTGCTGGCAGCTGTTGGATGATCGGGAGGTGACCCTCGAGCGTTCGGTGATGGATAGGGGTAATGCAGGCAATGGACAGGTGAGAGGCAGGCAAATGGTGGATGATAGACGCCTGACAGTGAGCAATCTGCTCTCAAAAAAGGCGTCGATATGTTGGCAGATTGCAGGTGATCACAGCAGACAAATGGGGTAAGAGCAGGGAATCGATAAGCAGCAAAAACTGCCTCACCGAGAAACAGATATCCTCTGCTTGAATCCGGCATTACGGAGCAACAAGGAACGCAGCCTCCCTCTAGTCTGCCATCTTGGATCCTAACAAATCAATTTCAAGCAATGAAATAGAAGAGGTCATCAAAAGCCTACCAACAAGGAAAAGTCCAGGACCAGATGGGTTTTCAGACGAGTTCTACAAAACCTTTAAAGAAGAGCTCATTCCAATACTTCTCAAAGTATTCCATAAAATAGAAGAGGAGGGAACCCTCCCAAACTCATTCTATGAAGCTAATATCACCCTGACACCTAAACCAGAGAGAGAGACACATCGAGGAAAGAAAATTTCAGACCAATATCCTTAATGAACATTGACGCAAAAATTCTTAACAAAATTTTAGCAAATCGCATACAAAAATATATTAAAAAGATAGTGCACCACGATCAAGTGGGTTTTATCCCAGGGATGCAAGGTTGGTTCAACACCAGGAAATCAATAAATGTCATTCACCATATCAACAGACTAAAAGTTAAGAATCACATGATTATTTCAATAGATGCAGAAATAGCATTCAATAAAATACAGCACCCCTTCATGCTCAAAACACTAGAAAAAATTGGGGTAGTGGGAACATTCCTTAACATTGTAAAGGCCATCTACACTAAGCCCATGGCCAATATCATTCTAAATGGTGAAAAACTGAAAGCATTCCCCCTAAAAACTGGAACAAGGCAGGGATGCCCTGTTTTACCACTTCTATTCAACATCGTTCTTGAGACTCTAGCCAGAGCAATTAGACAAACCAAAGAAATTAAAGGGATACAAATTGGAAAAGAACTCAAACTATTCCTATTTGCTGATGACATGATTATATATTTAGAGGAACCAGGAAATTCCACCAGAAAACTTTTAGAACTGATAAGTGAATTCAGTAAAGTAGCAGGTTACAAGATCAATGCTCATAAATCCAATGCATTTTTTATACATAAGCGATGAATCTTCAGAAAGAGAAATTAGGAAAACTACCCCATTCAGAATAGCATCGAAAAAAATAAAATACTTGGGAATCAATCTCACAAAAGAGGTGAAAGACCTCTACAATGAGGACTACAGAACACTAAAGAAAGAAATTAAAGAAAACCTTAGAAGATGGAAAGATCTCCCATGTTCTTGGATAGGCAGAATTAATATTGTCAAAATGACCATACTACCGAAAGTGCCATAAAGATTCAATGCAATTCCAATTAAAATCCCAATGATGTACCTTACACAAATAGAGCAAGCAATTATGAAATTCATCTGGAAGAATAAGAAACCCAGAATAGCTAAAGCAATCCTCTGTAGAAAGAGCGAAGCAGGGGGTATCGCAATACCAGATCTTCAACTCTATTACAAAGCAATAGTAAGAAAAATGGCATGGTATTGGTACCAAAATAGACAGGTAGATCAATGGTACAGAATAGAGGACATGGACACAAACCCAAATAAATACAATTTTCTTATACTAGGCAAAGGTGCCAAAAATATGCAATGGACAAAAGATAGCCTCTTCAACAAATGATGCTGGGAAAAATGGAAAACTGTATATGCAACAGAATGAAACCAAACCCCTATCTCTTACCCTGCACAAAACTCAACTCAAAATGGATTAAGGACCTTGGAATCAGACCAGAGACCCTGTATCTTATAGAAGAAAAAGTAGGTCCAAACCTTCAACTTGTTGGCTTAAGATCAGACTTCCTTAACAGGACTCCCATAGCCCAAGAAATAAAAGCAAGAATCAACAACTGGAATAGATTCAAACTAAAAAACTTTCTCTCAGCAAAGGAAACTATCAAGTAATGTGAAGAGAGAGCCTACAGAGTGGGAGAATATCTTTGCCACTCATACTTCAGATAGAGCACTCATTTCCAGAATATATAAAGAACTCAAAAAACTCTACATGAAGAATACAAATAACCCAATCAACAAATGGGCTAAGGAAATGAACAGACACTTCATAGAAGAAGATGTACAAGTAATCAACAGATATATGAAAAAAATGTTCAACATCTCTAGTAATAAGAGAAATGCAAGTCAAAACTACCCTAAGATTCCATCTCACCCCAATTAGAATGGTGATTATCAAGAACACAGGCAACAATAGGTGTTTGCGAGGATGTGGGGAAAAAGGTACACTCATACATTGCTGGTGGGGTTGCAAATTAGTGCAGCCACTCTGGAAAGCAGTATGGAGATTCCTCAGAAAGCTTGGAATGGACCCACCATTTGACCCAGCTATCCCACTCCTTGGCCTATACCCAAAGTACTTAAAATCAGTACACTACAGAGATACAGCCACATCAATGTTCATAGCTGCTCAATTCACCATAGCCAGAATGTGGAACCAAACTAGATGCCCTTCAGTTGATGAATGGATAAAGAAACTGTGGCATATATATACAATGGAATATTACTCTGCCATGAAGAATAAGATTCTGGCATTTGCAGGCAAATGGATGAAATTGGAGAATATCATGCTAAGTGAGATAAGCCAATCTCAATAAACTAAAGGATGATTGATCTCGCTGATAAGAGGATGAGGACATATAATGGGGGGTAGGAGGGGTTAGCATTAGGGTTAGGGTTAGGTTTAGGGTTAGGGATAAGGAGGGTGGTTAGAATGGAGGAAGGAAGGACTATATAGAGTGAAAAGAGGGGTGGGTGGGGTGTTGGGGAAGGGAAAAAATAACAGAATGAATCAAACAACATTGCCGTATGTAAATTTATGATTTTTAATAAAAAAATGAATTAAACCACATATTAGTTATCCATTCACTAATAGGAGGACATTTGGACGTTCTCATTTTTGATCGGTACAAATAAAGTGACTGTGAACATCATGTATAGGGTTTTATATAAACATAAGCCTTTATTTCTCCTAGGTAAATACCTAATACAGGAGAATGTGTGATGCTAGTTCATGTGAGAGCTACATATTTTCAGAGCAGTCACCATTTTTGCATTCCTACCAGTGTTAAGTAAGTGCATGTCTCACTTGTTCAGTATCCTGATACTTACTCTTTCCTCCCATTCTAATATGAATGCAGTGATACCACATGTACTTTTAGTGTGAATTTCCTTAATGTTGATCATGTCTTCATGAGCTTATTAGGCATTTATATATCTTTTTGACCCAATGTCTAAGTTTTAGCTTATTTTTAAGAATTGGGTTGTTTTTCTTAGCATTAAGTTTAATGAAGTCTTTATATATTGTATAAAAAGATCTTTTGTCTGATACTGAGTTTGCTTATATTTTCTATCAGTCAGTTGCATATCTTTTATAGTCTATTAACAATGATTCTTTTGCAGAGCAAAACTGTTAATTTTGCATTTTTGGTGTTACATATCTGTAATCCCAACTTTTGGAGCGTCTGAAATACGAGGATCACAAGTTTGAGATTAGCCTGAGTAGCTTAGGGAGAACATGACCTATCAAAATGTTTTAAAGCATTCTACTGTCATGTACAGCTAATCAGAACAAATAAAAAATGAAAAAAAGTGCTGGGGATGTAGGTCAGTGGTGGACCTACTGAACCTGGGTTCAACTTCCAATAAGGAAAAAGAAAAAAAGTTAATTTTGACAAATCTATTAATGTCTTTTCCTTTGTGAGATGTTGAGATTTTCCTGGTTCTTCACAAGAATAGTAACTTTGGATGGTCTTTGGGATGTTTTGCCTATTATGAGACCCTACGCAGAATGTTGATATCTTTGATTTTTATTTAGCTGACGAGGTTCAGCTATCTGATATGAGTGGGTGTTTGGCTCCAATGTCAGTTCAATTTTCAAAACTTTTGCGGTGCTATTTGGAGCTATTTCACACTTGCACCACCTAGTGGACAGTTTGGCACCTCTGCGGCAGCCTGTCTGTACTTCTGTTACCAAAGCTTCTGGTACACAATTTATATTAAAGGTCAGGCATCATTAGTTTGGGGTCTATAGACAACTTTATGGGATTACTTCATTGGGTTCCTTTCCATAGCAAATACCCCAACACTTTCCTACTTCCTTGAGTCCCCTTTCCTGTTTCTCTAAATAGAAGCTGAGGTCTTAGTTTCTCCACCTTGTTCTATGCTTTCTATGAATGCTTCCAACTCAGATAGGGAGCAGTGAGAACAGAGAGAGAGAGAGGCCGGAGGTTGGGGAGAAAGAATCAGTGGGGCTGCCTGATACACTCTTGGCATTCTTATTTCCCTGGTCAGGGAGAGGGCTGCTATTTCTTGATAACTTAGGTACCTGCCTGGCCTCTGTTACCACTGGAGTTGAGTAGGGGAGAAAGGATAAGCATTTCTCTCTTTAACTCAGAGGGATCCCTTAGTCCAGAAACAGAAAATAGAGGGCTTCTTATTAGAGCTCTTTATGTCAGTGCTGCTGGAAAACTCTGACATTTGGGCTACATTTGATTAGAGAGAGAGTAAGGCGCTGCGAGAGAGCTAACAGAGAGAGAGGGAGGGAGGAGATAGAGAGAGAGAGAGAGAAAGAGAGAGAGAGAGAGAGAGAGAGAGAGAGAGAGAGAGAGAGAGAGAGAGAGAGAGAGAGAGAATGCTTGTCTCTGAGCCCTTAGTTAACTGGTCCATGCATTGTTCAGAATTTTTGCTTATACCTGCTTATCATTGAGAACTTTTGCTTATACTTGCTTATAATTTCGATTATTTTGTCTTCTTGATATATTGACTTTTTATCATTACTAAATGGTCCTTTATCCCTAGTAGGTTTCTAAACTCTGTGTTCCAATTTGGTGATTATTTAGCATAGACACTTTGACTTTCTTTAGATTGACATATCCATATGTTTTTAAGCAATATTTATTAATGTTTGTAGTGGGTTTCTTATAGACATCTGGTAGTGTCTTGATTTTTAAAAATCTAATTGCACAATTTTTGACAATTAGGTCTTACCGTTTATATTTAAAGTTAGTATTGGTATGTGTGTTTGTTGGATTTCCATCACTGAGGTAAAATACCTGTGATAAATCAATTTAAAGGAGGAAAGCTTTATTTTGTCTCATGAGTTCACAGGTTTCAGTTCATGGTCAGCTGGCTCTGTTGCTTTTAAGCATGTTATGAAGTAGAACGTCATGACGGAAAGTGTGTATGGAGCAAAGCTGCTCATGTCAGGTTGACTGGGAAGCAAAGAAAGAGAGAGAAAGTGATCATGGTCCCAATATTTCCTTCAAGGACACACCCGGTGACCTGACTTCTTCCACGAGGCCCCATTTCCTTTAAGTTTCGCCAGTTCTAAGTCGTGCCATAAGCCGGGGACCAGGTCTTTAACACATGAGCATGTGGGAAACATTCACAGTCCAAACTAGAATGACATATTTGTTCAAATCTAACACCTTTCTATTTATCGTGTACTTGCCCATTTGTGGTTTTTATTAGTGCATTTTAATTATATGGCATATTGGGTTCCAATGTGACATATGTCCATATGCAAATAACATATTTGATCATAGCCACCCTCATTATCATCCCTTATGCCCATTTTTATATATTCTACTTTGTTTTTATTAGTTATATTTGTGATTTTATTTCTTGATGATTTCTTAGTGGCAAACTATAGTACATATTTTTACCTCATCACAGAACACTTTCAAACAATGTTATTTTACTTTATGACATTTCAAGAACCATATGATAACATACTTCCATTCATGCCATCCTTATGTTGGTACTATATATATATATTTTATTTTATTTTTTGCTTGTGTGGTACTAAGGGAATCGACCCCAGGGCCTTGTGTATGCTAGGCCAGTGCTGTACCACTGAGCTACATCCCCAACTCTTTTAAATTTATTTTGAGACAGTGTCTTACTAAGTTTTCCCGGCTGGCCTTAACCTTCTTAACCTTGAGCCTGCTGCCTCAGCTCCCCGAGTTGCTGGATTACAGGCATGCACCCCTGTGCCAGGTGTGATGGTGCCATTTTTATCATTCATTTTATTGTCTATGTTATAAAACCCACATTACATTATTATTTTTCTGCTTTCATCAGTCAATTATATTCTGAAGAAATTTATATGTTAAAGGAAACAGTTATACTTATCTACACGGTTGTCATTTCCATGATGATATTTCTCGTGCACATGCAGATATCCATCAGTTAAAGTTTTAATTAGTGTGATTACAGGACTTTAATGTCTTGTAGTGCAGCTATGTTGATAATGAATCATTTAACTTTTTGTAGGTATAAATAAATATTTTACAGTTTTAAAAAATTTATGCTGTGCAAATAGCAAATGGGCAGATTTATTCTTTATTTTTTATGGTTTTTATTGGTGAATTATATGTAATAATAAGATTCATTGTGATATATTTGTACATGATCATTTGATCAATCTCTTTCCTCCACTTTCCCTCCTTTCCTCCTTTTCCCTGATCCCCATGCTCTACCCCATGTTATTATTTTTCAACTAGTACATTATAATTATATCAAAGCAGGATTCATTGTGGTATATTCATACATGGGCATAACATAATGTAATTTGATAGATTTCATTATCTAGTACTTTCCTGTGTTCTCCCTTCCTCCCTCTTGACCTCCTTCCTCTACTCCATTTGGTCTCCTATTTTCAAGAGATTCCTTTTTTATTCCTATTTTATTTTCTTTATAGTCTCCACATAGAAACCATTCAATTCTTCACTTTCTGGGTCTGGCTTGTTTCACTTAGCATGATGTTCTCCAGTTCCATCCATTTACCAGCAAATGGCATAATCTTATTCTTCTTGGCTTAGTAGAACTCCACTGTGTATGTATGCTACCTTTTCTTTATCCATTTGTATGTTGACATCACCTAGGCTGGTTCCATAACTTGGCTATTGTGAATTGTGCTGTTATAAACATTGGTATGCGTGTATCACTTATAGCATGCTGATTTTAGTTCTTTTGAATAAATAGCAAGGAGTAGGATAGCTGGGTTATATGGTAGGTCCTTTCCTAATCTTTTGAGGAATCTCCATAGTGATTTCCATGGGTAAATAAGGTGTATTATTTTGCAGTGCCATCAACAATGTAAGAGTGTACATTTCCCCCCACATCTTCATCAGCATTTATTATTATTTGTATTCTTAATAATTGCCAGTTTGACTGAGGAGAGATGAAATCTCAGTGTAGTTTTGATTTTTCTTTCCCTGATTGCTGAGGATATTAAACATTTTTTCATATATTTCTTGGCCATTTGTATATCTTCTTTTGAGAAATTTCTGCTTAGTTCTTTTGTTTATTTATTGAGCTCTTTGTTTTTCTGGTATAAAGTTTTTTGAGTTATTTACATTTTCTGGATATTAATCTCCTATCAGAAGAGTAGCTGGCAAAAACATTCTCCTACCTTCTGTAGGCTCTCTCTTCTCATGCTTAACTGTTTCTTTTGCTGCATAGAAGCTTTCTAATTTGAAGTCATCCTACTTACTGATTCTTGGTTTTATTTCTTGGGCTTTAGAGGTCTTATTAAGGAAGCCAATGCCTGGGCCAGTATGTTGGAGTGTTGACCTGTGTTTTCTTGTGGTAGCTGCAGACTTTCTGGTGAATATTCCTAGGGCTTTTATCCAGTTTGAGCTGACTTTTTGTGAAGGCTGAGAAATAGGAATCTAGTTCCATCCTTTTCCATATGGATTCTAAGTTTTCTAACACCATTTATTAAAAAGGCTATCTATTCTCCAATATGGTTTTGGCACCTTTGTCAAGAATCAGATGACTCTGTGTGGATTTTTCTCTGTGTCTTCTATTCTAATCCATTGGTCTTTGTGTCTGTTTTTCTGCCAATACCATGCTGCCTTTATTTCTATAGCTCTATAGTATGATTTAAGATTGGGTATTGTGATGCCTGCAGTATAGCTATTTTTGCTTGGGATTGCTTTGTCTGTTCTGTGTCTTCTAATCTTTCATATGAATCTTAGGAGTATTTTTTTTCTAGGTCTCTGAACAGTGTCATTGATATTTTGATGGGGATTTCATTGAATCTATAGGTCTCTTTATGGGAATATGGCCATTTTAACAATATCAATTCTACCTATCCAAGAACACAGGAGATCTTTCCAACTTCTTGTATCTTCTTCAATTTCATTCTCCAGTTGTCTATAATCTTTATTGTAGAACTCTTTCACCACCTTGTTAGATCTATTCCTAGACATTTCACTTTGGGGGTCTATTGTGAATGAAATTATTTTTCTGATTTCTTTTTCAGCAGGTTCATTACTGGTATATAGAAAAGCTATTGATTTTTGTATGTCAATCTTGTATTCTGCTACTTTGATGAATTTGTTTATCAGCTCTAAAAGTTGTCTGGTGGAGTTTTCTTGGGTCATATAGGATCATATCTGCAAACTAAGGTAACTTGACTTCTTCTTTTCCTATGTGTATCCTTTTGATTTCTTTCTCTTGCCTAATTGCTCTGGCTAAGATTTGAAGAACTATATTGAATAGGAGTGGTGAGAGTGGACATCCTTGTTTCTGATTTTAGAGGAAATGCTTCCACTTTTTCTCCATTCAGGGTTATGTTGGCTTTGTCTTTGTCTCATGTGTAGTCTTTATGACCTTGAGGTGAGTTCTGTCTCTCCATAGTTTCTTCAGTGTTTTTGATATGAATGAGTGCTGAATTTTGTCAAAGAGGTATGCTGTCATGTGAACTCCAGAAGTTCCTTCCTCTAGGTTCTGAGACTATGACAACTTTCCTTCACAGAGAAGTTTCTCCTGATTCTGAGCTGATCCCTAATAGGGCATGGGGAGTGGGAAAAAAGCGTCCATTCCCTTATATATGTGGCCATCCTAAGTTTCTGTGCTCTATTATATTTCTGGTACACTTTTGCTGCACTCTAGTGTTCTACTTTCATTATTTTGGTTGAAATGTAGTTGTTCATTTTGAAATTCAGTTTTTCCTTTGGGAGCGAGAAATGTAGGAACTTCTAGTCAGCCATCTTCAGTTTTGCCCATTTTTCACTTCAAGTTTTCTTGTGCATATTTCTGGTGCTACTATGGTTTTTCATTTGAAAAAAAAATTGTGCTAACAATCTAATTGAGAGCATGGTGCAGAGCAGGCCTGTAATCCCAGTGACTTGGGGATTGAGGCAGGAGGATTGCAAGTTTGAGGCCAGCTTGGGCCACTCAGCAAGACTGTGTCTGAAAACAAAAACAAAAAATCAAAATAAATGGGTATGTAGCTCAGTGGTGGAGCAACTTGGGTTCCATCCTTAGTACTGCAACAGAACATAACAAAAAAAATATTAATTAAAAAAATGGGGACTGGGGTTGTGGCTCAGTGTAGAGTGCTTGCCTAGCATGTGTGAGGCACTGGGTTTGATTCTCAACACTGCATATAAATAAATGACTAAAATAAAGGTCTATCTACATCTAAAAAATATTATAAAAATAATTTAAAAAATGAGCCCAGTTTGTATAAATTTCATTAGATATATCAAGCAGAAATAACACTAATAATGGTTTAATACTTTCATACAATTTGCATAGGCAAAGGGATTATTTTGAAATTTATTTTGTCAAGAATGAAGCAAATTACTTTATTAAAAGTGCAAATTTAGTTCACAAGTTTAACATCAAAGACAAACTATGTGTTTTGTGATGGCATTAAAATTGAAAAATGTAGATGTCTATAGATAAATCCAAATCTTACTAAATTGGAAGTCAATGGATAAAATTTCCACGGTGGTGAAAAGGAAATCACATTTGCATTTATTTTATTATTATTATCATTTTTAATGGTGCTAGGATTTGAACTGAGGGCCTCATGCTTGCTTGCCAGGCAAACACTTTACCACTGAGCTACATCTTTAGTTTGCATTGAAACAATATGTGACTTTCCACTAAAAAGGAGACCATACCAGGAAAAAAAATTTTTACTATTTTTATATTTATAGAATTTGAGTAGCTAAAATGTAAAATAATCACTCTAGTGTAATTGTCCACATTTTTAATTGATCACAAAAGTGTCTGAGTTTTGAAAGAATTAACTTAGAATGTCAATCTAAGTGATGTTAAGAAGTGGGATCTGGTGTGAGGTCCTTGAGTCACTGAGGGCACATCCTTGGAAGGGACTGAGGTGGTTTTCATGGAACCCATGAATTCGTCCTTGTAAGAAGATTGTTGTAAAAGGACAAGTCCAGCTCCTCCTCAGACTCTTTGTCTTCCTCTGGTGATGTGACTTTTCACTCTCAAGGGGTTCCTGCCATTGTGCTGCCATCTGCCAAGAGGCGACCCAGTCAAGGTGCCCCCTGAAAGAGAAAGTTTGGACTTTGTTTCTCCAATACTGTGAGCTAAGTAAATCTGTTTTCCTTATGTATGCTAAACATCAGGTATTTCCTTATAGTAACAAAAGACTGACTAATTCAATGTTGTTAATTTCAAATACAGATTAAGCATATCTATTTTGAAGATAGCAAATGCAAAATTCTGTAATCTGAATCTTTTTGGGCACTGACATTATGCCATCAACATGTGACTTCATGTGATGGAATGTAGTCAAATTGCAGGTCCACTAAAAATATTGTATAAAATTATCTCCAGCCTTTATGTATGAGGTAGACATGAAACATAAGGGAATTCTGTATTTAGCTTTAAGTTCATTCCTCCAAAATATCTCATTATATATATGCAAATATTCTACAATCTGAACCCTTCTTGACATAGTTTAGATGTTGAATGACACTTTAAGGCCCATGTGCTAATGGCTTGGTGCCCAGGGTGGCACTATCCTCAGGGGGTAGAATCCTTAGGAGGTGGGGTCTAGTGTGAGGTACTCAGGCCAATTAAGGATATGCCCTTGAAGGGGATTATGGGACCCTATTCCTTCCTTCTTTGTATCCGACCACAAGGTGAGTGTTGTGTTTAGCCACACAGTCCATCTGGCATCCTCATGAAAGAACTAAAAGCCACATTGCCATCTGGCATCCTCACCAGAGGACTAAAAGCAGTGGGCCTGCCCAGTCATGGAAAGGAATCTCTAAAATCAAGAGCCAAAATAAACCTTTTCTCTTTGTAAGTTAATTATCTCAGGTATTTGGTTATAGTGCTGGAAAGTTGACTAAAATGTTGTTAGTTCCAAGAATTTTTAGTACGGGATCTGCAACCAGTATCTCGATTTCTGTTCAAAATGTTTTGAATTGTTTGGTGTTGGTAGATAAGTTCTAATAAGAGAGCAACTGAACCAGAGGCATAACTTGCCCAACCCAGCTGTTATGATCTGCCTGTTTCTTTGTTTCCCCCAAACCCATATGTCAATAACCTAATGACCAATAGGATCATCTTAGGAGGTAGTAATTAGGAGGGTAATCAGGGTGAGAGTAGGTTATGAGGAGATTGATGCCCTTATATAAAGATGAGGAGACAAATGAGTCTCTTTGCATGCATGCACCCAGGAAGGCCATGTGAGTACATGACTGGGAAGAATGTTCTACCCAAGGACACAACCATGCTGGCATCTGGATCTTAGCCTTCCAGTTTCCATAAATGTGAGAAATAAATTTATGATGTTTAATCCACCCAGTCTATGGGGTTCTTGTAGCAGTCCAAACTGAACTAACACTGCCACTCATGGGTGAATGGTTTTTGCCTTTTGTCTTTGTCGTTTTGCATTTCACCTTAAGGAAAGTCAAGTGATAGGCTACAGAAGGGGCAAGGAGATTATCAGTAAGTGAAAACAGTACAATAATCCATATGAAGCTATTATGAGTATATTGAGAACATCAAATCCCAACAAGCAAATACTTTTTTCAGCAAGCATTTATTAAGCATCTGTTGGCATCAGATATGGATTAAAGCAATTCCTTACCATCATTACAATTAAAAAGATCAGTAATTGTCTCAAACCAGAGAGATCTCATAGGGTTCCCCCTCACTCCCAGCACAGAATCATAGATTTCCTTTGGTTATTATCTCAAAAAAAGATTCTGTCTAAATAGGATTCATAGGAATCGCTAACAACCCTTTATCAGAGTTGTGTTTTCTATGGTTATGAGTTTCTTTCTGCTTTGGTGAGAGTGGCCAAAAGCTATAAAAGGCACTGTCTTTACACAGGCTTGATGCGGGCAGGAGGGAGTCTAAAACTCAGGTGTGTGTGTCAGGTGAGACAATGAGGATAGGAAACAAAATTCATGAAACAAAGAGCTGATTATTCACATGCTCCAGAGAGGATAGGAGTGCAGATGGGACACAGACAGGGATGTCAGGGGCAGGGAGCTTGAACAATGTATGTGGGAGAGGGAGGGAGAAAGGGAGAGGAAGAGAGAGAAACAGCAAGATGGGGAGAAGGGAAGAGGGAGAGAGGGAAAATGCGCACGGGTATAATGCCAGAATTAAGGTCTATGGGCCTTGTCCCCCAGGCTTTCCCATGGGGGTTGTGGATTGGCTAGTTTTAAGATAACAGGTGAGAAGGGAGATGACTCTGGTGTTGGCCATTAGGTTCTATCGTGATCAGCAGCTGTGTGTGGTTTGGGTTTGAACTGGTTTCCTGAATATGTTTCTTTAAGGAGAATTTTAGCATCATTAGCCACTGTGTCAAGGAAATGAAGTTGCAAGCAAAATATTTTCTTAAAGTTAAGCCCTGCACCAAGTAGGCCTCCACCATGTATAAAAATACTCTCCAAATATCTACAAAACATTTCCCCTCTTGTTTCTTCCTTCTTAGTTTCCAACAAAGTTGGAGATTCAATCATTTTGTTGAGTTGTTCTACTGGGACTTGCAACTTCTTAGCCAGATGTTGCAGGGATGCATCATCCACTCCCAAGAAGACTCGATAGGAGTTTAAGCTTGCCTTCAGCTTCTCCTCCTCATGGTCACTGATGAATTTCTTCAAAGGCACAAAGGCTGGTACTCCAGCCTTGATGGCTTCTAACCAGATAAACTGCTTCATAGAATCTCGCTTTCTTTGAATGGCTGCCTCAGTTATATTAGGCAAGGAAAGCATAAAAATGTGGCGCTTTTGAGCAGGGAGATCCTTTATTAGGGTGTCCATCATGATTGGGAAATCATACTCAGATACATTGTGGTTGGAAATCAAGAATACTTGTGGATCATCAATCTTATTCTCCTTAATTTTTCTCACATAGTCTTCTCGGATCTGCTTTAGGACTTTTTCTCTGTCAAAGGTATTTGGCTTAGATACCTCTTCATTTCTTAAATCAGAGTCCACCTTGGCTTTTACAAAGTAGAAATTCTTCTTCATTATTTTGATTGCCTTGGCCAGGTCTAGATCATTTTTTCTTGAAGCGTGTAGAAGAAACAATAATGAAGAAGTCATACTCCTTAAATTTCACTTTTTCCAGATAATTTTTTTGGATGCAATTTAATAGTTCCAATCCCAGGCAGGTCCCAGATTGTAATGTTGGAAATGTTGGGGTGTTTGTATGGAGTCCTCTCCATGGTGGTCTCCACCACTCCAACAGGAGCCGCCCTCTTCTCCTCATGTCCAACTCCTCGCAGGGCATTGATAAAACTGGACTTCCCAGCTCCAGACTCCCCTGTCACAGCGATGTGAAGCGGGGGCGTTATTAATTTCTTTTAAAGCATCATCGATTGCTGAGATTGCCCCCCTCGATATTTCCTTTTGCAGGTGTAACTCTATCAAACTGGTGGCTTCCTGGGAGATGATTTTGTTTTCCATCTTGAAGTTCTTAAAATATGTTTTAAAGTAGAGGCCAAATCTTGGTGCTGAGCATCATCAGGAGTACCAGAGAACCACTGACCCATGACGGTGAGCAAGTGAAGTAACTGAAAGAAAGAGGGAAGAGGAGAATTGAAAGGATTACCATGCCAGAGACCATCTTAGAGCTTTGATCTCACCCAAAGTGCTGCACGCTCAGTGCCCTTACTCAAACTCAGTTATGTCCTGGTGCAGATCAGTTCTTATATCTTTTTGCTTTTTCTTACATTCTATTGTGGAATAATTTAAGCTCAAACAAAATTAGGGAAAAGATCATAAACAACTGCTTGTGTCCTTTATCCAGCTTCAACAATTGCATGGCCAATCCTAATTCATCCATTCCTACCTCAGCACCAAAGGCAGCCCAAGACATCACTTCATTCAGTATGTTTCTTCCCATTAACAGGAGTTTCCATTAACATAAGTGTCATAAAATTACCAAACTGAAAAATAAATAATAATTCATAGTTGTCCTCAATACCTAATCAGATCCAATCTCCCCCACAGCCACACAGGGTTTTGTTTGTATTTTTGGATTGTAATATTGATTTGAATCAAGATGTCAATAAAGGCTAGCTATTTCATTTGGTTGATGTACTTCTTAAGTTTCATTGGCTTGTTTTTTGGTATTTCTCTTGACTTTGGAACTCATGTTGGTGAGTCCTTGTCTTTCATGAGTATTTAAAAATTTTTTTTTAGTTGTAGATGAACACAATACCTTTATTTAATTTGTTTATTTTTATGTTTTGTTGATGATCGAACTCAGTGCCTCACACATGCTAGGCAAGTGCGCTACCACTAAGCTACAACCCTAGCCCAAGGAGTATTTTTAACTTACAATAATATAAGGCTTCTTCATTCTTCACATCCATGTTTAAGCCCATTTACTGAATGGAACATATCAGCATATTTGAGCCCTTGACTAGCTCCCTTGTTTTCTTTTGAACATTTTGTTTTATAAGAGTAAACTAATTGTACAGAATCCTCTTTGAAAAGCAACATTCATTTGTGAAGAGTGGCAGGAAAATCCATACAAGAAGCTGCTATTCTCTAACTTCAACTTGTGAGATCATTTCTTGTAATAGGTTTATGGAAATATCACTAGCATATAAAAACTGTATAAGTCTAATTTAATGTTTTGATATATGAACACTGAAATGATAATCACAGTGCATTTATCTAACAGAGTTAGCACTTCTATGTTGTGTGTGTGCATGTATGTGTATGTGTGTGTTGTGTAGAGAGAATGTTAGGATCTATTCACATAGCGAATTTCAGGTGTATGATACAATATTTTTTTCTGCCCTTACACACTATTTTTATTTTCTAGGTGTTGATGGGCCTTTATTGTATTCATCTATTTACATGCGATTCTGAGGATTGAACCCAGTGCCTCACACATGCCAGGCAAGCGCTCTACCACTGAGCCAGCACTGAGTATTTTAATTATAATAATGATGCTTTACAATAGATTTCCAGAACTTGTTCATATTGTATAACCGAAACTTTGTATCCTTTGGCCAACACTACCCTATTGTTCCTTTCTCCCAGCTCCTGGCAACCCCACTCTCCTTCTAACAGTTTCCCTACTTGAGATTCCACATATAAGTGAGATCAGGAAGATCATTTTTTATGTGGGTAGCAGAACAGACCCAGAGCTTCTAATGTGACTTTAGGGTTTGATTCTCTCTCATCTCTTTCCAGATCCATCTGAACCTTCTCAGCCTCTGTGGCCTCTGTGCCCAGGTGGATAGCCACATCAGCAGAGTGCCCTCACCTTCCAGCTGCCAGTAAAGTTCAGCCATTGAGAAGCAGCAGCTAGTGTCTGAGTGTGGAATGAGGGGCAGGTGAGGGCATGGCCTTCCTGCTGTCTCCCTGCTTGGGCTGCATCTGATGGGAGCTGCATCTGCCACTCACTAAGACAATCCCTGCTAAGTGGCCTTGTCAACTGTTCCTAATTCCATAGGATTTTTAAGAAAAATATTCCCCCCTGTTTTCCATATGCCCTAGGTTTGATAAAGGCGTCTTCTACTTCTTGGCTCCTGGTACCATGCTGTCCCTTATTGATCTGCCTAACCTGGGCCAACTTTCTGAAATTGCTCTCTCATGGAAGTCTCCTCATTTGAAGACTTATTGATAAATCCTCCCTGTGCTGTAAGACGTGTTTTTTTTTTTCCTTACGTGAGGTCCTGCAAGGATATGTGCCTCCTTCCCTCCCTAAGGATACTGTGTATCTGAAACAGGTGATAAGAAAATATAATAGCTGAAAATTCTGCATAAGTCTTCTGTAACCCAAATATGTGTTTGATTGTGTCATAGCATGTTAAATGGGCCTTGTCCTATTGTTTGTGAGCTCAATACAGGCGTGATAACTACATTGTGAAGAGGACTACTAAATTCATCAGCAGAAATTGATGAGCTGTGGTCATCTTGCTCTTGAGAACTAATTTGTTGCCCATCTCCAGTTTCTACATATGAAAGGTAGCTAAAGATTAGTTGTGAAGATAGATTATGAGTGCCTCAAGACAACTTGGGAGTTTTCAGAGACTACTAACAGCTTTCTCACTTATCCTGATGATTTTGATAATAGAAGGCTTAACTGCTACTGAGTTCCAAGGCAAAGTCTTGTGTCACTTACTTCCTGACCTACTTCAGTTGGTGGGGTCTTTCCTCTGATGCTCCCTGGCTACTGAATCAAATGAAATAGCATATGGATATAAAAGGGATGATGGAATGAAGAAAGAAGATGGTCTTTACCACAATTACAAAAGGTGGCAGTCCATATAAGAAGTGTTGGAATTATTCCTGCTGCTGTCTCTAAGCTTCAAAGAATCAAAGAAGATGAAAACAAGTGAACTGAGGAATTTAGCCTAGATCTGTACAGAATGAGCAAGAATAAACTTAAAAGAGCAAGAATAAAGAAAATAGCAGTGTTTCTCAGTCACCATACAGGGACTGGGTGATTCACTTACTGGTACTAAAGGCCTACAAGAAACCTGAGCTGCTGGCTCCACAGCAGAAGGATGGAGCCAACAAAAGGACAAGGGCTCTGAGAGCAATTCTGCAATAGGTAGTCAATCTGAATCCAAAAGATCTCTCCTTTACCTAAAGGATTATGTGTTTAAGGAGCTTCAGCAAGACTGCCCAGGATGCAATAAAACAGATGATGTTGGAGTCCATGCTGTCTAGAAAACTAAATCCATCTCCGAATTCTGGCAGCCCCAGTTGTTTGGAATCTCCCTTGTGTTGTAGTAGAGATGCTGCGTTCTCTCCTCAGAAATGGCCTTTGGATTTAGATTTTGTTGATCCTTTAGTGAATAAAAACGATCAAAGATCTCATTTGACAAATAGAGTACAGCCAACATTAAATGGTCATTTGAATCCCATGGGTGACAAAATCTGCTGCCGGGCTTCCTAACACTCCCTGCAGCTGCTGCCGCCCCCATTCCCTCCACCACTGCCTTCAGTTCACCTGCCTGACTCAAATCCTCCTCACACTGGAAATTCTAACTCCACTTCCCCTAGCACTCCAGAGGCTGGGGGACTCAAGACCTACCTCTTGAAGTTTTCATGAAAATGTTAGTATCTATGAGGATCCGCAAGACAAAAATACCTCTGGGATTTCTCTGGAAACCTTGCCCCTTGGTTCAGTTCTAAAGTGTCCACAGCCTATGGAAGAAACCACGAAAAGTTCAGAAAGAAGTCTGAAAAACACAAAGATCAAATAAAAAAACACAACATTGATACTATGAAGAGAAGGAGGAAGATGTCCAAAGAGAAGAAGAAATTGCCAAGCTGAGTAACTCCAGTCTGAATTACTGTGAGGGAGTTAGAGTGGGTTGTAACTGCCTCCATGGAGCCTTCTTCAACATTGAACTCCCAGATTATTTGATAAATTATTGCTGTGGCCTCCTGTGAGCAATGGCGGAATTTACAAGGACAACTCAATGCTAAGCACCATGAGTACAGGACTTTGGCATGCCAAGATGGAGGTGGCAGCTAGGAGTTTTAAAACCAAATGATGGGCCATAAAAACATCGTTCTCCAGGTTTAAAGGAGTATCAGAAGGTCATGAAGAAGTCTTACGAGAATATCAGCTGATCAAGCACTCCAGTCCCCATTAGCAAGAAGACAAATACAGACATGAGTATTTTCCTTATAAGCTGGCTCACATCAAAAGACGAATGGTGAATTTGACCAACAGCAAGCAGTCATGGTTCCAGAACTCTGTTTGGAGCAGAAGATGTGAATTAACAAGTTTATTATTACAAATTCCAAATGAAATTGCTCTAAATTCTAAAAATATGAAACTTTGCCTGGTGGAAAATTTCAGTATTAGCAAACTTGTTTTCATTGCTCCCCCACCCCATTTTACTTTGCTTTCCTGCATTTGAAGCAGCTTCTTCTCGTCCTTTCTTCACCTTCTCAAAAACTTGTGTTTGTTAATAGGAAGAAATTTTTTAGATTTTTGGAGCTCCAGTGTACCATACCTCAAATCAGTTATTTCTTTGAAAAACTTGTGCTTGTCATTAGAAATGATTTTTAGTAGACATTTGGGGATCCAATGTCCACACTTAAAAAGTTGTAAAAACAAAACAAGGGGCTGGGGTTGTGGCTCAGTGGTAGAGAACTTGCCCCGCATGTGTGAGGTACTGGGTGTTGATTCTCAGCACCACATAAAGATAAATAAATAAAATAAAGGTATGTGTCCATCTACAACTAAAAACAAAATTAGAAAAACCCCAAAAAACTAGGGGCTAGAGTTGTAGCTCAGTGTAGAGCACTTGCCTGGCACATGTGAGGCAGTGGGTTTTGATTCTTGACACCACATATAAATAAATAAAATAAAGGTCCATCGACAACTAAAAATACTTAAAAAAACAAAACAGTAATATGCAAGGTGAAATGCCTTCTGGATAAACAAGTCTATTTTCTGAACTTTCTTAAAGTGAACTCTTTAAGAAAGAGTTCACTTTCAATGGTAGAATATTTAGAAATTTGCACAAATACAAAAAAACCCCATTATTTTGGAGGATTAAAAGCAGTTATATGAGTATGTTTATGTGTATAATTTTTATACACAGGTATACATGCTGACTTGATCTGAAACATTAATCTACCCTGCAAGTTTACCCCCAGTACAATGGCTTGCCTTAAGATGTTTGCTAGTGTGTACCGAGTGTGGGTTGATCACTGGTCACACTACTTCCCAGTGATCAGAGGCCATGGGAAGCACACATGGCCTATCAGCATCTGGAACACACACCCAACCTGTGTGTGTGCAGGGCGATGTGGATGTGAGTGTGCATGAAGGAAAAAGTTGCTACTCTCTGTAGGCCAAACGCTCAGGTTAAACAACTGACCAGGGTTACTGTAGGGTTTTTTTTTTTTTTTTTTCCTGTCAACTTGCTACTTCTATGTGGATGACAAAAACATTTCCATTTCAATAGTTTGTCATCTTTATAAATGTTGGGCAAAAATTGATATGTCATAAAAATCCTATAATATGTACAATCAGAAAAAATGAGAAATTCTACTCCATTTATGTATGACTTATAAAAATGCATAAATGCAGTCTACTGTTATGTATAACTAATGAGAACAAATAAAAAAATTAAAAAAAGAAACACCTATAGTTTGGGGGCAGAATTACAAAATTAAATGTGTAAGTAAACTCTTTATATACTGCTATAAAGTATTTTTTGAAGAGAGATATGCAAAGAGGCTGTTTACCTACATGAGATGTATCTTTAAAGATTATTTTTTTCTTCCTGGTTCTAGGAATATAGAAAAGAGCAGATATATTTAACCATAACATAGTGCGATTCATCAAACAGCACAAACTTTCCATTTCATGGATTTTATCTGTTAACATTGATTTAAAGTATCTCTTGTTTAGCTTATGGGAACATAAATTATGTGGCCAAAAATATAAGAATTTTGAACAAAAAATAAATGAAAACAATGAAAATAAATGAAACATATGTTTTATGAAACATGACGTGTAGAAATTAGTGGGAGATCAAGAGAAAATTACATTCAGCCTGTAACTAAGAAAAAAAAAATTAAACTTCCCTATGACAAAATAAGAGGTCAGTTACAAATGGTTCAAAAAATTCTATGAAGTGTTGAAGTTAGAAAGTATATGTCATAAAGAAGAAATAATATTATGACTTTTGCATATAAATGGATGCAACTGGAGAATATCATGCTAAGTGAAATAAGTCAATCCCAAAAAACCAAGGACTGAATGTTTTCCCTGATAAGTGGATGATGATACATAATGGGGGTGGGGGTGGGGAGTGTAGAGACGAATGGAGGAACTTTAAGTAGAGGAAAATGAGAGGGAGGAGGGGGTGGAGTATGAAAATGGTGGAATGAGACAGACATCCTTACCCTATGTACATGTATGATTACACGAATGGTGTGAATCTACATTATGCACAACCTTAGAAATGAAAAGATGTACCCTATTGTGTACAATGAATCAAAAATGCAGTCTGTAAAAGTTAAAAAAAAATCTGTTTAAGTAAAAAAAAAAAAAGAAAGTACACATGTTATGTAATTGTAAATTTTAAAAGGAGAAACCTTTCACCCAGGCAGGCTTAATTCATCTTAAATATGAAATATACTTATGATAAAATTTAATGAAGAAAAGAAAAAAAATGACAAACCAACCTTAATCATAATCACAGCTAGAAAAATTCTAAATAACAGCATTAGATAATAGAAAGCATCATGTGTGCACACACAGTAGTAGAAATATATAAATAGGCAATTAGTCATGAGTGTCACATTCTGGAAGTTGGAGAAAACAAGATGATGTTGAAAAGGTTTTTCAACCAGCTCAGGTTTGGCACCTTTACAGTCACCTCTCTTCCAGCCTTTCTCTTCAAAGACATGTCATCACATTATTTATTATTATTATTACTTATATTTTTATTATTATTATACACCATTATTCAAGAAAACAGTAAAGTCCTGCAATAATCCTTGATCCTCTTCTTTCTGTCTTATCCTATATCAACTCTGTAAGTAAGGGACTAGGACACCAAGATACAGAACCAACAGATACAGAACATGGTCAAGGTGAAGACAGGCATGTGCCTCTGGCAATGGTTCTCTATCAGGGCAATTTTGACCCCCCAGGGACACCTGGCAATCTCTGTAGAAATCTCTGGTTGTCACAACTGGGAGGTGAGATGCTACTGCCATCTCGTGCAGAGACCAGGGATGCCGCTTAATTCCCACCACACATGCTCTGAAGTATTATCAGGTCCCAAATGTTAATAACGCTGATGGGATGAGTGGGATGCAGTCTTTCCTCCTTCAGGCACCTGATAGCACAGCACAGTCCTGGGGTGGGCTCTGCAGGGCAGAGCCATGATTTGGGAAGAAATTACTTTCACAGTTATGAAGTCTGGTCAGGGAACTCCTCATAAGTGATGCCATTTTTTTCTGCTTGAAATCAAGGAAAACACACAGAAATGTGAAGGAATCCATCCAGTGTTTTGGACTGAATCGGGAGGATGGGAATGTGGGCAACTTCTGGGAACTGTGCAGCCTTCACATGGCCAATCAGGGATTTTCTTCTCATACCAATCAAGAGAAGATTGGGAGAGGAGGAGGACAATAAAGAACACGATGAACCGCAGAGGCGTAAAGCAAAGCAGCCTGGCAACCTGCCCCCTTGGTGGTGCCTGGACAGCCCACTGATAAGGAGCCAGTGAGCTCTGCAACCCGGGGGGTGGATGGGCCCACGGTGACCCTGAAGGCCATGGAAGGACCCTCGGAGCACCTGAGAAACAGGCAAGCTGGGGTGGGAAGTACCAGTTGCTGATTCGTGGACCAAGCCCCATAGTGAGATTGTTAGTTAGTAATAAGCAGTGAAATGCATGGTAAGCTCACAAGTGTTCTTTAAATTACTTTAGGGTCTTCTTTAAACTACTTTCAAAGAAGTTGAGAGAGCAAAGGGTGGTATTTAATTCACAGAACTAAAACAAAAACAAAGGAGCTAATGGGGAAATACCTCAAAAGAAAAGGATTAATTGGAATAGCTCTTGACAGGGTCCATTGATATTGATGTGAAGCTAAGAATTATGGCTATAGGTGTCTTCATTTGTCTGGGAGAGAAGATTCTTTTAGTAGCGCAGGCATGATAAGGTAATTCTGACCAGCTACTGATCCCAGAGCTCACATTAAAATGGGATTGACTTGTAGATGAAGCCCCCCTAAATAGGATGGCCACCATGACAGTTCAGGAGAAGACCAACTAAGGTCAGAAAACTCCATCACCAGATGTGAAGGAGGAATTGAATACCTGACTGGCAAAGAGTACCAAAGATGGTCCCCAGTTCTCCTGGTCAACATCAAACTGTAATAAATTTGGACACAGCATTGTCTCTTTTGTCGTTCTCTGCTCATAGATGACCCACTCTCTTTCGAGAGTGCTCTCTGCTTAAACCTCACTTTGTTTCTACTTTACTTTCACCTTTAGTAAAGTTCTCTTGCCTGGTTTTTTGTGTCTGACTTTAAATTTTCTTTTGTTGGAACACAAGAACTGAGATTTGGAGTTTTAGTGCCCTGCTTTCTTGTGAGAAGATCATTCTGATTGTTGACTATGAAGATGGGGATAAAGAGAATAGAAAAGAAGAGATGCTAAACCTGCAAATGACACAGAAAAAAATACTACAGCCAGATTCACTGAGGAAGGGGACAAGAACCCTCTAGCCATGTCCAGAAGGTCACCGAGAACATGCTCTTTTAAGCAGATTTCTCATTTTCGCTTTTCCTCTCTTTTTTCCACTCTCAATTCCCTGTTTTAATAATGCACTCCAAAATTTGTATTAAATGTCTTGTCCCTGACTACAAACACATGTGACAAGGATTTGCACTATCAATTGTTACAAAAGGATACATGTCTCAATGACATTATTTTACCAATGTATCCTGACTTGCCTTACTTTTCTTCGCAGGGGATCATCAGCATTCCTACTTCACATTTAGAAGATAAAGACTCCCCAATCATAAAGGTTCCACAGTTAGTTATAGCAGAAGTGGCATGAGAGAGTGTGCCCTGCTCCAAGTCTTGCTTCTGCTGCAATGAAAGGAGTAAAAAATGCTGAGTTAGAGATAAGAAAAAAAGAAGAGGAAATAAGAGACATGGTGATGGTCCCTAATACACTCTGACACATGCATTTCCAACCGTTCCGGGGGGAGGTACTAGAGACAGACCTAGACAAATGGGGAGCCATTTCACCAAGTAAATAATACCCAAAACAGTTGCTTTAGATTTACCTGAACTTCAGTGATTAGCTAGAACTGTGCATAAGCCCATCCTGCCTCCCTCCCATCAAGACTCTAGGATTCCAAGCTGAGCATCCCAGCTCTGTGGCCCATGCTCCTCAATGTCTTGATAACCAAAAAGTTCCTTAGAGAAAAGAGAACTTTGGGGTCAGACATCACCTGAATGCCCTTGTTGGATTACCAGTAAATCTTGTCTGGTTGATGGCTCACCGTTGATCAAGGCTCAAGAGCACTCCTCTGCTGTAGCACAGTCTCTTCTTGTGAAATGGACCTCTTCTCAGTCTGTGCAAAGTAGCAGTCCAAGGCAGCTGGACAGGGCTTGTATACTCACCTGACTTCTCTCCCACCCCTCTGTGTGCTGCTGCCCAATCATGGAGGAGGGTGGATTCAGTCCCACTTCAGAATAGACTGTAATTTCCAAGAACACAAAAGTAAAACCAAAATTTTTCTTTCCAGTAATTCAGTCAGTTCTGAGATGAGAAAGTTGAGCAGTCTGGAGATCACAAGGAAGCTGTTATAAATTTAAGGCTTGACAAGTGAGGAGAACACAGAGGAGCAACTTAACAACAAGGCTGGCATATCTTCCATGATCCCTGAAAGATCATTTTCTCTGATCCCTGACTCCACAGATGCAGCCTGGACTAAGAGTCACACAATGGCAGAATCACCAGGGACACTCCCCACTTCCAGCCTCTGTGACGGTACCCCTGTTTTCTGACTATTGTGGGGTTACTTCCCTCAGACCTCATCACTATTATTATATACAGGAGAGAGAATTGGACAGTCGGTGAGGGAGTTTGGGGTGAGGTCATGAGAAGACAGAAAGGATGGGGAAGTCAGTATTGATGAAATCACATGTTTCAGTTGACGTTGGGCATGCAAGCCCTCACTCCCATCAGCCACCTGGTTATCCGTGACTCGAGGAGGGGTGGTGCTTATCCACTCTGCAGTCCAAATATTTGAGACACTCTAACAATTAAGTCTCTTGCCCCAAATCACACAGATATGTGATGGAAGATTGAGATTCACACTTCACTTTGAATTTTTGTCATTCAGCTAATGTTAGAAGATCTAGAAGGAAGTAGAAGTGTACCCTACCACTGATTTTGTTTACCTTGAAATCTCTTGAAGAAGAAAATACAAGTCACTAAAAACAAATGATTCCAAGATCTTAAGTCTCCTATGGAAGTTCTTTTGGGGGCTGTGCCATGTTGGTGGCGCCGGGATGGCGCCTGATCACATCGGCAGCGAGGAGGTTAATTGACATAAGCACACTCAGGTGATTTTATCGTCCACGCACACAATGTATGCGCATGTGTTCTTGAGCACTAATTGCCTGCTCCGAGCGTCTTGCCTAATCTTTGCATAAGAGGCGTGGCCCTGCTCTCCGCCTCCTGGAGGTGATATAAGCATAGGCAGAGCGAGACAGCGACACAGCAGCCATTAGCAGAAAAGCAGTAGAAGAAGATACACGCGCGGAAGCAGCTAGACATGCAACAGCAGCCAGAAGAAAGGAAAAACACGCGCGGCAGCTAGAAGGAAAAACACAGCAGCTAGTAGGGAAAAGCGGCGGCAGCTAGCAGGCGTAGCAAGTCTCTCTTCCTCTAAGCTCTAAGCAAAGCCTGTCCTTCTCTCAAAGTCTCTCTTAAGCAAAGTCTCTCTTTCTCTCTGATAAGCAAAGTCTCTCTCTCTCTCCTCTCAAAGCAAGTAAACCTCATTTCCTCTATCCTCTATAAATAAACAAGCAAGAAAGCAGTGCACTAAAGATAGAAGTGCCTCAGTTTCCACTCCACCACCCATAAGACCCGTGCAAGTTGTTGCTGCCAGCGGTGACAAATATCCACGGATTTTGTACTGCAAAGAGCCAGCGACAAGTTCTGCTGAACAATATTGAGTAGGATCAGGTGAGAGGACAGGAGAGATCACCCAATACAAATAAAAATATCTGTCATGGCCATATTCTCATTTGCTTGGGCCCATGAAGCTCATTCTAGTAGTTGTAATTATGATTGTTCCTTTTGACTTAGGGCTATGTTAGGTCAGGCCCTGTAATAGTGTCTGTAATAGTCCTTGGAGAAAAGTCAAGCCTCTTTTGACAGTGTTAGGAACTTAATCTTTGGTCCCTTGGCTAACATGGCAAAGAGAGCTGTATGTCTGGAATCGAGTACTGGGAACTTGAAAGCAAAGCCATTCCACTGTACTGCTCACTGGTCAGCAAAGAGGTATGTAAACACAGGAGGTGGGAAGAAGTGAAAAACATCAAAGGGAGGCTCAGTAGACTCTGGACAAGGAGCAAACTAGCCTCTTTGCCCTGTTTGTTTGTCTGTCTGTCTCTGATTCTCTGTTTACATCTTTTCCCATTTTCCCAAAGCACCAATCGTCTGGCCTTGCCACACTACAGTCATCACCATTTGCTTTCTTTTTTATTTTATTTTATTTATTTATTTATTTTTTTATTGTAAACAAATGGGATACATGTTGTTTGTCTGTTTGTACATGGGTTAAAGGCATACCATTTGTATAATCATAAATTTACATATGGTAATGTTGTTTGATTCATTCTATTATTTTTTACCTTCCCCCCACCCCTCCCACCCCTCTTTTCCCTCTATACAGTGCTTCCTTCCTCCATACTTGCCCCCCTCCCTAACCCTAATTCTAACCCTAACACTAACCCTTCCCTCCCCCCCATTATGTGTCATCATCCACTTATTAGCGACATCATTCGTCCTTTGGCTTTCTGAGATTGGCTTATCTCACTTAGCATGATATTCTCCAATTTCATCCATTTGCCTGCAAATGCCATATTTTATCATTCTTTATGGCTGAGTAATATTCCATTGTGTATATATACCACAGTTTCTTTATCCATTCATCAATTGAAGGGCATCTTGGTTGGTTCCACAGTCTGGCTATTGTGAATTGAGCAGCTATGAACATTGATGTGGCTGTATCTCTGTAGTATGCTGATTTTAAGTCCTTTGGGTATAGACCAAGGAGTGGGATAGCTGGGTCAAATGGTGGTTCCATTCCAAGTTTTCTAAGGAATCTCCACACTGCTTTCCAGAGTGGCTGCACTAATTTGTAGCCCCACCAGCAATGTATGAGAGTACCTTTCTCCCCACATCCTCGCCACACCTGTTGCTTGTATTTTTGGTAATCGCCATTCTAATTGGGGTGAGATGGAATCTTAGAGTGGTTTTGATTTGCATTTCTCTTATTACTAGAGATGTTGAACATTTTTTCATATGTTTGTTGATTGCTTGTACATCTTCTTCTGTGAAGTGTCTGTTCATTTCCTTAGCCCATTTGTCGTTTGGATTATTTGTATTCTTGGTGTAGAGTTTATTGAGTTCTTTAAAGATTCTGGAGATTAGTGCTCTATCTGAAGTATGATTGGCAAAGATATTCTCCCACTCTGTAGGCTCTTTCTTCACATTACTGATAGTTTCCTTTGCTGAGAGAAAGCTTTTTAGTTTGAATCTATCCCAGTCATTGATTCTTGCTTTTATTTCTTGTGCTATGGGAGTCCTGTTGAGGAAGTCTGGTCCTAGGCCGACATGTTGAAGATCGGGACCTACTTTTTCTTCTATAATCTGCAGAATCTCTGGTCTGATTCCAAGGTCCTTAATCCATTTTGAGTTGAGTTTGTGCAGGGTGAGAGATATGGGTTTAGTTTCATTCTGTTGCATATGGATTTCCAATTCTCCCAGCACCATTTGTTGAAGAGGCTATCTTTCCTCCATTGCATATTTTTTGGCACCTTTGTCTAGTATTAGAAAGTTGTATTTATTTGGGTTTGTGTCCGTGTCCTCTATTCTGTACCATTGATCTACCTGTCTATTTTGGTACCAATACCATGCTGTCTTTGTTACTATTGCTTTGTAATAAAGTTGAAGTTCGGGTGTTGCGATACCCCCTGCTTCATTTTTCCTGTGAAGGATTGCTTTAGCTATTTCGGGTTTCTTATTCTTCCAGATGAATTTCATGATTGCTTGCTCTATTTCTGTAAGGTACATCATTGGGATTTTAATTGGAATTGCATTGAATCTGTATAGCACTTTAGGTAGTATGGCCATTTTGACAATATTAATTTGGCCTATCCAAGAACATGGGAGATCTTTCCATCTTCTAAGGTTTTCTTTAATTTCTTTCTTTAGTGTTCTGTAGTTCTCATTGTAGAGGTCTTTCACCTCTTTTGTGAGATTGATTCCCAAGTATTTTATTTTTTTCAATGCTATCGTGAATGGGGTAGTTTTCATAATTTCTCTTTCTGAGGATTCATCACTTATGTATAAAAATGCATTGGATTTATGAGCATTGAACTTGTAACCTGCTACTTTACTGAATTCACTTATGAGTTCTAAAAGTTTTCTGGTGGAATTTCCTGGTTCCTCTAAGTATATAATCATATCATCCGCAAATAGGGATAGTTTGACTTCTTCTTTTCCTATTCGTATTCCTTTAATTTCCTTGGTCTGTCTAATTGCTCTGGCTAGAGTCTCAAGAATGATATTGAATAGGAGTGGTGAAAGAGGGCATCCCTGTCTTGTTCCAGTTTTTAGGGGGAATGCTTTCAGTTTTTCACCATTTAGAATGATATTAGCCATGGGCTTAGCATAGATGGCCTTTACAATGTTAAGGAATGTTCCCACTATCCCTATTTTTTCTAGTGTTTTGAGCATGAAGGGGTGCTGTATTTTATCAAATGCTTTTTCTGCATCTATTGAAATAATCATGTGATTCTTAACTTTAAGTCTATTGATATGGTGAATTACATTTATAGATTTCCGGATGTTGAACCAACCTTGCATCCCTGGGATAAAACTCACTTGATCGTGGTGCACTATCTTTTTAATATATTTTTGTATGCGATTTGCTAAAATTTTATTGAGAATTTTTGTGTCAATGTTCATTAATGATATTGGTCTGAAATTTTCTTTCCTCGATTTGTCTCTGTCTAGTTTGGGTATCAGGGTAATATGGCTTCATAGAATGAGTTTGGGAGGATTCCCTCCTCTTCTATTTCATGGAATACTTTGAGAAGTATTGGAATGAGTTCTTCTTTAAAGATTTTGTAGAATTCGGCTGAGAACCCATCTGGTCCTGGACTTTTCTTTGTTGGTAGGCTTTTGATGACCTCTTCTATTTCATTACTTGAAATTGTTCTATTTAAATTGTGTATGTCCTCCTCGTTCAATTTAGGCAATTCATATGTCTCTAGAAACCTGTTGATGTCTTCGAAATTTTCTATTTGGTTAGTATATAGATTTTCAAAATAGCCTCTAATTATGTTTTGTATTTCAATCGTGTCTGTTGTGATATTTCCTTGTTCATTCCGAATTTTAGTTATTTGGGTTTTCTCTCGTCTTCTCTTTGTCAGAGTGGCTAAGGGTTTATCAATTTTGTTTATTTTTTCAAAGAACCAACTATTTATTTTGTCAATTTTTTGTATTGTTTCTTTTGTTTCAATTTCGTTGATTTCAGCTCTGAGTTTAACTATTTCCTGTCTTCTACTACTTTTGGTGTTGGTCTGTTCTTCTTTTTCTAGGGCTTTGAGCTGTAGTGTTATGTCGTTTATTTGTTGATTTCTACTTCTTTTATTGAATGCACTCCATGAAATAAATTTTCCTCTAAGTACTGCTTTCATAGTGTCCCAAAGATTTTGATGATGTTTCTTTGTTCTCATTTACCTCTAAGAATTTTAAAATTTCCTTCCTAATATCTTCTGTTATCCATTCATCATGTAATAGCATATTGTTTAATCTCCAGGTGTTGGAGTAGCTTTTGTTTTTTACTCTTTCATTTATTTCTAATTTCAATCCATTATGATCTGATAGAATACAAGGTAGTGTCTCTATCTTCTTGTATTTGCTTACATTACCTTTGTGGCATAATATATGGTCTATTTTAGAGAAGGATCCATGTGCTGCTGAGAAGAAAGTGTATTCGCTCTTGGTTGGATGGTATATTCTATAAATGTCTGTTAAGTCTAAATTATTGATTGTGTTATTGAGATCTATGGTTTCTTTGTTCAATTTTTGTTTGGAAGATCTGTCCAGTGGTGAGAGAGGTGTGTTAAAATCACCTAGTATTATTGTATTATGGTCTATTTGGTTTCTGAAATTGAGAAGGATTTGTTTGACATACATGGATGAGCCACTATTTGGGGCATAGATGTTTCTGATTGTTATGTCTTGCTGATTTATGGTTCCCTTAAGCAATATGTAATGTCCTTCTTTGTCCCTTCTGACTAACTTTGACTTGAAGTCCACATTATCTGAAATGAGGATGGATACCCCAGCTTCTTTGCTGAGTCCATGTGCATGGTATGTTTTTCCCCATCTTTTCACCTTTAGTCTATGGGTATCTCTTTCTATGAGGTGAGTCTCTTGCAGGCAACATATTGTTGGATCTTTCTTTTTGATCCAATCTGCCAGTCTATGTCTTTTGATTGATGAGTTCAGGCCATTAATATTCAGGGTTATTATTGAGATATGATTAGTATTCCCGGTCATTTGGCTCATTTTATTTATTTATTTATTTATTTTGGCAAGACTTGGTTCTTTCTTTATTTGACAATTCCTTTAGGATAGTTCCTCCCATTGCTGATTTGTTTCTTTGTTTTTCATCTCTTCCTCATGGAATATTTTGCTGAGAATGTTCTGTAATGCTGGCTTTCTTTTTGTAAATTCTTTTAGCTTTTGTTTATCATGGAAGGATTTTATTTCATCATCAAATTTGAAGGTAAGTTTTGCTGGGTATAAGATTCTTGGTTGGCATCCATTTTCTTTCAGGGCTTGAAAAATGTTGTTCCAGGCCTTTCTAGCTTTTAGGGTCTGGATTGAAAAATCTGCTGATATTCGTATCGGTTTTCCCCTTAATGTAATTTGATTCCTCTCTCTTGCGGCCTTTAAAATTCTGTCTTTATTTTGTATGCTAGTTATTTTCATTATAATGTGCCTTGGTGTGGGTCTGTTGTAATTTTGTGTATTTGGAGTCCTATAAGCCTCTTGAACTTGATTTTCCATTTCATTCTTCAGATTTGGGAAATTTTCTGATAGTATTTCATTGAATAGATTGTTCATTCCTTTGGTTTGTTTCTCTAAGCCTTCCTAAATGCCAATAATTCTTAAATTTGGCCTTTTCATGATATCCCATAGTTCTTGTAGATTCTGTTCATGATTTCTTACCATCTTCTCTGTTTGGTGCACTTTGTTTTCAAGGTTAAATATTTTATCTTCCATATCTGAGGTTCTGTCTTCCAGGTGTTCTATCCTATTGGTTATGCTTTCTATGGAGTTCTTAATTTGGTTTATTGTTTCCTTCATTTCAAGGATTTCTGTTTGTGTTTTTTTTCAATATCTCTAACTCTTTATTGAAATGATCTTTTGCTTCCTGTATTTGCTCTTTTAACTGTCGATTGGTGCGATCATTCAGTGCCTGCATTTGCTCTTCCATCTCCTCGTTTGCTTCTCTGATCATTTTAATTATGTACATTCTGAACTCCCTTTCTGTCATGTCTTCTGCCATGCTGTCGTTGGGTTTCATTGATGTAACATCTAGATTTGTTTGCAGCATTTTCTTTCCTTGTTTTCTCATATTGTTCAGGTATCAGTTGACCGCTGTGATATTGCAGATTTCCTCTATTGACTTATAATATCCCTGAAGATTTCTAGTATATCCCCTCTTAGCCTTCAGTAGCCTGAAGTCTTGGAGGAAGTTGATAATGCAGTGCTGCACAAGGAAGCTGACTCCCTAGGGGTGGTGGCCTTCCAGTGGGGTATATTCCCTGCTAGTGGGCAGAGGTACCTTCACTTGCTGACGAATGGTCATCCAAAGGGGAAGTAGGATGTGGGCTGATGCAAGGCCAGTTTGGGCCTGTGTCTCTGGTTTTACAGTCCTTTTGGGAGAACCTCACCCGGCAGGGAGGACTCACCCAGTGGGGAGGTTTTGCTGGTCAGTTCCCCTCCTAGAGGTTCCGTTCAATTCACAACTACCGCCTGGGCTGGGCAGCCTTCTTCTGCAATGTTCCCAGGGACTCGGACCTACCTCCTGGGCTTGGAAGCCTCTCCCTTCGCAGATGAATCTCCTTAGGCTGCCTCTCCTCAGAGAAGCTGCCTGCAGTCCTGGAGCCTTCGCTCCGCCCCTCAGTTTGTCTGTGCGGCTCTTCCACCAAGAATCCGCCTAGGCCCTGGGACCCTGCTCTGCACTTTTCGCCTGGCTATGCGGCCCCTCCTCTGAGCAGCCACGTGGAGCCCCTTACAGTCGCTCTGAGTCCCAGTGACCTGCCGCACGCCTTTTCCTCTGGCAGCCACCTGGTGTTCCGTGCGGTCCCTCTAAGTCCAAGTGACCCACCATGCACCTCCTCTCCACCAGGCAGTCACCCAGAGATCTGGTGCGTTCGTCACGTGTCCCAGGAACTCACTGTGCACCTCCTCGTTCCGACTGCCACCCGTAGCCCTGGTGCAGTCACTTCGAGCCCAAGCACCCCGCCGCGCTCCTCCTCCTTCTCCAGACAACCCCCCTGTGTTCAGGAGCGGATGCTCTGAGTCCAAACCACTCACACGCTGCTCCACCAGATAGCCGCCCAGAGCCCTGGTGCAGCTGCTCCAAGTCCAAGCGACGTGCCGAGCCCGTATTTCTCCTTCTCCTCTGGGCAGCCCCCTGTGTTCAGGGGTGGTCGCTTTCAGTCCAAACAACTCACCGCGCACCCTCTCCTTTGGGCAGCCTCCCCGAGTCCGGGTGGTTTGCTCCGAGTCCAAGCCCTGTGCTGAGCAGCCACCTCTCCGATGCTCCCAGTTGTCCGAGTTCACTGCTCCAGCGGGGGGAGGGGCATCTCGTCGGCAGCTCTACTTCACAACGATCCCTGCGTTGGGGGCTACCGCCCCGTCCGGGACGCCTCCCCAATGGGAGAGACTCACCCGGCTGCTTTGAGTTGGTCCCAAGTCTCTCTATATCTCCTCTTCTTGAGTCCTGAGTCCTGGAACAACATGAAACGCAGCCACCCTCTAGTCCACCATCTTGAATCACCATTTGCTTTCTAAAATGGAAATCTTGAAACATCCTCCCCCCCAAAAAAGTGAGATCTTAAATTTATTTAATAGGCTATTATGTTAAATAATGAGTTTTTATAAAAATATAATCAAACAGTAATACAACGTCATGTCTAGGAAATGACATAAACAGGAATCTTTTAATCTGACTTCAAGTCTGACTTCAGCCTGAAGTTTAGTTGTTGGAAATTAACAAACCATATATTCTTTTTTTGGGTGGGAGGGTACTGAGATTGAACTCAGGGGTAGTCAACCACTGAGCCACATCCTCAGTCCTATTTTGTATTTTATTTAGAGACAGGGTCTCAATGAATTGCTTAGTGCCTGACTTTTGCTGAGACTGACTTTGAACTTGTGATCCTACTGCCTCAGCCTCCAGAGTCACTGGGATGACAGGCATGTGCCAGCACACCCAGCCCATATATTCTTTTTTTTTTTTTTTAAATAAAATTAAACTTTATTTATTTTATACATTTAAAAAAATTTTTACACTGCATTTTGATTCATTGTACTGAAATGGAGTACAACTTTTCGTTTCTATGGTTGTACACGATGTAGACCCTCACCATTCATGTAATCATACATGTACATAGGGTAATGATGTCTGTCTCATTCCACTCTCTTTCATACCTCCCCCATCTTCTCCCTCCTCTGGATTATGCCATATCTTCTTTATAGTAATTTTAGAAATTTAGTTTCAGAATGGCATACTTATTTAGTTAAGGTTCTCATTAGCTTACTTTTGAAAATGGAATTCAAAACACACAGACAAAATTAATGCAATGACCTTAGCACTCTTCCAATTGGCGCTTCTGTACGTTAGATTCACAAACGCACTGAAGTAGCTTGAAGACCCACAAACCTCCATGCACTGCTTGCTGGAGCTGGATGCTGTTCTTGTCTGAGTCTAGTGAGTTACTTATTAAAACCTTATGACTGTTATGATGTTTTCAGCATATTGTGGTTATATATTTGGAGAGATATGGTACTCAATGTGAAAAGCATCTGTAGTCAACTACATGGACTGCTTTAAATCATAGGCATCATCATTTATTCCATTTTAAGACATTATCATGGCCTCTCACTTCTTACCAAAGGTAAGTTCCCAGATTAGAGATTTCAGCATCATCCTAAAGATAGACATAGATAGATGCAGAGATAGAGATTTATATCTATAATAAGCAGCTATATCTCTACATCTGTACCTATCCATCTAAGTCAGAGAAATTGGGCTTCCACACAGAATTTCTTTCTCAAGATTATATTCCTGAGTTCCATCAGTACTGGGAACAGACAGTGGACTCCAGAGATCCCTGACATCCTTAGCCCTGCAGATCTAGTTATCTTCAAACCTGGGTGGAATCAGAGTTACTGTAGCCAGCCACAGTCACTGTCACCAGAGGTATGGGCATTGAGGCCTAGATCCATCAGCCATGTGCTGCCCCCTCCCTCGGTGCTGTGCCCCTTAAGCCCACCACCATATACAGTGAATGAATGAATGAGGGGTGACTTGGGAAGCTTCACTTCAGTGGTGTCTATTGGCTTGGACAAGGTTATCCCAACATAAGTTTGGGAATAGAATAAAATGGTTTGATGTAAGAAATGGATATGGTTTCATTGACAGGAACAATACTGAGGACAATGTATTTGTAGACCAGGCTGACATCAAGAAGAATAACACCAGGATGTGCCACCACAGTTGTGTTAGTCAACTTTTTGTCACTATGACCCAAATACCTGAATAAGAACAACTAAGAGAAGGAAGATTTACTTTGGCTCATGATTTCATGAGTTTCAGTCCATTGCCTGTCCAGTCTGTTGCTTGGGCTTGAGTGAGGCAGGACATCGTGGTGAAGGGCATGACAGAGGAAAGTGGCTCATCTCATGGCAACCAGGAAGGAGAGGGGGTTTGGGAGAGGGCAGGAGAAAGAGAGGGAAGGGAAGGGCCTGGGCACAAGAGATACCCTTCAAGAGCCTGCTTCAGGTGACCTTCTTCCTCCAACTGGGTCCTTCCTCCTAAAATTTTCTTCTGCCTCCTCCCAATAATGCCATCAACTTATTAATCCATTAGTGCATTAATCCACCAATGATCTAATCATTCCTCAAAACTCTGCCTCTGAACATTGCTGCCCTGCAGAATGAGGCTTCCACACCTGTCTCTGGGGGACTCTCCACATCCAAGTCACAGTGGCAGTGCTGAAGATGGAGACTGGAATTTGATGCTGGAGGAGAAAGATGTGGAGGTGGCCAATGTTCCAGGCCTTGGTGGAGTTCCTGTCCAAGACAGTGCATATGCAAAAGACCATAACCTTTAGAGATACTCAACATGTCGTAGGGGTTCTCCACACAATTACTGCAGAATTATCAGTGAGTGCAAGAAGGAAGGAGGGATCTCATGTTCCTTAAGGCTAGGCTCAGCAACTCCAGCCCTACAGCAGGTGAAAGTTCCCACCTCACTATATGCAGAGACACTGTGCACAGGGATCACACTATTTCAACCCTCTTGTGCAGGGAGAAGTGCTGGAGGCTTCTGACACTCAGGATGCAGGAGAACAAGGTGGAATAGTGAGACAGAATACGTATTGGAGTTAGAGGCCACAATTCCACTGGGACCCTCCTCACTGAGTTGGCCTAGGGAGGACAGCAATGAAGAGGACAAGAAAAATCAAGGTCAGCAGCCACGTCATCAGCAGTACCTCTGTATCTTCATATACCCACACGGATGCCAGAAAACCCTAAACCATGTGATGGCAAGGATACAAAAGTTGCTTATCCGTTAGCTGAGAATACATCAGCACCACTTGCTGATCAGGGCAGGCTGAGCGAATGCCAGCTAGAGATCACTACTTTCTTCTAGTTTAGTCATTCAACAAGAAGAAATGAAGATGTAATTGCAGCAAAAAGAAATGACAAAAGATCAGAGCTGAAGATTTTAGTTTCTTGCTTTTGGTTCATTGACTAGATAACTAGAACTATCTGGCATTGTCTGTTCAACATGGTTTTTAAAAATCATTTTTACATAAAGATGTCTCTTTTTCATAATGAAAAAAGTGTGTCTTTATTTTAGAAAAAGTCTTTTTCCCCCCCTCAATATACCTTAAAAAGTTTTAAAAATGTTTCACATCTTGGTCAAGTTGATATTTTTGAGAATTTTATTTTTAACTTGTAAAAGACCTTACTTTTGTTTGCTTTTTGCAATATGGGGTATTGAACCCAGGCCTCACACACCACACATCTTAGGTAGGTGCTCTACCACAGCTGCTTTATTTGTAGCCATCAAAAATTGAGAACATCTTAAATGTCCTCCTATTGAATGGCTAACCAATATGTGGTACAATTCTGTAACAACATGGAACAGAGTATTGATATGAAGAATATTCATGCTTTCTGTGACTGAGGTATTATTACAAAAGCATATCATGTTTCAAAATACTAAGTAAAACATTTGTGTATGAGTTTTAAAAATTCAGCAACCCACTGTCTTAGTCTGTTTTCTCTTTCTGTAACAGAACACCTGAGACTGAGTAATTTATGGAGAACAGAGGTTTATTTAACTCCCTGAATTTCAGGCTAGGAAGTCAAAGAGCATAGCATTGGCATCTATCTGCTTAGATCTGATGAGGGTCTCTTACTGCCCCAAACTTGGCATGTGGAATGCAGAAAGAATTCACAACTAGAAAGCCTACACAACAAAACATCTCAATAAAATATTTTATGAAGAAGAAATGAAAAATAAAAGTGAAAACCAGCAGGGAGTAACTACACTAGTCAATCAAAGGAGAAACTAATTCAAAGTAAAAACAAGAAATAACTCAAAAGGGGAAAAAATAATAATAACATTGGATGTAAATGGCCTACACTATCAAAAGACATAGACTGGAAGATTGGATTAAAAAACAAGACCCAAAAATATGCTGTCTTCAGAAGGCTCACCTCATAGGCAAAGACATTCATTCAAAGGCAAAAGGATAGGAAAAAAACATATCATTCACATGGACTTTATAAACAAGAAGGGGTTTCTATCCTCATAACAGATAAGGTAGACTTCAAAGTTAATTAATTAGAAGGGACAAAGAAGGCCATTCCATACTGCTTAAGGGAGCTATATAACAATAAGAAATGACAATCCTAAATATTTATGCCCCAAACAATGGAGCATCTAAGGACATAAAACAAACGCTTCTCAACTTCAACTATCAAACAGACCACAACATGATAATACTGGGTAACTTAACATGCCTCTGTCACCACTGGACAGATCCTCCAAACAAAAACTAAATAAAGAAGCTGTAGAACTAACTTACAATTTAGACTTAACAGACGTATTAGAATATTTCATCATCAATGACCAAAAACACTTTCTTCTGAGTGGCACATAGATCCTTATTTAATATAGATCATTTTATGTAAGCTATCACATATGGTGGCATATAATTGTAGTAGGACCTTTATATATTTTTAGCATTTTTAGGGTTGTTTTAGCATCTGTAGGGTTGTTTCCACTGATATTAATTTTTGGGTTCTTGCCTTTTTTCTTGATTAGATTCATTTGATTTTTATCAAATTTAGCTGCATTATTTCTTCTCTATTTCATATATTTCTGCTCCTACTCTTATTTTTTCCTGCCTACTATCTAATTTGAAAATAATTTGATTGTTAATCTAGCTTCTTTCTGATTCAAGTACTTTAAGTTATAAATGTTCATCTGAGTACTCTTTCATCCCAGAAATTCTTGTATTTTAAGCTTTTATTTTCACTTAGTACAAAGCATATTTTATTTACTTTTCTTGTGCTTTCTTCTTTGACCTGTGAGATACTTATAAGTGTCCCACTTAATTTGGAAGTAGTTGAGATGTGGGGGTGGGCTTCTACATGTCCTAAAGTGACTGATTTCTAATGTAATAAATCACGCAGGAAACACAGTGTGCATCATTTCAAATAAAAAAAAATGTAATGGAAATGCTTTCTATATTGATTGTATTGGATACATACATGTCAAAACACGTCAAAACTGATCAAATCGCATACTTCAAATATGTGCATTTTATTGTACTTCAATTTTTATTTATTTATTTTTTTGTACTTCAATTTTACCTCAATAAAGCTATTGGGAAAAAAAGTAACACATTAGTGACAATTAATACTAAATACTATTTCTAGAAATGAAAAAAAAGTAATATGTTGTGTGTGTTTTGTAGTTAACACTGCAAAATTTGTGTATTGCCAAACATGTTTATCACTAAATGGATAGTTAAGCAAATAGTGTGAAAAGTTTCATGACTGTTTCAGGTGCATCTTGTTAGTCCTTAACACACACATGATTGTGCAGGCACACCAGTGCACACAGAATCTCCCAACCTGCATTCCTCTGGACTAGTAAGGTATGTATAGAGACGTGCCCCTGGAATGTAGGTTTCCAAAGATACAGGTTTAGTTGAAGAAAGAAATCTGAGGAACTCAGATGACATTTGAAATACAATAGCAGAAATTATCCTGTAATAAGAAATGGAATAAATGTCACAGAAGTAAATTCATGAGTGATAACAAGTGCATTCATAATTGTATTGCAGACAATTGTAACTAATGAAGAATCAAACAGAAAGAAAGTAGTCACCCTAATTTCTCTGCCACCAGTAAAGTTCTCCAGATCTTCTGTATGCTCCTTCCCAGCCTTGTTTGGATGTGTATATGTTCCAAAATATTATCTCTATTTGCAGCTCTCCCAAGTTATTTTGCAGTAGTTGGCCTTTTCCCAGTCTTACAAAAATTTTTTGGACTATGAAAAATTATAGATTTATGTTACATTCATCAAGCAAATTATCCCTTCTTAGTCCATGACATAAAAATTTCTGGGGGTGCCACTGAAAAGGTACAATTTTGTATTTTACTTTTTGTTGCTTACTATTTATGCATGATAGTGCTTTAATTTTTATACTGTTTTATTCCATTATTGGTACCATGTTTACCAGACTACTCCTCTATGACTGTATAAATATTGCAATTGTTTCCTCTTTTCCTTCTAGTAATTCTCCAATGAATTGGTTATTTCTAGAGCTGGGGTTGGGATGGAGGGAGTTTAGAGAAAAGCTTACTAAAGCTTTTGGTTATAGCAAGAAATAGCATTCTGTCTGATTTACCAAACATCCTTCTCTCCCCAAAATGTTATTTCTGCCAACTTTAGCAAGGATGTTAAATGGTAAAACATTAATTAACATGTATAGGGAGTGTATAAAAATATGTTCATGTATAGTTCTTACCTATGAGCACACAAATGTTCTCTACTTTTATGGATTTAAATCATTCTTTGCAGCTAAATAATGTAAACTAAGCACTAATAGCAATAGATAAAATAATTGAAACCTCTGTTATATGTTATCAGACTATTTTTCTAGGCAGCCAACAAATTTAGATTTAAAATTTGTATTTTCACTGTTTTTTTTTTTAAAAAGCCTCCATATATTGTCTCACACTTTTGAAAGATGCTGAGATAACTGTCTCATTACTCTTACAGGCTTTGTTCCAGCAACTGACTGGCAAAGTTCTTATTCCATCACTACTCATGGACCTCTCTGAGATCTTGAGACCCCAGACCCTTGGCATCTCTATTTATTCAAACTCATCTGCCCCTCATTAACAGAGTTCTTTACCCACTGAGGACAGATCACCAGTTGAACTTAGAAGTGAAACTGCTAGGTCAATAATCCATAGATTTTTCCATCTGGACCAGTTAAGCAAAGCCTAAAATCTTTGCTGTTGAATCTCTAGCAACCGTGCTGAGAGGGAAATGCAGGCTTTCACTTTTGATGTAGTTTTTCACTTTCTAGCCTCTGACATCCACTATGCACACCAGTAGAAGTTGGAAGAAATGCTGAGTAAACCTGCCAGAATCTTTTTTTCTTTTTTTTTTAATTATCATTTTTAAAATTTTTACAGACTGCATTTTGATTCATTGTACAAAAGTGGGGTACATCTTTTCCTTTCTATGCTTGTGAGCAATGTAGATTCACACCATTCATGTAATCATACATGTACATAGGGTAATGATGTCTGTCTCATTCCCCATTTTTCGTACCCCACTCCTTCCTCTTATTCCCCTCTACATAATCTAAGGTTCCTCTACTCTTCTCTCACTCCCACCCACCCACTCCCATTATATATCTTCATCCACTTATTAGGGAAAACATTCGGCCTTTGTTTTTTTGGGATTGGCTTATTTGACTTAGCATGATATTCTCCAATTCCATCCATTTATGTGCAAATGCCATAATATTATTCCTCTTTATCACTGAAAATATTCCATTGTGTATATCCCTACTATGGTCTTAAAGTTTATCTCCCTCAAAATTCTTGTGTTGAACAGGAACCTCCACTGTGATGATATTAAGAGGTGGAGCCTGTGGTGGATGATTAGGTCATGAGGACTCTGCTCTCATGAATGAGATTGGTGCCCTGATAGAAGCTGGAGGGAGCCTTTTAGCCCTTGCCAGCATGTGAGACTCAACTATGAGGAAAGTATCCTCAGTGGACTGTATGTACTAGTGCCCTGATCTTGGACTTCCTAGTCTCCAGAACTGTAAACAATAAATTTGCATTGTTTATGTATCATCCAGTCTGCAGTATTTTTTTGGCAGGCCAAATGTACTAAGATACAAATCCCCTCTACAGCTCTTTCCTTGACCCCACTTTAACTCTGACTTCCTCACTACAGTGCTCTTCCTGGGAACAGGGAGCTCAAAAGAAACTTTTCCTGTTGGGTACCATGGAGCACCCTTATATTACCAGCAGCTGGGAGGCTGAGGCAGGAGGATCACAAGTTCAAAGCCAGCCTCAGCAACTTAATAAGACCCTGTCTAAAAATAAAAAATAAAAATGGGCTGTGGATGTAGCTCAATGGTTCAGTGTCCCTGGGTTCAACCCCAAGTACTAAAAAATAAAATAAAATGAACTTTTCCTCTTGTAGGTTATTTTGGACATCATGACAAAAAGTTGACTAATATAATTATTTTCCTGAATCCCTTGCTGCTCCTCTTTGATATTCTCTGCATTCTGAACTTAGCACCTCACTCTCTCAGCCTGGATACTCTGATCCTATCTACTGCAGTAGCTTATCTACCATATATGACAATCCCCCAAACCATTACTCCAAACACAAAATCTTCCCCAAGGAATAGAGCAAGATTTCCACTATATCCTCTAAGTGTCCACCTGCATAACACAGCACCTCAAGCTCAACATGTCCAGGCTAAACTCATCATCTTACATCCCAAATCGGTTTTTATCCCTGGCATCATGTGTTTTTATAAACCATATAACTTCATCCACTTACTGAAGTTGGAACCCTGGAAGTTAATGTGATTCTCCTGTTTCCCCTTCTGTTCCTCCATCCATATAGTCTCTAAGGCCCCAAAATTCAGTGGAATCCTTTTGTCTGAGTTCTGAGTTTAACAGGTGTTCTTTAAAGAAAGATATCAGACAAGCTCATTCTAGCACTTTATTGGAAATTGATTGTGTAGGTCAATGAAATAAGATCAAAACATCATTTTTTACACAATAATATCCTAATATCTGTGCTATCTTCTGACATAGTTTAATAAATCCCAGGATGCTCTGGTTCTGGGTATCAAAGAACTTGAGCACTCCAGAAATCTCTCCAGATAAATATAATCATAGCCTCTACAATAGCCATGACTGGTTTGAGCAGGTTCCACAAGTCTTAAGAACACGTCTTAAGACATCAGCACTTGGACGGACTGCAGTGCTGGTGGGAGGAGTGAAAGGATCACACGTGGAGCTAATGACAGCAGGAGCTGGGACAGAGGGACATAGCGTCTCTGGTGTGGGGTGCATGGGGACTGGGGGCTGGAGATCCCAAAAGCTGAGCAGGGAATCAGAAACCCTGCACTTTCCAACACTGCCTGAGAGGCTAAGCTGACAGAGATGTGAGAGTCTACTGCAGAAAGAAGCCCACCACCCCAACTCCCTGGGCAGAACCCAGCAATGGCAGCCCTCCTCCAGATTACACAGGGGCACTGAGAAGATTCTGGACAGCTTTATTCAACTCCCATCCCCCTGCCATGTTCAGCCCCTGCCCTCCTTGACAAAAGAGAACACTTGAGGGAGGGATGCTTCAAAAAAGTCCACTCTGAGCCAGAGTGCCACTGGTCCCTAGGAGAAGGGACAGGGTGCCCTTGGCTTGGTTTGAGGGGACTGGCAAAGGCTGCTCTGTCCAGTGCCTCCCTCACCACAGTGAAGGCCATCACCAGCTTTTAGGCTCTTTGCTTCCTCAAAGCTTCTCAGCACTTGGTGTGACACTGGTCCGTCGGTGGTGGCTTTATTGTTCACGAGCAGCTTTCACCCCACTAAGTCACTTGGTTTCCACAACCCTATGAGGTAGGAAGGCCAGGGATCACGATCCCTGGCTGAAAGATAATGAACCTGGAACTCACATAGTAGGTCCCACAACCCTGTTGGCTGGTGGCAGAAACCAACCTAGAATGCAGGTCTAACCCCAAGTCCTTCCCAGCATTTCGCTGAGAACAGGCTGGGGCAAGGGACTTGCGTCCTCATCCCCACAGGGCCTTTGGGTGCTTCTCAAACAGCCCCACTGAGCACTGGCTGAGTCCGCATGCGGTAGATGATGACTGCGGTGGCTGGACACAGCAACAAGGAGGTCATGATGACGATGGTGGCCAGGATGATGAGGACAATGGCCCAGACATCCAGGATGTGCTTGGGAAGCACAGCGTCCACGGGGGATTGGCTGATGGCATCCATGCTGCCTCACTCTGCAACACACAGGAAAGGAAAATCAGCATGTGAACCCTCTGCCTGCCTCCCTGGTGGCAAGGACAGCTCCAGCAGTCAGAGGCTTGGGTCACTTTCCAACATGTGATCCTACGGTTTCTTGATCAGTCACTGTAATGGCTTCCTTGCTGAAGGCTTCCTATGACCAGGCCTTGCAAGGCACTTTCTACTAACTCTTTCACAACCCAAATCAACCACCAGCACTGTGAAGGAGGGACTATACTACCATCCTTTTTTTGTTTTGGGCCTTCTCTTCCATTATGCCTATTTAATAGAGAAGGAGGCAAAGCCTTGAAAGGTGTAGGTGTTGCTAATTTGACCAAGCAGTGACCCTAGCTGGGGGCACTCCAGTGCTTCCATGCTTGCTTATTAAACTGCCATATTACCAGTCTGTTTCCCTCAGCTCTGAAATGAAAATTGGTTGTTTTTGTCCTGTGCCCCTTCCTCATTCTCCTGGTAATAGAACTTTCTCTTTTCTAAGGAGAACCTACCTGTTCCCTGTGGGCTAGTGGGGCATCACCTGAGCACAGGAATGGAGATGTGGCCTAGCCTTGCCCACTACAAATCCCATAGTCACATTCAGGGATAGGGAAGTGACCCAGGATGGTCAAGCAAGGTCCTCCCCAGTACTTTCATGCAGCAGCTCTTGGAAAAGAGGATCATTTCTGCTGGGATTGCTAAATTAAAAGGATGTGAGTCTGGAAACCATGGGCCCAGGGCTGCCTTCCTCACCAGCAGAGAGTCTGACCTAGAGAGATGGAAAGACAGACTGACCTCAGTGGTCATGTGTGTACTTGGAACCTGACAAGTTTGATGCCATTGCAACCCTGGACACTGCAGTTGTGGGATCCAGTACTTCCTGTTTCTGCTTAAGTCACTGCAGCCAAAAGAATTCAGATGAATAAGGATGTAAATCAGTCATCCCCAATTATTCACTTTTTATTTAATCTTAGGGTCTTGGTCATTATTTCACAGAGAGACTTCCTGGTACTTCACCCCCTTCCCTTGGGAGGTATTCAGTTCCCTTCCAGACAGACACAGATCCCTCTAGAATCATCCACAACTTGATCCTCGTGGAGCTGAGGACTGAAGGACTAATATTCAGGAAATGCTTTGTGGCCCCAGTGGTTCCACTGGCCCTCACCACTTCACTTTTCCAATGGGAAAATGCTCCTCCCCTTCCCACCACAGCCCCTACTATGGGGAGGGATATCAAATAAAGACAGTTTCCAATTTCTGTTTCTGGAATTGGCTCTGTCTTTTAAAAAGCAAGACTGGGAAGGGTTTCACTTTCTCATGGTAGAGGCACCAGGATGCAAACGGTGCAGAAGATGAAGTGCCGCAGGCCTTTGCCCAGATGGTGAGGGAAGGCATCTTTGAGATTCCTACTGCCTGGGACAACTTGCTGCGGCCTGCTTGCCCCCTAACTGTCTCTTTATGTGTCAGCACTCAGTGCTGAGTGACTATCAATCTTCAATACCCAATTGAGCTCTAGGGCACAGATAAGTTCAGACAGAAAAACAGAAGTTTTGTCCTCGGTGGCCTTGCCCCTTCCCAGGGCTATCATAACCCCACACACATACCACATCTCCAGTTCCTCCTGGACCATGCAGGTGTCATTAGACAGGGCACCCTCTCTCCTTGCCATTCTTCTGCTACTCATAGTCCCACCATCGCATACCCTGTTACCTGCTCCCACAGGTCTAACCCCTGTGTTGCTGAAGTTAGGCTGCACAAGTGAATCAGGAATCCTTAGCTACAAACTCAGAAAAGTGGCACCACATCTGTGTTCTTTGCTCTGTAGCCTCAGGTCTTGGCCCTGTACTGACAGGTCCATGTTTGACTGGGGCTGTGGTCTCAAGTTTGTGTCTCCCAAAATTCATGTGTTGGAACCTCATCACCAATACAATGTATTATAGGGAAAGTAATTGGGTCACAAAGGCTGCCTGTGTGGATATATCAGAGGCAACATCCAGAAAGCAGAGCAGGCCCTCCTTCACCAGACACTGAATTTCCTGGCACCTTGATTTTGAGCTTTCCAGCCTCCAGAACTGTACCAATTTTGTTATCTAGCGTGAAAATTCTTCTTTTACCCAGTGGGATGTTTTGCCTAGTGCTTCTTGTTTTAGAGTCCAAACGGACTGAGAAAACTGGAAAACATGAGAAACCCAAAGTCTGAGCCTTAACAAGACTAATTGCTTGCTGTGTGAGCCTGGAAAAACACATAAACTTCTCAGTAACCTACATTCCCTCTGCTTTAAATAGGGACCATAAAGAAAGTTCCCCAGGTTATTAAAGTAAGTGAGGAGATGCCCCAGAGCAATCGGGTTTTGAGATTATAACAGAATGAAAGAGTGTGTCTGCTTCGCAGGGATTGGTAGGAAAAAAAGTATAATTTTTCAAACCACTTATATAGCCATAATTACAAATGGATACCTCAGCACGGAACAACACTATGTTTTCAAGTCAAGGAAAAGGGAGGGGTCTTAAAGGAACAAATAGAATAGGAATGTGTTTTTTTTTCTCAAATTCCTGTTTTTTTTTTTTAACCCCCTGTGGCACAGAAACTATATGTGAGGAAAAAAAATGAAGAGTTTTTCAATCGGACTCTACCAATTACTAGTTGGTAATTTAATAAAGTTACTCAATTATTTTAAGAGCCATATGAATATTAAAAAGCACTAAGCAACCCGGTTGTAGTGACACATGCCTGTAATCCTATTGGCTCAGGAGGCTGAGGCAGGAGAACCACCAGTTCAAAACCAGCCTCAGCAATTTAGGGAGGCCTTAGGCAGCTCAGTGAAACATTGTTTCCAAATGAAATACAAAAAAGGTGTGGGGATGTGACTCAGGATTAGGCCCCACTGGGTTCAATCCCCCATACCAAAAATAAAAAAGCACTAAGCAAGTTTTTTTTTTTTTTTTTTTTTTTTAATGTTGACTTTTATCACTACAAAGTAGTAAGAAGCTGAAGTAGCAATTTGTTTTTCAGAAAAACCGTAAATGGGAGGAGCTATCTAAATTCAACTATAGGACCTGTGGAAGGAATCTCAACCTCTCTGCAGAAGTTAGGAGGAAGGAGAACTGTGTGCTCTCGGGCATCCCCTTGGTGTGTCTTTAGTCAATATCCCCGGGTTCAGTTTATTGTGTGAAAACTCCCTCCACTGATATCTGGCCTGGTAGGAGGAAGACAGGGTGTACAGTGACAGACACAGAAGGGGCTGGGATTCAAACCATAGTCTTCCTTCAACTTCAGTCCTGGCTGTCATGTCCTACCCTCTATGGAAACAGGTAGTTGGCCTAAAAAGTTATTGCTTATGTCAATTAAAATGAAGATGTCCATAGAAGCTAGAGTAAGATAAAGGAAAGGGGGAGACAAAGATAGAGTAACATAAAGAAGCAAGCAAATATAATTTAATGGATGAGTGAAAAGAGGTCAAGTGGATAGAGGAAGGAGAATGGGAGACGGCTGTGAGGCCCAGAGGGAAATGGAGGAGAAAAAAGGAGGGATCATGAACTGATTTCCTTGTATATATGAGTTGGTCAGGATGAACCCAACCAGTATGGATAACTACAAAGCTCATATTTAAACAAACAAACAAACAAACAAACAAACAAACAAACAAACAAACAAACCAACAAAAAGGCTAGGAAAGAAGAGAGACCCAGGGCATGGAAATGGACGACAATGTGACCTATCTGTTTTGGTTTTAATGTGTCCCCCAAAATCCCAAAGTTCATGTGTTGTAAATCCAATCCCCCAGGCAGTAGTATTGAGAGGTGGGGATGTGTCCTGAGTGCTCCACCCCCATGCGTGGGTTAATGAAGGGCCTTAGCTACCTTGGGAGTGGTTCCTGATAAAAGGATGATTCAGACCTCTTCCCTCTCTTGGCGGCACATACTCTTGTCCTTCCACCTGCAGTCAGGAAATGTCTCAGCGAGAAGATCCTTACCAGATATGAACCCCTCAGCCTTGGGCTTCCCATCCCCAGACTGTAGCAAATAAATCCCCATGCTTTATAAATTAAAAAAAAAAAAAAAATGAAGTCCTATCTGTGGGTCCTGGGAGGCAGTGCCAAGGTGACTGGTCCCTCTTCAGGTGCCACCTGCTGAGGTGCTGGCTGCTTAGGGAGGGCTGGACAGGGGAGAGCACAGCACCACAAGCACTGTGCACGTCATTTGCTCCTGGAGGAACTTGGTTTATCCCTCATGAACACAATTTCTGTTGTAAAGCACGCTACCTGTTTCAGGATTTACATGATGCCTTTCCATGACCAGTTTTTGAAAATGAACTTAATGGAGCGGTAGCTAGAGGAGAAAAGAATGCTGCTCCCATAGTTATTCCAGGAAACATAGCTAAGCACACATGTCCCTTTGCTGTGTCTGGTTTTGGTCAACCCCACCAGCTCGGAAGTAGCCTGTGACCACGAGTTCTTGGTTGGGTCTTATATCACAGAAATGTTCAGACGGTCTTCATAGGACCCTTCTGGCTGGCACTCAATAAACACTTTCCTGTTCAGCTGCTGATCCTAATCTAGAGGGTTATTTGCTCTGCGTTACTTATCCATTTTGCTCTAAAATGGAATGAAAAGCAATTCCTAAATCTGGTTACCTGTTCTGGGTGGCATTGGCCAAGGTAACAAGTAATGGAAGGGGAGAAGTCTCAGGGACTTGGGGAGGGTGACAGAAAGAGTCTCTCATCTCAATTTTGATGTCTTTATAGATAAAACACTGTGGGCTCTAGAAGGGTAACAAGTTACTGAATTTGGACACAATTTGAAAAGACAGGCAAAAGAAGCCAAGTTACAAAGTGCCCCTTTGTTTGAAGCTATAGACTGTGGAATTCACACCCACTTAAAGTGAGACCAGAGACTTATACATGCAGAGTGCACATTCATTCCAGTGTGGGCTCTTTAATGGAAAAGACTCTTCATTTCATTGGGCCGACTTTATCCCATGGAGTTTATATTATTCTTGCTTAGAGTGTTACCATATAATCCTTTTATGGAAGGATTTCTGGGACAGGGCCTTGGAGGTGAATAGCACCTCTGTCCTATACCCAGATGCTGTTGATTTAAAATCAGCACTAAAGCTGGACATGGTAGCACACACTTATAATTCCAGCAGCAGGGGAGGCTGAGGCAGGAGGATGGCGAGTTCAAAGACAGCTTCAGCTATTTAGCGAGGACCTAACCAACTCAGTGAGACCCTGTCTCTAAATAAAATGTATTTGCAAAGGGCTGGGGATGTGTTCAGTGGCTAAGCACCCCTAGGTTCATCCCAGGAACAGGGACAGAGCGGGCATGCTGTAGGTGGTTGGACTTCCATTGTCTGAGCTCCACCCTCCTGTGATGCTGGCCTTGGCAATGTCAGCACTTTCCTCATAGCTGTAAATTGGGCGCTAGCAGCGATGCTGATGCAAACATCCTTGTGAAAAAACAACCTCGAGGCTTTCTTCAGCATTTGAATAAAAATTAGAAATTTTGCAAATGGTGGATCATTCATCAAACAACCAGTTTAGGAAATTGGATGAGATTATGTGTTCTGGCTTTCTACAAGCAAGACCATGCCATTTGACTTAGGGTGTTAATTCCTCACCTGTGGGAATAGAGAGGAGTGGGTGATAGGAAGAATACTGTAATGCACAAAGAAATGCTCACAGTAACTAAAGTAATCTAGAGATCACCAATCCACTGCCTCCTCTGCCCTGGTAGAAGCCCAACAGTCTCCTAACCAATTGCACAAACCTGAAAACACTGGCATTCACAAATGTGAAGACCTCCACTTCTCATTTCCATAACAAGTAGAGTGCTAGGGCCAGAGAACAGCTGAAAATCTGAGCAGCTTTATTTTGTGAAGTTACACTGATCCATCTTCCTTGGTGATAGCCAATGCAGGCCTGTCTGGGAGGATTTTGTGTTAGAAATTCTTGTTCAGCACTTTCCCTGCAGAGGTAGCCCTTTAGTAAATAGCAGTGACTAAATGCAGCAGGTTAGAGGCCTTCTTTCCTTCACACTCCTCCCCATGTGGCTGCTATTCCTGGTTCAGAAGCTGATTTTCTAGCAAATACCTCCCCACTCCCTTGCCCCTCTGCATTGCTATGGCACTTGTGTGTAGCTGACCTTGAAGGGCCTCAGTTCAGTAAGAAAATCTGATTACATCCTGCAGGGAACTCGCTCAAGCACTGCTCATCAGAACTACACAAACCTCATTATCTACTAAACCCTGAAGCCCGTTTCCTGCCCCTAGTCAGTAGATCACTTTTTCTCTCTCTCTGCCTCACTTAAAAATAAATCCAGTGTTCAGGGATCCCTTGAAACTTTTGCTTTCATATTGAAAACCAAATTTCCACTCATCAAGAAAAGTCAAGGGCTGGGGAGATAGCTCAGTTGGTAGAGTGCTTGCCTTGCAAGCACAAGGCCCTGGGTTCAATCCCCAGCACCGCAAAAAAAAAAAAAAAAAAAAAAAAAAAAAAAAGTCAAGAATCTCTCTAGTGCCAGTGACAAGCAGGCTGGTAGGGAAGGAGAATCGCAGGAGACCATATGGGAGGAAGTCCTGAGGTTGGGAGTGGAAGGTGCAGGAGAAGCAGAGAAGAACCCTCTCTGGGCTCTTCGGTTAGTTCTGTTTCTGAGCACTTTGCCTTTAAATTCACATCCCCAGGATCAAAAAGGCAAGTGGGAGTGCAGCCTTAGCTTCTCTTCCTCCCTGGAAATGTTTATCAGGAAAATAAACACTGCTACCATTTTCACTTTCAAATTCCTGGAAATGCCTGACTTCTCTGAGTGCAGGACTTGGGTCAGGAAAGACATGTAACCCCTTGTGGTAGGAGGCAAAGGTTCTCTTAGTCCTCAGAATGGGCTACCATGCCAAATTGGTAGCAATATGCTGGATCAGCAGCTACCACATCTGACCTCTCCCCAAACTGGAACTTGAGCCTCTCCCCAGATCCCACATGCTGAGGTTCCTGCTTTCCCAAGCATGAGGCGTTGCCCATCTCCTACACAGAGCTAAGTCTCCTTTGTTCTGAATCTGAGACTCTTTCATCTGAATCCAAAGTTTCTAGACAGTACACCCCATGCCCAAGAAAAACTGAACACGAGCCCAATACACAGGGGATCGTTGTCCCTGAAGTGAGAATGTCTACTGTGGCCCTGCGTGGTCCTCAGGAAAGAGCAGTAGTGAGAGCTGGAACCCTGAAGCCCTCGGCTTACATCTGAGTCCTAGTTGCTCCAAACACTGACACTTTAAACCTTGGGCCCTTTTCTTACCAGCTGCCCACTTTGGTCACTGTTGGAATGTGGTGGTGCCTGCTAAGTGAAATGACTCCACGGGCTTGGGACACAGGAAGGGTTGTGGGGTGGCCACTGTTGTTCCAGTTTTCTCCATCCTAAAGACCTCTCCTGCCTGTCCGCTTCTGCGATTCCCATACCCACGAGTTCTGCCACCTGCTCTTCTCACTCCTAAGCACCAGGCAGTCAGTCCTTCAAAGCTCCGTTGAGTTTCCCTTGTGAAGATGTCTTTCATTCCCACACTTCCCCACCTCTGAAACACAAATCCCTTTGACTCGTTCTGCCTTGGCGTGCAGTGACCACTTTGATTAGGCATCGGTGTCTCTGTAGCTCATCTGTGAACCCACAAAGTAAGATTTTGCCAGGCAATAGTTAGTAAGACGGCAATGTGCATAGAACATGGAAACAGATTGAGGGACCCACGACTGGGGGATGCAGTCCTGTGTGGGTTTCAGCCTCATCCCACATGGATGAGGGAAGGGTTATCTGGAGAGGACGGCACTGCTGGCAATAAATCAATTAATTACCAATAAACTTATCTAATCAATAAACACACAAAGCCAATACTCTTTTCAAATGGGAGGAATGTGACAGATTGGGCCATACCAGATCTGGCCTCTAATAAGATGGAGTAGCCCACCTCTCCTTTATTTATAGTAGCATAGTTAAAGGGGGCTGGGCCAGGAGTGGCTGCTTCTATGAGGAACAGGATGGGGTGGAGCTTGGGAAGCTATTTGCTCAGGGAACTAGCATATCATCAGATGGTAAGCCACTCCCCCATGGGACCACTTACTTCTAGACTATCTGGAACAGTCTATAATGGCTGCCAGTTCCTGGGAGTCAGGTCTCTGTATCCCATGACTTAACCAGGTCTGATTCTGCAAGATATAGATGGCTCCCCACATAGCCCCATAGGCTAGATTTAGGGCTGTGGAGCTTTGGCCCTTGAGATGGAGGTGTACTATGTGTGTCTTTGTGATTAATTCAGTCAGGTGTATACTTAAGTTTTTTTCAAAACCAGAAAAATCTCCTCAGATACTCAGTGCCCTGAATGATGCAGTCTGGCCTCTGGCCATGTAGAATTCAGGACATGTTCTCCCAGCATACTTAGACAAAGACAGTCTGCCTGCATCACATTCTGGAAGATTCAAGTGTGGTCCCTCTCTTAACCAAGGAAAATGTGAGCATGTTCCCTTCAGATTCAACCCCCACCTACGAGCTTCACTCCCTTCATCCTCCACAGTGAAGCAGGCCCATAGCTGGTGTGTCAGGCCCCACCCACTTTATCCATCCTTACAGGGACATCCAGGCAGAGACTCTAGAGTATCAGCATGTTTAAATCTCCTAAGAAGAGGAAATACATACAAGGAAAAATCTTACCTCTTCCTTTGTCTTAAATAAAAGAAAATGATATTTGAAGAGATTCATGGAGACTGTGTCTTATCCTTAGATCTATAACTAATTCGTGTAGTCACATGCTGGACTGTACATTGCCTTTCTCTATGTAGGTGAGTAAACTGAAGGATTTAGGTTTGCACCACCCAATGAGCTACACTAAAATCCTCAGAACATAAAAATGAAGCTATTCCCATGTAGATGAGCAAGGAATTCTGTTCCTATGTTAGAAGACATTTCAAAATTGCACTTTCTGTTTTGGCCATAACCCTCTAACATGACTCTCTGCTTCCCCTGATGTTCCTCATTGCCCTTGTGAATGTATTAAACATAATTTACCACCTTCTCTAATTTATCCTTCCTCAATCATTTTATTGCATTCGATTTTTCTTAGACATAAAATTTAAAGAACCTTTCAATCTACAACTTTCCCCACTGAAATCTACTATATTTCTTGCTGCCCTTCAGTATAGATAAGATGTGTCCTGAATTTTATTACCTTGCTTCCTTGGATCACATGCATTCCTTTCTCTCTCTCCCTCCCTCTTCTCCCCATCTCTCTCCCTCTTCCTTTTCCCCTCCATCACCCTCACCCCTTGCCTGCCATCCTTCCTTCCTTCCAACTGGAAATATCTATATCCATTAAGTAGAATTGCTGATGGTATTTAATCTTCCCTATTCTTTCAGTTGTGAATATGTCTATATTTTGCACTCACAGTCAGTTGTTTATTACACAGAGAAAAGAATCCCATGTTTGTTATTGTGTTGTCTGATCTCTGAACAGATTTCCAAACTCTTTTCTGGCAGCTAGTGCGGCTGATGAGAATCCCACATCTGACCTGATTTTCATTATTTTGGGTGTTCTGTGTCCTCCTTTGGGAAGGCACCAAGGTATCATTTTAGCTTTGGTGTTTTATCATTTCAGGAGCATATTTCTAGAATTTGATCTTTAGTTATAACACTCTTCAGTAGCTTCTGGTGCATACAAACATATTTCAGTGATGGATGGTAAATTGAGAGACTGAGGATATAATAAAGTCTCATTTTGCTTAATCAATGAGACAAAAACATGATAAACTAAATGAAGAACTGTTAATTTCTATACTCTGCAATCAATTTACAGAAAAAGCTTTGAGAATATAATAGGTATCACGACTGAATGTAAATGCACATAACAATGGGAAATAAAGTGAACTGGATTCCTATGTTTTATAATGGGGATTGTTAATAGTGCCTCAACCTGATCACTATCATAAAAAATCTTAGTTTTGATTTGTATTTCTCTAATTGCTAGAGATGTTGAGCATTTTTTCATGTATTTGTTGATGGAATGTGTATCTTCTGTGAAGTGTCTATTCAGTTCCTTAGCCCATTTATTGATTGGGTTATTTTTTTTATTGGTGTTACCTTTTTTTGAGTACTTTATATATCCTGGAGATTAGTGCTCTATCTGAGATGCGTGTGGTAAAGATTTTCTCCCATTCTGTAGACTCTCTTTTCACATTATTGATTGTTTTTTGAAGTGAAAAAGCTTTTTATTTTAAGTCTGTCCCATTTATTGATTCTTGATTTTACTCGTTGCACTTCTGAAATCTTGTTAAGGAAGTCAAATCCTAGGCCGATGTGTTGAAGACTTGAGCCTACTTTTTCTTCTATTAGGTGCAGGGTCTCTGTTCTAGTGCATAAGTCTTTGACCCACTTTGAGTTGAGTTTCATTAATTTCATTTTGTTACATGTGGATTTCCAGTTTTCCAGCACCATTTGTTGAAAACATTCTTTTCTCCAGTGAAGGTTTTGGCACCTTTGTCTAGTATGAGATAACTGCATGTATGTGGGTTTGTCTCTGTGTCTTCTATTTTGTGCCATTGGTCAACCTGTCTATTTTGGTGCCTACACCACGCCGTTTTTGTTACTATTGCTCTGCAGTATAATTTAAGGTCCTGTATTGTGATGCCTCCTGCTTCACTCTTCTTGCTAAGGATTGCTTTGACTATTCTGGGTCTCTTATTTTTCCAAATGAATTTCATGTTTGCTTTTTCTATTTCTTTGCCAAATGTCATTGGAATTTTTTTTTTTTTAATGTTGGAGCAAAATAGTATTTAATTCATTGAAATTCATGTTAAAAATTAAAACACAAACTTTATTAGCTAAAAAATTTAGAGACTAAATGAAGGATGTTAAAATTCACCACATGCGGCCTTGTGAAAATTCAGATCAACAGCTCTGAGGAAACACTCATTTTCTTCTCCCTTAAGGATGTTGCAGTTTTGCATTACCCATTTTTAATGAATGAGGCTGTAATGCTATGAAGTGTCAAGCTGAAATATATTAACAACTTTTCCAAAAAGTATTTTCAAATTTTCAAGGAGACAGATGAAGTTTGTCAAATTTGTCTAACATCAAATAACATTGAGGACTTCAAACATACCCCACTATGAATATTTATGAATATTTTCATGAACTGGACAGTTCCTTTCTCCTTAAGGATTGATAGGTAAAATGTTTCATTTCACATACTCTGTCATGGAATTTTAAATGGAATTGCATTAAATCTGTATAATGCTTTTGGTAGTATGGCCATTTTGACAATATTTAATTCTGCCTATCTAAGAGCATGGGAGAGTTTTCCATCTTCTAAGGTCTTCTTCCATTTCTGTCTTTAGTGTTCTGTAGTTTTCATTGTAGAGGTCTTTCACCTCTTTTGTTAGGTTGATTCTGAAGTATTTTATTTTATTTTTTGAGGCTATTGTGAATGGGATAGTTTTCCTAATTTCTGGATTCATCACTTATGTATAGGAATGCATTTGAATTATGGGTGTTGACTTTTATCCTGCTACTTTGCAGAATTCATTTATTGGTTCTAGAAGTTTTCTGGTGAAGTTTTTGGATCTTGTAAATATAGAATTACACTATCAGCAAAGAGTGATAATTTGCTTTCCTCTTTTCCTGTTTGTATCTTTTAAATTTCTTTCTTCTGATTTTTCTGGCTAGGGTTTCAAGGGTGATGTTGAATAGAAGTGGTGAAACAGGATATCCTTCTCTTGTTCCAGTTTTTAGAGGGAATTCTTGAAATTCTTCTCCATTTACAATGATATTGGCCTTGGGTTTAGCATATATAGATTTTTACAATGTTATGTTCCTACTATCCCTAGTTTTTATAGTGTATTGACCATGCGTATTGTCAAATGCTTTTTCTGAATCTATTGAGATGATCATGTGATTCTTGTCTTTAAGTCTATTGATGTGATGAATTATGTTTATTGATTTCTGCATGTTCAACCAAACTTGTATCAGTAGAATGAACCCCACTTGACCATGATGCACTGTGTTTTTAATGTTTTTGTATGTGATTTGCAAGAATCTTTGCATCTGTGTTCATCAATGATATTGGTCTGATATTTTCCTTCCTTGATGTGTCTTTGATTTTGGTATCAAGGTGATTCTAGACTCAGAATGGGTTTGGAAGGGTTTCCTCCTTTTCCATTTCAGGGAATAATTTGAGAAGTATTGGTGTTAATACTTCTTTGAAGGTCTTTAACATACTCAGTTGAGAATCTGTCTGGTCCTGGACTTTCTCAATTGGTAGGCTTTTGCTGGTGTCTTCTATTTCATTGCTTAAAACTTATCTGTTTAAATTGAGTATGTCCTCCTGATTCAGTTTGGGTAGGTCATATGTCTCTAGAAACTTGATGTCTTCAAGATTTTCTATTTTATTGGAGTATAAATTTTCAAAATAGTTTCTGATTATCTTCTGTATTTCAGTAGTTTTCATCATGATTGTGGGAAGCCATACTTATCTAACAGAATCAGACGGTTCCCTGTCTAGTTCCCCTAAGAGAATGGCTCCCCTAACTCCACCCTATCCTGTCCATCACAGAAGAAGCTCCTCCCAGTCTTGGCCCCCTTTACCTGTGTGTCTATAAATAAAAGAGAGTTGGGCTACTCCATGTTGTTTTTAGAGGCCAGACTTGGTATGGCCAGACCCATCACGTCCCCTCTCATTTTAAAAAGAATATCTGGCTCTTGTGTGTTTGTTGAGTAGATAAGTTTATGAGGAATTAATGGATAAACAGCCAACATCATCCTCCAGCTGTTAACCCTTTTTTCAAGCACGCAGGATGTGGCTGAGAGACTCCCACAATAATGTTACCTTTTTCAACATGAATTTTAGTAATTTGAGTTTCTCTCTCCTTCTCTTCATTAGCGTGGCTAAGTGTTTATCAATTTTATTTATTTATTCATAGAACCAACTTTTTGTTTTGTCAATTTTTTGAATTGTTTCTTTTGTTTCAATTTCATTGATTTCAGTTCTGATTTTTATTATTTCCTGTCTTCAGCTTTTAGTGTTGATTTGTGCTTATTTTTCTAGGGCTTTGAAATGTAATGTCAGATCATTTATTCCTTGACTTCCTGTTCTTTTAATGAATGAGCTCAAGGCAGTGAACTTTCTGTTTGCAACACCTTCATAGTGTCTCAGAGATTTTTGATATGTTGTATTTGTGTTCTCAATTACCTCTAAGTATTTTTTAATTTCATCCCTGTTTTCTTCTGCTATCCATTCATCATTCAATAGTGCATTATTTAGTCTTCAGGTATAACAGTAGCTTCTACTTTTTATTCTATCATTGATTTCTAATTTAATTTCATTATAATCTAATAGAATTCAGGGTATTATCTCTATTTTTTGTATTTGGTGAGAGTTGCTTTTTGACATAAGATATAGTCTATTTTGGAGAAGGATTCATGTGCTGCTGAGAAGAAAGTATATTTGCTCAATGATGGATGAAATATTGTATATATGTCTGTCAGGTCTAAATTATTGATGTATCTTTTTGTACTATAGTTTCTTTGTTTAGTTTTTGTTTGGAGGATAGCTCCAGCAGTGAGAGACATGTGTTCAAGTCACCCAGTATTATTGCACTGTGATCTGATTCTTGAAATTGAGAAGGGTTTGTTTAATGTACATAGATGCTCCATTATTTGGAGCACATGTATTTATGATTGTTGTGTTTTGCTGATGTATCATTCCTTTAAGCAGTATGAAATATCCTTCTTTGTCCCTTCTGATTAACTTTGGCTTGAAGTTCACTTTCTCTGATATGAGGATGAAAACCCCTGCTTGTTTACACAATCTATATGACTGATATGTTTACTTTCGCAGTCTTTTACCTTCAGTCTGTGGATGTCTTTGCCTATGAGGTGAGTCTCTTGGAGACAGCATATTGTTTGGTCTTATTTTCTAATACAAGTATATGCCAGTATGTGTCTTTTGATTGGCAAGTTTAGGCCATCAACATTCAAGGTTATTATTGAGACACGATTTTTATTTCTGGTCATTTTAGTTTATTTCTGGTGTTTAATTTGACTCAGTTCACCATTTGATTGACTATTCTTTTAGTGTAGTTGCTCCTTTTGCTGATTTTTGCTTTGTAGTATCTGGGTTGAGAAATCAAGAGATTTGAATTGGTTTCCCCATATACATAATCTGATATTTTTTCTCTCATGGTCTTTAAAATTCAAACTTTATTCTGTATGCTATTCATTCTCATTGTAATGTGACTTGGTGTGGGTCTGTTGTATTTTTGTACATTCTGCGTCCTGTAAGCCTCTTGTATTTGATTTTCCATTTCAGTCTTATGTTTGGGAAATTTTCTGATATTATTTCATTGCCAAGATTATGCATTCCTTTGGTTTGTTCCTCCACACATTTATCTATCCCAACAAATCTTAAATTTGGTCTTTTCATATTACCCCATAATTCTTGGAACTTCTCTTCATGGTTTTTTACCATCTTCTCTGTGTGTTCAAATTTATCTTCAAGATTATATATTTTGTCTTCATTGCCTGAGGTTCTGTCTTCTAAGTGGTCTAGTCTGTTTTTTTTAAATTTATTTTTATTGTAAAAAAATGGGATACATCTTGTTTCTCTGTTCGTACATGAAGTAGAGGCATACCATTTGTGTAATTGTACATTTACATAGGGTAATGGTTTTTGATTCATTCTGTTATTTTTTTCTCCCCCCCCACCCCTCCCACTCCTCTTTTCCCTCTATACAGTCCCTCCTTCCTCCATTCTTGCCCCACTCTAACCCTCAATTATGTGTCATCATGTGCTTATCAGCGAGATCATTCATCCTTTGGTTTTCTGAGATTGGCTTATCTCACTTAGCATGATATTCTCTAATTTCATCCATTTGCCTGTGAATGCCATAATTTTATTATTTTTTTATGGCTGAGTAATATTCCATGGTATATATATAGCGCAGTTTCTTTATCCATTCATCAATTGAAGAGCATCTAGGTTGGTTCCACAATCTGGCTATTGTGAATTGAGCAGCTATGAACATTGATGTGGCTGTATCTCTGTAGTATGCTGATTTTAAGTCCTTTGGGTATAGGCCAAGAAGTAGGATAGCTGGGTCAAATGGTGGTTCCATTCCAAGTTTTCTAAGGAATCTCCACACTGCTTTCCAGAGTGGCTGCACTAATTTGAACCCCACCAACAATGTATGAGTGTACCTTTTTCCCCACATCCTCGCCAACACCTATTGTTGCTTATGTTCTTGATAATTGCCATTCTAATTGGGGTGAGATGAAATCTTAGGGTAGTTTTGATTTGCATTTCTCTTATTACTAGAGATGCTGAACATTTTTTCATATATCTGTTGATTGCTTGTACATCTTCTTCTGTGAAGTGTCTGTTCATTTCCTTAGCCCATTTGTTGATTGGGTTATTTGTATTCTTGGTGTAGAGTTTTTTGAGTTCTTTATAGATTCTGGAAATTAGTGCTCTATCTGAAGTATGATTGGCAAAGATATTCTCCCACTCTGTAGGCTCTCTCTTCGCATTGCTGACAGTTTTCTTTGCTGAGAGAAAGCTATTTAGTTTGAATGTATCCCAGTTATTGATTCTTGCTTTTATTTCTTGTGCTATGGGAGTCCTGTTAAGGAAGTCTGCTCCTAAGCTGACATGTTGAAGATTTGGACCTACTTTTTCTTCTATAAGATGCAGGGTCTCTTGTCTGATTCCGAAGTCCTTGATCCATTTTGAGTTGAGTTTTGTGCAGGGTGAGAGATGAGAGAATTTCATTCTGTTGCATATGGATTTCCAGTTTTCCCAGTACCATCTGTGGAAGAGACTATCTTTCTCCATTGCATATTTTTGGCACCTTTGTCTAGTATGAGAAAATTGTATTTATTTGGGTTTGTGTCCATGTCCTCTATTTTTTACCATTGATCTACCTGTCTATTTTGGTACCAATACCATGCTGTTTTTGTTACTATTGCTTTGTAGTATAGTTGAAGTTCTGGTATTGTGATACCCTCTGCTTCACTCTTTCTGCTAAGGATTGCTTTAGCTATTCTGGGTTTCTTATTCTTCCAGATGAATTTCATGATTGCTTGCTCTATTTCTATAAGTTACGTCATTGGGATTTTAATTGGAATTGCATTGAATCTTTATGGCACTTTTGGTAGTATGGCCATTTTGACAATATTAATTTGGCCTATCCAAGAACATGGGAGATCTTTCCATCTTCTAAGGTTTTCTTTAATTTCTTTCTTTAGTGTTCCGTAGTTCTCATTGTAGAGGTCTTTCACCTCTTTTGTGAGATTGATTCCCAGGTATTTTATTTTTTTTGAAGCTATTGTGATTGAGGTAGTTTTCCTAACTTCTCTTTCTGAAGATTCATCACTCATGTATAAAAATGCATTGGATTTATGAGCATTGATCTTGTAACCTGCTACTTTACTGAATTCACTTATGAGTTCTAGAAGTTTTCTGGTGGAATTTCCCAGTTCCTCTAAATATATAATCATGTCATCAGCAAATAGGGATAGTTTCAGTTCTTTTTTCCTATTCATATCCCTTTAATATCTTTGGTCTGTCTAATTGCTCTGGCTAGAGTTTTGAGGACAATGTTGAATAGAAGTGGTGAAAGAGGATATCCCTGCCTTGTTCGAGTTTTTAGGGGGAATGCTTTCAGTTTTTCACCATGTAGAAATATATTGGCCATGGGCTTAGCGTAGATGGTCTTTACAATGTTAAGGAATGTTCCCACTATCCCTATTTTTTTAGTGTTTTGAGCATGAAGGGATACTGTGTTTTATCAAATGTTTTTTCTGCATCTATTGAAATAATCATGTGATTCTTGACTGTAAGTCTGTCGATATGGTGAATTACATTTATTGATTTCCGAATGTTGAACCAACCTTTCATCCCTGGGATAAAACCCACTTGATCATGGTGCACTATTGTTTTAATATATTTTTGTATGTGATTTGATAAAATTTTGTTGAGAAGTTTTGCGTCAATGTTCATTAAGGATATTGGTCTGAAATTTTCTTTCCTCAGTGTGTCTCTGTTGGATCTTTCTTTTTAATACAATCTGTCAGTATATGTCTTTTGATTGATGAGTTCAGGCCATTAACATTCAGGTTTATTATTGAGATATGATTTATATTCCCAGTCATTTGACTCATTTTCTTTTTCTTTTCTTTCTTTTTTTTTTTTTTTTGGATACTAATTGGTTTCTCCTTTATTTGGCTATTCCTTTAGGGCAGTTCCTCCCTTTGCTGATATACATTGTTGTTTTTCATCTCTTCCTCATGGAATAATTTGCTGAGAATATTCTGTAATGCCGGCTTTCTTTTTGTAAATTCTTTTAGCTTTTGTTTAACATGGAAGGATTTTATTTCGTCATCAAATCTGAAGGTAAGTTTTGCTGGGTATAAGATTCTTGGTTGGCATCCGTTTTCTTTCAGGGCTTGAAAAATGTTGTTCCAGACCCTTCTAGCTTTTAGGATCTGGGTTAAAAAATCTGCTGATATCTGTATTGGTTTCCCCCTGAATGTAATTTGATTCTTTTCTCTCACAGCCTTTAAAATTCTGTCTTTATTTTTTGTGTTAGGTATTTTCATTATAATGTGCCTTGGTGTGGGTCTTTTGTAATTTTGTGTATTTGGAGTCCTGTAAGCCTCTTGTACTTGATTTTCCATTTAATTCTTCAGATTTGGGAAATTTTCTGATATTATTTCATTGAACAGATTACTCATTCCTTTGGTTTGTTTTGTAAGCCTTCCTCTATCCTAATAATTCTTAATTTTAGCCTTTTCATGATATCCCATAGTTCTTGTAGATTGTGTTCATGATTTCTTACCATCTTCTCTGTTTGGTCAACTTTGTTTTCAAGATTAAATAATTTGTCTTCAATATCTGAGGTTCTGTCTTCCAGGTGTTCTATCCTATTGGTTATTCTTTCTATGGAGTTTTTAATTTGGTTTATTGTTTCCTTCATTTCAAGGATTTTTGTTTTTTTTTTAATCAATATCTCTAATTCTTTAATGAAATGATCTTTTGCTTCCTGTATTTGCTCTTTTAACTATTGATTGGTGTGATCATTTAATGCCTGCATTTGCTCTTTCATCACATCATTCAATGCCTGCATTTGCTCTTTCTTCTCCTCATTTGCTTCCCTGATCATTTTAATTATGTACATTTTGAACTCCCTTTCTGACATTTCTTCTGCCATGCTGTCATTGGATTTTATTGCTATACCATCTAGGTTTGTTTGGAACATTTTCTTCCCTTGTTTTCTCATATGGCTCAGGTATCTACCCCTGTAGTAGTGAAACTCTGGGATAGTGCAGATTTCTTCTATTGGCTAATATTGTCTCTGTAGACTTTCAATAACTCACCTCTTAGCCTTCAGTAGCCTGAAGTCTTTGTGGAACTTGATAATGCGATGCTCCACTAGGAAGCTGCCCCTCTAGGGGTGGTGGCCTTCAGGTGGGATATATTCCCTGTTAGTCAGCAGAGGTGCCTCCATTTGTTGACTGATGATCAGCCAAAGGGGAACTAGACTGCAGACCCAGGCACATCTGATCTGGGCCTGTTTCTCTGGTTCTACTGCCCTGGTAGGAAAGCCTTGCCCAGCAGGGAAGACTCACCTGGTGGGGAAGTTTCGCTGGGCAGCTCTCCTCCAAGAAGTTCCCTTTGGTCCAGAACTACCACCTGGACTGGGAGGTCCTCCTCTGTGATGTTCCCAGGGGTCCTGACCTACCGCCTGCTCTGGGGAACCTGGCCCTGCAACGGACTCCCTCACTGAGGGACCCTCCTCTGCTACGTTCCCGGGGGGACAGAGCTACCTCCTGGGCCTCGGACCCTCATTCTGTGTTGAAGCCTCTTGCTATGTGGCCCTCCTCTGCACTGCTCCCAGTTGACTGGGTTCTCGGCTCCAGCAGGGGAGTCTCACTGGGCCACTCTACTCCACGAAGTTCCCTGCGTTTCGGGACTATTGTCCCATCTGGGGAGCCGGACCAGTGGGAGAGACTCACCAGATGGCTCTGAGTTGGTCCTGAGTCTCTCAATACCTCCTCTTCTTGACTCCTGGGTCTTGTGAAAGGTCCTCTAGCCTCCTGTAGGTGTCTCAGGAAGGGAGCTGCCCTTCCAATGATGATGGCCATGCTCTCAGGAGTAATTCAAAATGCCTGCACCAGCCTATAAAGAAGCCTCTAGCTAGCTCCACAATGCAGGTGGGCTGGCTCATCTGCCAACTCACTCTGCGATGGTGACAGACCTCAGCATGGTGGTTGGGTGGGGTTGCTCAGTGATGGTGTCTGTCTTCGGCCTGGTGGTTGGGTGGGTTGGCTGCCTGCCGCCTACCTCTGCAAGGCAGGCAGGTTGGGTGCCTGCCTGCTGCCTCCGTGATGCAGGCGGCCTGCCTCATCCTCCAGCTTGCTCTGCGACTGTGACAGACCAGTGATGGCACCCGTCCTTGGTGCAGGGGTCAGGCGGGGTCTGTGGTCTAGTCTGTTGATGATACTTTCCATTGAACTTTTAATTTGGTTTATTGTTTCCTTCATTTTGAGGATTTCCCCTTGATTTCTTTTCAGAATATTTATCTCTTTATTGAAGTGATCTTTCACCTCCTGAAATATATTTCTGATCTCACTCCTTACATTGTCCTTTATGTCACAGCTTAGTTTAACTGTATACTTTCTACACTACTTCCTTGACATTTCTTGTACTGTGTTGTCAATGGATTCTATTAATGGAGCATGTTGATTTGTTTGGGGCACTTTTTTCCCTTGTTAATTCATGTTGTTTGTGCATCTTTCCATCTAGCACGATGGATCTGAAGCAGTACAGTTTCTATCCTGTAGATTATAATGTTCTGGCAGGTTTCCAGTACCTTGCCTTTAAGGGGGGAGACCAATATTAACAGCACCCAATGAAAATAATATACAGCTTCAAATCAAATAGCTCCTATTAAGACGTCTACAGTTCTGTCACGATAAACAGAAATGATGTGTTCAATTATGGTCTACGATATAAACAGTAAGTTTGCAAATGGGTTTAGAATTTCAAATCATAGACAAAGTGAACATAGGAGGAGTAGGATGTGATGTTTATGAGGAAGGAGAAGAGAAGATAGAAGTAAAAAATTGTAAGAAGAGTGAAAGAGGAATCAATAAAGGTTGACTGTTAACCAGAGAAAGGAGAGAAAGAGAATCCATGGAAACAGATAAGTGAGAGAAAATATCTTTTTTAATATATACATACATATATATAAATTTTAAAAATTAAAAAGTAAAATGTAAAAATAAAAGAATGTGCAAAAAAGCTGTAATATATTATTCAGACATCTTAGTCCTCAATAAACTGATGCTAGAAAAAAATACTTGTTTTCAAAAATGGTAAAGATGAGAGGTGGGGGGAGAGGGGAAGGACTCTATGGAGAATTGGACAATTGTTTCCATTGGATTTCAAGTTTCTCTGCTTCCCTTCTTAGTCGATAGGTGGAGTTTTCTGAGTTTTATGGTAGTTCCACCCTCAGAATGGTGAGCATTGCTAGGGTAGAGGAGGGTTAGTCCTGGTGAGATACAGCAATTGCTTGTCCATGTTGGAAGACTACAACCCAGGCATCTCTCTTGGGTTCCATTCCTGTGATTTAGGAGCCTGATCTTAGCCTTTACCTCACCTGAAGACCCCACAAATCCAGATTTCTGATTTAGTCTCCACACTTGTTCTCTCCCAGCCCCACATCCTTGAATTCTTGCTCAAGCACTTCTCTCCCAGGTCCTGAGAGATGGGCTCTGGGTTCTGTGTACTGGTTGCGGAAAGCTGTTCTGTATCTGGTGGATCAAGACCAAGAGCTGAGACCTGCAGGCCAGTTGTGTAGCTGAGAATGCTGGCTAAGGAGGGCTTGGGACCCTGGGTGTTAGGGAGCTGGAGGCTACCGATGGGTGCCAAACTGGTGCCAGACCTGTTGGGACCAGGTGTGGAATGGTGGCAGTGTGGAAGCAGCAGAGTCCCAACTTCTCTAATTCTATTCAACATACTATGAAAGTTCTAGCCAGTGCATTTGTACAGAAAAATAAAAGTCATCTAAATTGGAAAAAAAAGTCATCTCTTTTCTCAAGTGAAATGATTTATAAAGAGAGACAACCCTAAGAATTCCATGAATGCATAAAATCAGTTAGTACTAGTAAATGAATTTGGCATATAGTAACAACACACAAAAATTAGTTGTGTTTCTATGGATGAACAGTGAACAACCTAACTAGGAAATTTAAATAATTCTTTTCACAATATCTTCAAAAAGAATAAAATTAATAAAAGAGATGAAAGACTGAAAGCCACAAAATGCTGCTGGTAGAAATTAAAGAAGCCTGAAAAAGTAAAATCCCATATTTTTTGGTTAAAAGATATAATTTTGTCAAAATATCAAGGCTTTTAAAGGTGATCTACAGATTTAATTCTTTCCCAATCAAAACATCAATGGAAATTTTTAGAGAAATAGAAAAATTCATCCTAAAATTTATTCACATTGAATGTCAAGGGAACCTGTTTATTCTCAAAAATCTTGAGCAAAAAGTTGAAAGTCTCACAATTCTTGTTTTATTTATTTATTTATTTCTTCATTCATTCATTCATTTAAGTATTGATTTATTTATTGTACTGGGGATTGAACCCAGGGCCTTGGGCATGCTAATCAGGAGTTTGACCACTTAGCTACATCCCAGTCTCTTAAATTTTATTTTGAGACAAGATCTCAAGTTGCCTACATTAGCCTTGAACTTGTGACCTCGTTTCATCCCTACTACCCCATCCAGTAGCTGGGATTATAAGCATGTATCACTGTGCTCAGTTTTCACACTTCCTTATTTTAAAATTTATTCAAGTTAGTAATCAAAAAATTGTGGCCATGGGCATTAAAACAAATCTATAAAAGGAATAGAGTACATTGACTATTCCCAATATCACTAATCATTATAGAAATGCAAATCAAAACCACCATGAGATACCTCTTCATATACATTGGAATGGATATTGTCCAAACAGAAAAGAAAGGAGGGAAGAAGGGAGAGGAAAAAAAAATATGGGTCAGGATGTGGAGAAATTGAAACAGTTGTGCTTTCTGTTTGGGAATGTTAAATGGTGGAGCCATTATAGAAAACAGTGGGACAAACCCTAAAAAATTAAACATAGAATTACCATATGACCTACTAGTGTACTTCTGTGAATGTGCACAAAAGAATCAAAAGTGGGGCTGAGGCTATAGCCCAGTTGGTAAAGTGCTTGCCTTGGAAGCACAGGGCCCTGGGTTTAATCCCCAGCACCACAAAAATAAATAAATAAATAAATAAATAAATAAATAAATAAATAAATAAATAATCAATAGGAGGGATTCAAACAGATGCTTGTTGGAAACAGATACCTGTTTGAAACATAGTGCATTATTAAACACAGTCAAAAGTTAGGAATAGGGCTGGGTCTGTAGCTCAGTGATAGAGCACTTGCCTAGCATATGTGAGGCCCTGGGTTCGATCCTCAGCACCATATATAAATAAATGAAGTAATGGTATTGTGTCCATCTACAACATAAAAACAAATTAAAAAAAAATGTGACCCCTGCCCACCCTAGAGCACTGCTCTTGACCCCTGCTGTGCCCTCGCATAACCTGCAGCGTGCCTGGCTCCTCGTCTACCAATGTGGGGCTCCCCCAGCTGCTCCTCAATGGGGTAGCCTTCACCTGGGGTCACCAGATAGGGGCTAGAGGGAGCTGCTCATCACAGCACCACAGGCCACAAGGCTGCATCTCTAAACAGGTTGCACAATGCCACTGCACTACTGCCCTCACTCCCCCATCTCTAAAGGCAGTCATCTCTATCTTGGGACACCTTCACTGCTATCTTGGGTTACCCCCACTAGCACCATCACCATCTTTAGCTGGGGCAACCAGCATCTTAGGATACCAGCTGGGACCTGGAGGTCCATTTTCAAGGTACCTACGGTCTCCCAAGTCCCTCACCCCCCAGCTACCAACCTGGCCCAATGCTTGCAGCTATGCTGATCCATGCTCTCCATGCCTGGTCCTGATTTTTCCAATACAGAACAACTCTCCATGACAGGCACATAGACCCAGGTGCTCAGCCCTCAGAATCTTCAGAAAGAGAGGTTCCTGACTGGGAAGTCAAAAGGGTGGGGGAGGGAGAGATACAGTTTAAAGAATAAACTAGGGACCAGGGATCTTGGTGTCCACAGGCATAGTAAAGGGCTAAGGCTAGACTCCTACTTCACAGAAGTGGACCCCAAGGGAGATTCTGGGGGTGCAGTCTTCCAATGGGGACCAGCCTCCAGGAATTCTGCCTCCAAGACTTACCCTCCTACCTTAGTAAGTTTCGTCATCCTGAGGGTAGAGATACCAGCAAACTCCAGACAACCCCACCCATTGGATGAGAAGGGAAGCAGAGAAGATATCAAACTCCAACAGAAACAATTGTTCAATTCTCTTTTGATATTTTTTCTTCTGTTTTTTTTCTCTTTCTTTTCCTGTTCTCACATCCCGACATTCTTTTTATTTTTTATTTTTTTATTGTAAACAAATGGGATACATGTTGTTTCTCTGTTTGTACATGGCGTAAAGGCATACCATTTGTGTAATCATAAATTTACATACAGTAATGTTGTTTGATTCATTCTGTTATTTTTTCCCTTCCCCCCACCCCTCCCACCCCTCTTTACCCTCTATACAGTACTTTCTTCCTCCATACTTGACCCCTCCCTAACCCTAACTCTAACCCTAACATTAACCCTTTCCCCCCCTTTATATGTCATCCTCCACTTATTAGCAATATCATTCGTCCTTTGGCTTTTTGAGATTGGCTTATCTCACTTAGCATGATATTCTCCAATTTCATCCATTTGCCTGCAAATGCCATAATTTTATCATTCTTTATGGCTGAGTAATATTCCATTGTGTATATATACCACAGTTTCTTTATCCACTCATCAATTGAAGGGCATCTAGGTTGGTTCCATAGTCTGGCTATTGTGAATTGAGCAGCTATGAACATTGATGTGGCTGTATCTCTATAGTATGCTGATTTTAAGTCCTTTGGGTATAGGCCAAAGAGTGGGATAGCTGGGTCAAATGGAGGGTCCATTCCAAGTTTTCTAAGGAATCTCCACACTGCTTTCCAGAGTGGCCGCACTAATTTGCAGCCCCACCAGCAATGTATGAGTGTACCTTTCTCCCCACATCCTCGCCACACCTGTTGCTTGTATTTTTGATAATCGCCATTCTAATTGGGGTGAGATGGAATCTTAGGGTGGTTTTGATTTGCATTTCTCTTATTACTAGAGATGTTGAACATTTTTTCATATGTTTATTGATTGCTTGTACATCTTCTTCTGTAAAGTGTCTGTTCATTTCCTTAGCCCATTTGTCGACTGGATTATTTGAATTCTTGGAGTAGAGTTTTTTGAGTTCTTTATAGATTCTGGAGATTAGTGCTCTATCTGAAGTATGATTGGCAAAGATATTCTCCCACTCTGTAGGCTCTTTCTTCACATTACTGATAGTTTCCTTTGCTGAGAGAAAGCTTTTTAGTTTGAATCTATCCCAGTTATTGATTCTTGCTTTTATTTCTTGTGCTATGGGAGTCCTGTTAAGGAAGTCTGGTCCTAGCCCGACATGTTGAAGATCGGGACCTACTTTTTCTTCTATAATCTGCAGAGTCTCTGGTCTGATTCCAAGGTCCTTAATCCATTTTGAGTTGAGTTTTGTGCAGGGTGAAAGATATGGGTTTAGTTTCATTCTGTTGCATATGGATTTCCAATTCTCCCAGCACCATTTGTTGAAGAGGCTATCTTTTCTCCATTGCATATTTTTGGCGCCTTTGTCTAGTATTAGAAAGTTGTATTTATTTGGGTTTGTGTCCGTGTCCTCTATTCTGTACCATTGATCTACCTGTCTATTTTGGTACCAGTACCATGCCGTCTTTGTTACTATTGCTTTGTAATAAAGTTGAAGTTCGGGTATTGCGATACCCCCTGCTTCATTTTTCCTGCGAAGGATTGCTTTAGCTATTCCGGGTTTCTTATTCTTCCAGATGAATTTCATGATTGCTTGCTCTATTTCTGTAAGGTACGTCATTGGGATTTTAATTGGGATTGCATTGAATCTGTATAGCACTTTAGGTAGTATGGCCATTTTGACAATATTAATTCGGCCTATCCAAGAACATGGGAGATCTTTCCATCTTCTAAGGTTTTCTTTAATATCTTTCTTTAGTGTTCTGTAGTTCTCATTGTAGAGGTCTTTCACCTCTTTTGTGAGATTGATTCCCAAGTATTTTATTTTTTTCGATGCTATGGTGAATGGGGTAGTTTTCATAATTTCTCTTTCTGAGGATTCATCACTTATGTATAAAAATGCATTGGATTTATGAGCATTGATCTTGTAACCTGCCACTTTACTGAATTCACTTATGTGTTCTAACAGTTTTCTGGTGGAATTTCCTGGTTCCTCTAAGTACATAATCCTCTAAGTACATCATCCGCAAATAGGGATTGTTTGACTTCTTCTTTTCCTATTCGTATTCCTTTAATTTCCTTGGTCTGTCTAATTGCTCTGGCTAGAGTCTCAAGAACGATATTGAATAGGAGTGGTGAAAGAGGGCATCCCTGTCTTGTTCCAGTTTTTAGGGGGAATGCTTTCAGTTTTTCACCGTTTAGAATGATATTAGCCATGGGCTTAGCATAGATGGCCTTTACAATGTTAAGGAATGTTCCCACTATCCCTATTTTTTCTAGTGTTTTGAGCATGAAGGGGTGCTGTATTTTATCAAATGCTTTTTCTGCATCTATTGAAATAATCATGTGATTCTTGACTTTAAGTCTGTTGATATGGTGAATGACATTTATTGATTTCCGGATGTTGAACCAACCTCACATCCCTGGGATAAAATCCACTTGATCGTGGTGCACTATCTTTTTAATATATTTTTGTATGCGATTTGCTAAAATTTTATTGAGAATTTTTGCGTCAATGTTCATTAATGATATCGGTCTGAAATTTTCTTTCCTCGATTTGTCTCTGTCTGGCTTGGGTATCATGGTAATATTGGTTTCATAGAATGAGTTTGGGAGGGTACCCTCCTCTTCTATTTCATGGAATACTTTGAGAAGTATTGGAATGAGCTCTTCTTTAAAGATTTTGTAGAACTCGGCTGAGAACCCATCTGGTCCTGGACTTTTCTTTGTTGGTAGGCTTTTGATGACCTCTTCTACTTCATTACTTGAAATTGTTCTATTTAAATTGTGTATGTCCTCCTCGTTCAATTTAGGCAATTCATATGTCTCTAGAAACCTGTTGATGTCTTCGAAATTTTCTATTTGGTTAGTATATAGATTTTCAAAATAGCTTCTAATTATGTTTTGTATTTCAATCGTGTCTGTTGTGATATTTCCTTGTTCATTCCGAATTTTGGTGATTTGGGTTTTCTCTCGTCTTCTCTTTGTTAGAGTGGCTAAGGGTTTATCAATTTTGTTTATTTTTTCAAAGAACCAACTATCTATTTTGTCAATTTTTTGTATAGTTTCTTTTGTTTCAATTTCGTTGATTTCAGCTCTGAATTTAACTATTTCCTGTCTTCTACTACTTTTGGTGTTGGTCTGTTCTTCTTTTTCTAGGGCTTTGAGCTGTAGTGTTAGGTTGTTTATTTGTTGATTTTTACTTCTTTTATTGAATGCGCTCCATGAAATAAATTTTCCTCTAAGTACTGCTTTCATAGTGTCCCAAAGATTTTGATGATGTTTCTTTGTTCTCATTTACCTCTAAGAATTTTAAAATTTCCTTCCTAATATCTTCTGTTATCCATTCATCATGTAATAGCACATTGTTTAATCTCCAGGTGTTGGAGTAGCTTCTGTTTTTTACTCTTTCATTTATTTCTAACTTCAATCCATTATGATCTGATAGAATACAAGGTAGTGTCTCTATCTTCTTGTATTTGCTTACATTAGCTTTGTGGCATAATATATGGTCTATTTTAGAGAAGGATCCATGTGCTGCTGAGAAGAAAGTGTATTCGCTCTTGGTTGGATGGTATATTCTATAAATGTCCGTTAAGTCTAAATTATTGATTGTGTTATTGAGGTCTATGGTTTCTTTGTTCAATTTTTGTCTGGAAGATCTGTCCAGTGGTGAGAGAGGCGTGTTAAAATCACCTAGTATTATTGTGTTATGGTCTATTTGGTTTCTGAAATTGAGAAGGATTTGTTTGACATACATGGATGAGCCACTGTTTGGGGCATAGATGTTTATGATTGCTATGTCTTGCTGATTTATGGTTCCCTTAAGCAGTATGTAATGTCCTTCTTTATCCCTTCTGACTAACTTTGGCTTGAAGTCCACATTATCTGAAATGAGGATGGATACTCCAGCTTTTTTGCTGAGTCCATGTGCATGGTATGTTTTCCCCCATCCTTTCACCTTTAGTCTATGGGTATCTCTTTCTACGAGGTGAGTCTCTTGCAGGCAACATATTGTTGGATCTTTCTTTTTGATCCAATCTGCCAGTCTATGTCTTTTGATTGATGAGTTCAGGCCATTAATATTCAGGGTTATTATTGAGATATGATTAGTATTCCTGGTCATTTGGTTCATTTTATTTATTTATTTATTTATTTATTTATTTATTTATTTATTTATTTATTTAGAGACGACTTGGTTCTTCCTTTATTTGACAATTCCTTTAGGATAGTTCCTCCCATTGCTGATTTGTTTCTTTGTTTTTCATCTCTTCCTCGTGGAATATTTTGCTGAGAATATTCTGTAATGCTGGCTTTCTTTTGTAAATTCTTTTAGCTTTTGTTTATCATGGAAGGATTTTATTTCATCATCAAATTTGAAGGTAAGTTTTGCTGGGTATAAGATTCTTGGTTGGCATCCATTTTCTTTCAGGGCTTGGAAAATGTTGTTCCAGGCCCTTCTAGCTTTTAGGGTGTGGATTGAAAAATCTGCTGATATCCGTATTGGTTTCCCCCTGAATGTAATTTGATTCCTCTCTCTTGCGGCCTTTAAAATTCTGTCTTTATTTTGTATTTTGGGCATTTTCATTATAATGTGCCTTGGTGTGGGTCTGTTGTAATTTTGTGTATTTGGAGTCCTATAAGCCTCTTGTACTTGATCTTCCATTTCATTCTTCCGATTTGGAAAATTTTCTGATAGTATTTCATTGAATAGATTGTTCATTCCTGTGGTCTGTTTCTCTAAGCCTTCCTCAATTCCAATAATTCTTAAATTTGGCCTCTTCATGATATCCCATAGTTCTTGTAGATTCTGTTCATGATTTCTTACCATCTTCTCTGTTTGGTGCACTTTGTTTTCAAGGTTAAATATTTTATCTTCAATGTCTGATGTTCTGTCTTCCAGGTGTTCTATTCTATTGGTTATGCTTTCTATGGAGTTCTTAATTTGGTTTATTGTTTCCTTCATTTCAAGGATTTCTGTTTGGTTTTTTTTCAATATCTCTAACTCTTTATTGAAATGATCTTTTGCTTCCTGTATTTGCTCTTTTAACTGTCGATTGGTGCGATCATTCAGTGCCTGCATTTGCTCTTGCATCTCGTCATTTGCTTACCTGAGCATTTTAATTATGTACATTCTGAACTCCCTTTCTGTCATTTCTTCTGCCATGCTGTCGTTGGGTTTCATTGATGTAACATCTAGATTTGTTTGCAGCATTTTCTTTCCTTGTTTTTTCATATTGTTCAGGTATCAGTTGACCGCTGTGATATTGCAGATTTCCTCTATTGTCTTATAATATCCCTGAAGATTTCTATTATATCCCCTCTTAGTCTTCAGTAGCCTGAAGTCTTGGAGGAAGTTGATAATGCAGTGCTCCACAAGGGAGCTGACTCCCTAGGGGTGGTGGCCTTCCGGTGGGGTATATTCCCTGCTAGTGGGCAGAGGTACCTTCACTTGCTGATGAATGGTCATCCAAAAGGGAAGTAGGATGTGGGCTGATGCAAGACCAGTTTGGGCCTGTGTCTCTGATTTTACAATCCTTTTGTGAGAACCTCACCCGACAGGGAGGAGTCACCCGGTGGGGAGGTCTTGCTGGTCGGTTTTCCTCCCAGAGGTTCCGTTCAATTCACAACTACCGCCTGGGCTGGGCAGCCTTCTTCTGCAATGTTCCCAGGGACCCGGACCTACCTCCTGGGCCTGGAAGCCTCACCCTTCGCAAACGAATCTCCTTAGGCTGCCTCTCCTCAGAGAAGCTGCCTGCAGTCCTGGAGCCTTCGCTCCGCCCCTCAGTTTGTCTGTGGGGCTCTTCCACCAAGAAGCCGTCTAGGACCCTGCTCTGCACTTTTCACCTGGCTATGCTGCCCCTCCTCTGAGCAGCCACCTGGAGCCCCTTACAATCGCTCTGAGTCCCAGTGACCTGCCACACACCTTTTCCCTTGGCAGCCACCTGTTGTTCCGCGCGGTCGCTCTAAGTCCAAGTGACCCACCACGCACCTCTTTCTCCACCAGGCAGTCACCCAGAGATCTGGTGCGTCACGAGTCCCAAGAACTCACTGCATCTTCTTGTCCCGACTGCCACCAGTAGCCCTGGTGCAGTCACTTCGAGCCCAAGCACCCTGCCGCGCTCCTCCTCCTTCTCCAGACAACCCCCCTGTGTTCAGGAGCGGATGCTCTGGGACCAAACCACTCACCACGCTGTTCCACTGGATAGCCGCCCAGAGCCCTGGCGCAGCTGCTCCAATTCCAAGCGACGTGCCGAGCCCGTATTTCTCCTTCTCCTCTGGGCAGCCCTCTGTGTTCAGGGATGGTCGCTTTCAGTCCAAACAGCTCACCGAGCACCTTCTCCGTTGGGCAGCCTCCCAGAGCCCGGGTGGGTTGCGCCGAGTCCAAGCGCTGTGGTGAACAGCCACCTCTCCAATGCTCACAGTTGTCTGCGATCACTGTTCCGGCGGGGGGAGGGGTGCCTCCCCGGCAGTTCTACTTCGCAAAGATCCCTGCTTTCGGGGCTACCGCCCCTTCTGGGACGCCTGCCCACTGGGAAACACTCACCCGGCTGCTTTGAGTTGGTCCCAAGTCTCTCAATATCTCCTCTTCTTGTGTCCTGAGTCCACGCTGCTCCTCCGGATAGCTGCCCGGAGCCCTGGCCCAGCTGCTCCAAGTCCAAGCGATGTGCCGAGCCCGTATTTCTCCTTCTCCTCTGGGCAGCCCCCTGTGTTCAGGGGTGGTCGCTTTCAGTCCAAACAGCTCACCGAGCACCTACTCCTTTGGGCAGCCTCCCAGAGCCCGGGTGGGTTGTGCCGAGTCCAAACGCTGTGGTGTGCAGCCACCTCTCCAATGCTCCCAATTGTCTGCGATCACTGCTCCGGCGGGGGGAGGGGCGCCTCGCCGGCAGTTCTACTTCGCAAAGATCCCTGCTTTCGGGGCTACCGCCCCGTCCGGGACTCCTGCCCCGTCCGGGATGCCTGCCCAGTGGGAGGCACTCACCCGGCTGCTTTGAGTTGGTCCCAAGTCTCTCTATATCTCCTCTTCTTGAGTCCTGAGTCCTGGAGCAACACGAAACGCAGCCACCCTCTAGTCCGCCATCTTGAATCCCCGACATTCTTGAAACCAAATACTTTCCATGAATCAGGCTACTGAGGACTACAATGTCTCATTAGTATATTACAGTTTTGTTGTATATTCCTTTATTTTTACATTTTTAAATTTTTTCTTTCTCTTTTTTTATTCTGTTATTTATTTTTTTTTAATACTCTATAGTTTCCTCTCACTTACCTGTTTCCCTGAGGTCTCTTTCTCTCTTTTCTCCTGCTAACAGGCAACTTCTTTAGATTCCTCTTTCACACTTCCTATGATCTAATTCCTCTATAGTCTCACCTCCTACGTCATTAATATCTCATCCTACAACCCCTAGTTCTCTCTGTGTCTACCATTAGAAACTATAGGCCCATTCTCAAACCTACTGTTTATATTGTACATAATAATAAAACACACCATTTCTGTTTATTGCAACAAAACTGTAAACATCTTAATAGGAGATATTGGTTGAAGGCTGCATATTGTTTGCATTAGGTGCTGTTACTATTGATCTCCCCCTTAAAGGTAAGGTATTGGAAACCTGCAGGGACACAATAAGTGCATAGGGTAGAAACTGTAATATCTCAGATCCACACTGCTAGAGGGGAAGACACATGACCAACATGAGAAAACACGGAAAGAAAGTGCTCCGAACAAACCAAGATGCTACAATAATAGAATAATTGAGAGCACAGTAGAATGAATATAAGAGAAGGAGTTCAGAATGTACATAATTAAAATGATCTGTGAAGTAAAGGATGATATAAAAGAGCAAATGCAGGCAACAAAAGATCACTTCAATGAAGAACATGAGAGCACATGCAGGAAGCAAAATATTACTTCGATAAAGAGAGAGATATTCTGAAACAAACAAACAAACAAACAAAAATCCCTGAAATGAAGGAAGCAATAAACCAAACTAAAAACTCAATAGAAAGCATCATCAACAGATTAGATCACTTGATAGATAGAACCTCAGGCAATGAAGACAAAATATATAATCTGGAAAACAAAGTTTACCACACAGTGAAGATGATCAGAAACCATGAAGAGAACTTCCAAGAAATATGTGATGACATGAAAAGACCAAATTTAAGAATTGTTGGGATAGAGGAAGGCACAGAGATACAAACCAAACGAATGAAAAATCTATTCAATGAAATAATATCAGAAAATTTCCCAAACCTGAAAAATGAAATGGAAAATCAAATATGAGAAGCTTACAGGACACCAATGTACAAAACTACAACACAGCCACACCAAGGCACATTATAATGAAAATGCCTAGCACACAGAAAAAGGATAGAATTTTAAAGGACAAGAGAAAAGTATCAGATTATGTATAGGGGGAAACCAATTTGAATCTCAGAAGATTTCTTAACCCAGACCCTCAAACCTAGGAGATTCTGGAACAACATATACCAAGTTCTGAAAGAAAATGAATGCCAACCAAGAATCCTATACCCTGCCAACCAAGAATCCTATACCCAGCAAAATTAAGCTTCATATTTGATGATGAAATAAAAACCTTCCATGATAAACAAAAGTTAAAAGAATTTACAACTAGAAAGCCTGCACTACAGAATAGCCTCAGCAAAATAATCCATAAGGAGGAAATGAAAAACAAAAATGAAAATCAGCAAAGGGAGGAAATCCCCTAAAGGAAAAGCCAATCAAAGGAGAAACCAAGTCAAGTTAAAACCAAAAAGAAACCAAAATGACTGGGAATAAAAGTCATTTCTCAATAATAACCCTGAATGTTGATGGCCTAAACTTGTCAATCAAAATACATAGATTGGCAGATTGGATTTTTAAAAAAGACTCAACAATAAGCTGTCTTCAAGAGACTCAACTCATAGGAAAAGGTATCCACGAACTGAAGGTGAAAGGTTAAGAAAAAGACATTCCACTCACATGGACTGTGTAAACAAGCAGGGGTTTTCAATCCTCATATCAGAGGATGGACTTGGAATGGAATCACCATTTGACCCAGTTATCCCACTGCTAGATTTATACACAAAAATCTTAAAATCAGCATACTACAGTGACCCAATCATGTCAATGTGTATAGCAACTCAACTCACAATAGTTAAATTATGGTACCAACCTAGGTGCCTTACAACAGATGAATGGATAAAGAAATATGGTGTGTATACACATGGAATATTACTCAGGCTTAGAGAAGAATGAAATTATGGCATTTTGCAGTAAATGAATGAAACTGGAGAATATCATGCTAAGCAAAATGGGTTCAAATGCTGAAGAAAGCCTCGAGGTTGTTTTTTCACAAGGATGTTTGCATCAGCATCGCTGCTAGCGCCCAATTTACAGCTATGAGGAAAGTGCTGACATTGCCAAGGCCAGCATCACAGGAGGGTGGAGCTCAGACAATGGAAGTCCAACCACCTACAGCATGCCCGCTCTGTCCCTGTTCCTGGGATGAACCTAGGGGTGCTTAGCCACTGAACACATCCCCAGCCCCCAGCCCCCAGCCCCCAGCCCTTTGCAAATACATTTTATTTAGAGACAGGGTCTCACTGAGTTGGTTAGGTCCTCGTTAAATAGCTGAAGCTGTCTTTGAACTCGCCATCCTCCTGCCTCAGCCTCCCCTGCTGCTGGAATTATAAGTGTGTGCCACCATGTCCAGCTTTAGTGCTGATTTTAAATCAACAGCGTCTGGGTATAGGACAGAGGTGCTATTCACCTCCAAGGCCCTGTCCCAGAAATCCTTCCATAAAAGGATTATATGGTAACACTCTAAGCAAGAATAATATAAACTCCATGGGATAAAGTCGGCCCAATGAAATGAAGAGTCTTTTCCATTAAAGAGCCCACACTGGAATGAATGTGCACTCTGCATGTATAAGTCTCTGGTCTCACTTTAAGTGGGTGTGAATTCCACAGTCTATAGCTTCAAACAAAGGGGCACTTTGTAACTTGGCTTCTTTTGCCTGTCTTTTCAAATTGTGTCCAAATTCAGTAACTTGTTACCCTTCTAGAGCCCACAGTGTTTTATCTATAAAGACATCAAAATTGAGATGAGAGACTCTTTCTGTCACCCTCCTCAAGTCCCTGAGATTTCTCCCCTTCCATTACTTGTTACCTTGGCCAATGCCACCCAGAACAGGTAACCAGATTTAGGAATTGCTTTTCATTCCATTTTAGAGCAAAATGGATAAGTAACGCAGAGCAAATAACCCTCTAGATTAGGATCAGCAGCTGAACAGGAAAGTGTTTATTGAGTGCCAGCCAGAAGGGTCCTATGAAGACCGTCTGAACATTTCTGTGATATAAGACCCAACCAAGAACTCGTGGTCACAGGCTACTTCCGAGCTGGTGGGGTTGACCAAAACCAGACACAGCAAAGGGACATGTGTGCTTAGCTATGTTTCCTGGAATAACTATGGGAGCAGCATTCTTTTCTCCTCTAGCTACCGCTCCATTAAGTTCATTTTCAAAAACTGGTCATGGAAAGGCATCATGTAAATCCTGAAACAGGTAGCGTGCTTTACAACAGAAATTGTGTTCATGAGGGATAAACCAAGTTCCTCCAGGAGCAAATGACGTGCACAGTGCTTGTGGTGCTGTGCTCTTCCCTGTCCAGCCCTCCCTAAGCAGTCAGCACCTCAGCAGGTGGCACCTGAAGAGGGACCAGTCACCTTGGCACTGCCTCCCAGGACCCACAGATAGGACTTCATTTTTTTTTTTAAATTTATAAAGCATGGGGATTAATTTATAAAGCATGGGGATTTATTTGCTACAGTCTGGGGATGGGAAGCCCAAGGCTGAGGGGTTCATATCTGGTAAGGATCTTCTCGCTGAGACATTTCCTGACTGCAGGTGGAAGGACAAGAGAGGGAAGGGGTGTGAATCATCGGTTTGTCAGGAACCACTCCCAAGGTAGCTAAGGCCCTCAATCATCATACATGAACCCACCCACGGGGGCATTTAATCTTTCCTTTTAGATGACTTTTGGATGTGTGTGTGTGTGTGTGTGTGTTTGTGTGTGTATGTGTGTGTGTGTGTGTGTGTGTGTGGTGTTTGTGTGTGAACCGGTGGGGCCTGGCATTTTCTATCATCTTAAGCAAATGTACTATCCAGCTCATACCCCCGTGATCCTATGGAAATTTGTAGTGCTATTCCTGAATAAATTATTACATTGATTTTTCCCTCCACCTTTTTTTTTTTCAATTTACATTAATTTATTTTATTATTTTTAAAAATTATTCATTTATTTTTTATTTTTACAGACTGCATTTTGATTCATTGTACACAAATGGGGTACATCATTTCATTTCTATGGTTGTACATGATGTAGATTCACACCATTCTTATAATCATACATGTACATAGGGTAATGATGTCTCTCTCATTCCACAATTTTTCATACCCCCCTCCCTCTCATTTCCTTCTACATAATCTAAAGTCCCTCCATTCTTCTCTCACTCCCCACCCCACCAACACCCCCATTATATATCATCATCCACTTATCAGGGAAACATTCCGCCTTTGGTTTTTTTGGGATTGGCTTATATCACTTAGCATGATATTCTCCACTTCCATTCATTTATTTGCAAATGCCATAATATTATTATTATTTTTTTTATTGTAAACAAATGGGATACATGTTGTTTCTCTGTTTGTACATGGCGTAAAGGCATACCATTTGTGTAATCATAAATTTACATAGAGCAATGTTGTTTGATTCATTCTGTTATTTTTTCCCTTCCCCCCACCCCTCCCACCCCTCTTTACCCTCTATACAGTCCTTCCTTCCTCCATACTTGCCCCCCTCCCTAACCCTCAACTCTAACCCTTCCCTCCCCCCCATTATGTGTCATCCTCCACTTATTAGCGATATCATTCGTCCTTTGGCTTTTTGAGATTGGCTTATCTCACATAGCATGATATTCTCCAATTCATCCATTTGCCTGCAAATGTCATAATTTTATCATTCTTTATGGCTGAGTAATATTCCATAGTATATATATACCACAGTTTCTTTATCCACTCATCAATTGAAGGGCATCTAGGTTGGTTCCACAGTCTGGCTATTGTGAATTGAGCAGCTATGAACATTGATGTGGCTGTATTTCTGTAGTATGCAGATTTTAAGTCCTTTTGGGTATAGGCCAAGGAGTGGGATAGCTGGGTCAAATGGTGGTTCCATTCCAAGTTTTCTAAGGAATCTCCACACTGCTTTCCATAGTGGCTGCACTAATTTGCAGCCCCACCAGCAGTGTATGAGTGTACCTTTCTCCCCACATCCTCGCCAACACCTGTTGTTGCTCGTATTCTTGATAATCGCCATTCTAATTGGGGTGAGATGGAATCTTAGGGTGGTTTTGATTTGCATTTCTCTTATTACTAGAGATGTTGAACATTTTTCCATATGTTTGTTGATTGCTTGTAGATCTTCTTCTGTGAAGTGTCTATTCATTTCCTTAGCCCATTTGTTGACTGGACTATTTGAATTCTTGGAGTAGAGTTTTTGAGTTCTTTATAGATTCTGGAGATTAGTGCTCTATCTGAAGTATGATTGGCAAAGATATTCTCCCACTCTGTAGGCTCTTTCTTCGCATTGCTGATAGTTTCCTTTGCTGAGAGAAAGCTTTTTAGTTTGAATCTATCCCAGTGGTTGATTCTAGCTTTTATTTCTTGTGATATGGGAGTCCTGTTAAGGAAGTCTGGTCCTAGACCAACAAGGTGAAGATTTGGACCTACTTTTTCTTCTATAATCTGCAGGGTCTCTGGTCTGATTCCGAGGTCCTTAATCCATTTTGAGTTTAGTTTCGTGCATGGTGAGAGATATGGGTTTAGTTTCATTCTGTTGCATATGGATTTCCAATTCTCCCAGCACCATTTGTTGAAGAGGCTATCTTTTCTCCATTGCATATTTTTGGCCCTTTTGTCTAGTATGAGAAAATTGTATTTATTTGGGTTTGTGTCCGTATCCTCTATTCTGTACCATTGATCTACCTTTCTATTTTGGTACCAATACCATGCCGTTTTTGTTACTATTGCTTTGTAGTAGAGTTGAAGATCTGGTATTGCAATACCCCCTGTTTCACTCTTCCTGCTAAGGATTGCTTTAGCTATTCTGGGTTTCTTATTCTTCCAGATGAATTTCATAATTGCTTGCTCTATTTCTGTAAGGTACACAATTGGGATTTTAATTGGAATTGCATTGAATTTGTATAGCACTTTAGGTAGTATGGCCATTTTGACAATATTAATTCTTCCTATCCAAGAACATGGAAGATCTTTCCATCTTCTAAGGTGTTCTTTAATTTCTTTCTTTAGTGTTGTATAGTTCTCATTGTAGAGGTCTTTCACCTCTTGTGTGAGATTGATTCCCAAGTATTTTATTTTTTTCGAGGCTATTGTGAATGGGGTAGTTTCCCTAATTTCTCTTTCTGAAGATTCATCACTTATGTATAAAATGCGTTGGATTTATGGGCATTGATCTTGTAACCTGCTACTTTACTGAAATCACTTATGAGTTCTAAGAGTTTTCTGGTGGAATTTCCAGGTTCCTCTAAATATATAATCATGTCATCAGCGAACAGGGATAGTTTGAGTTCTTCTTTTCCAATTCGTATCCCTTTAATTTCTTTGGTTGTCTAATTGCTCTGGCCAGAGTCTCAAGAACGATGTTGAATAGAAGTGGTGAAAGAGGGCATCCCCTGCCTTGTTCCAGTTTTTAGGGGGAATGCTTTCAGTTTTTCACCATTTAGAATGATATTAGCCATGGGCTTAGCATAAATGGCCTTTGCAATGTTAAGGAATTTTCCCACTATCCCTATTTTTTCTAGTGTTTGAGCATGAAGGGGTGTTGTATTTTATCAAATGCTTTTTCTGCATCTATTGAAATACTCATGTGATTCTTGACTTTAAGTCTATTAATATGGTGAATTACGTTTATTGATTTCCTGATGTTGAACCAACCTTGCATCCCTGGGATGAAACCCACTTGATCATGGTGCACTCTCTTTTTAATATGTTTTTGTATGCGATTTGCTAAAATTTTGTTGAGAATTTTTGCGTCGATGTTCATTAAGGATATTGGTCTGAAATTTTCTTTCCTTGATGAGTCTCTGTCTGGTTTAGGTACCAGTGTGATATTGGCTTCATAGAATGAGTTTGGGAGGATTCCCTCCTCTTCTATTTTATGGAATACTTTGAGAAGTATTGGAATGAGCTCTTCTTTAAAGGTTTTGTAGAACTCGGCTGAGAAACCCATCTGGTCCGGACTTTTCTTTGTTGGTAGGCTTTTGATGATTTCTTCAATTTCAGTACTTGAAATTGGTCTATTTAAATTGTTTATGTCCTCCTCATTCAGTTTAGGCAATTTCATATGTCTCTAGAAACCTGTTGATGTCTTCGAAATTTTCTATTTTGTTGGAGTATAGATTTTCAAAATAGCTTCTAATTATGTTTTGTATTTCCATCCTGTCTGTTGTGATATTTCCTTGTTCATTCCGAATTTTAGTGATTTGGGTTTTCTCTCGTCTTCTCTTTGTTAGTGTGGCTAAAGGTTATCAATTTTGTTTATTTTTTCGAAGAACCAACTATTTATTTTGTCAATTTTTTGTATTGTTTCTTTTGTTTCAATTTCGTTGATTTCAGCTCTGAGTTTAACTATTTCCTGTCTTCTACTACTTTTGGTGCTGTTCTGTTTTCTTTTTCTAAGGCTTTGAGCTGTAGTGTTAGGTTGTTTATTTGTTGAGTTTTACTTCTTTTATTAAATGCGCTCCATGAAATAAATTTCCCTCTAAGTACTGCTTTCATAGTGTCCCAGAGATTTTGATATGATGTTTCTTTGTTCTCATTACCTCTAAGAATTTTTTAATTTCCTTCCTAATATCTTCTGTTATCCATTCATCATATAATAGCATATTGTTTAATCTCCAGATGTTGGAATAGTTTCTGTGTTTTACTCTTTCATTTATTTCTAACTTCAATCCATTATGATCTGATAGAATACATGCTAGTGTCTCTATCTTCTTGTATTTGCTAACATTAGCTTTGTGGCATAATATATGGTCTATTTTAGAGAAGGATCCATGTGCTGCTGAGAAGAAAGTGTATTCACTCTTGGTTGGATGGAATATTCTATAAATGTCCGTTAAGTCTAAATTATTGATTGTGTTGTTGAGATCTATGGTTTCTTTGTTCAATTTTTGTCTGGAAGATCTGTCCAGTGGTGAGAGCGGCGTGTTAAAATCACCTAGTATTATTGTGTTGTGGTCTATTTGGTTTCTGAAATTGAGAAGGATTTGTTTGACATACATAGATGAGCCACTGTTTGGGGCATAGATGTTTATGATTGTTATATCTTGCTGATTTATGCTTCCCTTAAGGAGTATGAAATGACCTTCTTTATCCCTTCTCACTAACTTTGGCTTGAAGTCCACATTATCGGAAATGAGGATGGATACTCCAGCTTTTTTGCTGAGTCCATGTGCATGGTATGTTTTTCCCCATCCTTTCACCTTTAATCTATGGGTATCTTTTTCTATGAGGTGAGTCTCTTGCAGGGCAACATATTGTTGGATCTTTCTTTTTAATCCAGTCTGCCAGTCTATGTCTTTTGATTGATGAATTCAGGCCATTAACATTCAGGGTTATTATAGAGAAATGATTTGGTTCCCGGTCATTTGGTTCATTTTTAAAATTTTGTTTTATTTATTTGTTTGACACAACTTGTTTCCTCCCTTTATTTGACAATTCCTTTAGGATAATTCCTCCCTTTGCTGATTTGCTTCTTTGTTTTTCATCTCTTCCTCATGGAATATTTTGTTGAGAATGTTCTGTAATGCTGGCTTTCTTTTTGTAAATTCTTTTAGCTTTTGTTTATCATGGAAGGATTTTATTTCATCGTCAAATTTGAAGGTAAGTTTTGCTGGGTATAAGATTCTTGGTTGGCATCCATTTTCTTTCAGGGCTTGAAAAATGTTGTTCCAGGACCTTCTAGCTTTTAGGGTCTGGATTGAAAAATCTGTTGATATGCGTATTGGTTTCCCCCTGAATGTAATTTGGTTCTTTTCTCTCACAGCCTTTAAAATTCTGTCTTTATTTTGTATGTTAGGTATTTTCATTATAATGTGCCTTGGTGTGGGTCTGTTGTAATTTTGTGTATTTGGAGTCCTGTAAGCCTCTTGAACTTGATTTTCCATTTCATTCTTCAGATTTGGGAAATTTTCTGATATTATTTCATTGAATAGGTTGTTCATTCCTTTGGCTTGTTTCTCTAGGCCTTCCTCAATCCCAATAATTCTTAAATTTTGGCCTTTTCTGATATCCCATAGTTCTTGTAGATTCTGTTCATGATTTCTTACCATCTTCTCTGTTTGTTCAACTTTGTTTTCAAGGTTAAATATTTTGTCTTCAATGTCTGAGGTTCTGTCTTCCAGGTGTTCTATCCTATTGGATATGCTTTCTATGGAGTTCTTAATTTGGTTTATTGTTTCCTTCATGTCAAGGATTTCTGTTTGTTTTTTTTTCAATATCTCTAACTCTTTATTGAAATGATCTTTTGCTTCCTGTATTTGCTCTTTTAACTGTCGATTGGTGCGATCATTCAATGCTTGCATTTGCTCTTTCATCTCATCGTTTGCTTCTCTGATCATTTTAATTATGTACATTCTGAACTCCTTTTCTGTCATTTCTTCTGCCATGCTGTCATTGGGTTTTATTGATGTAACATCTAGATTTGTTTGCAGCATTTTCTTTCCTTGTTTTCTCATATTGTTCAGATATCAGTGGACCGCTGAGATATTGCAGATATTTCCTCTGTTGATTTACAATGTCCCTGAAGATTTCTATATATATCCCCTCTTAGCCTTCAGTAGGCTGAAGTCTTGGAGGAAGTTGATAATGCGGTGCTCCACAAGGAAGCTGCCTCTCTAGGAGTGGTGGCCTTCAGGTGGGGTATATTCCCTGCTAGTGGGCAGAGGTGCCTCCACTTGTTGACCAATGGTCATCCAAAGGGGATCTAGGCTGTGGGCTGAGGCAAGGCCTGTTTGGGCCTGTGGCTCTGGTTTTACTGTCCTTGTGGGGAAACCTCACCAGGCAGGGAAGACTCACCCAGTGGGGAGGTCTCGCTGGTCAGATTCCTCCTAGAGGTTCCCCTCAATTTACAGCTACTGCCTGGGCTGGGCTGCCTTCCTCTGCAAAGTTTCCAGGGGCCCGGCCCTACCTCCTGGGCCTGGGAGCCTCACCCTTCGCAGATGAATCTCCTTAGGCTGCCCCTCCTCAGAGAATTTGCCCATAGGCCTGGAACCTTCGCTCCGCCCTAAGCCTGTCTCTGTGGGGCTCTTCCACCCAGAAGCCTCCTAGATCCTGGGACCCTGCTCTGCACCTAATCGCCTGGCTGCGTGGCCCCTCCTCTGAGCAGCCACCTGTGGCCCCGAACAATCGCTCTGAGTCCCAGAGACCCTCCACAGGCCTCTTCCTCCAGACAGCCGCCCAGTATGCCGGTGCGGTCACTAGGAGTCCAAGAAACTCACTTCGTGCCTCCTCTTCCCACCAACCACCCGTAGCCCAGGGCAATCAATCACTCCGAGTCGAAGTGACCCTCCCCGTTCCTCCTCCTTCTCCAGATAACCCCCCGGGTGTTCAGGAGCAGTCCCTCTGAGTGGCTCTGAATCCACGTGACCCGCTGCACGGGTCCTCTGGGCACCGCCCGGAGCTCTGGTGTGGCCACTCAAGACCAAGCGTCCCACCACGCTTCTCCTCCAGGCAGCCCCCCTGTGTTCAGGAGCTGTCACTTTAAGACCAAACAACTCACCACTCGCCTTCTCCTCTGAGCAGCCGCCTGGAGCGCTAATGCAGTCACTGCGAGTCCAAAGGACCCGCCGCGCTCCTCCTCCTCCTTCTCCTACTCCTCCGGGCAGGCCCCAGGGTTCAGAAGTGGTCAGAGTCCAAACAGCTCGCCATGCAGCCCCTTCTCTGGCAACCGCCTGTAGCTCCCGTGTGGTCACCCGAATCCAAGTGGCCGCTCCTCTTCCTCCTCGTCCTCAGGGCAGGCACCGGTGTTCAGAAGCGTCGTTCTGATTCCAAACAGCTCGCCGCGCAGCTTCTCCTCTGGCAACCGCCTGCAGCTCTGGTGCAGTCTCTCCGAATCCAAGTGGCCACGCTCCTCTCCTCCTCCTCAGGGCAGGCCCTGGTGTCCTGAGTCCACACTGTTCTCCCCGCCACTCCTCCCCCGGGCAGCCGCCGGAGCCCCAGTGGCTGCTCCGAGTCCCAGCGCTGTGCCGAGCGGCCTCCTCTACGGCGCTCCAGCGGGGGAGGGGCGTCTCGCCGGCAGTTCTACTTCACAAAGTTTCCTGCGTTCCGGGCCCCCCCGTCCCATCCGGGATGCCCCCCCAGGGGGTGAGAGTCACCCGGCTACTTTGAGTTGGTCCCAAGCGTCCCAATATCTCCTCTCTTGAATCCTGAGTCCTGGAGCAACACGAAATGCAGCCACCCTCTAGGCCGCCATCTTGAAAACCTCTCCCTCCACCTTTTATAATAGTGATCAAATATAGGAAAAAGCCTGAGATTTGGTTTACATTGGGTTCTGGGTTATGAAATTCTCTGATGCACAGACAGCACAACTGTGCTAAGGCCAGGTCCTACTTTACTATGAGTACACTTTTGGGGGCCTGTGGATAATTGGGCAAGGAGTGAATGATATGTGACCTTGCTTGGAGAATCCACTAATCTGTGTTTTTCTTTCTGCATGTCTTGGCTCATGAAATTAGGTTAGTGGGTTGTGACCAGCATTAAGAAAACAAACACATGAGAGAACATTTATGAAATGGAAGAGAATGGAGTAGAATGGGACAGAACAGATCAAATATGGGGTGGATTTACAGCAAATTGCTTTGTGACACTTTTGATCCATTTGTCCGAAGACTGTTTTTTGAAGCCACCACGTTGTTTTCCGAGGTGCTGGGGATGTGAACCCAGGCCTGTGTGCATGCAAGGCAAGCTCTCTATGAGCTGAGCTATTCACCCATTCTCCCTTTGATCCATTTGTGTGCATGTATACTTGGTTCCTATATAAAATGCATTCCTATTGGAAGTCTCACTCACTAACTCAGGAAGATGCACCTTATGGTGTCTGGTTCTTTCTTGGTATGGCTGCTACTCTCTAGTTGACGTTGGTCCCTGGGTTCCCTTCAGGAGGGCCTCTACGTCTCTCACAAGGACTCCTAAGCCTCTGTCTAGAGGAGAGAATTCAGTGATATTATTTGGGCAGGATATTCAAAGGGAAGAACCTGGGGATAATTGCATCCCAAACTGAGTTCTGATGATCTCTCCTGAAACTCCAGGTCAGTGCTCATTCAGGTTCATGAACACAAACACACAGACACAGGGATACTTCCTGGCTGACACTCTGATCTCAGCAACTCAGGAAAAAGTATGCCTGGCAGTAGTGCTTGTGCCTGGGTAGGCACAACCACACTCCCTGTGCACATATCAGGTGTAATGTTGTTGGTGAGGGCCACTCAGCTAACCGCTGGCCAACCCACCAGTTATTTGTGCAGACACAGAGGCAAAAACTACCTGTACTGCTACTGCCAGGCTGCTGAGGGACTTTCACTTCAACCTGGTAACTGTCCTACACACTTTCCTCCACATTCCAGAAAGTTACCTCTTCTCCTTTGTGGATTCACTAAAAACAACCAACTCTAAGTAATACTGGATAAGAAGAAACTAGTTGTTATTTTTAGCCTAAGTGTACACTGTTACAGCAGACATGCTTCCTATAGTCACAGAAGAAGTCTGGTGCAGGGAAAGCCAATCCTCAGTTGCTGCTCTTGCCATTGGTGGGTCTCACAAAATCTTCCCAAGGCAAGTGATACACCAAGAAATGGAAGATTCATGCACAGTCCAAAGAACAGAGGCTCTCTGATCCATTTTCTCAGATGTGTCCTTTCCTCACATCTCAAAGGTGGCCCAGTTCTCTACTTACTGGTTCATCTAATAGAGGCAAATACTGGGTAGATCCATTTCCCATGCATGGAGGAGGAAAAATTGTATTCATGTGAGGATGTGAGCATGTGTCAGGTGAGAGTGTGTGGGCATTGTGCACACCAGTATGAATGAATGTGGATGAGTGAACACATGTCAGCCTCAGTGATTGTTTCTGTGTGTGCAGTGTGAGTGTTTGCACCAAACATAAGTTTGTGTGAGCATGTGTCACCATGAATGTATGTGTGAATGAGTGTGTATGAGGAGTAGATGAACCTGTTGAACGAATGTGTGACTGTACACAGGATGAAATAAGTGTATATGTAGCAGAACTTACATGTGTGACTGTAGTCATAGAGGAAGGCTGATGCAGGGAAAGTCAATTCTCAGTGTGATGGTGAGTGTGCAAGTATGTGTTCATACTTGAATGTATGAAACGGGTGTGCTAGACCCCTTTAGGAGCCAAGAATCATCTTTTTTTTATAACCAATTTTTCTTTTTAAAAAATTTGTTCTAATTTCTTGTACAAGACAGTAGAATACATTTTTACATTTTGATATATCAGTCCCAAATACCTGGCTGCATGGGCAACAGGGAAGGGCCAGGATTTGGGATGCAATGATTATCAATTATTTAATTGCTGCCTTGAATGAGGGCAGAACATTTGAGAAGACTTTCTCCTTCCCTCTCTCACTTTGGCTGGGATCCAATATGACAATCTAATGGAAGGTTGATGAAGGTCAAAAGACGGTCACTTACTTCATATATAGTGCAGCATTTCAATATTACCTTGCATGTGTGCTCTCCTGACTAATAAGGTAGGTTAAGTGTTAAGCAGAGAACGACCACAGCTTCAAGCCGGCAGAGGGAACTGGCTGTTTTAGGTTCTCTGGTGCCACCTAGAGTAATGTACAGATGACTATTACTTGCCTGGTAGTTTCCTGGTCATGCAATGTGTACTGAAAATTATGAAGGAGCAGACCTATATTAAGACAGAAGATTTTTTTTGGTGGGGGGCAGGAAACTGGATTCATTATGCTATTCAAGTCCTCTTACAAGTACATTCCTGTTTTAGAGGCTGGTTATTAGAGACCCAAGCCTCAGAGTATTCCTCAAGGACTCTGCCTTTCTCCCTCAGCTCAATGAATGTACAGGTTGCTTGAATGAGTTATTTTCCTTTGCTTTGTTTTTAATCCAATTGTCTTTTCTGTGACCTTCATGGGTAGATAAAATCCTGAGTGAGGGACACTAAGTCTGGATGGTTCTTGTGTGCTTTGTCGTGCCTGTCCATTCTAACTTGCTTACTCTTCTTTTGCAGGTTACCCCACTGCTCACCAATAGGACAGAATTCCTATGGTTTCCTCACACTCTGTCATCGTCGGCATCCTTAATTTCTCTTTTGCCACACCATAGGATTCGGGTATTTTATCCAAATTGGAGTTTCTGAACATTGAGAAAATGTTAGGGGATGAGAATTTGCTAAAGGTGGTTTCTGCTACCAGGGAAGTTCTGGAGATAGTCTCCAGGACACTAGTTTGCTGTAATAGGGTACTCTGGCAATGATATGTCCACCTTCATCAGTAGACCTCACACCATAAGTCATGAGAGAGAGGACTTAGATCCCACTGGGGCAGTCAAAACTACCCAGACATGTGCTTTTCCCAAATGTGGTTCTGTGGTCCTGCCTGGCACTGAATCTTTCACTGAAACCCTGGAACACTGTTTGGTGGAAATGTAGTTCAACTAGTAAGACTTCATCATCATTGCACATGAATAATATCTGATTCAGAACAAATCACATGATACCTGCTGAAACCATCCAGGACATGAGAAAGAACTTCTACATTGTCTGGACCAACTGGACATAGACCTTACCATGGGTGTTCTCACAGAAAAATAGACACTACAGATTTTCAGAGAAAATATCCCTGAAAATCTCCAAAAGAAGTGGGTATGCAAACCTCCCATGTTTCTAGTCTTCAACTCTGAACCTTCTCCACACCAATGTACCAAAGCTTAGAGACATATTGAAAATTCACTTCCCCGTGACCCTCTTCAAAACCTGTCCCACACCTGTGAGAAGATCATTAATGACAGAGTGACTTCCCTGCAGAAGAAAATGGCCATGCGTCCTCTTTAGCACGCCTTTGGCATTTGGGATGTAGATGAAGTGACTGAGTGTCCTGAAAGCCTACCAGTTGTTCTTTGGTCTGGAGGATGAATCTGTTTGACAGGTGGTCCAAAGAATGGGAGGATGTTCACAGACTATAAGAAACATCATAAAGCCCCATTGTTGTGCAGGACCCCAGCAAAAGGGATTGAAAACTGACCTGCATGAAACTGTAGAGTCCTTACGGAATTACTTAGCCTTCGAGCTACCTCCCACTCTTAGGTAACTATATCATCCACTACTTCAGATAAATGAAACAGTTGCTTCTTTGAGATAGAAACTTGCCACGGATACCAAGATGTCCTAAGAAAATCCTGAAAGACTCTATTATCCCACAATGAAAGTCAACTTGGCAATAAATCTCCAATAGCTCTTTCTCATGTGGCACTAAGGACCTCTGGGGGCTCTTTTCTCAATACAGCGCACTTTTCTGCATGCTAAATCAGAGAGATTTAGGTCAGTATTTCTTTTTAAAATCATAATCATTCAATCATAGTCATTGACTAATCAATCGGTTTCACTGTGACATTCCATACGTGCATATATCAGACTTGGTTGAAATCTACCTTCCCCATGACTCTTTTCCCTCTGGTCCTCTTCTTCCTAATCTTCTATTTTTTAGGTCATCTTTTTCTTTCCATTTTTTTAAAGTTTCCACATATGATAGAAAACATGTAATACTTATCTTTGTGTGTCTGGATAATTTCATTTAACATGATAACCTCTATTTTTATCCATTTTTCATACATATAATAAGATTTCACACACACACACAAACACACACACACACACGCACACACACACTCCACTCATATGTTGACAGGCACTTAAGCTGGTTATTGTTAACTGTGCACAGTAAACATGGGTATGCAGGTATCTTTCTTTCTTGTTTGGTTTTTGCAGTACTGGAATCAAACCCAGAGCCTTCAGATGCTAGGCAAGTGCTCTATCACTGACATGTATATGCCCAGTCCTCAGGTATCTCTTTCATGTGCTGACTTCATTTTCTTTGGGTATATATCCAGTGGTGGTTATAGCTATATTATATGGTAGTTCCCCCACCCCTTTTAAGAACTTCCATACTGAATTTCCATAATGGCTATAACCAATTTAGTAATCTAGTTTCAATCTTCTACAAGTGGTTTTTCCAAGTACCCTTTGTTGAAGAGTCTGCCTATCTCCAGTGTATGTTCTTGGGACACTGTCAAGAATCAGATGGCTGTAGATGTGTCAGTTTATTTCTAGGTCCTATATTATATTCTATTGGTCTATATATCTATTTCTATACCAGCACCATGACTTTTTTTAAAATTTATTGTAAACAAATGGGATACATGTTGTTTCTGTTTGTACATGGAGTAACAGCATACCATTTGCATATTCATACATTTACAAAGAGTAATGATGTTTGATTCATTCCGTTATTTTTTCCTTCCCCCACCCCTCCCACCTCTCTTTTCCCTCTATACAGTCCCTCCTTCCTCCATTCTTGCCCCCCCCCCACCCCCCATTATGTGTCATCATCCACTTATCAGTGAGATCATTCACCTTTTGGATTTTTGAGATTGCTTATCTTACTTAACATGATATTCTCCAATTTCATCCATTTGCCTGCAAATGCCATAATTTTATTATTCTTTATAGCTGAGTAATATTCCATTGTATATATATACCACAGTTTCTTTATCCATTCATCAATCGAAGGGCATCTAGGTTGGTTTCCGCAGTCTGTTATTGTGAATTGAGCAGCTATGAACATTGATGTGGCTGTATCTTTGTAGTGTGCTGATTTTAAGTCCTTTGGGTATAGGCCAAGGAGTGGGATAGCTGGGTCAATGGTGGGTCCACTCCAAGTTTTCTAAGGAATCTCACACTGCTTTCCAGAGTGGCTGCACTAATTTGCAGTCCCACCAGCAATGTATGAGTGTACCTTTTCCCCCACATCCTCTCCAACACCTATTGTTGCTTGTATACTTGATAATTGCCATTCTAATTGGGGGTGAGATGGAATCTTAGTGTAGTTTTGATTTGCATTTCTCTTATTACTAAAGATGGTGAACATTTTTTCATATGTTTATTGATTGCTTGTAGATCTTCTTCTGTGAAGTGTCTGTTCATATCCTTAGCCCATTTGTTGACTGGGTTATTTGTATTCTTGGTGTAGAGTTTTTTGAGTTCTTTATAGATTCAGGATATTAGTGCTCTATCTGAAGTATGAGTGGCAAAGATATTCTCCCACTCTGTAGGCTCTCTCTTCCCATTGCTGATAGTTTCCTTTGCTGAGAGAAAGCTATTTAGTTTGAATCTGTCCCAGTTATTGATTCTTGCTTTTATTTCTTGTGCTATGGGAGTCCTGTTAAGGAAGTCTGATCCTAAGCCAACAAGGTGAAGATTTGGACCTACTTTTTCTTCTATGAGATGCAGTGTCTCTGGTCTGATTTCAAGGTCCTTGATCCATTGTGAGTGAGTTTTTGTGCAGGGTGAGAGATAGGGATTTAGTTTCATTCTGTTGCATATGGATTTCCAGTTTTTCCCAGCACCCATTTGTTGAAGAGGCTATTTTTCTCCATCAGCACCATGACATTTTTACAATTTGCCTGTAGTTCATTCTGAAATTAAGTATTGTGATGCCTCCAGAGTCACTCTTTTTTTGCTTCCATATAAATTTTAGGATTTTTTTTAGTTATTTTTTATTTTAGTCATTGATATTTTGATGGGGATTGCATCAACTCTGTTGATTGCCTTTGGTAATATGGCCCATTTTAACCGTTTGTTAATTCTCCCAATCTACAAACAAGGGATGTCTTTTCAATCTCCTAGTTTCTTTTATAATTTCTTTATTCAGTGTTTCATAACCTTCATTGTAGAGGTCTTTCACCTCCTTGGTTAGGGCTTATTACCAGGTTGTATTTTTTTTTTTTTTTTTTTTGAGGTTGTTTGTGACTGGGGTTTTTTATGATTTCTTTCTCAGCAGTTTGTCATTGTTGTACAGAAAAACTACAGATATTTGTATGTGATTTTGTATCCTGCTACCGTATTTTTCTGAATCAAAGTAGCAAGATACAAAATCACTTTTTAAGGGTCTTTTGGTGGAATATTTAGGCTCTTCTAAGTACAGAATCCTATCATCTGTCATTGGTAATAGTTCACTTCCTCCTTTCTTATTTATATCTCTTTTTGGGTTAACATTTCAAGTACTATGTTGAATAAGAGTGGTGAGAATACACACCTTGTTCCCTTTTTTTAAAAGATTGTATTACAAGTTCTTATTTATTTATTTGTGGTGCTGAGGATCAAACTCAGTGCCTCACATGTGCTTGGCAAGTACTCTACCACTGAACTACAGCTCCAGCCCCTTGATTCCAATCTTAGAAGAAATGCTTTCAATTTTTTCCTGTTGGGTGTGATGTTGACTATGGGTTTGCCATAGATAGCTATTACTATGTTGAGGTATGATCTTTTCATACATAATTCTTCAGGGATTTTATCATGATCAGATGTTGAATTTTATCAAAGGCCTTTTCTGCATGTATCAAGATTATCATGTAATTTTTTATCACTGATGCTATTTTTTAATTTACACATTTAAAAAAATTGTTCTAATTAGTTATACATGACAGTAGACGGCACTTTGACACATCATACATAAATGGAGTATAATCTCTCTTTCTTCTGGTTGTATATGATGTAGAATCACTCCCATCTTGTAGTCATATATGCACATAGTGTAATAATGCCAGACTCATTCCTAATATCCTAGTATCCCCCAATGCCCCTCCCCTCCCCTTCACTCCCCTCTACCTAATCCAAAGTGATTCTATTCTTCCCTAACCCCCTTCCAGAATGGCTTGTACCAATTTAGTAATTCACCTTATTGTGATATTAGCATTTTGCATATTAGAGAAAACATTCGACTTTTGGTATTTTGGGATTGACTTATTTTACTTAGTATGATGTTCTCCAGTTCCATTCACTTATTGCTAAATGCCATAATTTCATTTTTCTTTTTTTTTAAAAAATATTTATTTATTTGTTTTATTCATTGTACACAAATGGGGTACAACTTTTCATTCCTACGGTTGTACACGAAGTAGACTCATACCATTTGTGTAATCATACATGTACATAGGGTAATAATGTCTGTCTCATTCCATCATTTTTCATACCCCCCTTTATTTCCTTCCACATAATCTAAAGTTCATCCATTCTTCTCTCACTCCCCACCCCACCCACCCCATTCTTCTTTAAGACTGAGTAATATTCCATTGTGTATATATGCCACAGTTTCTTTATCCATATATCTGTTGAAGGGCACCTGGGTTGGTTCCATAGTTTAGCTATTGTGAATTGAGCTGCTATAAACATTGATGTGGCTGTGACACTGTAGTATGCTGATTTATTCCTTTGGGTATAGATCAAGGAGTGGTGGTTCCATTCCAAGTTTTCTGATGAATCTCCATACTGCTTTCCATAGTGGCTGCACCAATTTTCAGTCCTACCAGTAATGAATGAATGTACCTTTCCCTCCACATCCTCACGAACACTTATTGTTGCTTATATTCTTCATAATTGCCATTCTGACTGGAGTGAGATGGAATCTCAGTGTAGTTTTGATCTGCATTTCTCTAATGCTAGAGATGTTGAACATTTTTTCATGTATTTGTTGAACTATTTTATTTCTTCTTTTTTGAAGGGTTTGTTGAGTTCCTTAGCCCATTTATTGATTGTGTTATTTGCAATTTGGTGTTAGGTTTTTTTGAGTTCTTTATATATTCTGGAGATTAATGCTCTTCCTGAGGTGCATGTGGTAAAGATTTTTCCCCATTCTATAGGTTCTCTCTTCACATTGTTGATTGCTTCTTTGACTGAGAAGAAGCTTTTTAGTTTGAATGCATCCCATTTATTGATTCTTGATTTTACTTGTTGCACTTTAGGAATCTTGTTAAGGAAGACACATCGTAGGTCAACATGGTGAAGACTTGGGCCTACTTTTTCTTCTATTAGGCATAGGGTCTCTGTTCTAGTGCCTACATCTTTGATCTACTTTGAGTTGAGTTTCATGCAGGGTGAGAGACGGGTTTAATTTCATTTTGTTACATGTGGATTTCCATTTTTCTCAGTACAATTTCTTGAATAGGTTATCTTTTCTCCAATGAATGTTTTTGGTGCCTTTGTCTAGTATGAAATAACCGTATTTATGTAGGTTTGTCTTTGTGTCTTCTATTCTGTACAATTGCTCTATGTGTCTGTTTTGGTGCCAATATCATGCTGTTTTTGTTACTCTGGTTCTGTAGTACAGTTTAAGGTCTGGTACTGTGATGCCTCCTACTTCACTCTTCTTGCTAAGGATTGCTTTGGATATTCTGGGTCACTTATTTTTCCAATTAAATTTTATGATTGCTTTTTTTTATTTCTATGAAGAATGTCATTAGGGTTTTATAGGAATTGCATTAAATTTGTATAATTTTTTTGGTAGTATGGTCATTTTGACAATATTAATTCCCATCCAGGAATATGGGAGGTTTTTCCATCTTCTTAGATCTTCTTCAATTTCTTTCTTTAGTGCTCTGCAGTTTTCATTGTAGAGGTTTTTCACTTCTTTTGTTAGATTGATTCTGAAGTATTTTATTTTATTTTTTGAGGCTGTTGTGAATGGGGTACTTTTCCTAATTTCTCTCTCAGTGGATTCATCACAGATCTGATTTATGGGTATTGATTTTATATTATGCTACCTTGCTGAATTAATTTATTGATTCTAGAAGTTTTCTAAATGTAGAATCATGTCTTTAGCAAGTAGTGGTAATTTGAGTTCTCCTTTTCTTATTCATATCCCTTTAAATTCTTTCTCCTAATTGCTCTGGCTAGATTTTCAAGGACCGTGTTGAATAGAAGTGATGAAAGAGGGCATCCTTGTCTTATTCCAGTTTTCGGAGGGAACTTTTTAGAAGGATGTTGGCTTTGGGTTTAGCATATATAGCTTCTACAATGTTGAGATACGTTTCTACTATCCCTAGTTTTTCTAGTGTTTTGAATATGAAGAAGTGCTGTATTTTGTCAAATGCTTAAATAATCATATGATTCTTCTTTTTAAGTCTATTGATGTGATGAATTATGTTTATTGATTTCTGTATGTGGAAATTCACAGTAGCCTAAAAAAAAAAAAAACAAAAAAAAACAAAACCTTGGGACTCAATCTGACAATAGAAGTGAAAGACCTCTACAATGAAAACTACAGAGCCCTAAAGAAAAAAGCTTAAAGATTACGTTAAAAGATGTAAAGACCTCCCATGCTCCTGGATGGGAAGAATTAATATTGTCAAAATGACCATACTACCAAAAAAATTATACAAATTTAATGCAATTACTATAAAACCCTAATGACATTCTTCATAGAAATAGAAAAAGCAATCATAAAATTTAATTGGAAAAATAAGTGACCCAGAATATCCAAAGCAATCCTTAGCAAGAAGAGTGAAGTAGGAGGCATCACAGTAAAAGACCTTAAACCGTACTACAGAACCAGAGTAACAAGGAGTGAAACACAAAACATAATTAGAAGCTATTTTGAAAATCTATACTCCACCAAAATAGAAAACCTCGAAGACATCACCAAGTTTCTAGAGACATATGAATTACCTAAACTAAACCAGGAGGACATACACAACTTAAATAAATCAATTTCAAGCAATGAAATAGAAGAGGTCATCAAAAGCCTACCAACAAAGAAAAGTCCGGGACCAGATGGGTTCTCAGTCAAGTTCTACAAAACCTTTAAAGAAGAGCTCATTCCAATACTCCTCAAAGTATTCCATGAAAGAAGAGGAGGGAACCCTCCCAAACTCATTCTATGAGGCCAATATTACCCTGATACCTAAACCAGACCAGAGACACATCGAGGAAAGAAAATTTCAGACCAATATCCTTAATGAACATTGATGCAAAAATTCTCAACAAAATTTTAGCAAATCACATACAAAAAATACATTAAAAAGATAGTGCACCACAATCTAGTGGGTTTTATCCCAGGGATGCAAGGTTGGTTCAACATCTGGAAATCAATAAATGTAATTCACCATATCAACAGACTTAAAGTTAAGAATCACATGATTATTTCAATAGATGCTGAGAAAGCATTTGATAAAATACAGCACCCCTTCATGCTTAAAAACATTAGAAAAAATAGGAATAGTAGGAACATACCTCAACTTTGTAAAGGCTATCTATGCTAAGCCCACAGCCAACATCATTCTTAATGGAGAAAAACTGAAAGTATTCCCTCTAAAAACTGGAACAAGACAGGGATGCCCTCTTTCACCACTTCTATTCAACATCGTCCTTGAAACACTTGCCAGAGCAATTAGACAGACCAAAGAAATTAAAGGGATACAAATAGGAAAAATCTTAAGCTGTCACTGTTTACTGATGACAAGATCCTATATTTAGAAGATCCAAAAAACTCCACTAGAAAACTTCTAGAACAAATAAATGAATTCAGCAAAGTAGCAGGATAGAAAATCAATATATGTAATTATAATGCACTTCTATTCATCAGTGATGAATCCTCTGAAAGAGAAATTAGAAAAACCACTCCATTCACAATAGCCTCAAAAAAAAAAAAAAAAAAAAAAGGAAATTAACAAAAGAGGTGAAAGACCTCTACAATGAAACCTACAGAACATTAAAGAAAGAAATTGAAGAAAACCTTAGAAGATAGAAAGATCTCCCATGTTCTTGGATAGGCAGAATTAACATTGTCAAAATGGTCATTCTACCAAAGGCGCTATACAGATTCAATGCAATTCCAATTAAAATCCCAATGACATTCTTCATAGAAATAGGGCAAGCAATCATGAACTTCATCTGGAAGAATAAGAGACCTCAAAGAGCCCAAACAATCCTGAGTAGAAAAAGTGAAGCAGGAGGTATCACATTACCAGACCTTAAACTCAACTATAGAGCAATAGTAACAAAAATGGCATGGTGTTGGCACCAAAATAGACAGGCAGACCAATGGTACAGAATAGAAGACACAGAGACAAACCCACATAAATACAGTCACCTCATACTAGATGAAGGAGCCAAAAACATTCAATGGAGAAAAGATAGCCTCTTCAACAAATGGTGCTGGAAAAACTGGAAATCCATATGCAGTAAAATGAAATTAAACCCCTACCTCTCACCCTGCACAAAACTCAACTCAAAATGGATCAAGGACGTAGGAATTAGACCAGACACCCTGCCCTAATAGAAGACAAAGTAGGCCCGAATCTTTATCATTTTGGCTTAAGATCAGACTTCCTCAACAAGACTCCCAAAGCACAAGAAATCAAAGCAAGAATCAATAAATGGGATGGACTCAAACTAAAAAGCTTTTTCTCAGTAAAGGATACAATCAATGTGAAGAGAGAGCCAAGAGTGGGAGAAAATCTTTTCCACATGCACTTCAGATAGAGCACTTATCTCCAAAATTTATAAAGAACTTACAAAACTTTACACCAAAAATACAAAGAACCCAATCAATAAATGGGCCAAGGAACTGGACAGACACTTTACAGAGAAGACATATAGGCAATTAATAAATATATGAAAAAGTGTTCAACATCTCTAGGAATTAGAGAAATACAAATTAAAACAACTCTAAGATTTCATCTTACTCCAATTAGAATGGCTATTGTCAAGAACACAAACAATAATAGATGTTGACGTGGATGTAGGGGGAAACGCACACTTTTACATTGCTGGTGGAGTTGCAGATTGGTGCAACCACTCTGGAAAGCAGTGTGGAGAATCCTCAGAAAACTTGGAATGGACCCACCATTTGACCCAGTTATCCCACTCCTCAGTATACCCCAAGGACTTAAAATCAGCATACTACAGTGATGCAGCCACATCAATGTTTATAGCAGCTCAGTTCACAATAGCTAGATTGTGGAACCAACCTAGATGCCCTTCAACAGATGAATGGATAAAGAAACTGTGGTATATATAAACAATGGAATATTATTCAGCCATAAAGAATAATAATATTATGGCATTTGCAAATAATGGATTGAAATTGGAGAATATCATGCTAAGTGAAATAAGCCAATCCTAAAAAAAACAAAGGCCAAATGTATTCCCTGATAAGTGGAATGGGCGGTGGGGGTGTGGGGAGTGAGAAAAGAATGGAGAAACTTTAGATTATGTAGAAGGAAATGGGGGGTATTTAAAATGGTGGAAGGAGGCAGACATCATTACCCTATGTACTCGTATGTTTACACAAACGGTATGAATCTACATCATGTACAAACCACAGAAACAAAATGATTGTACCCCCATTTGTCAAATGCAGTCTTTAAAAAATTTAAAAAATAAATAAACAATCAAAAAAAAAAAAGAATCAGTGAAGGGGTTTTCCTCAGTTGGTAACCTTTTGATGGCATCTTCTATGTCATTGCCTGAAATTGATCTATTTAAATTGCATATGTTCTTCTGATTCAGTTGGGGTAGGTTCTATGTCTCTAGAAACTTGTTGATGTCTTTAAGATTCTCTATTTTATTGAATATATATTTTCTAAGTAGTTTGTAATTAACTTCTGTATTTTAATAGTGTCTGTTATGGTATTTCTTTTTTCATCACACATTTTGGTACTTTGAGTTTTCTCTCTGCCTTCATTAGTGTGTCTAGGGATTTATTAATCTTATTTATTTTTTCAAAGAACCAAATTTCTTTCTTGTCATTTAAAAATTGTTTCTTTTGTTTTAATTTTATTGATTTCAGCTCTAATTTCAATTATTTCTTGTCTTCTGCTGCTTTTGGTGTTGATTTGTTCCTCTTTTCTAGGGCTTTGAGATGTAATGTTGGGTTATTCATTTGTTGACTTTTTATTCTTTTAATGAATGCACTAAATGTAATGGACTTTATTCTTAGCACTGCCTTTATAGTGTCCCAGAGATTTTGATATGTTGTATCACTGTTCTAATTTACCTCTAAGTATTTTTTATTTCATCCTTGATTTCTTCTGCTATCCATTTGTCTTTTAGTAGTGCATTATTTAGTCTCCATGTATTATAGTAGCTTCTGTTTTTTATTTTATTGTTGTCTTCAAATTTCATTACTTTAGGATATAATAGAATGAAGGGTATTATCTTCATTTTTTTTATTTGGTTGGAGTTGCTTTGTGGCATAAGATATGGTCTGTGTTTGTGTCTGTAAAAATAAAAGAAATATTTTAATAAAAAAATATGGTTTGTTTTAGAGAAGGATCTGTGTGCTGCCAGGAAGAAAGTATATTCATTTGCTGATGGATGAAATATTCTATATATGTCTGTTAAGTCTAAATTATTAATTGTATTATTTAGTTTTATAGTTTATTTAATTTTTGTTGGAAGATCTCTCCAGTAGTGAGAAAGTTGTGTTAAATTCACTCAGTATTATTGTGTTGTGGTCTATTTGATTTTTGAAATTGAGAAAGGTTTTGATGTACATAGATGGAGCATATAAACATATGATTGTTAGGTCTTGGTGATGTATAATTCCCTAAGTAATATGAAATGTCCTTCTTTGACCCTTCTGATTGCTTTGGTTTGAAGTCCACTTATCTGATATGAGAATGAATGCTAAGTTTTTTATGGATCTGAGGCAGTACAGATTCTACCCTTAGACTTATAGTGTCCATGATAGTTTCCAGTACCTCCCACCTTCCATTTAAGGGGGAGACCAATATTAACAGCATACTTTGTAAACAACATACAGTTTTAAACCTAATAACTCCTATTAAGACAACTACTGTTTTGTTGCAATAAACAGAAAAAATTGTTCAATTATTATCTACAATATAAACCAGTAGGTTTGCAAAAGGGTTTAGAATTTCAAATGGTGGACAATGAGAGAACAGAAGTGGTGTGAGATGTGATGTTTATGAGGGAGGAGGAGAGAAGATAGAAGTAAAATTTTATAGGAAGAGTGAAACATAAATTGATAGTGATTAGCTGTTAGCAAGAGAAAGGAGAGAAAGAGAAGTCAGGGAAAGAGATAAGTGAGAGAAAAAAATATACAAAGTAGTATAAATATTACTATATTCTATATGTATATATTCCATATATATGTATAATACACAACAAAACTGTAAAATACTATTCATATATCCCAGTTCTCAGTAAACTGATGCATGAAAAATTCTTGGTTTCAAATAAGATAGAGATGTTAGAGAGGGAAAAAAAAATCTTGATGGAAAATTGAACGATTATTTCCTTTGGCATTCAAGAATTTCTCAGCTTATTTTCTCTGCTGATATGTGGGTTGTTTGGAGTTTGATGGTCACTCCAAAACAGTGGGTGCCAGACCTGCTGGCTCCGTGAACTGAGAGCACGATGCCCTCACACCCTCATCTAATCTTCTGAGGGAGTTGGCCTCATTCATCCCTGCGTATTTCAGAACTCACGGAACTGGGAATAACCCAGCTCTCTCCAGCCTTTTCAACCTGTGTTTCCCTTATCTTTCACAAAATGCCACCAGTTACTGACTTTTCATGGAATTGCCAGACCCTGACCAGCCCATCCAGACCTAGTCACTATCTGAAGGTTCTGGGCTTCAGATAGAGCAGGTTCAGCCACATAGAAGTCCCAAGATCTCAGCGCCATTCCAACTTTCACAGAGACCACCATGGATGTGCTCACACAGAGGAGCAATCCTGGGAAGGAGAAGCAAGATGGCAGCCACCAGCACTCCCAGCAGAAAGGCCTCAGGTACAAATACCCACAGGCACCCTGACACTGGACCTGCAGGTCCTGGCCGGTGTCCTCAGACAGAGGTGGCTGTGCCCCAAGATGGTGGTGTTGGCAAACATGCAGGCACCCTGGCCCCCCAGGCCCTGACTGGTGTCCCAAGATGGAAGTGGCTGTGTACAATTAAATGTGGAGGCACCTGTCAGTGGACCTCTGGATGGTGGCGATAGCAGAGGAGGCACTCTAAGAACGGGCCTGCATAATTTGGTATGATGGCCTATATTAGTCAGGATTCTCTAGAGAACAGAACCAAAAAGATGGATATGGAGATATATATATATATATATATATATATATATATATATATATATATGGAGATATATATATATATATGGAGATATATATATATATATATGGATATATATATATATATATATACACACATACATACATATATGGGAGCAGCTCCTGGCATGGCATAGGCAGTTGCCTTATCGCTGACCTTGTGCTGTATTACATTTATTGATTTGCATATGTTGAACCACCCCTGTAATCCTGGAATGCAATCAACTTGTTCATGGTGTATGATCTTTTTAATATGCTATTGAACTTCATTTGCAAGGTTTTATTGGGAAAATTCGCATCTGTGTCCATCAAGGACATTGGTCTCTAGTTTTTGTTTCTCTTTTTTTTCTTCTTCCTTTGGGGTGGAGGGAGAGCTTATCAGGTCTTGGTAACCAGGTAATACTAGCTTTGTAGAATGAGTTTGGAAAGATCACTTCCCTTTGTATTTTATGAAATAGTTTGAGGAGCTTTGGTATTTGCTCGTCTTTTTAAAATTTTAATCTACCTTATTGGTGTACAATTGCTCATAGCCTTCCCTTATGATCCCCTGTATTTTTGTTAACTGTTGTAATGTCTTTTCTTTCATTTCTGATTTTCTTTACATTGTCTGTATTTTTCTTTGTTAATCTAGCTGAAATTTTGTTGACTTTGTTTCTCTTTTCAAAAAGTCAACTTTAATTTTGTTGCTCTTGTGTATTATTCTTATGTTTTCTATTCTAGTTATTCTTATCCTAATAGTTGTTGTTTTTATTCTTCTGTTGTGTTCATGGCTTGGTTTCTTTTTTTCTAGTTACTTGAGGCATGATGCTTGGTTGTTTATTTAGAATCTTTCTTTTTTAACATATAGATATTGTTATAAATGTCCCCTTTAGAACTGTTTTATTTTTTTGAATTCCACAACTTTAGATATATTGTGGTTCCATTTTTGCTGGTCTCAATATATTTTTTGATTTTTTTTTCATTTGTTCCCCCTCGGGTCCATTTGTTGCTCAGGAATAATGTTCAATGTTTGCATATTAGTGTCATTTCCACAAATTTCTTCTGTTTTATTTCTAGTTTCTTTTCATTGTGGTCAGGAAGGTACTTGGTATGATTTCATGCTTCTTGACTTACCTAAGATGTATTCTATTATCTAACGTATGGTCCTGGAGAATGTTCTTCATGCACGCAAGAAGAATGTGTGTTTCTGTACCTGTTAGAGAGAATATCCTGGATGTCTGTTAGGTCCTTTTGGTTCTAAAGTATTTTTTAAGCTCAGTGTTTTCTTGTTCATTTTCTATCTAGATGATCTGCCCATTGCTGAAAGCAGAGTATTGCTGTCTATTTGTCCCTTCAGATTTTTTAGTATTTGCTTTATATATTTTGGTGCTCTAATATTAAATGCCTATATGTTTACAATTATTATTTTATTAATTAATTAACCCTATTAGCATTGTATAATGACACTATTTGTTTTGTTTTACTGCTTTTGACTTAATAGCCATTTTTTCTGATATAAATATAATTACCTTTCCTCTCTTTTGGTGTGATTTGTGTGGAATATCTTTTTCCTCCCTTTATTTTCTGTGGACATACATTGAAAATATTGTTAATTGTGAAGCAAGTCTCTTGTAGGAGCAGAATATTGGATCTTTCAAAAATATTCGTTCAGACACAGCATGACTTTTGATTGAAGAACTTAATTTGTTTAAAGTAATTATAGATAGCTATGAACTTACTACTCTCATTTAAAAAATTGTCCTGGAGGCCGAGGCATGAGGATTGCAAGTTTGAGACTGGCCTTAGCAATTTAGCAAGACCCTAAGCAAGTTGGCAAGACTATGTCTCAAAACCCAAATAAAAAGGGCTGAGGATGTGGCTCAGTGGTGAAGCACCCCTGGGTTTAAACCTCAGTACCCCCCAAAAAAAGACAAAAAAAGAAAGAAATTTGTTTTCCTGCTGATCCATAGCTTTGTTCCTCTTATCCTTTCTAGCTGTCTTCCTTCGTAATTTAAGATTTTCTGCAGTTATATGCTTTGAATCCTTTCTTTTCATCTTCTGCGTAAACCAAGGATTCCTTCTTTTTTTAAAATTTATTTTTATTGTAAAAAAATGGGATACATTTTGTTTCTCTGTTTGTACATGAAGTAGAGGCATACCTTTTATGTAATCATATATTTACATAGGGTAATGATGTTTGATTCATTATGTTATTTTTTTCCTCCCCCCCCCTCCCACCCCTCTTTTCCTTCTATACATTCCCTCCTTCCTCCATTCTTGCCTCCCTTCCACCCCCCATTATGTGTTAACATCTGCTTATCAGCGAGATCATTTGTCCTTTGGTTTTTTGAGATTGGCTTATCTCACTTAGCATGACATACTCCAATTTCATCCATTTGCCTGCAAATGCCATAATTTTATTATTCTTTATGGCTGATTAATATTCCATGGTATTTATATAGCACAGTTTCTTTATCCATTCATCAATTGAAGGGCATCTAGGTTGGTTCCACAATCTGGCTATTGTGAATTGAGCAGCTATGATTATTGATGTGGCTGCATCACTATAGTATGCTCATTTTAAGTCCTTTGGTATAGGCCAAGGAGTGGGATAGCTGGGTCAAATGGTGGGACCATTCCAAGTTTTCTAAGGAATCTGCACACTGCTTTCCAGAGTGGCTGCACTAATTTGCAACCCCACCAGCAATATATGAGTGTACCTTTCCCCCCACATCCTCACCAACACCTATTATTGCTTGTATTATTGATAATTGCCATTCTAATTGGGGTGAGATGGAATCTTAGGGTGGTTTTGACTTGCATTTCTCTTATTACTAGAGATGTTGAGCATTTTTCATATATCTGTTGATTGCATGTAGATCTTCTTCTGTGAAGTGTCTGTTCATTTCCTTAGCCCATTTGTTGGATTATTTGTGTTCTTGGTGTAGAGTTTTTTGAGTTCTTTATATATTCTGGAAATGAGAGCTCTGTCTGAAGTATGAGTGGCAAAGATTTTCTCCCACTCTGTAGGCTCTCTCTTCACATTACTGATAGTTTCCTTTGCTGTGAGAAAGCTATTTAGTTTGAATCTATCCCAGTTATTGATTCTTGCTTTTATTTCTTGTGCTATGGGGGTCCTGTTAAGGAAGTCTGATCCTAAGCCAACAAAGTGAAGATTTGGACCTACTTTTTCTTCTATAAGATGCAGGGTCTCTGGTCTGATTCCAAGGTCCTTGATCCATTGTGAGTTGAGTTTTGTGCAGGGTGAGAGATAGGGGTTTAGTTTCATTCTGTTGCATATGGCTTTCCAGTTTTCCCAGCACCATTTGTTGAAGAGGCTGTCTTTTCTCCATTGTATATTTTTGGCCCCTTTGTCTAGTATGAGAAAATTGTATTTATTTGGGTTTGTGTCCATGTCCTCTATTCTGTACCACTGATCTACCTCTCTATGGTACCAATACCATGCCGTTTTGTTACTAGTGCTTTGTAGCATAGTATTGCGATACCCCCTGCTTCACTCTTCCTACTAAGGATTGCTTTAGCTATTCTGGGTTTCTTATTCTTCCAGATGAATTTCATGATTGTTTGCTCTATTTCTGTAAGGTACATCATTGGGATTTTAATTGGAATTGTATTGAATCTGTATAGCACTTTAGGTAGTATGGCCATTTTGACAATATTAATTCTGCCTATCCAAGAACATGGGAGATTTTTCCATCTTCTAAGGTTTTCTTTAATTTCAGAATTCCTTCTTTTAACCTTCAAACTCGACATAAATTGGATTTTTATATCATGAAGACAGATTATTCTGAGTGTATGTACTTCCTTTTCCCATTGACTTTTATACTTTCTTATGTATTAATGTACTGCTTAAAATTCATTTTCTTCTTTCATTGTGAAGGACTCTCTTTAGCATATTTTTTTTGTTAGGAAACTCTGACAGTTTTAATTCTTCTGGCTTTTGTTTATCTGACAGCATTTTTATTTCCCTTTCATTTTTGAATGATAGGATTTCTGGGTATAGTATTCTTGGTGAAAGTCCCTTTTCCCTTTCTTCTTTTTACATGTATTTCACTCCCTTATGGCTTTAAAGGTTTCTACTAAAAATTCTGTTCATTTTCTCAGAGAGTCATCCTTATATGTAGCAGGATACTTTTGCTTTGTTGCGTTCAGTATTTTGGCTTCATGATTTGATTTCCATGTGTCTGGTGTGGGTCTCTTTGAATTCCTCCTGTTAAATGTCCTTTGAGTTTTCCAGACCAGGATTTCTGTTTCCCTCCCCGGACTTACCAGAAAGTTTTCTGCTATTACTTCTTTGAAAATGCTTTTGTTCCCTTTCTCTCTTTCTTATTCTAGAATTCCAGTTACGCATCTATTTTTCTGCTTGATGGTATTCCACATGTCCCTTCATTCTTTTTCATTTCATTTTCTTCTTCCTCCTCAGATTGGATGACTTCTGATGAACCATCTTCAAGTTTCCTAAACCCATCTTCTGCTGATTTTGCCTGTTGTTGATCCTTGTTGGTGAATATTTGAGTTCTTCAGCTTCTATTCTTCTGTTCTTCAGTTCTTTGATTTGTTTGATAATTTTTAATATTTTCTATCTTAGTTTTTGAAAATTTTTGTTTGTGTTTATATTTTCCTCCTTTTTTGGAAACATTTCTATGATTGTATTATTACCTTTTTATCACTCAAATGAAATGCTTGACATGGGCCATTTCTAGTAAATAGAAATCTTCAATAAGCTGTAGACTGAATGACAGTAATTTGGAAGTTTGAGAAGTCTTTGAAAAGGTTTAATTTAAAAGGTTTGAGAAGTCTTCCATCTGTTTTCTGTGATTTTGGGCAAGTAACTTAATTGTTAGAGTTGCTTTGACTGCAAATGTGTGGAAAAGCACTACACCCTTCTGGAGTTAGTGAGAACCAAGGATGGTTGATAGGAATGAGAGTTTGCATGTGAACTGTGGACTAAGCTGTATGCTTTCATCACTACTGACTTCCCCACAGTTTTAGTCAGCTTCTTCATTTCTTCATTGCTGTGACCAAAAGACCTGACAATAAAAACAAAGAGGAGGGAAAGTTTTTTTGGCTCATGGTTTCAGAGGTTCAGTCCATGATCAGTGGACTTCATTGCTATGGGACCTGAGGTGAAGCAGAACATCATGGAGGAGAGGAAGAAAACAGCTCAGGCCATGGAGACCAGGAAACAGAGAGAGCTCCACTCACCAGGGACAAAATAAAAATCACAAGAATACATCTCTAGTGACTTACTCCAGCCACACCCTTGCTGCCTATAGTTACCATCCAGTTAGTGCATATCAGGGGTTTAATATGCTGATTAGATTCAAATTCTCATAATCCAATCATTATACCTCTGAACATTTTTGCATTGTCTCATGAGCTTTTGGGGGACACCTCACATCCAGACCACAATGAGATTCTTTCTGTGTTCTCACAATCTAACCCCAAACTCCCTCACCCACTGTCCAAGTCTCTCTCCTGTCTATAATAATAGTGATGAGGTCTGAGGGAAGTAACTCCACAGTAGTCAGAAAACAGGAGTACTGTCACAGAGGCTGGAAGTGGGGAGTGTCCCTGGCGAGTCTGCCATTGTGTGACTCAGTCCAGGCTGCATCTGTGGAGTCAGGGATCAGAGAAAATGATCTTTCAGGGATCATGGAAGATATGCCAGCCTTGTTGTTAAGTTGCTTCTCTGTGTTCTCCTCATTTGTCAAGCCTTAAATTTATAACAGCTTCCTTGTGATCTCCAGACTGCTCAACTTACTCTTCTCAGAACTGAGTTCCTGAAAAGACAAATTTTGATTTCACTTTTGTGTTCTTGGAAATTACAGTCTATTCTGAAGTGGGACTGAATCCACCCTCCTCCATGATTGGGCAGCAGCACACAGAGGGGTGGGAGAGAAGTCAGGTGAGTATACAAGCTCTGTCCAGCTGCCTTGGACCTGCTACTTTGCACAGACTGAGAAGAGGTCCATTTCACAAGAAGAGACTGCGCTACAGCAGAGGAGTGCTCTTAAGCCTTGAACAACGGTGAGCCATCAACCAGACAGAATTTACTGGTAATCCAGTAGGGGCATTCAGGTGATGTCTGACCACAAAGTTCTCTTTTCTCTAAGGAACTTTTTGGTTATCAAGACATTGAGGAGCATGGGCCACAGAGCTGGGATGCTCAGCTTGGAATCCTAGAGTCTTGATGGGAGGGAGGCATGATGGGCTTATGCACAGTCCTAGCTGATCACTGAAGTTCAGGTAAATCTAAAGCAACTGTTTTGGGTATTGTTTACTTGGTGAAATGGCTCCCCATTTGTCTAGGTCTGTCTCTAGTACCTCCCCCCGGAACGGTTGGAAATGCATGTGTCAGAGTGTATTAGGGACCATCACCATGTCTCTTATTTCCTCTTCTTTTTTTCTTATCTCTAACTCAGCATTTTTTACTCCTTTCATTGCAGCAGAAGCAAGACTTGGAGCAGGGCACACTCTCTCATGCCACTTCTGCTATAACTAACTGTGGAACCTTTATGATTGGGGAGTCTTTATCTTCTAAATGTGAAGTAGGAATGCTGATGATCCCTTGTGAAGAAAAGTAAGGCAAGTCAGGATACATTGGTAAAATAATGTCATTGAGACATGTATCCTTTTGTAACAATTGATAGTGCAAATCCTTGTCACATGTGTTTGTAGTCAGGGACAAGACATTTAATACAAATTTTGGAGTGCATTATTAAAACAGGGAATTGAGAGTGGAAAAAAGAGAGGAAAAGCGAAAATGAGAAATCTGCTTAAAAGAGCATGTTCTCGGTGACCTTCTGGACATGGCTAGAGGGTTCTTGTCCCCTTCCTCAGTGAATCTGGCTGTAGTATTTTGTTCTGTGTCATTTGCAGGTTTAGAATCTCTTCTTTCTATTCCCTTCATCCCCATCTTTCTGGTCAATAGTCAGAATGATCTTATCATGGGGTTTGTTCAGGAATCAGCAACTAGTACTTCCCAACCCAGCTTGCCTGTTTCTCAGGTGCTCTGAGCTGCTTCCGTGGCCTTTCAGGGTCACTGTGGGCCCATCCATCCCCAGGTTGCAGAGCTCACTGGATCCTTATCAGTGGGCTGTCCAGGCACCACCCAGGGTCAGATTGCCAGGTGGCTTGTTTTACGCCTCTGTGGTTCATGGTGTTCTTTATTGTCCTCCTCGTCTCCCAGGCTTCTCTGGGGATTGGTATGAGAAGAAAATCCATTTGCCAGTAGTTGTCTACATTCCTGTCCTCCCGCTTCAGTGGAGGAGTTCCCAGTGAATGGATTCCTTCGCATTTCTGTGTGTTTTCCTTGATTTCAAGTAGAAAAATTAGCATCACTATTAAGGATTTCCCCTACCAGACTTTATGTAAATGTGTAAGTAATTTCTTCCCAAGTCAGGACTCCACCCTGCAGAGCCCACCCCAGGACTGTGCTGTGCTACAGCATGCCAGAAAGTGGAAAGACTGGATTCCCACTCATTCCCTCAGCATTACTGGTATTTGGGGCCTGATAATACTTCAGAGTGTGTGTGGTGGGAATTAAGCAGCATCCCTGGTGAGATGGCAGTAGCATCTCACCTCCCATTTATGACAACCAGAGATGTCTACACAGATTGCTAGGTCCCTGGGGGGAGGGATCAAAATTGTCCTGATAGAGGATCATTGTCAGAAGCACATGCCTGTCTTCACCTTAACCATGTGTTTTAACATTGATTCTATTATGGTGTCCTGTTACCTTCTCATGAAGTTCTGTTCTCTCATTCTGTCTTGAAGAATTCCCAGGAACCATCTTGCTTCCTTATTCATGGTCCCAAAATCCAGGCCTCTATGTCCTACGTTAATAGTAAGGCTGACCCAGTGAGCACTTATTCTGCCTCTTGTAATATTTTGCTTATGCTCGGCTGATGCTCTGTACTTTGTGGGCCTCTGGTCATCGGGAATTGCTTTATTTAAGGAGTCATTTAATATTTCACTGGAATCATTGTGTTGGAGTCATGTGGGGGCCACCAATCAAATTAAATTAATTTGACTCAAGAAATCATCAGAGGTTTTGCATATTATATATCTGCTTTTTTTTTTTGGTCTTGAACAAACATTTAGCTTTTATTGTGGGCACGTGGGTGGCAGCCCTTCCTCTGAAACACAAGACCTTGTGTTGCAGTCAGAATGAAGAGTTCTGAGGCTTTCCTTTTCTGCACAGCTTTTTCCATTTCCCACTGAAGGACAGACAGGGTAGAGGGGCTGCCTGAGCTCTGAATCTCCAAGAGCCTGTGTTGGATTATTTGCACAGTGCTTCATGATTCTGAGAGACCCTGTTTTGTGGTAGGATGTTGTTTGGCCCTCCTGAGAATGCTGGCACCCACTCTTTATAGGACCGCCATGGCCATGGACCAGTTAGAACCAGAGAATAGGCCCGACAGTTCATGAGAGCATTTTAGTAATTTCCTCATTGAATCCATTCAGTCCCTAAATAGAAAGTCATTACATTTCTGTGGATATTGGTGATGGAGGAGTGAGCAAAGAACATATCCTGCCACCCTAATTATTTAATTATACTGTAAATAAAGAAGTGCGAAAAATATCAAGTCATTTAGTGATGTGTGCTATGGAGAAAAGAGATATATAAAAAAAGAATGATAAATGAGGGGGACAGGTGCAAGTTCAGATCTCAGTGAGAATATAAAATTTAAACAAACCTGATATAAGTTGAAAAGAGCTTAGAGAAAGGGTGAAGGACTAATGAGCCACGGGATAGTCAGGGGAAGAGCAAGGCAGGAAATGGGAACAGTAAGTCACTGCAAAAGTCCTGAGATAGGAGCATGACCCAGGAATGACAGGGTGGTTGGAAGGCAGAAGACAAGGGGCTCAGAGGTAGGACATGAGTTCAAAGTTATGTTGTGTATGACCGGCGTGCTCTGCCTGTGAGATGAAAATCCCTGTGGTGGCTTTAAGGAGAGTAGTGACATGATCTAATTATGCATTTAATGGATAACTCTGGCTATGCTTGAAAATCAATGCTGTCAGCAAGACAAGGGCAGAAGAAATAGTTAAGTGTTAAGTGACATATTTCAAACTGGAAATGATGGTGTCTTGGACCAGGTCAAGTGATTGCTTTATGATGATTGATCTAAGTGAATAAACTTGCAGAAAGAATCAGAAAGGTTGCTTACAAATTTAATAGAGGATTAGATATGAAGAGGAGGATCAAAGATTATTGAAGGTTTTACTGTGTTTCCTTAATTAAGGGTGGGAGTTCATGTGATGACCTGGGAAGTCTTAGAAGAGATAGTTTGAGGGAGAAGAGAATGTAAAGATGCCAAACCTAAGCTAGCTAAAAATTGTTTCAAAAACAATCTTGTTTTCTTCTTGTTCTAAAATGTCACACTCATATTAATAGACTGTTTATATATTTCTATGGGATTTAATATAAAGGCATATGTGTATATATCATATACATTCATATAAACATGTATGTATGTATGATATTTTCAGGTAGCTAATGCTATTATTTAGAATGATTTTCAGAAATAATTATAGGCATTAATATCTTATTCTCTCTAATTTTTCAGTTTCACCCTCAGTGTTTTATCACATTTAAAATGAATTAAGCATGGTTCTTAGCTTTTTCCTTAGATCTGTACACACATACACACACACACACACATTTACATTTTATATTCTCTGATGTTTGATTCCTTAAAAACCTTTCAAAAGCATTTGGATCTGACCTTTTATTTTTCAGTGGGGATTTGAAAAAAATTTTAACTTCTATCACTGTCACTCGTTTACTGTAGTTTTTTACTTGCTTTCCTACTAATTTCAATACCAGAGTAAAGGAATTCCACAGTCAAGTGACTATAGACATCATGGGTTATTAGAGGCTCTTTGAGAAGTCTCCTGCCACCCTGATCCATTTGTATTTTTTCTTTTTCTTTTTTCCTTGCTACTTGTATACTGAACCTCTTGGAGGCATCTGCTCTGCTTACCATTTCCTCTGGTGATAGAAATTGGCAGCATCTTATTTCTAGAGTGTAAGTACTACAATAATTAATATTCTTGTGTGATGAGAATATATGATTTTATAAAAGGGTACAAATGTTCCTGATCCTTATATTTTCTTGATGTTTCTTTGTATAATATCTTTCTTTTAACCCTATAAGATTTTATTATACAAAAAAACCTTTCTTTTATCCCTCTAATTACATTTTGTTGATTTCTATTTTTTTTGTTGGTTGATTTTCAGGTGCATCAATTTTGGGTTTACCTTATTTCATTTCTGTTGATTCTGTTTCTGTTATAATTGGTGGGCTGAATTCATATATATTATATATATACAAATATATGAATATATGTATTCACATATGTATAAAGTTTACACTAGGACTTATTTTTTCCTTTTATTTTCTAATGGAGTTTAGTTTATTACCTCTTTTTCTCTTTTTTATTCCTCTGGTAGTTAGACTGAATGTCTTCCAAGTTTTTTGAGAGTTGTATCTCTAACTTAGGAAGAAAAATCTCATAAGCATGCAGAAAAAATTCATACTTGTTGAACTTTTGAACACTAATTTTCAACTCATCTGGCTTATAAGCTACATGTGAAAATGATTGGGCTATATTTTAAACAAGAGTTGTTTAAATACAAATAATTCCTAACAGGGGCAATCCTTTAAAAAGTGTTAACTTGTGACTGGTAGTTCAGTTTCCAATTTCCTATTTTGCTTTCCTATCATCTATATCCATTTAGTTCACTGAATCTTAGATTTCGATTCACCACTTTACTATCATCCTTTCCACACAGGTGAGAACATATTCACAAACTTGCAAGATCAAGATGCTCCCTCATTGAGGGTAATGGCTGTTTTAAAATCTGAAATGTTAAGAGCACTTTAAATTCATGGGGACTTTGGATTGGCTCTCAAATGCTGAAGAGTCAATATGTCATTTCTAATCTTTTATTCTTGCTTAATGCAAGTTTCACATAGTCACCAGCAATTCTGCCTCAGTAGGGATTAGAATAGTTTCATTTCAAAATGACATCTCCAGAGGAAGTGGCATAAGGTGGTGGCAGACGAGGACCTTCCAGTGATCTCACCTCCCCACAGAAAGAGCAACCCAAAACAGCATCTGGCTTTTATTGACATCTTGATTTAAGTCAGTGGTGTAAAATAAAAACACAAAATTCTACAAGGCTATTGAGGAGTATGAAACTGATTCTGATGATTATGAATTACTATTTACTTCTCAACGTAATGTTATGAAATTTATGTTAATCAAAATTCTTTGTAGTTTGAAGAAAGGTGCTGAAGTATTTGTGCATGGAATGAGGTGATGCTTTGGATTCATTTGCGTCCTCTAGCAGGATTAGGTGAATAAGCATTGGCCATGTTTTGGCGATTGTTGACTCTAAAGGAGACCTGCATTTTTTTTTTTTTTGTATTATTTTCCTTAACTTTGAGCTTAAATATTCCCGTAATAAAAGAATTTAAATAAGAGAAAAACAGAAAGATATGAAAACTGATCTGTTTCTGGACCTAACTGGGGGAAATGGCAGCCTGCAGCACTTTGGGTGAGATCAAAGCTCAAAGACATTCTTCCGGCATAGTAATCCTTTCAACTCTCCTCTTCCATCTTTCAGGTACTTCGATTATGCACAGTCCTGGGTCAATGATTCTCTCATACTTCTGATCATGATCACCACCATGATATGGTCCCCAGCTTCACTGCATATTTTAAGAACCTGGAGGCAGAAAACAAAATCATTTCTCAGAAAACCATCAGTTTGATAGAGTTACAACTGAGAAAAGGGAACATTGAGGGGGCAACCTCTGCAATCAATAGTGTAGTAGAAGAAATTCATAATGCCCGACTCAGCATCGCTGTGACAGGGGAGTCTGGAGCAGGGAAGACGAGTTTCATCGATGCCCTGAGAGGGGTTGGACATGAGGGAAAAGAGGCGGCTCCTGTTGGGGTGGTGGAGATGACCACGGAGAGGACTCCATATGAACACCCAAATTTTTCCAACATGAGAATCTGACCTGCCTGGGATTGGACTCACCTTAGTGAGTGGCCAAAAGATTACCTGGAGAAAGTAAAATTTAGGGAGTATGACTTCATTATTGTTTCTTCTACATGCTTCAAGAAAAATGATCTAGATCTGGCCAAGGCAATCAAAATGATGAAGAATTTTTACTTTGTGAGAACCAAGGTAGACTGTGATTTAAAAAATGCACAGATATCTAAGCCAATGACCTTTGACAGAGAAAATATCCTGTAGCAGATCCGAGAGAATTGTGTAATTTTAAGAAGAAAAACATTGATGAATCACAAATTTTTGATATCTGTGATTCATCTAAGTATGATTTTCCGATCTTGAAAGGATCTGCCTGTTCAAAAGCACCATGATTTTATTCTTTCCCTTCTCAATATTACTGAGAGAGCCATTGTAAGAAACCAGGATTCTCATAAGCAGTTTACCAGGCTAGAAGCCTTGAAGGCTAAAATATTGGCTGCCTTGCCTATGGAGGGCATCACCAGTGACAAATGATGTGGAGAAGCTGCAGGCAGGCTTAAACTACTATTGAGTCCTTTTTGGTTGGGATGATGCATCCTGGCAGAGTGTGGCTGAGAATTTGTGTGTTCCTTGGAACAACTCCAAAGTTTGTTGAAAATCTCCAAAATTTGTTAAAAACCAGGAATGAAAAGACAATTGGGGAAAACCTTTTGAAATATTTGAAGATGTTCTGTTCAACTAATGGAAGTGTTCTTGCTGTGGTCTTTACATCAGACTATGCCTTTTTTCTTTTGCAGTTCTAGGGGTAGAACTCAGGGCCTTGAACAGCACTTTACCACTGAGCTACATTTCGATAATTTTTTTTAACTTAATACAGTGTCTGATGATGCTGCAGTATTCCTCAAAGAGAAATATTCAAGAAACAGGTAGAGTTCCAATTAAAATCCTTTGGAAGTTGAAATCCAAATTGATGAAGGAAAAATAGCACAATGGACATTGCTGAATAATAGACTGAGGTTAATGAGGTCATGCAGCCTTCAACTCATATTTCCGGATTGCATCTCCCTGTTAGCTGCATGTTTTAGTCAGCTTTATTACTTATGTGAGTAAAAGACCCTATCAGCACAATTGTAGAGGAGAAAAAGTTCATTTGAGGGCTCACAGTTTCAGAGTTCTCAGTTCATCAACAGCCAGCTCCATTCCTCAGGGCTTGAGGTGAGGCAGAACATCATGGTAGAAGAGTGTGGTGGAGGGATGCAGCTCACATGATGATCAGTAAAGGGGGGGAGGGGGAGGGGGGCAGGGGAGGAGGAAGAGGGGTGAGGGAAAAAGAGAGGGAGAGAGGGAGTGGAGAGAAGAAGAAAGGGAGAAAGAGAAGAGAGAGACCCCACTTGCCAAATACAAATATATACCCCAAAGTCACACCTCACCTGCCCCCAGTTACCACTCACTGATTGTGTTAAAGCTCTTAAAACCCAATCATTTCTCCTCTGAACCAACTTGCATTATCTCACATGTGAGCTTTTCGGGGACACCTCACATCCAAACCATAACACTGCACTAAGGAATGAGATATCTTAGAATAAGCAGAAAGCTAAATTCTGGTCAGAACCTTCTAAAAAACCACCAGATCAGGTGATTTAACTTCTATCTAAATGCGTCTAATGTAGCTACAACTGCAGCATCCCTTATACTTGACATACATTGTTTGAAACCAGTCGTGCCCGGTCACCTTTGGCCTAGTTAAAACTCTCCCTTCCTCTGTGGTGGTGATATAACCTGTTATTTCTTCACCTCATTGGCCCAACCCATCCCATGGCTGCTGGCCATGATAAAACCTAATAGTCAACACCAGAGTCATCTAGATAAGATTCCTTCCCCATATATTTTCTTTAAACTAGTCAATCTACAACCCCATGGGAAGTCCTTGTGGATAGGGCCCATGGATCTTACTAAAGATACTGTCCCACAGATCCCCTTCTGGTTTTTTTCTTTGTTACCCACCCACTGATTGAGTCCCTGTCACCTTTCTAGTTCCTGCAAATGTTTTGTCTGCATCCCTATCCTCTCTGGAACCTGTATGTAATTAGTACCTTCTTTTTCATGTCCTCATCGTGTCTTACCTGACCTTGAATTCTACCTGCCTCCAGATGACCTAGGTAAAGAAAGGAACAATTACCTTGCATAGATTACTCTATTACCCCAGTCTTCATATTTGAACCCAGAAAAGTCCTCTAAAACTTGGAAAATGTTAATGGGATGTCCTAACAGACCACATTGGTGTTGTGGACACCTGAAGCTTTTGCTATTAGGGGATCCTGCAGCTATCCTAGGCCTTGAGCCCCCTTCAGGTATTGTCAGAAATTGCATATCATTGCACTATTTCAGAAGGGGAGTGTAAGTTCACCTAGTACTCTCCACTACTTAGCTATTGCTACTTGGTGTTATTTTAAACCAAACCCAGTCACATCTCACCCCCACTGCCATGTATGACTCACCCTCCCAAGCTGATGGAATGGCTTCATCTCTGCACCCACCATGGAGATGGACAGCTGTGAATTGCACTGGCACCCTGATCCTGCTGCCATACCAGCTGTGCCTTACCCACATGGGTATTCTGAAGTGAGTTGACTCAATTGCTTTGGGCCTGAGGTGAGGCAGTATATCATGGTGGAAGGGCATGGCAGAGAAAAGCTGCTCAACTTATTCTCGAGTTTCGTTCATGTCCTGTGTGGGTGAAGGAAAGGGTTTCTATCGGAGGGATGGGCTGGCTACAAATTAATTGCTAAGAAATTTAATTAATAGAAAGAACCACAGGGGACAATTATCTCTTTTGAATCAGGGGCATGACCGATTGAGCCCTGCTAAACTGGTAATAATGGAAGAGCCCCCTGTCCTGTATTTATAGTCATACATGTAAAAGGGGGGACCAGGAGGAGCTTCTTCTGTGAGGAACAGGATGGGTGGAGTTAAGGAAGCCATTTGCTCTAGCAGGTTACCCAAGTAGGATCTGCAAATTTCGGGTGGTGAACCACTGCACTGATACCACATACTCTAGGCAATGTGGAACAATCTCTTAATGATTTCCAGTTCCTGGGAGCCAGATTTCCATGGCTGACAGCTTACCAAGCCTGATTTTTCTAGTCACAGATGGCTTCCCATAGCTTATGGCAGCTGGGAAGCAGAGAGAGCAAGGAAGGAGCCAGGGACAAGATACAGGCCAAGGGCACACTCCTGCTTATACTTACCATCCACTAATCCATTGAAAGGATTAATTTTAAGAAAAAGCTTATTCCACCAATGAAGTCACAGCTCTCAAGTAATCATTTCACACAGCTCTTATGTAATCATTTCACCTCTGAATATTCCCACATTGCCTAATACATGAGCTTTTCTGGGGACACCCAAGATTCAAACTATATCACCAGCACAGCTTGTAGAGACTGACAGGGATATGCCATGTTGCACAGGCACTCTGATCACACTGCCACATAAGCTATATCACACCTCCCCAGGGTCTGCTGGAGTAGCCATGCCCATGGTCTTTGGAGACTCAGTTGTGTCTTCTTGCCACTAATGTGTGCACACTTCAAAGAAATAACCTAACAATGAACCTCCAGGAACTAGAAAAACAAGAACAAACTAAACACAAGCTTAAAAAAGAGAACTAATAAAGATCAAAGCAGAAATAAATGAAACAGAAACTAATAAAAACACAAAATATCAACAAAGTGAAGGACTTGTTTTTTAAATAGAGAAACAAGATCAACAAACCTCTAGCTAGATTAATCAAGAAAAAAAGAATAACCAATAAATAAAATCACAAACAAAGAAGGAGAAATTACAACTGATACCATGGAAGTACAAAGGATCATTAGGGACTGTTTGAACAACTATATGCTAACAAATTGGAAAACCTAGAAGAGATGGATACACTTAAAAACACATATAACCTACAAACATTGAATTGTGAACATAGAAGACCATTGAGTAGACCAATAACAATGATATTGAATAAAAAGTTTCCCATCAAAGAAATGCCCAGGACCAGATGACTTCACTGCAGATTCTAAGCTTTCAAAAAAGAACTAGAAACAGTTCTTCTCAAATTATTCCAAAGAATTAAAAGGCAAAGTACTCTTCCAAATTGATTCTATGAGGCCAGAATTACCTTGTTATTAAAACTGGGACACAAAAACAAAAAGAAAACTATTGAATAGTTTTCCCAATGAACATGTAAAAGTCATCAACTAATTACTACTAGCAAACTGAATCCAACAGGATATTAAAAATAGTCACCACAATCAAGCAGGATTTATCATGGAGAATGGTTCGACATAGAAAAATCAATCAATAAACATAATACATATCTCACTAGCTGAATGAAGGACAATAATCAGATGATATTCTCAGTGGATGCATAAAATTATTTGATAAAATTCAATATACCTTTGTGATAAAAATTCTGAACAAATTAGGTGTATAGGATTTATACCTGAACATAGTAAAGATATAAACAACAAGCCCACAGACAATAGCACACCAAATAGGGAAAAGCTGAGAGCATTTCCTCTAAGATCTAGAACAAGACAAAGATAACCACTTTCAGCACTTTTATTAAATATAGTACTTGAAGTTTTACCTAGGGCAATTAGGCAAGAGAAAGAAGTAACAGGCACACAAATAAGAAGGGAGGAAGCCAAATTTTCCTTGTTAGCAGACAACATAATTGTATGCATAGAAAAACCTAAACACTCCATCAAATATGTTAGAGCTGATAAAATGAGGTCAGCAAAGTTGCAGGATATGAAATCGACACACAAAAGTCAGTAATGTTTGTACACCAATAATGAACTTGTTGAGAAGGAAATAAAAAATTTTATTCACATAGCCGTATTTAAATACCTAGGAATAAACTTAAAGAAGTGAATGACAGACAGCTGGGCATGATGTTACATACCTGTAAAACCCAGCGATTTAGGAGGCTGATAAGGAGGATTGCAAGTTCAAGCACAGACTGGGCAACTTAGTGAGACCCTGACTCAAAATAAAAAAATAAAATGGGCTGGGGATGCAGCTCAGTGGCAAAGCACCCCTGAGTTCAATTCCCAGTACCAAGGAAGAGCAAGGGAAGAAAACAAAAGAAGAACAATAAAGGAAGTGAACAACCTCTGTAATGAAATTACAAAATGCTAATGAAAAAAATTGAAGAAGGCACATGATAAAAGGTAAATATTTCCTGTGACCATGCCTCAGAAGAATTAGGATTGTTAAAAACCCACATTATACAAAATTATTTACAGGTTTAGTAGGATCAGTATTAATTACATTTTCCACAGAACTAGGAAAAAATCCTAAAATTCATATGGCAGGACAAAAGACCCCAAATAACCAAAGTAATCTTGGTCAAAAAAGAAAAAAGCTGAAGGACAATATCCAATGTTAAGACATACTAAAGGGCTATAGTAACCAAGACATCATGGTATTGGCATAAAAACTGAAACAAAGACCAGTGGAACAGAATGGAGATTCCGGAAAAAAAATTCACACATCTATAGTTATTCTCAGTAAAGGAACCAAAAACATACATGGGGGAAAGGACAGACTCTTCAGTAAGTACTGGGAAAATTGATAGGCAAAAGAATGAAACTTGACCCCTATCTCTCACCATATTAAAAAAAAAAATGGACTCAAAATGAATCAAAGACCTTAATGTAAGACCTAAAACCATGAAACTAGTAGAATAAAACAGGGCAAACATTTCAGGACATAAGTATAAGCAACAATTTTTGTGGCTAATACCCTAAAAGCATAGACAGTGAAACAAAAATATACAAATGGGATTATATCAAACTAAGAAGCTTCTTTGCAGCAAAGGACACAATCAACCTAACAGGTAAGAGACAACCTGAAGGAGGGAGAAAATATTTTCAAATTATTTTACTGACAAGGGATTAAAATCCAGAATATATAAGGTTTAAAAAAAGTTTTAAAAAAACTAACGAAAAATCCAGTTTAGATTGACAATTGTTTTTGATTTTTTGAAAAAATTCAGTTTGCCATCATCCTTATTCCTCCATTTTCCTCTACACATATTCATCTTTTTTCTCCTGAATTCTTTTTTGACACTGATTTTAAACAATCTGAATATGATATTCCTTATTGTAATTTTCCTCATGATTCTTATGCTTGGGGTTCATTGGGTTTCTTAGATTTATGGGTGTGTAGTGTATCAAATTCAGATAACTTTTCTTGTGGTGCTGGGTATATCCACAAGACACTAAAAAACAAACAAATCTAAAAGTAAATAGCAGAAAGATAAGTAGTGTAGAGGGAAGAGAAAAGGGGAGGGAGGAGGGCAAAGAAAGGGGAAGTACTGGGGACTGAAGTAGAACATTATATTCCATGCTTTTATAATTATGTCAAAATAAATACTATTGTTATGTATAGCTAAAAAGAACCAATAAAAAGTTTTAAAAATTTGGATAATTTTCAGCAAGGAAATTTTCTAATTTTTTTCCTAGAACTATATTGATACAAAATACACAATCACCACAAAAGTTGGATGGATGAGTAAAATTCACAATTGCAATTCATTTAATTTGCATTATTTAATCATATCACCTGAAGTAATATAGTAACAGAGTACTCATTATTCAACTGAAAATCATGATTACTAACATTAATGGTCAGATGAAAATAGTAACAGTTTATATAGAAATAAATTATATAACTAAAAAGGGCATATAATCTGTGCTGCATGCATAAAAGGGCATATAATATCTATGTATCACTTTGAGATTTTGAAAAGTATTGTTTTTATATTATGCTGACTTTATACTTTTCCTCCAAAATTGTATACCTATCACTGAAAACTGGAAACTTTTGTATAATGGAAGGGGATTTTCAGGGCATAAAACTTCTATTACTAGAATGGGGACATTTCCAAAGAAATAATATTGTCCACCCTAGGAGGAGCTATCAGAACACCTTTTTGGTCATCTCCCCAAGCTTGGCTTGACCTGGTTCAGCTAAGGTAAACATGGATATTGGCAATCAGGTGCTCTGCCAATAAGGAGAGGAATGAAATAACCCGTGTGTGTGTGCGTGTGTGTGTGTGTCAGAGACAGAGAGAGAGATAGAGAGAGAGAGAGGAGTGTAGATATAGAAACCCACATATCACCCATCAATTGAATTCAGTATTTATAAAAATAATTATAATGTACTTTTGCAATTAGATTTCTGATTTTGAAAGTCATCCATTATGATTTTTCTCAGTGGAATTAATTAGTTACTGGAAAGCTAGGAATATCAATTTCACTCTCTAGTAGACTTTTAGGTTAACAGACTTCTCATATCAACAAAAACCACAGTAAAGATAAATTAAAAAAAAATGAAAGGGAACCATGCTTTTTAAAATACATGAAATAAAAGATTTGAATGAAATAATCAGGAAGATCTAGCAGTTTGAGTCATCTTTTCACCAGTATTGAACATATACACTGTTCTGGAGAACAAAGTTCTTCAAATGATATAAAACAAAAAATATAAAACAAACAAACAAAAACCAAAACAACAAAAAACAAAAAAACAAATCTATAAAAAAAGAGGTAAAAATTCACTATTCCAGGCTGCAGCTATTTCTCCCCTGATTCTGCCCACTCCCCGCACACCATTTTGTAATCCATTGTTAACTTTCTTGTCAGTCATTGGTCCAATTAGCCCATGGGCTTTCACTATTTAAGGATAATTCTCCTGCTATTTCACTTTCACTCTCGCTCTCACTTAACTCTCTTACTCTCTTGCTCTTTCTCTTTCTCTCTCTCACCCATAAGTGCAGATGCTCTGTTTGTCTGTTAATAAAATCTCTTGTGTGAGTTCCCGCATCTGGAGTGATTTTATGGGTGTTTTCATTGGTGCTGTGACTTGGATGGGTTCTTCTACGGCCACTTAGGTGAGTCGAATCCCATCTGTCACCCCAGACCCCCAGACACCAGTCTCAATTTGCCCAGACGCTTGGTTGCACATCCATCATTAGCTTCAGATTTTAAACACTCCTCTGCTGACCTGCAACTTTGGGCTGGGGTTGTGGCTCAGTGGTAGAGCACTTGCCTAGCACGCGTGAGGCACTGGGTTCAATTCTCAGCACCACGTACAAATAAATAAATGAATAAAGGTTCATCAATAACTAATAAAATATTAAAAAAAAAGAAAATCTTAAATCTCTTCACCTGATCCCTGGCCTAGAGCCATCGAAACTTATTTGCTTGTGTAATGATATTTGGCCACAGTATCCTTTGTATAATCAATCTAGATGGCTGGTTAATGGCACTTTGGATACTAATGTTTTGAGGGACTTACGCAACTTCTGTGAATGAGTGGGCAAGTGGAAAGAAATTCTTTAAATTTTCTCTTACTTGCCCACTGAACATGATTTTTGCTCTTCCTGCAAACCTGAACACCTCCTTTTGGCTTCTCCTCCTCCTAATCCCTCCTTTTCTGACTTCACGAACCATCCCCATACCAGTCTCCTGCGGTAGAGGTCTTTCCGACTCGTGCTCCTTGATCTGCTTTGCCCTGCTCTGTTTCTGCTTTCACACCCCCCGCCCAACCTGCCTATTCCTCCCACCATGTGGTCCTGCGCACATGTTCTAGTGCCCCGAAGGGAAGTGGCTGGTGTGGAAGGAGTGATCAGAGTTCATGTTCCTTTGTTGCTTTGTGATCTCTTCCAGAGAGAGAAGCAGCTAGGTTCCTTCACTTCCAACTCTGTGAACTATAATTTCAGCATCTCAGTCTTATGACCTTACCTGGCATGATATTTATATGATCATGTCCAACACCTTGGCTCCTGAGGAACACAGGAGAGTCTGGGAACATGCATGCAATTATGCAAATGAGGTTCACCAATCCACCCTGACCCATCCCATTGGGGCTGAAGCAGTACTAGATAGGAAGCCCAATGGGACTATAACAGAGGGATCGTGTCTGTGACAGGACAAGTTCTAAACTTGTGTCTTTGCAGGTATCTGTAATGCCACCATTAAACCTATTAACTGTGATAAACTTCAGGAAGTACTAGAGGACAAGACTGAAAACCCATCTGCCTTTCTGAATCGCCTCACAGAGGCCATGTTCAAATATACTAACCAGGACCCCGAAACTCCAGAGGGATGACAACTACTCATGACTTAGTTTTTTCCTCAAAGTTACCTGGACATAAAGGCTTAATTGAGGCAGTTGGATAGGGGCACCTTACCTCACAGCCAGAGATTATAGTGGTGGCATTGAAAGTGTAAAATGGAAGGGAAGAAAAAAAAATTAAAATTAAAATACCTAATGCTAGCCAAAGCCTTTCAGCCAGCTAGACCTGCCCAGCCGACCTCTACTAGGGGCACCCTAGCTCCCAGAAGACCTCCAGGCCCTTGCCTCAAGCACAGAAAAGAGGGCCACTGGGTATGAGCCTGCCCCAACCCCTGGCAGTCCCCAGCTCCTTGTCTAAAAGGCCATCAAGTGGGACATTGGGCAGTGGATTGTCCTGGTGCTCAGAGAAGTGCCAGATTACTCCATGTGCCCCCCCCCCCCCCGTGATTTTCTGGGATTGGCAATGGATGACTTGAGGGACCTGGGACTTTTACATCTAATAACCATCACCATTCAGGTGACCCTTACAGTGGCAGACAGGCAGTTCCCTTTCCTTAGAGACACTGGAGCCATATTTTCAGTGCTGTGGGAATATTTGGGACCCACTTCCCTTGCCAGGTCCTCTATTGTCAGAATAGAGGGAAAACCATATAACCCCCTACAAACCCCTCTAATAAGTTGCCATATCAGACAAATTTGTTTCACTCATTCTTTTTTTGATAAATCCTATGTATCCCATTTTCCTCCTGGGAAGGGACATCCTAACCAAATTTGGTGCCTCTTATTTCCTTCTCATCCACTATGCACCTCCACCAAGAATCCTCTGCTATTCCTCTTCTCATGATTTTGCAGGAACATACAGCTCAACCTGAGTTTTTATATCCCCTTTCTCCCTCCCTTGTTGACCCCAAAGTTTGGGATACCCACACACCCTCTGCAGCTATATGCTCACCTGAACTCATTTGCTTGAAGGACCCAACATCCTACCCAGCTCAGGCCCAGTATCCCCTTCTCCAAAGGAGCCTCTTATGGCTTCAACCAGTCATCCAGGATTTAAGGCAGAAAGGTTTTCTGCACCCTGCCAACTCACCTTATAATACTCCTATCCTGGCTGTTAAAATCCCCAATGGATCTTATTGTTTGGTGCAAGATCTCTGCATCATCAGCTTGGCAGTTGTCCCCATCTTCCTCATTGTGCCCAATCCCTACACGTTGCTTTCTTCTATCCCCTCCTCCACCACATAATTTTCTGTGTTGAATATTTATTCCTTTCCTAAACCATGTTCAGGCATTCCTATGTGGTTATGCCAATTCTTACCTGCTTAGACCCTTGTCTGGTCAGCTGGCTTAACCTCTTCAAATAGGAGATCAATTTTTATCTCTTCTCCTTAGGAGGCCACAGTCCCTCTATCTCCCAAATGGCAGGGACCCCACATGGTGATTCTGGCTAAGCCAATGGTTGTCAGTGTTCAAGGTTTACTGGAATGCCTATACATTTCTTGGGTTAAGTTCTACTCTCAATCCACAAGCTCCTCTCCAACTTCTAACCCTCAGTCTTCTTCCAACCTATGCTCTGCCACCGCAGTGGGACCTCTCTGCCTCAGACTGAAGTGCATCAAGCTTTCTACCCTTCTTCCCATGATGGAGGCTGAAGACTAGAATACTGAGGCACTAGACAACTACACCCAGTCATGAGGCCTGGACTGCCAGCTACATTCTTGCCTTTTTTGCATTCACCCTGTTTGCTATTTTTCTAACAGATTTTTTCCTGATAGGTCTGTCCAGTTTGTATCACAGGACTATCAGCACCTTATAAAGGATGAATTGGAGCCTGGCTACAAGTGCACTCCCTAGGGGAACTATCCAGTCCCCAACCCCCACCTACTGCAATGACATCTTCTCCCCCTGAATCAGTTCAATGCCCATATCCAGTAGGAAGCTGTCATTGAAGATGAATCTTTGCCCAAATGCCCAAAAGGGATCTTATAAAAACAAATATGGGGGAATTTAAGGAACAAGGCTGCAGTTATTTCCCCCCTGATTCTGCCCCCTCCCCACACACCATTTTATAATCTAGATTGTTAACTTTCTTGTCAGTCATTGGTCCAATTAGCCCATGGGTTTTCATTGTTTAAGGGTAATTCCCCTGCTATTTGCTCTCTGTTCTCTCTCTCACTCACACACTCACACTCTCTCTCACTCTCTCGCTCTTTCTCACCCTCATGGGCAGACACTCTGTTCATCTGCAAATAAAATCTCTTGTTTCAGTTCCCATGTCAGGAGTGGTTTCTGGGTGCTTTCAGTTAAGACCTGGGAGAACTATATAAAAATATCTAAAAGATTGATGGATAGCAAAATTATGAAGTTACAGATTTTCATAGCCAGGTCAACCTGGTAAGATTTCCAGTGAAGACCACAGAACTTCAGAAGACACTGAAAGAGACACAAAAAACAAATTTGATTGTAGTATGACTAATTATTAGATCTCTGCTACTTCATTAGCAAAGAAAATTAAGTTCTTAAGTTACATGGACAAACTAATTTTGACCATATCTTTGAAAGTTATGTTCTTGTGAAACTGGGAATCAAATGGATGCCATTGGTTATGGAAAACATTATTTGACCCTGAGTTAAATGTGATGTTCAATTACCTGATACAGGGATAAAGTGCAAATTGGGGAAGCAGTTTTACCCTTTCATAATCACCTAGACAAATGCTTAGGAAGATGGTGAACTAAGAAAAAAAAAATGAAACTTTTTACCAGTTCAAGACTAAATTAGGAACAACAACAACAAAATGAGTGTGAAAGAAGGAAAATATTTAAAACTTGGTTCAAAAATGGTTTACTTGATGTAGACTATTAATCTGATAAATGTAAAATATAAAAGCAGGAAGCAAATTGAAAGTGAATAAACTTTCTAGTGAGTTGACTCTGAAATCCCTGGAGGCAATAAGGGGAGGATGTTGGAAGAGCTGGGTTGAATAAAGAGAGAGGCTGAGGAAAAGATGGAGGTTGAGGTGGGAAACTGGCACTGTAGTCCAACTGAAGACCTGCAAATACAGCCAGGTCTTTGGGTCAAGAAAAATTCCACCCTAGCAGAGGATTCTATAAAATTGAAGAAACAGGACAAAACCAGCAATAGATTTGCCAAAACTTCTGGGAAATTAAACTTCAGAAAGTTACAATTTTCCTCAAGGAAAAAGAACAACCTCTGAATAAAAATTAAAACATTTTAAGTATTTGGAATGTTACATTTTATTGGAGAACTTTATTTTCCCTTTAAGTGTAAATGCCATAGGGAATTTGCACCACAATTTGCTCCTGTCATTATTCTCTTGTATGTGAGATATTTTGATTAGTAGTGAATTATCTTGCTATATTGAGCAATGAAGTATAATACTGTCTAGGAAAGCTCTCTCTATGGGCAATGAGTGCCAGAGTCAAGCCATGCCCCCTGGTGACTCAAGGAAGACCTCAACCATTTCTTTGTGATCACTCAGGACAAATAAGTTGCAAGTTGAAGGGGATGGATCCACAGATGTATTTAAATAGATGGGGAAGAGTGATTAAGAAACAGCAGCATTTTGAAGGTCAATACATGCAGGTCACAGAAGGAACAGCATCCTGGCTGCAGATATTGAAGGAAAACACTGTCAACATTGAGTATGGAATACAGAAATATAAAAAGATTTTTTAAAACTTCCCTTAGAACTTTGAAACATTCCACTATTTTTTTACTTTTAAAAAATTTTGTTTTTCTTAGATATACATGACAGTAGAGTGTATTTTGACCTATTTATATACACAGTATAACTTATTCTAATTAGGATTCCATTCTTGTGGTTGTATTTGTCATGGAGTTTCACTGGTCTTGTATTCACATATGAACATAGGAAAGTTGCATCTGATTCATTCTACTGTCTTTCCAATTCCTATTCTTTCTCTTCCCTTCATTCTCCTTTGTCTAATCCTCTGGGCTTTTATTCTTCTGCTCCTCCCCTGTGTGTGTATTATCAAGAGAATATTTGACCTTTGGCTTTTTGGGATTGGCTTATTTCACCTAACCTGATAGTCTCCAGATCCATCCATTTCCTGGTAGAAGTCATAAAGTCATTTTTTTAATGGCTGAGTAATATTCTCTTTCTCTTTCCTTATTTTGAACTACCTTCCACATATCAGAGAAAACATTTGGCATTTTGTGTTTTTGGGTCTGGCTTGCTTCATATAACTTGATTGTCTCCAGTTCTATCCATTTATCAGCAAATGCCATAATTTTATTATTTAATGGTTGAGTAATACTCCATTGTGTATATATATACCACATTTTCTTATCCTTTTATCTGTTGAAAGTAACCTAGGTTGCTTCATAGTTTGGCTACTGTGAATTGTACTGCTATAAGCATTGATTGGTTGTATCCCTATCCTATAGTATGCTGATTTTAGATTTTTTTGATATATACTGAGGAGTGGGATAGCGGGGTTATATTTTGATTCCATTCTCAGTTAAGGAATCTTCGTACTGCTTGCCAGAGTGGTTGTACTAATTTGAAGTACTACCAACAATGTAAGACTGTATCCCTTTCCTCACATCCTTGCCAACATTTATTATTTGTATTCTTGAAAATTGACATTCTGACTGGAGTAAGACAAAATCTTAATATAATTTTGATTAGCATTTCCCTAATTGGTAGAGATGTTGGACATTTTTTCATATACTTGTTGGCCATTTGTATTTTTCTTTTGGGAAATGTCTGTTAATTTTTGCCCATTTATTGATTGGGTTATTTGTTTTTTCAGTGTTAAGTTTTTTGAGTTCTTTGTATGTTCTGGATATCAATGCTTTATCTCAGGAGCAGATGGCAAAGATCTCCCATTCTGTGGGCTCTCTCTTCATGATCTTAATTGTTTCCTTTGCTGTGCAGAAGGCTTTTAATTTGATGCCATCCATCCCATTTATTGATTTTTGGTTTTACTTCTTGCACTTTAGTATCTTGTTAAAAGAAGTCTGACATGTAGGAGTGTTGGGCCTCCTACATGCCTTCTAGCAGTTGCAGAGTTTCTGGTCTAATTCCCAGTCTTTGATTCACTTCGAGTTAACTTTTGTGCAGGGACTGATAGGGGTAAAGTTTCATTCTTCTTCATGTGGATTTCCAATTTTCCCAGCACTATTTGTTAAAAGAAAATCTTTTCTCCAATGTGTTTTTGGCACCTTTGTCTAGTATCACATAACTGTATTTTGGTGGAGTGGTCTCTATGTCTTCTATTCTTTTCTTTTGGGCTTTGTGTCTGTTTTGGTGCCAGTACCATGCTGTTTTTGTCCTTATAGCTCTAGTATAATTTGAGGTCTGGTGTTGTGATGCCTCCAGAATCACTCATTTTGTTCAGGATTGTTTTGGCTACTCTGGGTCTCTTATTTTTCTAAAATGAATTTTAGAATTTCTTTTTCTATTTTTGTGATGAATGTCATTGATATTTTGATGTGGATTGCATTGAATCTGTATAACACTTTTGGTAGTATGAGCATTTTGATCACATTAATTCTGCCTATCCAAAAACATGGGAGTTCTTTCCAACTTCTAAGGTCTTCAATTTCTTTCTTCAATGTTCTATAGTTTTCATTGATAAGGTCCTTCACCTCCCCTTTTTAGATTAATTTCCAAACATTTTAAAAATGATATTTTGAATGCAGTAGTTTCTCTAATTTCTTTTTCAGCAGTTTCATTACTGGGGTATAGGAAAAAGATCGATTTATGTTTGCTGATCTAGTATCCTGCTACTTTATAAAATGTTTATCAGCTATAAAAGTCTTCTGGTGGAGATTTTCCTTTTTTAGGAATTTTAAATATAGGACCATGTCACCAGACAACAGAGATAATTTGCTTTCTTCCTTTCCTATTAGTATTCCTTTACTTTTCTTCTCTTGCCTGATTGCTCTGGCTACAGTTTCAAGGATTATGTTGAATAGAAGTAGTGAGCATGGACATCCTTATCTTGTTTCTATTTTTAGAGGAAATGCTTTCAGTTTTTCTGTTTAGTATTATAGTACTTTGTGTTTGTCATATATAGGCTTTACAATGTTTCAGTATGTTCCTTCTATTCCTAGTTTCTCTAATGTTTTAAAGATGAATGGATGTTCTATTTTATTTTATGCATTTGTTAATATAATCTTGATTCTTATCCTTAACTCTAGTCATATGGCGACTTATACTTATTGATTTCCAATGTTGAACCAACCTTGTGTCCTTGGGATGAATCCCACTAGATCATAGTGCACTATCTTTTTAATGTGTTTTTGTATGTGGTTTGTCAATACTTTGTTAAGAATTTTTGCATCTTGTTCATCAAGAATATTAGCCTGAAGTTTCCTTTCCTTAATGTGTCTTTGTCTGGTTTTGGTATCAGGGTGATACTGGCTTCATAGAATGAATTTGGCAGTGTTTCCTCCTTTTCTCTTTCATGGAATAATTTGAAGAGAATTGGTATTAGTTCTTCTTTAAAGTCTGATAGAACTCTACTGAGACTCCATCTGGTCTCAAATTTTTCTTTGTTGAAAAGCTTTTGATATCTGCTTTAATTTAATTACTAAATATTGATATGTTTAAGTTTTCTATACCCTCATGGTTCAATTTTGGTAAGTCATATGCCTGTAGGAATTTGTCAGTATCTTCAAATTTTTGTAACTTATTGGAATACAAATTTTCCAAACAGTTTTTGAAGATCCTCTAGATTTCACTATTGTCTGTTGTGATATTTCCTTTTTCATCTCTAATGTCACTAATTTGAATCTTCTCTTTTGGTTGGTTTGGCTAAAGTTTTATCAATCTTGTTTATTATCTAAAAGAAACCCAACTCTTTGTTTCATTGATTATATTGTTCTTTTACTCTCAATTTCATCTCTGATTTCTAGTATTTCTTGTCTTCTACTGATTTTGGTATTGGTTTGTTTTTTCCTAGGGCCTTGAGGTTTGTTGTTAGATTATTTGCTATTTTTCTATTTTTTTAATGTACAAACTCAGTGCTGGAAACTTTCCTCTTAGATATGCCTTCATACTGTCCAAGAAATTTTGTTTGTTGTAATAATATTCTCATTTGTCTGTAAAAATCTTTTATTTTTCCACTAAATTCTTCTAATATTCATTGTGGAGTGTCATCCATGGTTTGCAAATAGAACCAGGCTTGGTTGAGCTATCAGGCATGGAAATCTGGCTCGCAGGAACTTACAGTCATGAGAGATTGTTTTAGATTGCCTGGAGAAGTTGGTTTCCATGCAGTGGCTTACTGCCGGAATTTGCATGTCCTAGATGTGCCGCATGACCCACTAGAGCAAAATGGGTTGCTTAGCTCCACCCCATCCTGTTTCTCATGGAAGAATCTCTTCCAGGTCCCTCTTTGATCTGTATCACTATAAATAAAGAGAGCGTGGACTCCTCCATTTTGTTAGAGCCAGACTCTTTAGCATGGCTCATCCCTTCAGGCCCCTGATTCAAAAGATAATAGTCTCCTGTGTTTTTTTCTATTAAATAAATTTCTTATTGATTAATTTACAGCCAGCCCATTCCTCTGACAGAAACCCTTTCCCTTGCTCATGGGACGTGAGGTGAGAATCCGAAACATTCAAAAGCATATTACTAAATCTCCAGGCATTAGAGTTGCTTCTGTTTTAATCTAGTCATTGATTTCCTATTTCATATCGTTATGATCTTATAGGATGCAAGGAATTTTCTCTATGTTTTGTATTTGCTAGTATTTTCTTTGTGCCCTAAAATATGATCTATTTTAGAAAATGTTTCATGTGCTGATGAGAAGAAAGTGAATTCAGTCATTGGTAATAAAGTATTCTACAGATGTCTGTTAGGTTCATTTGATTAATAGTATTTTTTAGTTCTGAAGAATCATTACTTAATCCATGTCTGGATGATCTGTTTTGTTGTGAGAGAGATATGTTGAAGTCACCCCTTATTATTGTATTGTGGTCTATTCGATTCTTATTATTGATAAGGGTTTGTTTTATGTATGTAAGTGCACCAACATTTGGAGCATAAATATTTATAATCATTATATTTTGCTGTTGTATGACCTCCTTAACCAGTATAAAGTGACCTTCTGTGGACAGCAGTGACAGAGGATGGAACAGCAGTGACTGAGATTAGGGGCCTCTGATGACCACATTGCTGTGTCAAGTCTGGTGCCTGGGAATGTTTCTGTGCAAGGCCACAGGATGCTTAGTTGCTGTGGCATTGCCCTGTATGAGGAGGCTCTGTGCAAGAGTCCTGTCAGCTTTGACCTTATCTCAGGCACATAAGCTCCTTGGAAGGAAGGAATTCTTATGCTAGACAATCACAATGTTTCACCAGCTCCACTTCTCCAGTTCATGCATGCCTTACAGTAACTTTAAACAATGGACTTTCTTGAGAGTTACACAAATCTCCTAACCTTGCACTTTGCAACTGTGGATTGCAACTATGGAAAACTACATAGGATATCCTAGTTTTTGTAACTTTCCTGAATACAAAGAATAATGGTTACATAGACTTTAACCTGATAATGAGACATATATAAATAAAGATTACTGGCATAACTCTTTAGATCTGCATCTCCATCAGAGAGCAGAGCTCCACAGGATCCCAGCTTAATCTTCAAGATCTGCGACTGTGAATCAATATTTTCCAATTCCCTTTAGTCCCTCACCAGAACAGAGAGTTTGGTTGCGCTGATTATGGCAACCTTCATTGTCTCTTATGATTAATTTTGGCTTGAAGTCCACTGTGTTTGATATGAGAACAGGCAGGGTATTTTTTGCATGGTATATCTTTTCCAATCCTTTCCCTTTCAGTCTGGGGATGTCTTTTTGAGTCCCTTCAAACAACATATTGTTGGGTCTTGCTTTTTAATTCAATTTGTCAATCTATGTTTTTTTGATTAAAGAGTTTAGATCATTTACATTCAATGTTATTACAGAGATGATTTTTATTTCCTGCCATTTTGATTTATTTTTAATATTTAATTCATACTTAATTTTCCTTTAATTAACTATCTTCTAGTGTAATTCATCCCTATGCTTGTTTTCTTCTTCATTAAATATTTCATTGAGTATATTTTGTAGTGGGGGCTTTGTGGTTATGAATTTGTTTAGTGTCTGTTTATCATGGAATTATTTCATCTTCCATTCTGAAGTATAATTTTGCTGGGTACAGTATTCTTGGTTGGTTCCATTTTTTTTTTTCAGAGCTTTGTATATATTATTCTAAGCTCTCCTGCATTTAGGGTCTGGGCTGAGAAATCAATTGAAATCTAAATTGATTTACCTATAACTGCGACCAGTTTTAAGATTCTATGCTTATTCTTCATATGAGACATTTTTATTACAATCTGTCTTGAAGTAGATTCATTGTCATTCTATTTGGAGTTCTATATACTTATTTGGATTTCCATCTCATTCCTAAGATTTGGAAAAATTTCTAATATTTTTCATGAAAAGATTTTGCATTCCTTTATTTTGTATTTCAGAGCCTTCATTTACCCTGATAATTCTTAACTTTAGTTTCTTGATGTTATATCAAATTTCTTGTATATTCTAGTCATGGTCTCTTAACATCTTTTCTTTATGGTCAACTTTATTTTAAAGATTATATACTTAGTCTTTCAAGCTTGAAAAATCTATCTTAAAAGTGGTTTAATTTGGGCTGGGGGTGTAGCTCCTTTCTGGGTTGTGGGGAAATCAGGAATTACTGCCTGACTCCTCTGTTGATTTTTGAAGTAAAAAATGTGTCTTAACTTTTAAAAATTAAGTATTGTTCTTCAAGAGAATGTTTCAGAAAGTCTGAATTAGTCAATTGAATTCCTTTATTTTTCAAAAGGTAATGCTTCTCTTGCTTTTGCCTTCTAATAGTCTTATTCCACATTTGTTTTTTATTTTTTATTTGTTCTTTTTAGTTATACATAACAGTATAATCTATTTTAATATATTTACATAAACATGGAATATATCTTATTCTAATTAAGATTCCAGTCTTGTGGATGTCTACAATGCTGAGATTCACTGTGATGTGTTCATATGTGTACATAGAAAACTTATGCCGGATTCATTCCACTGTCCTTCCTAGTCCCATCCTCCCTTCCATCCCTTCCTTCCCCATTGTATAATCCACTGAACTTCTATTCTTCACCCACTCCCTTATTATGGGTCAGCATCTATATATCAGAGAAAACATTGACCTTTGGTTTTTTGGGATTGGTTTATTTCACTTAGCATGATAGTTTCCATATCCATCCTTTTTACCTGTGAATGTCATAAAGTCATTCTTCTTTATGACTAATATTCTATTGTGTATATACACCACAATTTCCTTATCCATTCATCTGTTGATGGGCATCTTGGTTCTATTGCTTAGCTATTGTGGATTGTGATAAATATCCACAATATAAATACTGATATGGCTGTGTCCCTGTAGTATGCTGATTTGAACCCTTTTGGATATATAGTAAGGGATGGTATAACTGTCAAATTGTGGTTTCATTCCTAGATTTTTGAGGAATCGCCATACCTCTTTCCAGAGTGGTTGCACTAGTTTGCAGTCCCATCAACAATGAATGAATGTACCCTTTTCCCAATATCCTCACCAAAATTTATTGTTACTTGTGTTCTTGATGATTGTCCTTCTGGTTGGAGTGAGGTGATATCTCAGTGTAGTTTTAATTTTCATTTCTCTAATTGCTAGACATGTTGGAGCATTTTTTCATATCCTTCATTGATCATTTGTATTTCTTCTTTTGAGAACTATCTGTTTAGTTCCTTTGCTCATTTATTGATTGGGTTGTTTTCTGGTGTTAAGATTTTTGAGTTATTTGTGTAACCTGGAAATTAAGGCCTTATCTTTTTATTGCACATTTGGATAGTTTACTTTTTTTTGCTGCAATGTGCAAAATAGTGCTGAAAATTTCACTGTTAGATATTTTATCTGCCCAACTGTGGGAATTAGGTTGTTTAGGGTAGCAGAATGTGGGTAAAGAAACATTATATCATTGTACAAAATCTCTAAGGAGACCAAAATATGAAGGTGCATTCGGGAGTCTACTATGATGGGAAAACAGGGTAGTTGTCACCCACCCACTCTCTCCCTTCACTAATTTTTTTTTTTCAGTGCTGAACATTGAACTCAGGGCCTGATACATGCTATGCAAGTGCTTTATCACTGAGTTACATCCTTTACCCAATTCTTTCCTTTATAATCAAGGTGGCTTTTGGTAATGAAAATGAGGTACTTCTCTTCAATTGTCCCTACAACTCAGGTGCAGGACTCATATCAGTCACATTTCTGGGGGTGTATTCTCAGGCCATACCCCAAATGAACTAACTGGATAAAATTTTAATCGATGGCATGATAGCCAAATTTATATGTTTGATCATATTCCCTTTGAAAACTTGAATAGTTCAACTCCATTAATATATGTCCTTGGAGTATTTTTTATTAATATTTTTGGGAAATGTGTGCATGCATATTTTACAAAAATGTATGCATGAATACACATTTATACACATATGTGTTAATGTATATACATACATATACACATATGTAGAATAATGTAGCGTTTGATGAGTTTTTAAAAAGTGCACCATTGTATGAGTACCTTCTAAATCAAGAAACAATTCTCACCCTTGCCTTATCCTGATCACAATCTTTTCCCCTCTCCCTAAAGACAAACATTTAAAACAACAGGAGAGTTTTATAATCGAACACTTTAAAATTGAAATTTTATGAAGATAATTACAGTTGATAGAAGTAACAGATCCCTTGCCAGTTTTTAATCTCAAATCACAAGTTTATTCTAGTTTTGAGAGCTTTTCTGTTTGTTTCCAAAGCACTTAATTTTAGAAATAGCAAATTAAAAACTTATCTGAACTGTCCTCCACAGACTCTGTCACTTGAATTAGATGCCAAACAAATTATAATATAATCCCATTCTCTGGGATACGACTGCTGGTGTCACAAGAGCAGCTATCTCATAACAGTAGCAGCAGACTGATTCCTGGAGCTTTCGAGTCAACGAGGGGAGTAGATACCATGAACACAAAGAAATATTCATACAAATCAATCAGCCCATCCTAAGTAGTGAGTGATTGAGTGCTTTCACAGTTGTCACTAGTTTATCGTAAATCCACTTCAGTTATCCCAATCTCACCTGATGTTCACTATTCTTAGATTACTGTCCTTTACACTATATTAATTAACAATAATGTGAAGAAACCCAGACATCAAAATCTCCCTTTTTCCTGTGTACAGAATCAATAAATTTAAAATCCCATTTACTCATCAAATATTTACTCCTTAGACACCTACTGTGTGTTAGTGTTCTAATGCTTTGGGGGCAGAGCATTTATAGGAACAGAAGGAGGCCAGAGTGTTTGGGGTAGTAGGACCAAAACCATGATAATATGGTTGGATTTCTGTTAACTTTTCCTTCAAATAATACAAGTCACTGTTTCTGCTCCTTCAAGTTTCTTTGAGATACAATTGCAGTGCACTCTTGGTATAATGTTAAATGTAGAATTATCTTAAAGGCCTGCAAGTAAGAGTTTTAACCATAAACTAAAAACAATTGTGGCTAAATAACAGTGGATATAACATATTGTATTATTTTAAATCCCAACACAAAATAAAAATATTGGAATGGTTTTTCAAAAGAATTTTTAAAAGAAGATCGATGAAAACACTAAAATGTGTATTTTACCTTTACGAATATTTCATGATCTATAAAATGTAGTAGAACCTATAATGATATATTAAGAGCAAAAATATTAATATTGCAGAACTATTTTGTTGTCATAATTTTACATAAAATAAGCAAAAATACCCAATTATTGTGATATCTGGCTTGTTCATAGTTTTGAAGGAGTTATTTTTCTGCGTATTTGATTCCAGTCATGTGTCTGTTAATGACAGGGATCAGTGATCAGAAGTACATCTTTAGGTGATTATCTCATAGTATGAACATCACAGAGTGTGCTTATACAAACATAAATGGTATAGGGTAAGCTCTTGGTGTGGCCGCTTACTGAAATCAAGAGATGTATGAGGCTGACGCTGGTTTAAAAAGGTATATTGTTTTACAGTAAATCATTTTCAGGGTATATAATGATATAAAATATAGTATAATAAAGACGTAAACCAGTAACAGTTATTTATTATCATTGTCAAGAATTATGCAGTATATATAATTGTATGTGCTACATTTTTATACAAGTGGCAGTACAGGAGCACACTAGCATCACCACAACTCATGAGTCACACATTGCACTACAACTGGTGACAAGTAGATGCCACTGGGCACTAGGAATTTCTCAGTTATGTTGTAAACTTTTGTGACCACTATTTTATATGCAGCCAATTGTCGACCAAAATGCCATTTAGAGAAGCATGACTATATTATATCATAAAAATTCATAGTGTCAGCAAATTTTCATATTGATATAACTGAAAGCAAAGAGTGTTGCTTTTGATAAAGGCAACGTGGCAACTACTAAATTTTTATCATTTTTAGTTTTGAGAAGAATTTTCTAATGCAAGTGCTACTAGAACTATAGAGTATTTTGTAGGTTGTGACAACATTGGAACTTATTTCTGATTAATTATCTGGACATAAATTTAGCACATGTAACATTGATGAATTTCACAAATGTTTCTTCTTAAACAGTTTAAAAAATACAATTGAGTTTCTTGTAAACCTGAATTAATTTTAAATGTGTTTCCACAATGGCAACTTATTGGTTTTTTTTCTATATCATTTTCTGTAAATTGTATCATTTATACAAGAAACCAAAAGTGTCTTCACAATATAATGCAAAATATCAATTTATGCATTTGATCTCTGTACCTTTAATCATAAGAAAAATTAATTCTTGGTAATAATTGGTTTATCTAAAGCCTATCTGAGGGAGTGTTGACCCTGTTTTCTCCAAGTAGTTACAAAGTTTCTGGTCTAATTCCTATGTTTTTTATCCTTTTTGATCTGAGTTTTGTGCAAGGTGAGAGAGAGATCTTGTTTTGTTTTTCTACACATAGCTATCCAGTTTTCTCAGCACCATTTGTTTAAAAGGCTGTCTTTTCTTCAAGATATATTTTTGGCACTTTGCCAATACCAGATGGCTGTAGGTATCCACAGATTTGTCTCTGTGTTTTCTATTCTGTTCCATTGGTCTTCATGTCTACTTTTATGCCAACATCATGCTGTTTTTGTTACTATAGTTTTGTAGTATAATTTCACATTTGGTATTGTGATTACCTTCTGCTTCATCTTTCTTGCTTAATATTGCTTTGGCTATTCTAGGTCTCTTATTCTTCCAAAAAATTTTAGAATTGTTTTTTTCTAATTCTGTGAAGAACATCATTGGTGTTTTGATGGGAATTGCAATGAGCCTGTGTATTTCTTTGGATAGTATGGTAATTTTAGACAATATTATACAAGAACAACGGAGGTATTTTCATCTTCTAAGGTCTTCTTCAATTTCTTTCTTACTGTTCTATAATTTTTGTTTAAGAACTCTTTTACTTCCTTGGTTAAATAAATTTCCAAGTATTTTATTTTATTTTTTTGAGATTATCATGAACGGAATGGTTCTCCTGATTTCTTCCTCAACAATCACTATGGGAGTCTATAAAAGCTATTGATGTGTGGGTGTTGATCTTGTATCCTGCTGCTTTGCTGAACTCATTTATAATTTCTAGAAGTCTTCTGATGGAATTTTTTGGGTCTTTTAGGTATTGGATCATGTCATTGGCAACCAGAGATAGTTTGACTTCTTCTTTTCCTATTTGTATCCCTTTGATGTCCTTTACTTGCCTGATCATTCTGGCTAATGTTTCAGGGACTGTATTGAATAAGAATGATGGGATTGGACAGCCTCTTCTTGTTTCTTATCTTAGAGGAAATGCCTTTAGTTTTTCTCCATTCAGTATGATGTTGACTTTTGGCTTTGTTATACTTGACCTTTTTGATGTTGAGGTAAATTGCTTCAATCCCTAACTTCTCCAGTGTTTTGAACAGAAATAGGTATTAGATTTTATCAGAGGACTTTAATGAATCTATATAGAGATGATCATATGATTCTTGTTCTTTTTAAAAATATTTGTTTGGATGTTGCTAAATCTCTATTTTATTCATTTATTTATTTGCGGTGCTGAGGATTGAACCCAGTGCCTCACACATGCTAGGTGAGTGCTCTACCACTGAGCCACAGCCCTTGTCCTTATTTTTGTTTAAATGGTAAACTATATTTATTGATTTTCATGTTGAACCAACCTTGCATTCCTGGAATAAAACCCACTTGATCATGGTATATTATCTTTTTGATGTGCTTTCGAATGCAGTTTGCTAATTTTTTATTTAGGATTTTTGTCTCTTTGTTCATCATGGATATTAGTATGTAGTTTTTTCCCTTGATGCATCTTTGTCTGCTTTTGTTTTGGGGGGTATACTGGCTTCATAAACTGTATTTGAAAGTGTTCCCTCCTTTCAATACAATGTAATGATTTCAGAAAGACTGGTGTTAGACCTTCTGTAAAGGTCTAGTCGAAGTCAGTTGAGAATCCATTTGATCCTGGGCTTTTCTTTATTTGAAGGCTTTTAGTTGCTGTTTTAATTTCATTACTTGATATTGGTCTGGGTTTTCTATATCTTTCTGATTTGGTCAGGTCATATGTGTCTAGAAATTTGTCAATGTCATACAGATTTTCCAGTTTATCTGAGTGTAAATTTTCAAAATAGGTTCTGATAATCCTTTGGATTTCAGAAGAGTTTGTGGTGATATCTCCCTTTTCATCTCTAATTTGTTGCTTTGGGAGTTCTCTTCTTTTTTCTAGCTAGTTTGGCTAAGGGTTTATCAATCTTGTGTATCTTTTTGAATAACCAACTGTACATTGTATTGTTTTCTTATTCTCAATTTCATTGTTTTCAGCTCTAATCTTAATTATTTCCTATCTTCTGCTGGTTTTGGAATTGTTTGTTCTTATATTTCTAGGTCCTTGAGGTGGACCATATAGCTTATTTATTTGGAATTCCTTTATATTTTTTATGTAGGCACTCAGTGCATTAATTTTCCTTAGAATTGCTTTCATACTGTCTCAGAGATTTTGATATGTTTTATCTCTGTTCTTGTTCATTTCTAAGAATTTCTTGCTTTCTACTCTCATTTGTTATTTGATCCATTCCTCAGTTAAGAGAGTATTGTTCAATCTCCATGTGTTTATGTAGTTTTTATGTATTTATGTTTATGTAGTTTTATGTATTTTTGTTGCTATTGATTTCTAGTTTAATTTTATTATTATTTGATAGCATGCATGAGATTATGTCAATTTTTTTTGTATTTGCTAAGATTTGCTTTGTGACCTAGAATATGATCTATTTTGCTACTGAGAAGAAGGTAAATTTAGTTGTTTTGGAGTGAATTATTCTGTAGATGTCTGTTAGGTACATCTGATTCATAATATTATTTATGCTGGAGATGTCTTTATTGATTTTACATTTTGATGACCTGTCTATTGGTGATAAGGGTTTGTTGAAATCACACAGTATTATTGCATTGGGGTCTATGAGGGTTTAATATCATGGAGTATTTCTTTTAATGTAATTTGGTGGCTGACATTTGGGACCTAGATTACTATCATATATTGGATTGTTCCCTTTACCAGGATGTAGTGGCCTTCTTTGTGTCTTCTGATTAATTTTGGCTTGAAATCTGTTTTGTTGTATATGAGAATAGCTACTCTGGCTTGATTTCTTGGTAAACATACATGGAATATTTTTTCCATCCTTTACCTTTGCTTTGCTTATGAGTGTCTTTGTTTATAAGACAAATATCTTATAAACAGCATATAATTGAATATTGTTTGTTGATCCATTCTGCTAATCTATGTCTTTTTATTGGGCAGGTGATATTATGAACATTCAATGAGTTTATGGATATGTTTGTGATTTCCTGCCATTTTGATTTTCTTGTTATATTTAATTCTGTATTGATTCTCATTTAGTGAATAACTCTTTTATTCATCTTCCTCTGTTTGGGAGCTTTGGAAATTGTTTTTTAGTTCCTCTGTGTGAAGTTTATCTTTGAGTAGTTTCATGAATTGGGGCTCATAAATTCTTTTAGCTTATTGGAATGAAAAATTTTTATTTCCCCCTTGAATTTGATACTGAGCTTTGATGGGTATAGTAAACTTGCCTGGCAGTTGTTTTCTCTTAGAGCTTGAAATATCTCATTCCAGACCATCTTTGATTTTAGGGTCTGAATTAAGGAATCAGAAGTGAGTCATATTGGTTTGCCTCTAAAAGTGACCTGATGTTTCTCCCTTGTGGCTTTTTCTAGTCTTTCCTTATTTTTTATGTTAAGCATTTTAATTATGTTATTTCTTGGAGAGCTTCTCATTTGAGTAGGTCTATTTGGGATCTTGTAAGCCTCCTGTATGACAGTGCCTGATACAGGAAATGTTTCCTAGAAGTATCTCACTGAAAATGTTCTTTATGACTTTAGCTTGTATCTCCACATTCTCTTCTGTCCCAATGAGTCTCAGATTTGGTCTTTTAAGATTGTTCCAGAATTCTTGTATATTCTAATCATGTTCTATAATTTAATAATTATTATTTAATATAATAATTCTTCTTTATTGCATTCTGTGTACTCAAGATAATATACCCTGTCTTCAAGGCCTGAAGTTCTATCTTCAATGGCTGAAGTTTTATTTTGTACATCATCTAACCTGTTAGTGATTCTTTTAAGTGAAATTTTAATTTGATTGATCGTGTCTTTCATTTCTAGGGTTCTGATTGGTTTGTTCACTGCTCCTATTTCTTTATTGAAGTGGTCTTTCATCTCCTGCATTTGCTCCTTAGTTTCTTCCTTAGCTCTTATTTTAGTTCATTGCACATTTTAGTAATTAGTTTTTTTTATCTCTTTCTTTGTGATTTCATCTACATCACTATCAATGGGATCCTTTGTTGGGGGATTATAAGTTTTGGGTGGAGTGTTTTTGCCTGTTTCCTCATATTTTTAGAGGTCTTGGACTTGTGAATCTGTTGAAGTGGATTCCCCTTCCTCTTTTTTATGTGTATCTTTTTGTTTTGGGAGCTACGTGTGAACTGGGCAATGTTCCAGCCATTAAGGCAGGGAAGCTACTCTTCTGGAACTCCTAAATAAAATTCCTTGGTTTGAGAAAGCCTAGATCATGCTGGTACCCTAACTTAGGTCATAGCTCCAAGTTCTAACACAGCTGCCCAGAGATGAGCAGAGCTGGGCGTGACCTGCCAAGCACCAAGCAAACTGGTTACCCAAGATGCCCTGCTACACAGAAACCTTGTACCTACTGATATCCTTTGATCTGTACCACTATAGATAAACCAAGTGTGGGCTATTTCTTTGTTAGAAGCAGACCCTATGTTCAGCTCACTTGGTCATGTCCCTGCTTTGAAAATATATAATTCTTGCTTTTTGTTTTTATTTTTGTAGTGCTTTGGATTGAACCCAGCACCTTGTGCATGCAAGGCAAGCCCTCTACCAGCTGAGCTATATCCCCAGCCCTAATTCTTTCCTTTTTGTCTTTCTTTTTTCTTTTTTTTAGGCTTGTCTCTTTTTTAAATTTTTATTTTTACAGACTGCATTTTGATTCATTGTACACAAATGGGGCACAACTTTTCATTTCTCTGGTTGTACACAATGTAGATTCACACCATTCATGTAGTCATACATGTACATAGGGTAATGATGTCTCAGTCTACTATTTTTCCTTCCCCTACCTCCACCCACCCCATTTTCCTCTACTCCATTCAAAGTTCCTCCATTCTTCTCTTGCTGCTCCCCAACACCCCACCTCATTATGTATTATCATCCACTTATCAGAGAAAACATTCGGCCTTTGATTTTTTCGACTTGGCTTATTTCACTTAGCATGATCTTCTCCAACTCCATCCATTTACCAGCAAATGCCAGAATTTAATTTTTCTTTACGACTGAGTAATATTTCATTGTGTATATATACCACAGTTTCTTTATCCATTCACCAATTGAAGGGCATATAGGTTGGTTCCACAATCTAGCTATTGTGAATTGAGCAGCTATGATAATTGATGTGGCTGTGTCACTGTAGTATGCTGATTTTAAGTCCTTTGCTATATTACTTTGATAGCTTTTATTTCACAGTCTGCCTGATGGGTACCCACTCCCTCACCCACATGGGACTTGAGCGAGACTTTTGTGTGTAATTATTTTATTTGTTTTGGAACTTCCTTGTTTTTGACATATAAGTGGATGTCAAGGGGTGGGTCCTGATCCCTGTCTGATTGTTCCTCCTTGGCTCCCTGGTGTCGTTTAGGTGCTTTTGTCTCCTTAATTCTTTGATTTGGAGCAATGTCAGAGCTCAGATGGGGTTAGATTGTGTGTGGGGTGTGATTCCTTGTTGCTTGGTTGAGGTGTGTTTCTCATCTGCAGGATCTCTACTCTGTGATCTTGAGGAATCCCAATCTCTTTCCAGAACCTCTTGGGGGCAGGGAGGTGAGCCAAGAGTGCCACTAATGTCAGCAACATACGTAAAGCCTTAAGATAAATGTCTGGTGTCTATGTTGACGACTATAACACTAATTGCCACATATATAGGAATTGTGGGGTCAGCATTTAACAACAGTATCAACAATAAAAAACCATGAACTAGGGCTGGGGAGATAGCTCAGTTGGTAGAGTGCTTGTCTTGCAAGCACAAGGCCCTGGGTTTGATCCACAGCACCGCAAAACAAACAAACAAACAAACAAACAAAAAAACCATGAACTAGGTAAGGCATTTGACAGCAGGTTGCCCAGTATATTAATAGTCACACCAAATTGAATGGGGTAGGAATTACACAGTCTAATCGTTAGTTTGGTTCTGTGTCTTTTATTTTTTGTATTAAAGTGTAGCTGAATATGAGTGTCATTAATTTGTATGTGGAGCAAGGTGCACTGTCTTTGTTGAGTTTAGTTCAGCAGCAGTCTCTACCCTGTGTACTTGTAGGGTCCCTGTAGGTTCCCAGCACCTCACAGAATATGGGAAAATGAACAATAGTAACAACAAATCCAAACAATACACAGCATTAAAATACTCAGTTCCTAGTGGGACACCTACAATATTAATTACCACAAAAAACAGGATTGGTGAGGTCAGCAATTGTCAATAGTGAAAGCAATAACAATGAACTAGATCTGGCTTAAAAGCAGACAAATGTCAATTATGTGATCCACAGCAGTGATGATCGCAGTAGCATTAATGGTGGGGGGGCAAAAGTTCTATAAATCAATTAATTCTAAAAGATAGTAAAAATACAATTAATCAGGAGAAAAGAAATTGTGCTCTGAAGGTAGAAAAGAGTTTACAATTTCAAAAAGTAAACAGAGAATGCAGAAGTGATGTGTTAGGGGGTGGTTTTAAGAAAGGAGGGCAAATAGTTAAAACAAGTAAAGGGAGGAAGGAAGAGAGAGCAATAGAATTTGTCTGTTAGCAGGAGAAGAACAGAAAGGAAGAGAAATGAGTGAAACAAATGAAAACAACAGAAAATCCTCTAATCCTTAAAAGATAAGGCAAGGAAAAATAAATACATTCAAAAATGCTACAAAGGAGGGAAAAAAGAAACAAATACATGTATAAATTTATGTCCCTAAAGCAATCAGCACAAGGAATTCTCACACACACACACACACACACACACACACACACACACACACACACACAGAGAGAGAGAGAGAGAGAGAGAGGAGAAAAAGAGTCTTAATGAAAAATGAAGCAATCATCTCCACCACTGAGCTGGTCAAAATAGTTGAACAGAATGGCTGGTCATTGTCTATGCCCATTTGTCTTTCTTTCCATTTCTTTTTGAGCTATGTATGGAGAGTGAGATGAGAGAGAGAAGCAGGGGAAGAGAGGGGGTTATTAACCCCTTCCTGATTTTGTGTTGCTCTCAAAGCTGTCTTTGGAGGAGCCTAAGACTGAAGCTATTTGATATAAGTCCCAGTTTTCCTTCTCACCAGTATGAGTTGGGATGAATTAGGAAGTAATGTGCGTTGGAGTCTTGTCCATACAAACCAGGTCAGTGCACTTCCACACTAAAGCTTCTGTAAAATTCTAAGAGAGAAGTTCCAGGAGGTGAGGCTTGGATCTAATCAACCTCAGGAGCTTTGTTGTGTAGTGTCTGCTGTGGAGAGATTATATCAACACACCCCTAGGGCCTGGAAGTTACTGATTTCTGTCAGGTGTTCCCCTGAATTTCACTTGTGGAGCAGGGGAGTCTCCGAAGATTTCACTGTAGGACAGGGAAGCCAATCCTCCACCCGCTCTGCTGCCCATCAACATAGCCTTTCCCGGTTTAGTCCATGAGTGTATTCAGACCCACCTATTCCCCACTTGCTTCAGCAGGTCATGTGAACTGTTCCATTCAAAGGAGAAGTGCATTGAGTTCCCCTTTGCTTTTCTGACCTAAATTCCCCTGAGTATATTCTTCTCTGTGCCTGTTTCACTCACATTCTGGTGGGTACACCCTGGGCCACACAGCTGGTGCTTTCTGGGACAGTGTGGAAGTATCTGCTATGATCTCCCTGCTCTGCAGCAGCAGCTGCATCATGGCCATCTCAAGACCTCAGGTCTCTGTGGCCAGTTGAAAAACGAGGATTTTCGAGCACCAGTGCACAGTGCAGTCTCTGGAGAAGCTAAGTTCAGGCTGCTTTTTGATCTCAGTTTTTCTGTACCAAATCCATGTTTCTCTGTGTTCTCCCTCTGAGGTGAGTCAGCACCAGTATCCCTGAGCTGCCAGCACCAGTGCCACAGCGGGCTGAGCTCCAATGTATTCTTTCTTCTATGTTTGTTGTACCCAAATTTGTGAGTCCCTAAGTCACTCTGATTGTCCTATACTGAATTTTAGTGAAATTCTCCTTTTCACCCATCTCACTGAGAAGCAGTGCTTGGCTCCTGAACCTTGAACTTCTAGGAATACAGCTTTCCTCTACTCTGCCATCTTTTTATCTCCCCTTATTATAAGGCTACTGGGATTCAATCATGGTGACTCTGCCCTATTGACCTTATGTAATTCTAATCATCTCCCCCAAGTTTCATCTCTAAATACCATAGATGAATATCACATGATGGGGATTAAATCTCAATACGTGAACTCTTGGGAGACACATTAAAATCATATTCAAATCATAGCACCTTGGCTTGCTTTTTTGACTTTTTGAAATGTTCATGTGTATGCTATTATTGAAATAATCTATTGATGAAATTTACTGAGTGTGTACCCATAGTACCTGTCCTGGGGCTCTATGCCAGAAAATTATTATGCATACAACACAGGAACAAGGTTCAATATGGACAGGAAAGTGAGCCTACCATTTAGGTTCCTGTGCTGCCCCATGCAGATTTTTTTCTCCTCAGGTTTTAGGCCATAGTTGCCACCACTGTTGCTTCTGCTTCTGCTGTAGGCCTCCTGCATACATACAGACGTATGTCACTAGGCCATTGTGCTATCTGTCCTGCTCACTGATGCTTTAATGTTATTTAGCCTAGTTCTCCCTCCTTGCAGGTCCTGTGAGATCCAGAGAACTGATTCCTAATGAGAATATTACATATATCTTTACATTTTATTATGAGGAAACAAACATCTGTAAGGATTTTAATTCTGCTCAGTGGTTGGTATCAGCCACCCATAACTTAGTGGCTTCAGTCAGCAACAACCCTTTATCATAGTAAATCTGTGGGTTACTTGACTTCACTGTGATTATTCTATACACAGTACGAAGCAGTTATCTGAAGGCTTAATTGATTTGGAATGACCAAGAAGACTCATGGGAGGTTCAACTGATTTGGAATGACCAAGAAGACTCATGGGAGGTTCAACCGATTTGGAATGTCCAAGAAGACTCATTGGAGGTTCAACTGATTTGGAATGTCAAAGACGGTGGCAGTTAGTTCTTGCTGTAGGCTGAGATTTTGTGTGGGCTGTCCTTCGGAGCACTTCGGTTCTCCTCAGTGTGGCCTTTCCAAGAGTATCATTCAGTCTTCCTAAAAGTACTGTAGTTTCAGGACAATTGTATTTCTTCTATGGTGGCTGTATTCCAGGAGTGCATAACTGGAAGCTGTCAAGCCCTTCAATACTTGGGGCAAGAGCTAGCACAAAATTTCTACAGCTTTCCATTGTTTAACTAAGTCACAGAGCTAGCTCAGATTCAGGAGGAGGAGACAAATGAGGGGCACACCAGAAACAGTTCATTACTGTCATCATTGTAAGAGATTACCACAAACTCCCATTCTTTCTCTTTCTAAACAGGTATGTTCATTGTAGTTATCCTGTTTCTGTTCCTTCAATGAATGTTGGGTATATGGGCAGCCAACTTGTAATTTTTTATTTTACAGGTTTCTGGATTAAGAAAAAGTATATTTAAAACTTATGTAGGAAGTATCCTGAGGTCCTGGACTCCAATCATTATGCCAAGATGATAGAAATTTTGGCTGCCTCTCTTACAGAGTGGGTGAGAGTATTTTGTATGCTAAGGGAATGGGGTGGGGAGATTGTGTGAACCTTCAGAAAAGTGGATTGTGTAGATTATATTATTCTCCAAAATTATTTTCTATACTTTTATACAACAACCCTCAAACATGTATGAATTAGTTAACTATTACTGTATAACAAATTGCCACAAATTATGGATAAGAAACTCAGGGACAAGTTATCTAATTCCTGTTTGTATGATTCTCACAGGCCATAATGATGTTAACTGGGGTTAGGGTCTAATTTGAATGTTCAACTGGAAAAGGATCTGCTTCCTAACTTGTTTAGATTATTGGCATTGTTAATTTTCTTGACTGTTTTTTTGTCTGTCAGCTGGAGCTGTGCTCAGTACCTAGAGATGTGGCACTTCATCGTGCAGCTCTTCAACGTTGTAGAATGCTTCATCAGAATCAGCAAGGAAGAGGACCTAAAAGTAAGATAGGATATAGTCTTATATAATATAGTTACAGAAGTTGCCATAGTACATTGGTCAGAAACGGGTCACAGATTTGTCCATGCTCAAGGGAACTGCATATGGGGGGTCAGAGGAGAGAACTCTCATAAAGTCTGCTACACTAGACTCCTTACTAAGGGACTTTGTACCTCATACATTTCAAACCTGACCATAAGATTTATTTGAACCAGGGGAATGTGGTAGAAAGTGAAATGAACTGCTTTTAAGGAGCTTTAAGAATTGCCACCTCTAAAAACCAGGCAGGGTGGTGGGTACTTGTAGTCAACTGCTTGGGAGGCTTAGGCCATAGGATCACAGGTCAACACCAGCCTGGGCAATGAAGTAAGACCCTGTCGTTTATAAGAAAAGTAAGGGGGTTGGGGGGGTGTAGCTTAAGGCTCTGGGTTTGATCCCTGGCACATCTGCTTGTCCTCTGCCTAGCTTATCTCTTTAATTCTCTTCTTAACCTTTCATAGCATCTGCATGGGTCAAGAAAATTCTCCTGTAACCTGCATCAGTGCAGTCAAAAACCCAGACTCCCTCAAGGAGTTTGAAGGGTAAAGTTGCATCTGAACATCAGGACAGACACCGCCAATTAGAATGTTATACAAGTTAAGCCTGAATTGCATGCAGAATGTTGAAAATAAGGAGAACAAGGAAATGTTACTTAAATAACCTCTTCTGGCCTCAGTTTCCTCTGACCTTTGTGAAATGGAGAAGAAAATCATACTCTGTTATTTTCTATCTGTTATGCGGTCAAATCCAACTCTACTCTTGACAGTTGTGACTAGCTAGCAGGTCTCTCAGAAGCTCAAGCCTTCCTTCCTGCAGTGCTCTGAGCCCCAAGCGACAGGATAACAATGGAAAAGGCATGTTCATAACATGTGAATTGCTAAGTAAGCGCTTGCTCTTCAACACATACAAATAAGTTGATTTGGACTGTTAATCCAGCCTGCCATGATATTTTTACACAGCGCAGTTTGGTATTTAAAGAATATGACTCTGGAGTTAGAGCTTCTGGGTTGAATCCCAACTGTTTACTGGCAGCATAACCTTGCTAAATAACATGAATCCTATGTCCCCTGGTTTCCTCATATATAATATAGGGACAGTATTTATAAGATTATTGTGAAGATTAGATTAAATGAATAAATACAAAAGGCATAGAAGGGTGCCTTGCAAAATTAGAATCCCTCCAAATATTGTTAGAATCCTCCAAAATGGTTATCTTGGAGCACAACAGGAGAGGTGATCAAAGGCAATGACTGGAAGCTCATTTCTCTAGGGAAGATTCTATGTCCTGGGGGAAATACGGGCTTGTTTTGCATGGTGCAAGTTTTAGAGTGTGTTCATTGTGTGAAAATTCATCATGATATAGCCTAAACATTTTTTTCTATTTCTCTATTATATCCTTAAGAACACATTTTTTAAAAAAATAGTGCCTAGCAATTACTAAAATTCCTTGGGAAGCCTTTAGACCTCCAAAGGCTCTGGATATGGCAGGGTCAAAGCTTATATAAGGGAGAAAAAATAAGTTTGCATGTATATGTATATGCACATATATATATATATATGATGTGCTAAAAAGTTGTAAGTAGAAAATGGAAGAATTAGAGAAAGAGGGATATAGTGGGCATAAAAGGTGGTAGGATATGCTAGACTGGATGATGAGGGTCAAGGCTTTAGTTTTATCTTCCTCTTTTCATCCCCTCCTCCCACATTCAAGAAGTCTGTGTATCTGTTTCATAGCTATGTGGTATGGGTCTGGGACTCTAGATTGGAGTGGGTATTCTCTGTGCTCATCTGCCTGAGGCAGAAGTAAGCTTCAGATAATGGAGACCTTTGGCTGATTGCTTTTGCATTTCAGTGAGCCCTGGGACATTGGTTCCATCTTTTACCTTTTGTGTGGAATTGGAGTCATCTTTCTGTCTTGTTACTGCATTCACTGGTGTACATATTTCTCAGTAACTGAAAAAAAAAAGAGACATTGATCAGGTAAGGGAACCCTCAGTTAAGTTTTTTCCTTACTCCCTCTATTCTAAATTAATTAATAGAATAGAGAGATAGCAGGAATGAGAATTCCTCAGGAGAGACTAGGATATCCTTTGTCTAGGAGAATGAGTTGTGTAGGCAAAGGATATGGTGGGGACAAGGGTTTTGATTCAAAGTTCACAGACCATCTGTTTAGCTGTGTTAAGAAGATCCTGGGTAAAGTCTCAAATACTGTGATTCATGGGCCATGAACTGGTTCATAAAGAGAACTCCGGAAACCTGAGGAGAGTAGGCCTTTAGTGCTCAGCAGTTGCCTTACTATCATAGATGTCTCTGGGACAAGCCTCTCCTTTGTATTTGGGTTAACCTGGAGAGCATGCTGAGCCTCTGAAAGCCTCTGATGAGTCTACATATTCCTGGCAATGTGGGACTCTATGTCCCTTTACAGAAGAGGACTACTATCTGAATAGTAATTGAAGACTGCAAGCAGTAAACCATTCTTTGAGTTTACAGAGAATCAGTAGGAACTATATCAACTTTAAAAATGAATAATGGAAGGAAAAAAACCCAAATCAAAATAGAATGTCACATCATTAATACTGAATGTCTGCTGCTTGCTTAGATTGGCGAGAGTGAGAAATGGGTCCTATCTCATTTTTTTTTCCTTTCAGTGGCAGGAAGAGAAACAAAGCGAGAACTTTAATAAAAGCTAAGGTTTACCACTATTCAATCCAAGGCTCTCCCAGAGATAATCATATGCTTCTCCTTGTAAGGTCTAAAATCTAAAATAGCCAAGAGCATCAGTTCCTAAAGTTAGTCCTCAAAAAAGCCACTCCTTTGAGGATAGGCCTCTAGGAAGTAAACCAAAGATAGGAACACTTCTAATCCCCAAGTGAATTCAACCCTGATGGAGATGGACAATGTTTCTTGCCAGTGAGGTGGTGGTGTGAGATTTAGTAGAAGCATAGGTTATCATGGAGTCAACATTTTGGGTCTTGACTTTGTGTAAGTTAACTTTCTTAATTTTCAGACTCATCCTTTGAAAGAGCATCTGACTCCCTACCTTCTATTGTGATAATCTCCTGTGCATGGAGTCCTTTTCTAATGACATAGCCTTATACACAGCTTTACTATTTGTCATTAACTTTCCGACAGTAAGTCTTAATTCATGGGAGGTTCTCAGGGACAAATTTTGAAATGGTCTTTTCCTAGTTGAACATTCCACGGAAACTCCTGAAAGATCCCTTGTTACTTCCTGTAACCCATAAGTTATTTCCCTAATAACAGCTTTCCTGAAAGGCATCAAAATGACTCTAGACCAACTTTCTCTTCAGAAATGTTTTAATCTCTTCAATTTCCCCTCCTATCACACTTCCAGGCTTGCCCCTTAGAATTCCAGGATCTCATAGCAGCCTAGGGGATGACATGAAAGGGAGACACATGAGGGAGTGAATTATGAAAGGAAGCCTTGAGTTGAGGGATAATTGGAGTATCATGAAGTCAGGAAGGTGTAGAAATGTACATTGTCATGCCTGAAGGCAAAACCATCCCCTCTCTCTCCTGGATGCCCTTTTTACCTTGTCTTTATATAGGTACCTACACAAGCTCTCTTGAGGGCAGCTTTCCAGAGCAGTTACAACAAGATCCATTCTCCAAGGATCTTGAGCAAAACCATGGAAGCAGACATTCTGTTGTAGGAGGATATGTGGAAAAATGCTGTTCTCACTCTCATCTTTGGGATTCACTGAGTTGTGACTCACTCTGGTCTCCAGTCACCTACTAGAATGAACCATCTTTTCTTGTTTTCACTGTCCATACGGGGTGCCTTTCTTCTATCAGAGCTTCCTTCAACATTGTTTGTCTGCCCTTTGTCACACTACCTCCTCATTTTCCTCCTATACCCCTAAAGACTACCCAATTACTGGATCTTATTCCCCAACTAGTTCTCTTTTCTCTTTGGGCTTTAACTCCTCACCTGGTCCTACATTTCCTCAGTACACTGTTCCTCTTTGGGTATGCATATTGCGAAGGCAGACTCCATAGCTAGGGCCACATAGCTCCTTGAAGGAAACCCTCAAGGGAGGATATCGGAAGAAAAATTCAGTACTTGGACTGCATAGCTCACTTCCTGAATCCTTTTCTCTGTGTTAAGAAGAATAGATGGCCACGAGGTCATCATCCTAAAATTTTTCTCATATCTCATGGTCTCAGGATAAAGAGGAGAGTAAACAGGATAAGAATCTATCGCCAGTTTAAGAGAGAAAGTACCATAAAACCCCAGGTGAACTAAGTTAAAGCGTGTCAAGTAGGGAATGCAAGATTGGAGATCATATACCTAAAAGATTCTTCTTAGGGGAACATGTCAGAAGAGACCCCTGGAAATAAGTCACCCTAATTCCTCCTGTAAGACCTGCCAAAGAAAACTTAAGACATAGAAATAAACGTTTGTTGCAGTGGCTTCATCCATTAAAAAGAGTGAAGGGACAAAAAGACCATGGCACAAAACCAAGACTGCTGCTATGCAGAGCCCAGATCCACTAGAAATCAGACTTGCTTCATTGGACAAAAGGGACATTGAAACTCAGAAGAATACACCTAGTCATTGGCCAGATCTTAAAGGAGAAAACCAGTTTAGGTCTGAAATCAATGCAAGGAAAGGAAGTTCACCTGAGGAGAAGCTCAAGACCCAGGCAAAGTTCAACAGTACACTTTCCTGTGATTACCAGGTTTGCTACATTCTCGAGGAAATAAAAGGGCTGTGGATTACATCTTGACACTTTCAGGTATACTCTTATGCTGCTGAATAGATAATACAAGTAACAGAATAATATAAAACTATGAGAAATAGTTTTCAGAATGTGCAACTATGACTGAAGCAACCCAATTTCATGTTCCTCAGGAAGGTTTCTTCTGTGCAAGGACTTCCTTCATCCCCCAATTCAAGCAAAATTATTCTCAAAATTCTCACAGTAACACTCTTGAAGAAAATGGGCTCAATTTCAAATAATAAGCAGTTTTGTTCTGAAATATATATTTTTTACCACTAAAAGGAGAATGATGTCTTTGTTGTATTTGGGGGAAGTTTAAAGTATCCCAAGACTGGGGCTTAGAGGGAAAAAAGGTAAGTTTTATTGTTTATTGAGAGATGACTTCGACTTCTTGTGGATGAGGATTAAGGATAGCAATGGTGGCATTGCATACTTACCACCATCTTAAGTTTGCTCCATTTGTCTGAGGATATCCTATTTAAATTTGTCATTATAATGCTGTTATTATAGAAAAAAACCCCATAAGTTTTAAAAATGAGGAAACCCATCAAAGAATATACCCCAGGAACTGGATTCTTACTCTTTCCCCTGTTTTCATCATAATTTTGAAGTGTATACCACCATAGGTTTGAATAGCTGGAGTTACACAGACATGAGAGGGCCAAAATTTCCCACTGAGACAAACTTCACATATCTAAAAAACTGATATTGAAGTTTGGACATCTTGGGGTCCTTAGTACAGAAAAGTAAGGACAATTCTCTGTGACCATGAATTTTAGTGGAGAATAACTTCCATCTATTCCCAAGATCTCCTTACATTCTTGATGGAAGCTGGAAGAATGAGGATTGCTATTGAATTTGTAGCTTTTCCTCAAAGAAAATGTATAGTCAATCACAAATACTCTTTTCCTCTGTCCATATGGCAAACTCTGGATTAGGAGGAGATGAACACTTGGCTGTATTTCAGTGGGTAGGGGACATCAGGCTGACAAAAGGATTGTCTTTAGAGTTGAACGTATTTTTATTAGGCCAGAAAACAAGTTTCCATATATCTTTTAATTAGTTCTCACTCCAGCCAGTGGAAAAGAGGTGAATTCAAAGTAAGGAGCATAAAAGTTTATCCATGTCAGGTCACCTTTTCCCACCCCTCTGAAAGTATCTGAAAATAAGATCGTCTTCCAAACAGCTATGGATATGAGTATTTGAAAAACTAGCTCCTGTCCATTGGACACAGAGCTGGATGACCTTCAAGGTAGCAGCTGTTTGGGAATTATATTTAGGTAGACCATTAAATGTATGTGGCAAGAACAAATAACAAAGTACATAAGCACTAAGGAGCTACTGCATCTATGGAGTTGAGTACTCTTGAAACAAAATTTGAACTCATTTCTCCCTGGTGAGTGGGTGCTATGGGAAAGGGAATTGCTCTCCCATTGTGCCTGATTTAAAGATGACATTTCAGGGGCAAAGGGATTGCACCACTTTCCATGATGTGATGGTGCCAGTACAGCCACTCAGCATCTACAGGAAAATGAGGACAGGAGTAGGGAAGGTTTGGGGAATGAGAGAGAAAAAGGAAAGTCAGTGAAAAAGGGAAAAAATAACCCAGTTAGTGGGAAGGAGAATGTTTCCATCATCACTAAATGTGGTACTCTCTACTTGCCCCACCCAAACTGACCTGTTTGTGTTTCAGGCACTATAGGGTGTGCCTCAAATATACAGTCTCTATATTATATGTCAGACACACAGCAGCCCTTCCTGAGGGTTCTGCTTTCACAGAGATGCTTTGAGCACATGGGGCTATGGCATGGTGTTTTCAGTTTTTGCTGTATTGATTCCAATTAAGCAGAGGTGTATAGGCAGTAAAAACTTTATGCTGCCCAGCATAGGCAGCTTCTCTGAATTTCAGTAGGGCTGATGCATATGGTCCACATGGATTTCTTTTGAAACATACCGTAAAACAAGTCATTCTACAGGTCAATAATAGATCTGATATTTGTACAAAGTTGGGTACTCGAAAGTTCCTGAGCTGAAATTCTCAAGGAATCTGTGTGGTACTGGTCCTGGAGCATGTTCTTACTGGAGCTTGCTGGGTCTCCCTTGCTGTAGTGGCTCACTTGGCTCAAGACTCCTCACCCAGAGAGTCCCTTGCTTACCATCCCAGGGATGCCACAGTAGGTGACCTGATCTTTGTCAAGCAGCCCTTGGCTTTCAGAATGATCATCACTGACCTCCCAATAACTACATCTGGACCAGGCTCTCTCCTTCCCATGGTGGCCTTTGTGAACTGTGCCTGGAGAAGCCATGTTCATCTCTGCTCAACTTGGGAGGTGAATTCTCATTTGTGTCAACTCCTTCCCAGATTCTTCTTCCTTAAAGACCTAGTTGAGGACAGAAGTACTATTCTTAGATGCCAGGAACTGACCAAAAAATGACTCCTGGAATAAAACCAAAGTTGAGAGGGTAAGGGGCATGTTTCCATGGTCTTCCTCATGAAGGTCTTCCACTCTGAAAAGACACTTCTATCCCCTGACTGGGAGTTTCTTCCTTGTGGGTAGGACAAGTGGAATGAGTTGGTCTAGTCAACTCAAGGAGGTTTGTTCTTCCAGGCTTTTGGTTCTGTGGCCATTGAGGATATTGTGCACAGGCTGAGCAGAAGATGAGGGACAGTTTCATAGGCCAAAGGAGTGGTCTTCAGGTGATCCTTGAGGTCCTGGAAATCATCAATTTTGGATGGTCATGACTAACACATGGAAAAAAGAAAACCCATGTAATCATATCCAGACATTGGTAAGGAACATTAATATATATGAAACCGGGACAAAATTCACAGAAGGACAGAAAGAGGAATAGGGAAGAGAAGGGATAGGAGAGAAAATAGGGGCCTTGCAAACCTATCCTACACCGTTAGGTATCAGCAAGGACTCCAGAAGGACATATGTAGTTTGAAACATGGTTCATTCTATGACTTACTGGCCAAATGGAAAAATTTGTCATAGATGTTAGGCAAGGAAAAGGGAAAACTACCACCACTTCTATGCAAAAGTTTTTTACCATATGAAAAATGTTTTTAGAAACAGGAGTTACCACTTGACTACACTTTGGTTCCTTTGGTTCGTAGAGCTCAACTTTTAAAAGTGCATTATTGCTACTCAAGTTTTTCTGAAATTTCTAGTTCTAATTTTACATGGGTTGTAAGTGTGGTGTTTACAAAAATAAATGAAAACAGTTTAAATATGAAAACAAGAGAATGAAGTTAATGTATACTGGCACACATAAACCCCTTTTTTCTAAATTAAGAAGTTCACTTATTAAGTTAAATATTAACAAGTATATTTTTAAATGCCCACATGAGAATTCTGGCAAATTTGCTATTAGTAAAATTCACCATTACTTTGAGTTTATTTCTCAATCTGGAGTTACCTAAGCAACAGAAGCAGAGCTTAACAGCTAGAGAAGACAAGTTTTGAAAATGAAGTCTTCAATAGTTCGTTTTAAATATCTTGAAATTCTCAACTGTCTTTTCTGTCCCTGGAGAAAGATGATGACAAGGATTTTTTTTTTTTTAATTTTTTGATACTGGGCATTGAACTCAGGGTCACTTAACCACCAAGCCACATCTCCAGTCCTTTTGTATTTTATTTATAGATAGGGTCTTGCTGAGTGGATTAGGGCCTTGCTAGTTTACTGAGGATGGCTTTGAACTTGCAATCCCCCTGCCTCAGTTTACCAAGCCGCTGGGATTACAGGTGAGCACCACTGAGCCTGACTGAAGGACAAGGATTTTTAAAAAGACCCACTTTCACATTGTGGAAATTTCCGTTTTCACACAATTTTGTTACCCTAAAAACCCAATCAAATCAACAAAACTAGACAAAATAAAAAAAAACCAACCTCCTAGGCATTTTACAAGATATTTCTCCTCCTTCCCAGAGCCTTATCCTTGTCTCAAGGATGGAGTGGGCACACATACCATAGTCCTTGCTTGGCAGTCTAAGAAGCTGAGTGTCTAATAATTTTTTGGAATTCAAGAAGTGTCTTTGGATAAGTCATCAGTTCTTCTACACTAATGTAAAGTTTCCATGAGCCTAATGGTCCTGAAAATCTGCACACAATGAAACTGTATCCAAAGAATTATATGAATAGCCACTTAACAGAGGAAGCTCTGTATGGCAAGAAGGGAGATTCAGGCAGTGTATCTGGGCCAACCTGAGCAGCAGCCAATCAGTGTGAGGACAAGGAGGGGCATAGAGCTGATGAATGTTCTCTCCCCTCAATACCCACAACTTAAAAGAAAACCAAAAACATTCTCAGACCTCCTCCCCAGAAACAAGATCCATATTATTGTACTGTAACTGTAGTATCAGCCCCACACTCCTGAGCCAACCACTCTTACTTATATGAATAAATCATACCATTAAATAGTTCATGTTTATTGGGACTCATATTGTAATGGACCAAATAAGTAATCAATATAGCCTCAACACTGATAAAATCATGACTTATCATAACGAAAGAGAAAAAAGATTGCTCACAATTACAGGTATCACATCAACATTATGGTTCACGCTGACCATTTACTAGAAGCCAGCCACTATGAGGAGAGCTGTGCAAGGATTAACTTGATCTCACAACAATTCCATAGGGTAGGTGTTATTACCATCCCCCTTTAAGAGATGAAACCACTTCATAGAGAGGGTGAGGAGTCTGTCCAAGGTTACATAGGCTTGGAGTCAGTGACATCTGATGAGAGGTTGCAAAACCTGTAGGGCTGTGGCTTCGCTCTGAATGGCCGTGGCTACCATATGAAGCACTCTGAATGATTATCTCAGTTTTTTAGAATTTCAAGAGTGATGTGAATAATCCCTGAGTGCGGGATTCCCTCCTACACTTTGCACTTTCACATAATTCTAGCTTCCAAGTCTTTGAATTTCATTTTCTCCTACTTTTTTGTTGGTTTGTGTAAACCAACTTGGCTTCTTATAAAAAGCAAACCTAGTTTTTCTCAGATCCCGGAAACCAACAAGTATATTCGTGTCAATAGCAAATATCTATAGCTACTTGTTTCTTGTTTGTTGAGAGGATCCTGAGAGAAAAGCAAAAGAAATACAGACCAGGTCTGCAAGTCCTAGCAAAATCAAGGCTCAGTTTAGGTGAGAAAAAACACCACCGATTTTAGGAAGCTTAATATTTTGAAATAGTAAACTCTTTTGGAGGGGGTTTACTGGGGATTGAACTCAGAGGCACTTGACCACTGAGCCACATCACCAGCTCTATTTTGTATTTTATTTAGAGACAGGGTCTCACTGAGTTGCTTAGCACCTCGCTTTTCCTAAGGTTAACTTTGAATTTGCAATCCTCCTGCCTCAGCCTCCAGGCAGCTGGGATTACAGATGTGCGCTACCAAGCCCGGCTTAAAATAGTAAACATTTAACAACCTTTCCTTATTTTGTGAGGCAATGGAGTAAAAAGAATTTTCACAGCCTCTATGATTCAGCTTCCTGATCTATCAAATGACAGTAATAGTACTATTTACCTTGTGAGGTTGTGGTGAGAGATATGTGAAAAGGGTTCTGTGTATTTGTTATTGCTATGAACTTTCACCACAATTATCATCTTCAGTAGGGATGACTCTCCCTTCCTTCCCCTTCCCTTCTGTTCCTTTCCCATTTCCCTTCTCCTTTCCTTATTCTCCTTTATTCTTCACATCTTTTCATTAAAATTTTTTTTTTTACCATAGTTTGGATGCAATATGCCAACCCCCCCCCCCAACAACAACAACAAAAATACACAAAACCCTGGGTTAAAGACTTGTTTCCCAGCCTATGATCCTACTGGGAGATAATAGCCAAGTTAACTTGGCTGTGCCTGGAGGGTAAACATAGAGCTGGCAATAAGAAAACAAATATGATGCCTAGAATATGAAAGGTAGCAAATTAAGAATCAACACAGGGAAATAAACCAAAGATTCACTTGCAAAGATGACTTAAAGACAAGGATATTGGAGTTGGAAAAAAGAGGAAGTTGAATGTTCACAGAACAACTGACCTATATGACTAAGCTTCTTTGAACACTTACACATTTGTGTTTTAGCTTATTATTGTAATTATTTTCAACTTGGTTAAATTTTTTAAAAATTTTTTTCTCTTATTTTAATTAAAAATCATAAATTTACAAAGGGCAATATTGTTTGATTCATTCTGTTACTTTTTTTCCCTTCCCCTCCACCCCTCCCACCCCTCTTATCCCTCTATACAGTCTTTCCTTCCTCCATTCTTACCACTCTCCTTATCCCTAACCCTAAACCTAACCCTAGCCCTAACACTAACCCCTCCTACCCCCCCCCATATGTCCTCATCCGCTTATCAGTGAGATCATTCGTCCTTTAGTTTTTTGAGATTGGCTTATCTCACTTAGCATGATATCCTCCAATTTCATCCATTTGCCTGCAAATGCCATAATTTTGTCATTCTTCATGGCTGAGTAATATTCCATTGTATATATATGCCACAGTTTCTTTATCCATTCATCAACTGGAGGGCATCTAGGTTGGTTCCACAATTTAGCTATAGTGAATTGAGCAGCTATGAACATTGATGTGGCTGTATCTCTGTAGTATGCTGATTTTAAGTCCTTTGGGTATAGGCCAAGGAGTGGGATAGCTGGGTCAAATGGTGGTTCCATTCCAAGCTTTCTGAGGAATCTCCATACTGCTTTCCAGAGTGGTTGCACTAGTTTGCAACCCCACCAGCAATGTATGAGTGTACCTTTTTCCCCACATCCTCGCCAACACCTATTGTTGCTTATGTTCTTGATAATCACCATTCTAATTGGGGTGAGATGAAATCTTAGGGTAGTTTTGATTTGCATTTCTCTTATTACTAGAGATGTTGACCATTTTTTCATATATCTGTTGATTGCTTGTACATCTTCTTCTGTGAAGTGTCTGTTCATTTCCTTAGCCCATTTGTTGATTGGATTATTTGTATTCTTGGTGTAGAGTTTTTTGAGTTCTTTATAGATTCTGGAAATGAGTGCTCTATCTGAAGTATGAGTGGCAAAGATATTCACCCACTCTGTAGGCTCTCTCTTCACATTACTGATAGTTTCCTTTGCTGAGAGAAAGCTTTTTAGTTTGAATCTATCCCAGTTGTTGATTCTTGCTTTTATTTCTTGTGCTATGGGAGTCCTGTTAAGGAAGTCTGCTCCTAAGCCAACAAGTTGAAGGTTTGGACCTACTTTTCTTCTATAAGATGGAGGGTCTCTGGTCTGATTCCGAGGTCTTGATCCATTTTGAGTTGAGTTTTGTGCAGGGTGAGAGATAGGGGTTTAATTTCATTCTGTTACATATAGTTTTCCAGTTTTCCCAGCACCATTTGTTGAAGAGGCTATCTTTTCTCCATAGCATATTTTTGGCACCTTTGTCTAGTATGAGAAAATTGTATTTATTTGGGTTTGTGTCCATGTCCTCTATTCTGTACCATTGATCTACCTGTCTATTTTGGTACCAACACCATGCCGTTTTTGTTACTATTGCTTTGTAATAGAGTTGAAGATCTGGTAGTGCGATACCCCCTGCTTCCCTCTTTCTACTGAGGATTGTTTTAGCTATTCTGGGTTTCTTATTCTTCCAGATGAATTTCATAATTGCTTGCTCTGTTTCTGTAAGGTACACCATTGGGATTTTAATTGGAATTGCATTGAATCTATATAGCACTTTTGGTAGTATGGCCATTTTGACAATATTAATTCTGCCTATCCATGAATATGGGAGATCTTTCCACCTTCTAAGGTTTTCTTTATTTCTTTAGTGTTCTATAGTTCTCATTGTAGAGGTCTTTCACCTCTTTTGTGAGATTGATTCTGAAGTATTTTATTTTTTTCCAGGCTATTGTGAATGGGGTAGTTTTCCTAATTTCTCTTTCTGAAGATTCATCACTTACGTATAAGAATGCATTGGATTTATGAGCATTGATCTTGTAACCTGCTACCTTACTGAATTCACTTATGAGTTCTAAGAGTTTTCTGGTGGAATTTCCAGGTTCCTCTAAATATATAATCATGTCATCTGTGAACAGGGATAGTTTGAGTTCCTCTTTTCCAATTTGTATCCCTTTAATTTCTTTGGTTTGTCTAATTGCTCTGGCTAGAGTCTCAATAACAATGTTGAATAGAAGTGGTGAAAGAGGGCATCCCTGCCTTGTTCCAGCTTTTAGGGGGAATGCTTTCAGATTTCACCATGTAGAATGTTATTGGCCATGGGCTTAGCGTAGATGGCCTTTACAATATTAAGGAATGATCCCACTACCCCAATTTTTTCTAGTGTTTTGAGCATGAAGGGATGCTGTATTTTATTGAATGCTTTTTCTGCATCTATTGAAATAATCATGTGATTCTTAACTTTTAGTCTGTTGATATGGTGAATGACATTTATTGATTTCCTGATGTTGACCCAACCTTGCATCCTTGGGATAAAACCCACTTGATCGTGGTGCACTATCTTTTTAATATATTTTTGTATGCGATTTGCTAAAATTTTGTTGAGAATTTTTGCGTCAATGTTCATTAAGGATATTGGTCTGAAATTTTCTTTCCTCAATGTGTCTCTGTCTGGTTTAGGTATCAGGGTGATATTGGCTTCGTAGAATGAGTTTGGGAGGGTTCCCTCCTCTTCTATTTTATGGAATACTTTGAGAAGTATTGGAATGAGCTCTTCTTTAAAGGTTTTGTAGAACTCCGCTGAGAACCCATCTGGTCCCGGACTTTTCTTTGTTGGTAGGCTTTTGATGACCTCTTCTATTTCATTGCTTGAAATTGATTTATTTAAGTTGTGTATGTCCTCCTTGTTCAGTTTAGGTAATTCATATGTCTCTAGAAACTTGTTGATGTTCGAGGTTTTCTGTTTTGTTGGAGTATAGATTTTCAAAATAGCTTCTAATTATGTTTTGTATTTCACTGGTGTCTGTCGTGATATTTCCTTGTTCATTCCGAATTTTAGTGATTTGAGTTTTCTCCCTCATTCTCTTTGTTAGTGTGGCTAAGGGTTTATCAATTTGGTTTATTTTTTCAAAGACCCAACTATTTATTTTGTTAATTTTTTCGATTGTTTCTTTTGTTTCAATTTCATTGATTTTGGCTCTGATTTTAACTATTTCCTGTCTTCTATTACTTTTGGTGTTGGTCTGCTCTTCTTTTTCTAGGGCTTTGAGCTGTAATGTTAAGTTGTTTATTTGTTGATTTCTACTTCTTTTGTTGAATGGGCCCCATGAAATAAATCTTCCTCTAAGTACTGCTTTCATAGTGTCCCAGAGATTTTGATATGATGTGTCTTTGTTCTCATTAACTTCTAAGAATTTTTTAACTTCCCTCCTGATGTCTTCTGTTATCCATTCATCGTATAATAGTGTATTATTTAATCTCCAAGTATTGGAGAAGTTTCTGTTTTTCATTCTGTCATTTATTTCTAATTTCAGTCCATTATGATCTGATAGAGTACAAGGTAGTATCTCTATCTTCTTGTATTTGCTAACAGTAGCTTTGTGGCATAAGACATGGTCTATTTTAGAGAAGGATCCATGTGCTGCTGAGAAGAAAGTGTATTCGTTCTTTGTTGGATGGTGTATTCTATGTAAGTCGGTTAAGTCTAAATTGTTGATTGTGTTATTGAGATCTATGGTTTCTTTATTCAATTTTTGTTTGGAGGATCTATCCAGCAGTGAGAGAGGTGTGTCAAAATTACCTAGTATTATTGTGTTGTGGTCTATTTGATTTCTGGAATTGACAAAGATTTGTTTGACGTACATGGATGAGCCAATGTTCGGGGCATAGATATTTATGATTGTTATGTCTTGCTGATTTATGCTTCCCTTAAGCAGTATGTAATGTCCTTCTTTATCCGTTCTGACTAGTTTTGGCTTGAAGTCCACATTATCTGAAATGAGGATGGATACTCCAGCTTTTTTGCTGTGTCTGTGTGCATGGTATGTTTTTCCCCATCCTTTCACCTTTAGTCTATGGGTATCTCTTTCTATGAGATGAGTCTCTTGCAGGCAGCATATTGTTGGATTTTTCTTTTTCATCCAAACTGCCAGTCTATGTCTTTTGATTGATGAGTTCAGGCCATTAACATTCATGGTTATTATTGTGATATGATTTGTATTCCTAGTCATTGGACTCATTTTTGGTTTGTTGACATGATTTGGTTTCTCCTTTATTTGGCTATTCCTTTAGACTAGTTCCTCCCTTTGCTGATTTGCATCATTGTTTTTCATCTCTTCCTCATGGAATATTTTGCTGAGAATGTTCTGTAATGCTGGCTTTCTTTTTGTAAATTCCTTTAGCTTTTGTTTATCATGGAAGGATCTTATCTCATCGTCAAATCTGAAAGTAAGTTTTGCTGGGTATAAAATTCTTGGTTGGCATCCATTTTCTTTCAGGGCTTGGTAATTGTTGTTCCAGGCCCTTCTAGCTTTTACGGTCTGGATTGAAAAATCTGCTGATATTCTTATTGGTTTCCCCCTGAATGTAATCTGATTCTTTTCTCTCATGGCCTTTAAAATTCTGTCTGTATTTTGTATGTTAGGTATTTTCATAATAATGTGCCTTGGTGTAGGTCTGTTGTAATTTTGTATATGTGGAGTCCTATAAGCCTCTTGTACTTGGATTTCCATTTCATTCTTCAGATTTAGGAAATTTTCTGATATTATTTCATTGAATAGATTGTTCATTCCTTTGGTTTTTTTCTCTAAGCCTTCCTCAATCCCAATAATTCTTAAATTTGGCCTCTTCATGATATCCCATAATTCTTGTAGATTCTGTTCTTGATTTCTTACCATCTTTTCTGTTTGGTCAACCTTGTTTTCAAGATTAAATATTTTGTCTTCAATATCTTAGGTTCTGTCTTCCAGGTGATCTATCCTATTGGTTATGCTTTCTATGGAATTTTTAACTTGGTTTATTGTTTCCTTCATTTCAAGGATTTGTGTTTGGTTTTCTTTCAGTATCTCTAACTCTTTATTGAAATGCTCTTTTGCTTCTCTTATTTGCTCTTTTAACTGTTGATTGGTGCATTCATTTAATGCCTGCATTTGTTCTTCCATCTCCTCGTTTGCTTCCCTGATTGTTTTAATTATGTACATTCTGAACTCCCTTTCTGACATTCTTCTGCTGTGCTGTCATTGGGTTTTATTGATATAGTATCTAGGTTTGTTTGGGACATTTTCTTCCCTTGTTTTCTCATATTGGTCAGATGTCAGTGGGACTCTGTGATATTGTAGATTTCCTCTATTGGCTTATAGTGTCCCTGTAGATTTCCAGTGTATCACTCACCAGCCTTCAGTAGCCTGAAGTCTTGGATTAACTTGATAATGTAGTGGTTTCGAAGAACGCTGCCCCTAGCCCACTACTGGTTCCAGGGAGAGAGACCTGGAGAGGTCTCTTGCTGCCCGGCCCTGGTCCCAGAGGCTGCTTGCAGGTCGGAGGTCTCCACTGGCTTGGGGACTTGTAGCTGGCTCTGTGTAGACAGGGTCTCACTGGGCGGTCTGCTCCGAAAAGCTAGCCTAGAGAGGCGCTCCCTGCCAGAGGGCGCTGGGCTGCTTCGGGAAGTCCCTGGCGCCCTGTGCTGGTCTCTGAAGCAACCTGCGTGCGGGCCAGAGCTGGCAGCGGGGCAGGCTGGAGCTGGCCGCGCTGCTTTTGTGCAGAAAGGCTCTCACCGCGATGCCTGCTCCGCAAGGCTGGAGAATCTGTCCCAGTGGGAGGAGCCCACCGCCAGAGTGCACACAGCTTCCTGGGGGAGACTCTATCTGCCCTGTCCTACTCTAAGAAGCCACTCGAATCCAGGCCTGCCACCCAGCTGATCTTCACTGGGTCGGGGAGACTCTCCCTGTGGTTCTATTTTAGTCCGAGTCTCTCAATGCCTCCCCTTTGAATCCTGGGTTCTGTAGCGACTGGAGATGCAGTCATCCTCTAGTCCACCATCTTGGATCCAACTTGGTTAAATTTTTAATAGTCATTCACATATTATTTGATTTTTTATTTGTGTTTATTTACTGTTATCCTAATATTGATAATCTGAGATTTGTTTAAGTATTTAAGATAAAATAACTATATATTTACTAATGTGGGTGGGAGTCACTTTGTGTGAGATCAAAGTGACACTTGCAAAGAATCAAATATTTTATGAAAAATATGAATAGTAGAGATCAATATAACCTCATAATTTAAACTATATTGTCAGAGTCATCAACCTGTCCTTTGAAGGTGGTCTACATGCAATGATATCCCTTTGGTTATGAGCACCCAAAGCAGTCAAATTGGGGGTTTCAAATACCTCTGTCCACCAAGAGGAGCAGTATTCTCTGCTCCTCTTGAAATGACTGACTGTATGTCTGGCAGAGTGGCTCTGAAGGACAAATTCAGGGTATTTTAACTTCTTAACAGTTTATTTTAACGAGTAAGAAGTTTTCATAATGAACCGTAACTCACCAATTTTGAATGCTTTGTTTTTTTGTGTCCTATTTGAAAAACATTGTAAGTCAAAGTCAAAACTACATTTTTCTTCTAGAACTTTGTAGTTTCTACCTTGATATTTATGTCTATGATTTATTTTAAGTTGCAAGTGGCAAGAGCTAAGGGTCAAGTTTCTTTAATTTTTTTTTGGTATATGGAAATGTTTAGTTTTCCTTTTTTCCGGAATTATTTGTTGAACAGGCTACCTTGACAATTAGATTGTTAAAAATCAGTTGCCATATATGTATGGCTTCTCTCTTCTTACACCAGGATTCCTCCAACTTTGATTTTTTTTTTTAAGTTGTGTTCTCTAGTCTAGGTATTTTTTATTTACATATACATTTTTAAATCAGTTTGTCAACCTTCACAAAAATGTCTACTTTTTTTTTTTTTTTTTTTTTTTTGGTCTGTGAATTTGGCAATCAGAATAATTTGACAGCTTAACAGTACTGAACCTTTCAGTCTTAAAGGTTTATCTCTCCATTTCTTTGGATATTTTGCAAAACATTGTTAGGTCTATTAAAATTTTTGTAGAGTTCTTGAGATCTATGTAGAAGAATATGGTGTCTGCAATTAAGGGTGCTTTTATCTCTTTTTAGATTGCAGGAGCAGCCAACTATACATCCTTTTGTTTTCCTTATTGTCCTGGCAAAGACTACCAGTATGATGTTAAGCAGAAATAGTGAGAGCAGAGCAGATACTCTGGCCTTTTCCCCAATTTTGCAGCAAGCATTTAGTCTTTCACTATTAAATATGATGTTGATTATTGGTTGTCTGTTGCCCCTAGTTTATTTATGGGTTTTTACTCAAAATACATGTTGGATTTTCATCAAATAATTCCTTCTTCTATTGAAATACTTAAATAATTACTTTGTTTTAGGCTATGGTATCATGAATTACACTGGTTGGTTTTGTATGTTGAACCAAGTTTGCATTCATGATCATGATGTATTTACTTTCAAAATAGAGTTGGATTTATCTGCAATATTCTGTTAAGGTTAGTTGTGTCCATGTCTAGGAAAAATTTTGGTCATTAGGATTTTTTCCTTATAATGTCCCTGATCGGTTTTAGCCTCAGTATAATCTATAAAATGTTTCAGAAAGGGTTCCTTCCTCTTCTCTTTCCTGGGAGAAGAATTAGTATTTCTGTAGAATTAGCAGTTCTTTTACTTAAATATTTGGCTGAATTCAAGTCTTTCTAATGTCTTTAAGTATCTTTAGATTGAACATGTTCTCCTTCATTACTTGTATTAGGTATCTAAACTTTATTTTGATGTGTATTACCATGGGATTACCAGTTACATTGTTTTTTGAATCAACATTTTTATTTTGTGATTATCTTTTATTATCATGCTATCTTTACTTTCTTGGAGTTTAATTCACAATGTTTTGTATTACAAATTATTGAGAAAGATGCTTATTTTAGAATACAAAACATATATTTCCCTCTATTAGAGATTTAGATGGAATTGATTTTATAAGTGGTATATGATACATTTGAGATTTTCCCCCTTTGTTTTACATGGATAATTGAGTCAGAAACAGCACAGAAAAGACTCATTTTCTCCCACTGCTCTAGAGTACCACCTTTGTCATAATGCAAGTATCTGCAGTTAATAGTCAGTTTTTCTAGATTCTCTTTAACCCTTGGTATATATGACTTCTGATGCACAATACTACATTTCTTAAATATCATTTTATAGGAAGACTTAATCTGATAGATTTCTCAAATTTGTTCTTTAAAAGTGTCTTGAATATTCTTGTCTTGGAGTATTTTTTATACAAAATTTTAGACAAATTTTAAGATTAAAAAAAGCCTTCTGGGATTTGGTATGGAATGAATTAAATATTGTAAGAAACTAAATTGATCTAACTTCATGGAGGACTGTTAAGGAACATGATAAAGCATATGTGTTAGATACACTGTCAGGAGCAACAACAGGATGTGTTGATAAAGAATGATGAAGAGCATTATACATTATACAAAACAATATCAGAGTAATCTCAATGTAACTACTGACAAAAATGAATATGTGTCATTTGCTAACGAACAGCAGGAGATTTATAAAAATGACAGTTTTAATTCTAAGCTTATTGGAATTTGGTACACAACACATAAAATATTGAGGGAAATTAAACTCATATATCTTAATTGAGGAATGTAGAGGGATATGACTAATTATACCCAACCAGAGCTTTGCAGCCAGATGCTGGCTACCTGGTAGTTATTTGGCATTTCTATTGTTCAGTAATAAAATTAGCTAATTCTATATTTATACGTGGGTTGTCACTTTGGATTTTAATTTCTTTCACCATCTTTAAAAATAAATACTTTTTTTTATTTAAAAAAATAAATAAATACTTAGGGGGAAACTGACATTCTTAACATTGAGTTGCTAAATGCATCATTTGTGCCTCTCCTTTATGGAGGTTCTCACCAGATGAGTCCAACTTTTTCATCAGACAGTGCAGTCATGGGAATCAGCTGGGTTGGAAAGGTGAAGGAGTTAAGCAGGATTTGTCAAGGATGAAAAGTGTCTTTGGATTGGACACTTTAGAAGTTACTGGTCCAATCCAAAGACACTTTCATCTTTGACAAATAAACTCCCCTGTAGGTGACCTTTGGCAGGGTTGTTTGTCTAATGCTGCTCATGAAGGCGTTAAGAGTTGGGTAGGAGACATTTTGAGATATCAAGTTCTCCAGGATAGGTAGGAATGTCTTCTTACCCCAAGATTTTTTTTCTCTGAATTGTCCTCAGGTAAGACAATTGGCAGGGTCAGGGTGAAAAAGAAGCTAAAGAGACATAAGAATGGTTTTTATGTTCAATCATCACTTTAAATATGTGAATGTAGAAAACACAGCTATTTTAAAATATCATTTTATCATAGCAAGAACATGGCCAACAGGGTCAGAGACAGTAAAATGAACTGCCACAGAGGTGGGCAATCAGAAGTAGAGTGTTGAGAGTGCAGAGCAAGTTCAAATGTGAAGTTGCACAGTCATCTTAGGATTCTGTTATGTGGGAATAGAAAAAACAAAAACCAAATATTAACTGAAAATGTATTCTACATTGTACTTTTATTTACTGATAATAAAAATATCTAGACAAGTGAAGTAAGCTTGTCTGAAGTCACACAACCTGTGAGCAGCTGAGCCAAAACTAAAACCCAAGACTGTCTGGCTTCAGTACAAAAGTCTTCCACCAAACTAACTTCCCAGCTGCAGGAGAGTAAAGGGAAGAACTTATCAAAATCCAAGACCCAGTGTCCTTTCAGAGATGAGATGCAGTTCAAATTATATGCCTGAGATAGAAAATGCATCCATATCACCACTACTGAATCAATTCAACCTACCTTTGCACTTTTGTACAGGACAGTTACATGTGGCTTTAGGGCTTAAGTCTTTATTATAATACAGTTTTCTAGGAGTTGATGTTTGTGTTCTTTTTTACTCAAGCTTTCTTCCATTTCTTTTATTAAGAATTACTGTATGGTCATAATCATGTCAACCAGATATTAATAATTTCAATGTCTGACTACAATATGTGGTATAATAAGGAATATGTAAATTGATGCTATTCTGTATACATGCTTTATTCTACTGATCAATGAGTTCATAACTTCAAAGGTTTTTCATACCATATTAAAAATGCCTTCATATATATGATTATCTTTGTTGAAAAAGGCATCACCATACTAGAAACATTTATTCCCTCGGAAAATTTTACCTATAAAGATGCTATAAAGATGTTGTCCCATATTCATCAAGTTAATCAGGTTTCTAATTATTATTAAGGCTTGAACTAATATTGAAGGCTTTTCTGTGTTAAGTTCATTAAGATTTTATGTCTATATGAATTCTCTGATGTACAGTGAGTTGTGACTTCTGAATGAAGGCTTTCCCACATATAGCACATTGATAGGGTCTTTCCCCAGTATGGATTCTCTGATGTAAAACGAGGTCTGACTTCTGGGAAAAGGCCTTTCCACATTCAACACACATATAAGGTTTCTCTCCTGTATGAATTCTCTGATGTCCTGGGAGATGGGACTTCTGAGAGAAGGCTTTCCCACATTCAGTGCACACATAAGGCTTTTCTCCAGTGTGAATTCTCTGGTGTCCAATGAGATGTGATTTCTGACAGAAGGCTTTACCACATTCACTGCATTTATAGGGTTTCTCTCCAGTATGTGTTCTCTGGTGGATGATGAGCTGTGACTTCCGGGAGAAAGTCTTCCCACATTCGGTACATTCATAAGGTTTCTCCCCAGTATGAATTAACTGATGTGTAATGAGCTCTGTCTTTCTGCTGAAGGCTTCCTCACACTGAGCACACTTGTAGGGTTTCTCACCAGTGTGAATTCTTTTATGTATAATGAGGTGGGACTTCTCACAGAAGGCTTTTCCACATTCTGTACACTCATATGGCTTCTCTCCAGTATGAGCTCTATGATGTATAATAAGTTGTGACTTCTGGGAAAAGGCCTTTCCACATTCTCTACATTTATAAGGCTTCTCTCCAGTGTGAATTCTCTGATGTATAATAAGGGGCGATTTCTGGGAGAAGGCTTTCCCACATTCACTGCACTCATATGGTTTTTCCCCAGTGTGAACTCTCTGATGTATAATGAGGGATGATTTCTGAGAGAAGGCTTTCCCACATTCAGAACATTCATAAGGTTTCTCCCCAGTGTGAGTTCTCTGGTGTACAATGAGATGAAACTTTTCACTGAAGGCCTTTCCACATGCACCACAATCATATGGTTTCTTTCCAGTATGAATTCTTTGATGTACAATAAGCTGTGACTTCTTAGCAAATGCTTTTCCACATGTAATACAAACACAGGTTTTCTCCTTAGTTTCAACATTCTGATATTGGATAAGGGATTGTTTCTTGCTGAAAATGTTTTTGCATTGATCATTATCACAGAGTATTACCCCACTGTGAATTCTCTCAAGATCAGAACTGGACACACTGTTACTGGATGATTTTCCATAACCCAAACCCTCATCAAGGTCTTTTCCTGAATTACCCTTATTAAAATTAGGTAGGCCAATATTTGGTCTTAAGTTCTTTTTAAATGTATTATATTTACAGAGTTTTTGTTCTGATGTATCTTGTTCTATGTACCCTTCAAATACTTTTCCAAATGTATTATATTTATGATCTGATGCTGCAGTTGCTATTTTGCTTGTGACAAATGTGACTTGCCTAAAAAGTTTGTCTTGATTTTTCTGACATCTCTGTAACTGGCTATCTCCTTGACAGACTTTTAATATGGAATAAAATGATCCATCTTTTGTGATTCCTTTCAGAATCTTATTATGGAAGGAAATAGTCTCCAAAATACATGATTGGGAGTTATGAAGGTCATTCTTCATGCCTAAAAGAAGGAAAGATAAAATCAAAAAGTCACAAGGAACAATTAAAAGAGTAAAATAGCCAAACAAATGGATGATCCAACGTAGTTGATGAACTCACACTATGAGTTCATAGTCTGGCATCTCAGAAGACAGTCTAGCACATTATGCTTGGGTGTTGAAGAGAAAGTATTCACATAAAAACTAGTTAAAGAAGACTAGGTTTTTTTTTTTTTACCACTTTGACCTTGAATTATTCTTCCAGGATATTCCCATTTCCCTGCTTTCTGAATAGAAATCCTTTTCACTTTTTGTATGCTTTTCTTATCAACCATTTGCTATTTATAAATTAACTATTCTTCTGCTACTACTCCAAAGAAACAAGGTGTCTTATTAAGTTAATATACTTTAACTCTTCTCAGTCTGTCTTCCTAATTAACAACTAAAACAAATAAAGAGAAACCCAAGATCCTGCTATAGATTCAGTATCAGATTCACACCAAGAATATGCACCTGAATTTAACTGCTCCTGATAAAATACCTTCTATAAACATCAAGTGAAACTAGCAAAGTTCTCCCAGAAAAGTCACATCTTATTAGTTCCAAGGTTCTGTTCATATGCTCTCTCCTCCAGTTTCCCTTCATTCACCTCCTTCAAATTCCTCAGCACTTATGTTATTCAGAGCAGTTATAGCTGCATGCTTGAAAAATGCCTTTTCAAATTCTGCCACATCTATTTAGACTCTAATTTTTCTCTGATCTTTTAAATATAGTAGCTGGATTGATGTTTAATTGTGCATTCATGTACCTAGAAGTCTTACCTCTTAAAGTGCTTGGAAGTACTCCTAAAGTACTTAAAGTACTTGAAAAGGCTTTCTATTGCCTTTAGAGATCTTTCATATCATAAAAGGCATAATTATATAATTTACACACACACACCCACACACAAATAGCCACACACATCATTATGAATATGGGGGAGTGATTAAAAAAGAAATAGCTTTCCACTGAAAGGCTCACAATTACTTTTAATTATTTCTTGAATGCATATTAAATGCCTATAATTATTGATTGAATGAACATTAAATTGTCAGCATAGGGACAAAGAAAAGATTTCAGTAAGAATAACATATAAGCCTCAGGCATCACACAAATAAAAACCAAAATGAACTGATATTTCACTTCCCTTTTCTCTCATGTGCATGATTTCCAACAGGATAGATCCAATTTGGTATGTCTCTCTTTATGATCCATGGATCTTCTCCTTGTTCCAACTTTGAGATGACCTCTGGTTTGGAAACTGGATATCCTATTAAATGGAAATCATGAAGGAACTGGATTGACTTCAATGAAGGAAGAAGAGAAGGTACAATTTCAGATAGTATATGATGAAGTTGTCCATTTAGCCCTCAACAAAGTGATAACCTCCATTTGCAAACATATGAAGGTCATGAAAGTCATTATAAATGTCAGGAACCACCTAAACACAGCAACTGATAAAGAAAGGCACTTGATTAAACAACTGGATTATTCAAGGAAGCTATCCTTACCCATTGAGACCAGGTGGCTGTAGTTCTCCAGCATCACATCCCTGTACAGGGTCTTCTGAGCAGGATCCAATTGCTGCCACTCCTCCTGGGTGAAATCCACAGCCACATCTTTGAATGATACTAACCCCTGTAACAGTACATTCCTATTCAATGTGAAGTAATCATTTGCATCATTTCTACTATTTTATACAAAACTATACCCTCTTCATAGTTTTTGAGAGAAACAATGTAAAATTCTGTTTTAAGCAAGAAGAATCAGACAGATCAGGAAAATGAAAAGGTAAACCATAAAATGCCTATCTGATACATACAGTAATTTAATAAATTATAAAGAAAGCATTCAAGAACTGGGAGGAAAATAGATTATTCCATGAATACTATTGAAATGACTGGGACAGTCAATAGAAAATGATATTGAAGCTATGTGTTATGGGTTGAAATGTATCTCCTAAAAATTAATATGTTGAAGTCCTAACCCCTAATACCTCAGAATGTGACTTTATTTAGAAACAGAGTCATTGTAGATACAACTAACTATATGAAGTCATTAGGGTTGGATCCTAATCCAATATACTTATGATACTTATGTCCTTATCAAAAGAAGAAATTTGAACAGGCAAGGACAGAGGGAAGATGATGTGAAAAGATGAAGAAAAAAGATGCCCATTAAAAAGTGAAGGAAAGAAACCTAGAACAGATTCTTTCTTCATAGTTCTCAAAAGGAACTAACCCTGAAGACAACTTGATTTTGTACTTCAAGGCTTCTAAACTGTAAGACAATAAATTTATGTTGCTTAAGTTAACCAGTTTGTGGTGCTCTAATACGGCAGCCCCAGAAAACTAATACATCATATCTTACACCTTGGAAAAGAAAATAAATAAATTGTGATGGAACAAAAATTTAAACTCTAAGATGTCTCAGAGATCATAAAAGTCAGAAAAAGTGAGAATTTTTATTTACAATCAAAGGGCAGAGAAGTTCTTTTGAAGCACCAACACTAAAATAGAAAAGAAAAAATACATTTAGAGAATCATAGAATGCCAGTGTTATGGAAACTGACTTATTTTTGTGGGAAAAAGATCTTAGCTTCCTCCAAATCTAACAGCTCTCTTATAGACATGCAACAGCTAGCAATATAATGAAATACACTAATTGCAATAGTAATAAAAAATAAGAAATCTCAAATAACAGGTGCAACAAGAAATGTGCAGAAAACATTCATAAAGATAACTGCAACATAGTTACATGCTGCCAAAATAAATGGCTTGGGTAAGTATAGATATACAGTGTCGGGAGAGAAAATTGACTATGTGACTTATGTCACCATTATTTTCACAACAGTTGTCTTCTAACAGTGGAAAATAATATAATAATGGAGTGATTTGTTATTTTAAGCTGTTTTCCGGATATTTCCTAAATATTCCATTGTCGTTAAATGTTGCTTTCAGAATGAAAACAAATGAAGTATTGTTTCAAACATCAACACTGCCCTTCTTCAAAGCCTCTGTGATTTCCCTCCTTGCATGCAGAATTAGTCTCAATTCAGTCATCTCAGTCATAAGCTTTCTCTCCTCCCACACCTCATTCCCTGTGCACACCACCAAGCTGCCAAGCAGTTTGCCGATGCCAACCCCATTTATTTTTCTACTGTACATATGAGAAAACTGAGAATTACAGTCATTAAGAAACTACTGGCCAAAGATCATACGTGGGAAATATGATCAATTAATTTTCAAATTTATAAGATTTAGTCTGGGTCACTAGCCTGGTTCTTTACTACTGCACTGCAGACTGCCTCCTCCTTGATATGGAAAACACAGTCTTTCATGTTTTTTCCACTTCAGTCCATTCCGAGTCAACATCTCCATGGGGCACTCTCCACTTCAGTTTTCCTCAAATTCTCAGCTTTCCTAAAATCACTCTGTACCTGCTACTTTTACAGGTGTTGCTTCCCATCCTCACCCTACTTCCTTTATAACCAGAGTTCAGTAATCTTTTAAGCCTCTTTCCTGCTTCCTTACAAACCTGTTGGATCCTCCCTCTCTGCTTCCCTGTTACAGAGCTTTTCTGTGTTTCCCCATCTCTTCATCCCATTTTTCTCAGCAGTGCTCTCAGGAAAGAACCATGCCTTAATCTTCTTGAGAAGATTCAAGAGCTACTACCCAGGGCCTATGGGTATATATTTATCCCTGTATATTGCCTGAAATATCATTTCAATATATAATTAACTTTGAAAACTATTGTGAGTTTTCTGGAATTATATCTTCCAATTTCAGTACCTACTTAACACTTAAAGCTATTTTAATTGAGACTAGCAATTTCAGGTGCTCAATATCACATGTGACTGGTGGCTACTATATTGGACAATAAAACTCATTGCTACTGACATCCAAGAAGAAAAATGAATTCATCCTTTTACAACAGAACTCAGTTGTTAAGTTCTACTGTAAAAGATGCAAAAGGACTATTCACGTAAAAGCTGATTTCAAGATTTGGCAATCATAATGATGATGAGGTAATAACAGGGAGCACAGGGTACAAACGATGTCCTTGTTAATAGTTCCAAGCATGCTTCCTACTCAACTAATTCTCACAACAGCCCTATGAAGACTACAATCTTCATCATTACACATAAGGAAACAGTCCCAAGCAACCAGGCCAGAAGAAATATTATGCCTCTAATAAAATAATAAAGGAGAATTCTGTGTACTGACATGGGCAGATAAACAAAATGTATATTAAAATCTTTATAATGGACAGTAAGTTGAAAACCAGGATGCAGAACAAAATGTTTACTATAAAATCATTTTTCCAAAAGAAATGTACAGGAAAATAAGAGGCATCCTCTACTCTGTACTTAATGAAGAACATATATGGTCTTAATTGTAGTTATACCAAAAAAGCTTTGCAAGGTTAGAAACAATAAAACAATATTTCAGAGAAAGTGGGCATTAAGTTAAATAGTCTCTACTTTTAAATTTTACTTTCTTATATAGTTTACATGCACATAGTGAATGTTGACAAAAAAATACAGATTTTTAAAAATAGAAGAGCAGAGAAGAAACGATCATGAATTGGAGAATAATCCTACAAATTCGGAAACCACAGCAAAGAACACAGAGCATCAGGGAGATTTGCCCTCCAAATCTTTGCCAGATAATTATAATATAAGAACTTTTTTTTTTTTTTTTTTTAAGGAAAATATGTATTTTGGAAGATCGTTCAAAATGTTTCTATCCTATATTATCTAGATTGTACCTCTGGATAAAGTTGGACTTTAGAAAGTCTTTATAATCAATTTACTCCTCTAAGGCAGGCACTGACGAAATTTTTTAGAAAAGTATACCTTTTTGGCATTGCAGGCCATCTAGTCTGTTGTAAGTACTCAAACTCCACTATTGTAGCTTGAAAATAGGTATGGATAATATGTAAACAAATATGACTGTGCCTCAATAAAACTTTGCAAAAACTGTTGGAGAATTGGATTTGGCCCCAGAGTGACAGTTTGCCAACCCCTGTTCCAAAGAATAAAGTTCAAGTGTTTGGCTAAAAAAATTATACCTTCTATTCTAAAAAAGATAATTTTAAGACACATGTACTGGTGCATTTACCAAAGGAGTGTTGAGCACAGTGTACCTAGAGACAGACCCAACATTTTTTTCCTTTTTCTTTCTTTCTTTCTTTTCTTTTCTTTCTTTCTTTTTTTTTTTTTTTTTTAAACAGCAAGAACATTTTCTTCCCATAGGAAATTGATCTGCTTTAGGGAAATACAAATCATGAAATCAAGTAACTAATGATGCCTATAAGAAGGGACAGAAAAACTGACATGAATTTATTTGAGCCAGGTTTCTACATAATATGCAGCCACTCTTTTTAGGTCTTGATCTTTATTCTTCCTACCTTTTCCCCAAGCTAAATTTTAGTTACTTATACTTTCCATTTGACTGTATGGAAAACCAAGGTGGTAAATGTTTAAAAAGCAACTCACCTGAGACTTCATTTTCTGCTGTCCTTCAAAAGGGCAAATGCCTGAAAACGCAAAACTGGTGATCAGAATCAAATTTTCACAACCCAGATCCAGAATGTAGCACATTCAGCATTCTGGAAACCACCAGCATCTGAAGTCAGGTGGGTAATGGTCCACCCTGTGGGAGAAGGTTGTTTGAACCCTACAGAACTCTCAGCAAACACCATTTGGAGAAGGTATCAACTATTAACTTCTACTTCTTTTGTGTTTCTAATACAATCACAAAGAACTCAAACTTTTTTTTTTTTTTAATATTGGATTGCTGAGAGGGTGTGTGTCCAGTTGATTTACTAAGAGTTTATTGTTCCCTCTGGAAACCAGCAATTCCATTTAATAATCGTGAATAGTTATCTACTGAGAGTTCTCATATTTTCCCCAAACTTAGCAAACCCTGTTGCCAAATCAATATTCATGAACTAAAATGTTCATTTTAAGACGTTTTCTGCTGAAATTTTTATTGCTGATTTTCAAGAGTGCTATTGTCTGCGTATAAAAATGGTAATAAGTTGGAACCACTGGTAAAAGGGAATGTTCCACAATGCAGGATGGTACAAACCTGGTAAATACTTCTCAGTCCCAGGAAGAGTCATGAGGACAGGACTAAATTGGTTCAGAAGTGGGGCTTCTATGAGAGGGAGACTGTTTTATATAGGACATCCCAGGTTTTATCAAAACGGATCTGGAAGGAAACAAGACAGTCATTCATGTCCTGACACCCAGCAAATGCTCAATAAATGTTTCTTGAGTAAAATATAAGATGATTTCGATGAAACAGGAGGGATGAAATTACAGTTTTCATAACAAGCCTCTCTTCAGGTTTGTTTAGTCTTGCTAAATGACCGTTTCTAAGAAGAGGCATCAGGTTACGGGGGATCAATGGGAGATTGAGAAGATGTGAGCAGGGCTCGACTTCCAATCAACAGCTGCCATGACTGTGGAAATGTAAAGGAAAGCCTTTCTTAGTAAATTACAACTGACTACTAGTCATCCGACGCTATCATTGTTTCCTCCAAATCTCGGAACCCCTAGCAATCACACGCCTCAGAGGGACTCCCCCATCCACAGCCCCCCACCCATCACTGATTCCTCAGAGCGATTAGGTCACTGTATCCAGTTAGCCAACCAACATACCATTCCTGACCCCACAGACACCCCGTCATTCCCCGACTGATAATCAGATAGTTCATCACTGACTCACAAACAGACCCAACACCAATCCTACACACCTCCCTCCCGGTGGTCCCATAAACCTTCCATCACAGAACCTCACTGACTCGTTCCTTCTCATTATCAATCCCACCGACTCACTCATCATTGCACACGTTCCTCTTCTGACCCCCAGCTCCATTTTCAGGTCCCGACACGCCCATCATGGCTTAACCCGGACGGCTGTCACATCCATAGTAGCGAACTCTCCCGCTTCCTGTCTCTGAGCGCCTCACCGGCTCGCGAGCCTGCGCCGTTCCGTACCAGGCGGCTTTGTTCAGGAGGCAATATGGCTGCTCCCAGATGCTCTTGGCAAGGGAGCCGCCATCACGAAAGTCAGGTCGGTTCCGTACACCCACTGGATTGGCCATGAACTGGGCTCTACCACGACGGCAGAGAAGGGAAGAGGAGGATGAGAAGAACTATCATACGAACCAATAAGCTGCTAATTTTGCAGAGAGATTTTAAGCGAGGATTAGAAAGGAGGTGGGGTGGTGCGGTCCTCTGTTAGAAGGAGAATTTGGAATGGTAAAATGTTTTCTTTAGCGCCTCTACACACACGTGTTTGGTGCAGTCCTCTCCCGGGTGATACCACTTTTGGGGCCAAAATCTGGGGGTGGAGAAGGGATAAGCAGTCTCATCAAGTTTTATTTATGTTAATGCTAATGATAAGGAATTGATCTAGGGGAAATTGCAAGTGAAATTTATAATTATAAACATTTATTTATAAAAATAATTTTTTGGGGAAGACTGAAAGAGAGAGAGGAAACTTAAAAGTCAGGGAAGAGGAGACTGAAGAACTGGTACTAGGAGAAGCAGACAATCTGACTAACCCGGCAAAGAGGAGGTAGGCAACTGAAGGGGCCGGGAGTAAAGAAAAGGGAGATGTGGGCAAAAAAAATGGGAGATGTAGGAACAGAAATGGGAAGCTAAGGAAACAGAGTGCAGGAGACTGGAGAGAGATTGCGATACAGAAAGGAGACACTACAAAATAGGGAAAGAAAATGAACGGAAGGACTGTTGAGGATTTAAACAAAATTTTAGAAAAATCATGTGATTAAAAAAACAAAACAATGAAGAAAAAAATACTAAAATTATTATCTCCACCTGTAGCCCTTACATAGGGCTTTTATACTTTTTAAATATTCATTTTGTTAGGGGACAGAGAGGTGCAAGTGGGAACATGAGGTTAAGAGAACAATTATTAAATGGGCCCACTGTGCTGACCCATGCATGCTTTCTTTTCCAAGAAGCAATTGACCTGGCTTAAGTTGTTAGTTTATGTCATGTTCCTCAGCAAACTACCTGCTATCTGTAGGAAAAATGCAGTCCCAAAATAATGTTGATAAGAGGAACCCAAGTTACCCTGAAAGGGGAGACTTTTGTGACCCTTTCATAGAGCAGATTCTGAAACTCAGGGAGATGAGGCTAATTCCTTCAAACCATAAAGTCTATAAAATTTATGTTTAAGAATCAGAACCAATCAGCATGAACCGAGGTGATCTAGAGTTGTCATGGCAGTGGGGACTGATGTCATCCTGCTGTTAGTCAAAAGTCAAGAGGTGGACCTGAGCAGGACACTGGAAAATTCCCTGAGATTCCCAATAAAACTGGAGTGCAGGAGAGGCATGGTGTCTCTCTCCTCTCTGAGAGGATCCAATCTCTTCCTTGAGAGTGTTCCCTTTCCCTTTTCCTATCCCTTCAATAAATTCACTTCCTGGTACTCTGAGCAACATGTATAAAATCTTTCTGACTCGATGGCAAGAATCAGTGTTTGAAGTGGGGGGTCTTTGCTCTTCCTCGGTTTCCCGGAAGGCCCCAACCCTGTAACAACTCTAATGGACTAGAGTTTTCTCGTTTTCACATGGGCCACGAGTTTTCGCACATACTTAAATAAGCAGAAAGCTTACATTTAGTAATTGTACTTCTCATGTCCAATAAAAAATCTGAACGTAGATAAGGAGAGACTTTATTTTGAAAGACTTGGAATAGGAAGAATGCTCCATTTTCAAAATTCTGAAAGCATTTCAAAATCAAACAAAAATGCTTTTTTATAAGGATTTATAAGGAGTGAGAGAGTTAACAGGAACTTTGTGGGGGAGGAAGAAAGAGTGGAGGTGTGCAGGTGGCAAAACCAGGGCATTTCAACAGGAATGGTTGTTTTAGTTGTTGGATTTTGAGAATAATCAGTTAAGGAGAGGTGGGATGTCTAGCAGCCTAGTGTGTTAGTGTGTGTTTAAATTCTCATGTGATCCAAAGCCTAGGGGTCTGTTAGAGGAGAGGAGCCTGATTAAAATTTGGTCAAGATGGAGAAGATAAGAAATGACTGATTGTGAGCATGTGATCCCTCACTTCAGTTTAAACTTCCACTTCTCCATCAATATTGCTGCTTGCTTTGTGTTTAAGGCAGTGTGTGTCTGGGAGAAGTTCTACCCAGTTTGGTCTCTCTAGGGGACATGCCCGTCTGAGTCTCTGTGACAAGTTTGCTAAACTTTGTTCCACAGTGAACCCCGAATCTCAGTCCCAGACTCTCTCCTAGCCATATATTGAGGACAGTTATGTCTGTCAAAGGAGCCAAACAGAGTACAACCAGCAATTCCCCTGAAGACTGAGATCAGAGTTGACTTCAATTCCATTGTGGGTCATGAAACCTACAAGTCTCTAAATTACCTCTGGTCCTTCTCAAATGAAGTTTCTGAGCAATCTTGCTCACCCAGCAGTGACCAAGAGACAAACCTATCCCATGACCTTGAATGAATATAGGACTGAAGATCTCATTCTCCGATGTGAACATTGAAATAACCATGTCTTAGTTGTAGACTCCTTTCAGCCACAGACAGGCAGTACAGCCAGGCAAAGGATCTACCTAGAAACCACACCTGTCAAGGCATCTGGTAACAGACCTGCCAAAACTTGAAGTGGAGCCTCATCTCAGCACTGGTCCCACAAATCAAGGTCCTGAAGATAGTATAGTACATCCCCAAACCGCATGGAATTCATGTCTACAAGAGCCCCTAGTAATTATGGTCTCCACTGTACACCAAGCATCAGCATCAACCTCAAGTCCTGGATGTAACCCCATCAACAGTAATTCTGCAGTCTGGAGACTAAACAGGAGAAGACTTCAAATTGCCAAAACCAGTCTGTAAACACCAGAAGAGGGGTTTGCTCCTTCAAATGTACAGATACCAATGCAAAGCTACACAGAAAACAAAGTATCAGGCAAACATGATGCTACCAAAGGAAAGTAAGTGATCTCCAATGAACTATTCCAAAGAAATGGAAATATATAAATTGCCTAAAAAAGTGTTCAAAATGATCATCTTAAAGAAGAGTAATAGTATGTAGAAAAGTACAGATAGATACTAAAGGAAATTAGCAAATGATGTGTCAACAAAAGGAGAAGTTTAATAAGCAAATAGAAACTATAAAACAAACCAAACAGAAATCCTTGAGCTGAAGAAATCAATGATGGAATTTAAAAACTCAATAAAGAGCTTTAACAGCATATTTAATCGGCAGAAAGAAAGAACTATGAGTTCAAAGGCAGGACATATGAAATTAGCCAATTAGAGGAATAGAAAGAAGAAATGTCAAAAGAGAGTGAAAAAAGCATAAAGGAGTGTTATGGTTTAGATATGACATGTCCCCCAAAAGCTCATGTGTGAGACAATACAAGAATGTTCAGAGGTGAAATGATCGGGTTATAAGAACCTTAACCTAATCAATGCATTAATCCACTGATAGGGGTTAACTGGCTAGTAACTGTAGGCAGGTAGGGTGTGGCTGGAGGAGGTGGTTCACTGGGGATGTGATTTTGGGGTTTATATTTTGTCTTTGGTTAGTGGAGCTCTCTGCTTCCTGATTGCTACGTCCTGAGCTTCTTTCCTCTGCTAGACTCTTCCACCATGACGTTCTGCGTCACCTTAGGCCCAGAGCTATGGAGTTGGCCATTTATGATTGCGACCTCTGAAACCATGAGCCAAATAAAGTTTTCCACCTCTAATTGTTCTTGTTTGGTCTTTTGGTCACAGTGATGAAAAAGTTGACTAAAATAGGGACCTGTGGGAAAACATAGACTGTGTGGATGGATGAATTATAGGAGTACTAGAGATGAGAGAAAGTGTAGAAAGCTTATTTTATGAAGTAACAACAGAAAATTGTCCAAATCTTGGGAGGGATATAGATATCCAGATCCAAGAATATTAAAAGGACTTACAGCAGTTTCAATTAAAAAATAGAACCCCAACCTTGAAACACATTAATCAAATTGTCAAAAGTGAAAGACCAAAAGAGATCCTTAAAAGCAATAAGAGAGAAGAAATCCATTACACATAAAGGATCTACCATGAGTCTATTAACAGGCTTCTCAACAGAAACCTTAAAAGCAAAAGGGAGTATTGGGATGACATATTCAAAGTGATAAAAACAAATAAATCTGTCAACCAAGAATACTATACCCAGCAAAGCCATCCTTCAGTAAAAAGGTGTTACTAAGACATTTTGAGACAAATAAAAACTGAGTGAGTTCATCACAAGAACAGGTTTATAAGAAATGCTTAAGGGAATTCAAGTTAAAAGGATTATAAAAAAAAACATATGAATGTACAAAAGCTTACTGGTATACATATCTAGTCAGAATACACTAATGTTCAAAAGTTGTCTATACTTAGGTATTATAGCATAAAATATTAAAAGAAATGTATTAAAACAACTATAGCTATAAGTAATTAATTACCAGGTACACATCATAGATAGATGAAAAATGTGAAATTGATAGCATAAAATATGACAGAAAGGAAGGCAAATTTGTAGTTTTTATATGCAAATGAAGTTAAGGTGTTAACTGATTAAATTAAGATATTTATGGCTATAAGATATTTTACATAAATCTCACATTAGCCACAAAGTAAAACCTCTAGTAGGTACACAAAAATAAAGAGAAGGAATCAAAGCATTCCACTATCAAAACACAATAAATAAAACAAAGAAAATAACAAGACTGGAAGAAAGGAACAAAATAACTATAATCAGTAAAGAGTTAACAAATTGCCAATAGTAAGTCCTAATCTATCAGTAATTACCTAGAATGCAAAAAAATCAGATTCCCTTATCAAAATACAGAGTGTCTGAATGGGATAAAACAAAACAAAATCAAACAATATACTGCCTGCATGACACCCATTTTAACCTTATGATAACACCTAAAGATAGAGAATTAAGAGATGGAAAGAGATATTTCCAGGTAAATGTAAACACGAGACTAGTGGTAGCTATATTAATATCAGATAAAACAGACTCTGGGTAAAAAACTAATAATAATAATAATAATAATAATAATAATAATAATAAAAGACAAAGGAAATCATTGCATAAGGATAATCATTGCATAAGAATAAGGGGGTCAATTCAAGGGGAAATAACAACCACTAAATTGTCATTTATAAATATATACAGAAAATATTAAGAAATTTTTAAAGGAGAGATAGACTGTAACATAATAAAAGTAAGAGATCTCAATAACCCCATCCCAACAATGGCAAGATTATGCAGGCAGAAAATCAGTAAGCAAGCATCAGCTTATATTTCCTGGCTGGGATTCTCTAACTGTGTATTCATTTCAACTATATTTCAATAAATTTTAAAAGTCATTGTTTGGTAGTTCTATTTTCAGTTCTAATTTACTATTTATTTTGTGCTATTTTATTTTTTAATTATTAGACTCTTTCTAGCACATAGTAAGCACTCTTATCAACTGAAAACTCTACAGTTTCTATTAATTGATCAAAGTTGACACTGGAAAAAATTATATCTTTTATTCCAGAGTGTTAAGGTGAGAAAAGTAATGTGTCACATATGCAGAACTTTCTTTTTGAGTGTCCTGGGTTATGCAATAAATGACCTCAAGATTTTTTTCTGGTATTGGGGATTGAACCCAGGGGTGTTTAACCACTGAGTCACATCTCCAGCCCTTTTTATTTTTTATTTTGAGATGGTCTTGCAAAGTTGCTTAGGAACTTACTAAGTTTCTATCAAAATTTCTTAAGGTCTGTTTCAGATCAATTTTCTCTTTCCCTCACTCATTTTTCTGCATTTAAAAACTTCAATCTAAGTCCATCTTAGAACAAAAGACAGGACAATAATAAAGAAGTGTTATCCGGAAGAACAAAATCAGCTTGTGAGAGCTGGCCAAATTCTTTGAGATCACCTTGTCTAACCTCCCCAAATAACTTATGTGCTGGGGTCCAGCCCTAGCAGGAGTCCATGGGTTCCACATAGGTAAACCGGGTGCGGGGAGACAGCGTCGGTGATGGATGGAGAATGAAAGACACAGACTCTAGTTCTGGTGCAATCATTCCCACTTTATTCTGGAGAAAGCTGGGTTTATATACATTTTTCTTCAGGCTATAATGGCAGTCTTGTGGTTAATATTAAAGAAGTTTCCAAAGCATAGGCAGAAATTGTTTTTAACAAGGAACCGAAAGATTATGAGAAAACAGTAACCTTACAGATTATCCTTACCTAATCACAACTGTTTTAAGAATATCTAACTATGTCAATGAGCTAATACAATGTTTATTTCCTTAATATCTAAACTATGTGACCTAAGACTATTCTTATTACTCTCGCGGTTAAAGCGATAGACAAGTAATCTCATGTGACCATCTCTACTAGGTCCATCTGGTTAATATCTAAATTGCTGAGTTAAGGGCTACAGGAGGGCAGTGGTCACAGTGGTTCTTGTGGCCAAGTTTTTTTTTTTACTGAATAAATTACATTGTCTTTATGTAGCTCTTTTTTTTTTTTTTTTCCAGAACAGGGCATTGTGCACCAACGTTTATTATAGGGGTGACCTATTCTTTGTAGGAAGGAAGGAATGTTGTGAAACCTTATTCTTTTACCCCACCACCATCATTAGAATTTAACCAGCCTGTTGGAGACAAAGGCAGATCTATAACTATTTTCTCCAGAGGCTTTCAGGGACTCATTGCACAGTTGCAAAATTATTTTTAATTTTGTTAGTGGTAAAGACCCATTGTTTTTCAGATTGTAGGTAATATTTTCTGGAATTTTTGTTGTATTCCCCTCATCCTCTTAAGCAATCCGTTCAGACTGAAATGAGTAATATATTATCAGAAAAACACAGCAGAAAAAACACCATGCTCTGGAGCAAAATATCTGGCAATTCCTTTTAGGATGAGCCTTTGCAATCATCCTCCAGAGGATCTTTGTCAAGCACTGGATGGAATTCTGGATGCCCCCGCACTTATGGGAAAATTTAGACCCAGTTTTGGGGTGCCTTTTCAGAATCACACAATGAGGCAGAGGATTCACATCACTGATGTTCTTTCAGTGATACCACAGAGCTCCCTAACCCATCTGACAGCCCATCTCAGACTTTGTCAGCCCAACACACAATAAGCACTTATATCAATGGCAAATATAATGCCTATTGTCCTTCATGCTGTGGATTTGGCCTGATTTTTCTCCTGTCTTGTCTCTCTATTGGCTTTTAAGTCCTGCTGGATTGGCTGGCGTGTGCCACATTGAAGCTCTGGCTGTGTTCTGGTCTCTTTGAAATGTCCTAATAGTCCTTTAGGACATTTAGTTTCTATTAGGGAACTAATAGAAACACATATAGGAATCTAAGGTGGGCACTTATCAAAAAGCAATTAAGTTACTTTGATATTGTGAAAAACTGGAAGAAGAAAGTAAAACAAGGGAATGGGATAGAGAATGCCTGGAGGATGAGAGTTGCTAAGGTGAGTCTGGGAAGGCTTTTCCAAGCACAACTGTGTTCCACAACCTGTTGACTGTTTCTTCTTGCTATAATACTCTTCCTCCAAATCTTCCCCTGGCTGTCTCCTTCTCAATGTTTCAATGTCTAAGCTTCCAATTCAGATGTTATCTCCCTTAAAATGTTTTCTTCATTTTCCACAAGCAGCTTCCATAACTAAGCATCATTCCCTCCTCACAAAATTTCTGTGTGTCCCTAACACATGAAGTGATCTTTCTGTGCCTCCATAAGAGCCAGATGGGGCTACCTCCATGAGGACTCCTCAGAGACCACTCTGAGATATGCCTTCAGGTGTTATTTCTCAGGTTCAGTTTTAGCTCGTATCAATGCTCTCAACTCTCTGTGCATAATGATGCGAAAAATTTGGTCATACCGGTTTGCACATCTTTTGGAGGTGTAGTCTATTCTATTCAGAGTTTCTCCTGCTGGGGAAGTCTCACTTTAAAAAGTAAACATTGGAACCCTACGGGGAAGAAGTCAAGTAGGCAGGAAATGTGGGAAGAAATTTATGTGCAGACCAATATTTAGCTATATAGGCCTCAGTACACCCCTGCCAAATGTGAATTTCTATCTGAGGTACATACCTAAAGATTCTCAGAGGAGAAGAGTTGGGCACACAGCAAAGAATGCAATGGAATTTTAGAGAATATCAAGCAGAATGTTTATGTTCTCATATAATACTTCTGTATACAAACTATTTCCTCCCTACTTCCCAAAGATTTTTCTCTGAGGACTGCTTAATTCTCAGTGGATATAGTTCAAGATTTAGGGAGGTAGTGAAACAGGAGTTCTGAGATAAAATAAAAGATTGCAAATTTGTATGCTTTTGCAAGATAAAATAAATGAAACAATTATAGTTTCTTTAACATAGACTGAGTTAGAACAGCAGACATAGGACACTGAAATACTAGAGAAGAGGAAATCCTCTGTACAATCAAAGGCAGAGTACCTGGAATGCAAATCAAGTTTAAATCCATGTACATTAGAATTAACAGCCTACAACTGGAAAGTAGAAAGATAAAGGGGACATAAATTATCTAAGAATATACTGTCTGTCAGGATTTCATGTACAGATGAAGAAACAGAAACTGAGGTGTGGGAGTTTCAGGCACGTCCTGGTTAGATGAGGGAATGGTTAACTGCCAGAGGACAGCATGCTGGCAATAAATCAATTATTTACCAATAAACTTATTTAATCAATAAACACACAAGAGCCAATACTCTTTTCGAATGGGAGGGGGTGTGATGGATCGGGTCATACCAGATCTGGTCTCTAACAAGATGGAGTAGCTCACCTCTCCTTTATTTTATAGTCACACAGGCAAAGGGGACCAAGACTGGGAGGGGCTTCTTTTGTATGAACAGGATGGGGTGAGATAGGCAAGTCATTTGTTTAGGGAACCAGGATATCAATCACGGTGAGCCACTCCCACACAGGGCCACCTGCTTCCTAGGCTATCTGATATGGGCCCCTTCTCCTGGAAGGAGGTCTACATGGCATTCTGTTGGGAGACAGACATGCCTTTCAGGTCACTTGGGGCCTAGGGCTCTGCCCTGTCCCTTGCAGGAGGCCTGTGTGGTGTGAGCCTTGCAGACCATCCTGGGACTGGGGTCCCATCCTCCTTTCCTGTGTTCTGTGAACAGGATGTTCTTCTGTGGTCTGTAAGACAGTTCTTCGGTGTCTGTGAAACTTCTGTGTTCACATGGCTGTGTTTTACTCTCTGTTACAGACTGATAATCTGCCAAATAGACTAGTAACTGCTTATGCAAGGCTTGACCTTTAAGATGTATGGCTAGCTTAAATGCAAGCATATAAAAGATGGTGTTATATTCAGTAGACAGAAGCAGCTTCCTTGTGACAAGTGCTCCATTGCTCCATTTCTCCTGAATAAAGCTTTTCTCCTCAGATCTTGGAGTGTAGACTGAGTCCTTCCCATGATTGCAGTGTTCAGGCCTCCATCTGGGATGTGGTGATGAGCCCGTGTACCAGGCCTTCCTCCAGCATTGCGGTCTGTGCAACAATCTGGAACAGTTCATCATGGCTGCCAGTTCCTGGGGGTCAGGCCTCTGTATCCCATGGCTAAACCAAACCCGATTCTGCTTGTTATGGATGACTTTCCACACTGAGGGTTAAAATAGTCTTCTTCTTTTTTTTTTTTTTTTTTTTTTTCACCTGTGCAAACCCTTTATTAAAGCAACAATCAAGATACAAGATAGATCATTTTTTTTTTTTGGCTACAGTAATGTCAACTTATATTATTAGTCATTTGTTTACATCCTTAAAATAGTTTTAAAAAGTGAACATTTTATAGCTCACAAAATCACCAGATTGACATTTCCGCCCAGAAACATTTTCCTTCTTATTTTCCAGTTTAACAAAGGACATTCAGAACTACTGAAATACAGCAACCCAAACATAGGTGAAAGCATCTTCTTTGATCATAACATTGTTAGCTGTTCCACGGTGCTGGGAAGATACATCTGGAGGTTTTTATTACTGGTCAAATGAAAATAATTTATGCCAGAATATTCTTAGAACTACTTACTTCTATTTTACATTGCCTTTGATAGCTTTCATTTTGATTGTAGTATTCTTAGCATTAGCCCCTTTATAAATTCCATCTCTTAAAAACTCACTTAAAGAGTGTCATCATCTTCACATTTTTTTCTTGTATAACAGATAAACTGCTGAGCTCTTTGGGAAATATAACAAGCAATTTCCATTCTATTTGATTATTTTCCCCCCAAATAATCCAAACCTGTTCATCACTGATTAAATTATATATATAAAAAAATCATTAGGAAGATTAACTTTGCTATCTACTTGAGGGTGTATATGAATAGGTGAATGTAAAATTGACCAATATCTTGCAGATAACAGGTGCTCAAAATATATGGGTGAATATACAATGAGGTTTGGTAGATATTTAAAGAGTACCAGTAAGTTGGCTTAAAAAGCAGACCAGAAATAGGAATTACTTTGAGGACTGCCAAAAGGATATATGGAGATAGTCTTCTTAAATTCATGCAATCTGTAAGTAATGGAACCAGGATTAAAACCTAAGGAGTCTGACTTTAAAATCAGTTTTCCTCAACATCAAGCTCCCAGTGAGGTAGAGTAAAAGGGTGAAATGGGCAAGAAGTGTCAATTCTAACATCCTGTGTTCCGATCAGTGGAACTGGTGCTGAGAAAGGAGACACCACCAATCTTTAGTTGACAAGATTTATTGCATCCTCCATGTTTTTCTGCCTCCTTTGTTCTCCCACTATCTTCCTTCTCCCTCTCTCTTCTTCTCTCCTCCCCCAGGCTCCTAGCTTATCAGCCAATTATAGCAGAGCTTTCTCTCAGGGAGGAGAGCATGCAGAGGAATGTCAGCATAGCACTATATGAATCACAAGCTGTTCATGTGTGGCATGATATTAGATAGCCAATCCTAGAGCCTGGTGTTAACACGTCATAAGTCTCCAAGGAATTAGTAAGCAAGCAACCTTTTTGGGTACTTCCTTATTTTGGTAACCAGTGCCCTTTGGTTCACTGCCAGGCACCATCTTGTCCAAGAAAGCCCTCAACAATCCTGGGTCCATTCATATACTCCTCACCTTATATTCCTGAAATGCAAAAATATGCCACATTTATTCAACCTGATCAACTCACTTTTCTGTCTTTCTACATAAGGAACTTTGCATCTAACTTTAGGAGTGAAGGTCAAGTTCCCTCCCTCAAGTACAGTCTCAGGATATTAACATCTTTAAGTCTAAGTTCTCTTCATTTTCTGTACAGGGAATGAAAGGCCAAAATTATGTTAGTAAAATATTAACAATACTATCACATGTCTGATTATGTAATAAGGTTTGATATGTAATATACCCAGGAACACAGAACTTCAAAACACTATATGTAATTTACAATTTTATTAGACTAATCATTTAGTTCACAATTTTAAAGGGTTTATATGTCACAGTGAATATGCCTATCATTTATATTTTACAACTTTTCTATTTTCTTCATAAAAAAATTATAACATTAGGGACATGGTTTATCTTTTAAAAATTTGTTTTTGACTGCGATATACTATCCAAACTCATCAAATCAATGAACTTTGCAATATCTGTTATGACTTGAACTGACACTTAAGGCTTTTCGGTTCATTCTTATGATTTCATTACTATATGAATTCTCTGGTGTGCTGTGAGTTGTGACTTCTGAATGAAGGCTTTCCCACATATAGCACATTGATAGGGTCTTTCCCCAGTATGGATTCTCTGATGTAAAACGAGGTCTGACTTCTGGGAAAAGGCCTTTCCACATTCAGCACACATATAAGGTTTCTCTCTCTCCTGTATGAATTCTCTGATGTCCCGGGAGGTGGGACTTCTGAGAGAAGGCTTTCCCACATTCAGTGCACACATAAGGCTTTTCTCCAGTGTGAATTCTCTGGTGTCCAATGAGATGTGATTTCTGACAGAAGGCTTTACCACATTCACTGCATTTATAGGGTTTCTCTCCAGTATGTGTTCTCTGGTGGATGATGAGCTGTGACTTCCGGGAGAAAGTCTTCCCACATTCGGTACATTCATAAGGTTTCTCCCCAGTATGAATTAACTGATGTGTAATGAGCTCTGTCTTTCTGCTGAAGGCTTCCTCACACTGAGCACACTTGTAGGGTTTCTCACCAGTGTGAATTCTTTTTTGTATAATGAGGTGGGACTTCTCACAGAAGGCTTTTCCACATTCTGTACACTCATATGACTTCTCTCCAGTATGAGCTCTATGATGTATAATAAGTTGAGACTTCTGGGAAAAGGCTTCCCCACACTGATTACACTCACATGGTTTTTCCCCAGTGTGAACTCTCTGATGTACAATGAGAGATGATTTCTCAACGAAGGTGTTTCCACATGTACCACAATCATATGGTTCCTTTCCAGTATGAATTATTTGATGTATAATGAGCTGTGACTTAGCAAATGCTTTTCCACACTAAACAAATACACAGGTTCTCCCCTGTTTTGACATTCACATATTAAATACCAGATTTTTTACTTCCTAGAATCTTTCTGCACTGAGTACTCTCACAGTGTTTCACTCCATCATACTCAGAGTAGGAAGAAGTGTAGCTAGGTATTTTCCCATAACCAAAATTCTTGCCAGTACTTTTTCTCGTATAACTTCTATTGCAACAGAGTAAGTTCATATTAGATTTCAAGCTTTTTCCAAGTGAATCACATTTACACAGTCTTTTTCTTGAAGAATCTAGGTCTGGGCAGTCATGAAATATTTTTCCAAATGCATTATATAAATGACCTTACTCTTCAATAATTATTTTGTTATTAATAACTGTGACTTGCCTGAGAAGTTTGTCTTGGTTTCTTGATATCTCTTCAGCAGGTCATCTTTTTTCCAGACTTCTAAAATTGAGTATAATGCATGATACCCTCTGACACTTTCTAGAATATCCTTATGGAAGGAAACATCGCTGAATAGATCCAGTTGAGTAGTATTAAGTTTATTCTCCCTGTCTGAAAGAATAAAGAGGAAAAATAAAACATACAAAAAATAAAGAGGCAGTACAAATGGATGGTAGGATAGACTGGAGTACAATGAATGGGGAGTGAGCAAGGCCATTTTAATCCCAAATAAGTTTTTCAAGTGAATAAATAAGAATGGATATTATTTTCATTTGTGGTGGTATGAGGTAGTCACAGAATGATTCTCCTTAGAAAAGAAGTACAAAACTGAATAAAAAAAGCTACCGAAAGTGCACAAGTTGAGAGTGTTTAATTTTAAAAACTTTTATTCTATTGAGTAAGCATAGAAGGGTTCATGGCATTATTTCTTAGGATTTTCCCATAAACCAAAAATAAAGAAAGACATCAACAAAGGCATCCTATGGGAGATAAAAATGTTATATTTGAGTCCAAGTAAGTTAACTTTCTCTAAAACAAAAACAATCATTACAAGAAGAAGAAACAGATACCACAACATATTATCTTCAATGTGATTTTCACCCCCAAATGCAAAGAAACATGAAAATGTAACCTTACCTAGGAACAAAATCAGTCCATAGGAAAAAAATTCAAGCAGGTTCATATTGGATTTAACAAGCAGCAAATTTGAAAGAACTATTGTGAACATATTCTAAGCTAAAGGAATATAAGCTAAGAAATGAATGAAAAAATACACAATTTCAACCAAAGAGGCAGTAAAGAAGAGATTTTTGAGAATAATGAAATTGTTCTGTATCATGATTGTGGTGGTACTTAAGTGATGCCGTGCCTCTGTCAAGATTTAAAGACAGAAGAAACTTTATTTTATGTTAACATAAAAATAAAAGAATGAAATGAAAATTTTAAAGGTAAAATGAAAAATTTATCAGATTAAGTATATGAAGTTTCTACATTTTTCCAGGAAAAAGTCTGTATTAACTTGAAATACATTATAAAAATTTAAAGATCATACTGTAATCCCTAGAGAATTGCTACACACATAGACACACCCACACCCACACACATCAGGGTGAGGGAAGAGAACTCAGCTAAAATCTCCCCAGAAAAATTAAAATACTATGCTAAAAATATTATTATTTTTTATTTTGATTCATTATACACAAATGGAGTATAACTACTGTTTCTCTGGTTGTTCACAAAGTAGAGACATACCATTTGTTCAATCATACATGTACATAGGGTAGTGATATTTGTCTCATTCTATTATCTTTCTTTCACCTGTCCCCTCCCCACCCCTCATTTCCATCTACACAATCCATCCTTCTTCCATTCTTCCCTTACCCTCCCCCATTATGTATCATCAGCCACTTATGAGAGAAATCATTTGGCCTTTGGTTTTTGTGGATTGGCTTATTTCACTTAGCATGATATTCTCTAACTCCATCCATTTACCTGCAAATGCCATAATTTTATTCATCTTTATGGATGAATAATATTTCACTGTGGCCCGCTGCCAGCTCCGGCCCACCAGCAGGTTGCTTCAGAGACCGGCACAGGGCGCCAGGGACTTCCCCAAGCAGCCCAGCCCCCTCCAGCAGGAAGCGCCTTTCTAGGCTAGCTTCTCGGGGCAGACCACCCAATGAGAGCCTTTCGACGCAGAGCTAGCCACAAGTCCCCAAGCCAGCGGAGACCTCCGACCTGCAAGCAGCTTCTGGGACCAGGGCTGGGCAGCCAGAGACCTCTCCAGGCAGCCTTGCCCCCCTCCAGCTGCAGGCTTTATCCACGGATGACAGAGTAGAGGGTGACTGCATCTCCAGTCTCTCCAGAATCCAGGATTCAAGAAGGGGAGGGATTGAGAGACTCGGACTAAAATAGAACCATGGGGTGAGTCTCACCCACCCAGAGAAGCTCAGCTGGGCAGCAGGCCCGGATTTGAGAGGCTTATTAGAGTAGGACAGGGCAGATAGAGTCTCCCCCAGGCAGCTCTGTGCACTCTGGTGGTGGGCTCCTCCCACAGGGACAGATTCTCCAGCCTTGCGGAGCAGGCCCCCCAGTGAGAGCCTTTCTGCACAGAAGCAGCGTGGCCAGCTCTGGTCCGCCCCGCTGCCAGCTCCAGCCCGCCCGCAGTTTGCTTCAGAGACCAGCACAGGGCTCCAGGGTCTTCCCCAAGCAGCCCAGCCCCCTCCAGTGGGAAGTGCCTCTCTAGGCTAGCTTCTCAGGGCAGACTGCCCAGTGAGACCCTTTCGACGCAGAGCCAGCTACAAGTCCCCAAGCCAGCGGAGACCTCTGACCTGCAAGCAGCTTCTGGGACCAGGGCTGGGCAGCGAGAGACCTCTTCAGGCAGCGTTGCCTCCCTCCAGCTGCAAGCTTTTTCCACGGAGTGATCCAAGATGGCGGACTAGAGGGTGACTGCATCTTCAGTTGCTCCAAAACCCAGGATTCAAGAAGGGGAGACATTGAGAGACTCAGACTAAAACAGAACCACGGGGTGAGTCTCTTCCACCCAGTGAGCTCAGCTGGGTGGCAGGCCCAGATTCGAGCAGCTTATTAGAGTAGGACAGGGCAGATAGAGTCTCCCCCAGGCAGCTCTGAGCACTCTGGTGGTGGGCTCCTCCCACAGGGACAGATTCTCCAGCCTCGCAGAGCAGGCCCCACAGTGAGAGCCTTTCTGCACAGAAGCAGTGCAGCCAGCTCTGGTCCGCCCCGCTGCCAGCTCTGACCCACCTGCAGGTTGCTTAAGAGACCAGCACAGGGCACAGGGACTTCTCCAAGCAGCCCAGCCCCCTCCAGTGGGAAGTGCCTTTCTAGGCTAGCTTCTCAGGGCAGACCACCCAGTGAGAGCCTGTCTACAGAGAGCCAGCTACAAGTCCCCAAGCCAGTGGAGACCTCCAACCTGCAAGCAGCCTCTGGGACCAGGGCTGGGCAGCAAGAGACCTCTCCAGGTCTCTCTCCCTGGAACCAATAGTGGGCTAGGGGCAGCGTTCTTCGGAAGCACTACATTATCAAGTTAATCCAAGACTTCAGGCTACTGAAGACTGGTCGGTGATACACTGGAAATCTACAGGGACACTCTAAACCAATAGAGGAAATCTACAATATCACAGAGTCCCACTGACATCTGACCAATATGAGAAAACAAGGGAAGAAAATGTCCGAAACAAACCTAGGTACTATATCAATAAAACCCAATGACAGCACAGCAGAAGAAATGTCAGAAAGGGAGTTCAGAATGTACATAATTAAAACAATCAGAGAAGCAAATGAGGAGATGAAAGAGCAAATGCAGGCATTAAATGAATGCACCAATCAACAGTTAAATGAGAAAATAAGAGAAGCAAAAGAGCATTTCAATAGAGTTAGAGATACTGAAAAAAAAACCAAACAGAAATCCTTGAAATGAAGAAAACAATAAACCAAGTTAAAAACTCCATAGAAAGCATAAACAATAGGATAGATCACCTGGAAGACAGAACCTCAGATATAGAAGACAAAATATTTAATCTTGAAAACAAGGTTGACCAAACAGAAAAGATGGTAAGAAATCATGAAAAGAATCTACAAGAATTATGGGATATCATGAAGAGGCCAAATTTAAGAATTATTGGGATTGAGGAAGGCTTAGAGAAAAAAACCAAAGGAATGAACAATCTATTCAATGAAATAATATCAGAAAATTTCCCAAATCTGAAGAATGAAATGGAAATCCAAGTACAAGAGGCTTATAGCACTCCAAATATACAAAATTATAACAGACCCACATCAAGGCACATTATTATGAAAATATCTAACATACAAAATAAAGACAGAATTTTAAAGGCCACAAGAGAAAAGAATCAGATTACATTCAGAGGGAAGCCAATAAGAATATCAGCAGATTTTTCAATCCAGACCGTAAAAGCTAGAAGGGTCTGGAACAACATTTACCAAGGCCTGAAAGAAAATGGATGCCAACCAAGAATTTTATACCCAGCAAAACTTACTTTCAGATTTGATGATGAGATAAGATCCTTCCATGATAAACAAAAGCTAAAGGAATTTACAAAAAGAAAGCCAGCATTACAGAACATTCTCAGCAAAATATTCCATGAGGAAGAGATGAAAAACAGCGATGTAAATCAGCAACGGGAGGAACTAGCCTAAAGGAATAGCCAAATAAAGGAGAAACCAAATCATGTCAAAAAACAAAAATGAGTCCAATGACTAGGAATACAAATCATATCACAATAATAACTGTGAATGTTAATGGCCTGAACTCATCAATCAAAAGACATAGACTGGCAGATTGGATTAAAAAGAAAAATCAAACAATATGCTGCCTGCAAGAGATTCATCTCATAGAAAGAGATACACATAGACTAAAGGTGAAAGGATGGGAAAAAACATACCATGCACACGGACACAGCATAAAAGCTGGAGTATCCATCCTCATTTCAGATAATGTGGACTTCAAGCCAAAACTAGTCAGAAGGGATAAAAAAGGACATTACATACTACTTAAGGGAAGCATAAATCAGCAAGAAATTATAATCATAAATATCTATGCCCCGAACATTGGCTCATCCATGTACGTCAAACAAATCCTTCTCAATTCCAGAAATCAAATAGACCACAACACAATAATACTAGGTGATTTTAACACACCTCTCTCACCGCTGGATAGATCATCTAAACAAAAATTGAATAAAGAAACCATAGATCTCAATAACACAATCAACAATTTAGACTTATCCGACTTATATAGAATATACCATCCAACAAAGAACAAATACACTTTCTTCACAGCACATGGATCCTTCTCTAAAATAGACTATGTTTTATGCCACAAAGCTACTGTTAGCAAATACAAGAAGATAGATACTACCTTGTACTCTATCAGATCATAATGGACTGAAATTAGAAATAAATGACAGAATAAAAAACAGAAACTTCCCCAACACTTGGAGATTAAATAATACACTATTATAGGATGAATGGATAACAGAAGACATCAGGAGGGAAATTAAAAATTCTTAGAAGTAAATGAGAACAAAGACACATCATATCAAAATCACTGGGACACTATGAAAGCAGTACTTAGAGGAAGATTTATTTCATGGGGCACATTCAAAAAAAAGAAGTAGAAATCAACAAATAAATGACTTAACATTACAGCTCAAAGCCCCAGAAAAAGAAGAGCAGACCAACACCAAAAGTAGTAGAAGACGGAAATAGTTAAAATCAGAGCCAAAATCAACGAAATTGAAACAAAAGAAACAATCCGAAAAATTAACAAAATAAAGAGTTGGTTCTTTGAAAAAATAAACAAAATTGATAAACCCTTAGCTACACTAGCAAAGGGAAAGAGGGAGAAAACTCAAATTACTAAAATTCGGAATGAACAAGGAAATATCACAACAGACACGAGTGAAATACAAACATAATTAGAAGCTATTTTGAAAATCCATACTCCAACAAAACAGAAAACCTCGAAGACATCAACAAGTTTCTAGAGACATATGAATTACCTAAACTGAACGAGGAAGACATACAAAATTTAAATAAATCAATTTCAAGCAATGAAATAGAAGAGGTCATCAAAAGCCTACCAACAAAGAAAAGTCCGGGACCAGATGGGTTCTCAGCCGAGTTCTACAAAACCTTTAAAGAAGAGCTCATTCCAATACTTCTTAAAGTATTCCATAAAATGATACCTAAACCAGACAGAGACACACTGAGGAAAGAAAATTTCTGACCAATATCCTTAATGAACATCAACGCAAAAATTGTCATCAAAATTTTAGCAAATCGCATACAAAAATATATTAAAAAGATAGTGCACCATGATCAAGTGGGTTTTATTCCAGGGATGCAAGGTTGGGTCAACATTCGGAAATCAATAAATGTCATTCAGAATATCAACAGAATAAAAGTTAAGAATCACATGATTATTTCAATAGATGCAGGAAAAGCATTCGATAAAATACAGCATCTCTTCATGCTGAAAACACTAGAAAAAACTGAGGTAGTCGGATCATTCCTTAACATTGTGAAGGCCATCTACGCTAAGCCCATGGCCAATATCATTCTAAATGGTGAAAAACTGAAAGCATTCCCCCTAAAAACTGGAACAAGGCAGGGATGCCCTCTTTCACCACTTCTATTCAACATTGTTTTTGAGACTCTAGCCAGAGCAAGTAGACAGACCAAAGAAATTAAAGGGATACGAATTGGAAAAGAGGAACTCAAACTATCCCTTTTCGTTGATGATATGATTATATTTTTAGAGGAACCTGGAAATTCCACCAGAAAACTCTTAGAACTCATAAGTGAATTTAGTAAAGTAGTAGGTTACAAGATCAATGCTCATAATTCCAATTCATTTTTATACGTAAGTGATGAGTCTTCAGAAAGAACAATCAGGAAAACTACCCCATTCCCAATAGCCTCGAAAAAAAATAAAATACTTGGGAATCAATCTCACAAAAGAGGTGAAAGACCTCTACAATGAGAACTACAGAACACTAAAGAAAGAAATTAAAGAAAACCTTAGAAGATGGAAAGATCTTCCATGTTCTTGGATAGGCAGAATTAATATTGTCAAAATGGCCATACTACCAGAAGTGCTATATAGATTCAATGCAATTCCAATTAAAATCCCAATGGTGTACCTTACAGAAATAGAGCAAGCAATTATGAAATTCATCTGGAAGAATAAGAAACCCAGAATAGCTAAAGCAATCCTCAGTAGAAAGGGCAAAGCAGGGGGTATCGCAATACCAGATCTTCAACTCTATTACAAAGCAATAGTAACAAAAACGGCATGGTATTGGTACCAAAATAGACAGGTAGATCAATGGTACAGAATAGAGGACATGGACACAAACCAAATAAATACAATTTTCTCATACTACACAAAGGTGCCAAAATATGCAATGGAGAAAAGATAGCCTCTTCAACAATTGATGCTGGGAAAACTGGAAAACCATATGCAGCAGAATGAAATTAAACCCCTATCTCTCACCCTGCACAAAAATCAACTCAAAATGGATCAAGGACCTTGGAATCAGACCAGAGACCCCTCATCTTGTAGAAGAAAAAGTAGGTCCAAACCTTCAACTTGTTGGCTTAGGATCAGACTTCCTTAACAGGACTCCCATAGCACAAGAAATAAAAGCTAGAATCAACAACTGGGATAGATTCAAACTAAAAAGCTTTCTCTCAGCAAAGGAAACTATCAGTAATGTGAAGAGAGAGCCTACAGAGTGGGAGAATATCTTTGCCACTCATACTTCAGATAGAGCACTAATATCCCGAATCTATAAAGAACTCAAAAAACTCTACATCAAGAATACAAATAATCCAATCAACAAATGGGCTAAGGAAATGAACAGACACTTCACAGAAGAAGATGTACAAGCAATCAACAGATATATGAAAAAATGTTCAACATCTCTAGTAATAAGAGAAATGCAAATCAAGACTACCCTAAGATTTCATCTCACCCCAATTAGAATGGTGATTATTAAGAACATAAGCAACAATAGGTGTTGGAGAGGATGTGGGGAAAAAGGTACACTCATACATTGCTGTTGGGGTTGCAAATTAGTGCAGCCACTCTGGAAAGCAGTATGGAGATTCCTCAGAAAGCTTGGAATGGAACCACCATTTGACCCAGCTATCCCACTCCTTGGCCTATACCCAAAGGACTTAAAATCAGCATACTACAGAGATACAGCCACATCAATGTTCATAGCTGCTCAATTCACCATATCCAGAGTGTGGAACCAACTTAGATGCCCTTCAGTTGATGAATGGATAAAGATACTGTGGCATATATATACAATGGAATATTACTCAGCCATGAAGAATGATAAAATTATGGCATTTCCAGGCAAATGGATGAAATTGGAGGATATCATGCTAAGTGAGATAAGCCAATCTCAAAAAACTAAAATACGAATGATCTCGCTGATAAGCGGATGAGGACATATAATGGGGGGTAGGAGGGGTTAGCATTAGGGCTAGGGTTAGGGATAAGGAGTGTGGTAAGAATGGAGGAAAGAAGGACTGTATAGAGGGAAAGAGGGGTGGGAGGGGTGGGGGGGAAGGGAAAAATAACAGAATGAATCAAACAACATTGCCCTATGTAAATTTGATTTTTAATAAAAAAATAATATTCTATTGTGTATATATATCACTGTTTCTTTATTCATTCATCTGCTGAAGGGCATCTAGGTTGGTTCCACAATCTAGTTATTGTGAATTGAACTGTTATAATCATTGATGTGGTTGTGTCACTTCAGTATGCTGATTTTAAGTCCTTTGGGTATACATCGAGGAGTGGTACAGCTGGGTCAAATTTTGGTTCCATTCCAGGCTTTCTGAGGACTCTCTATACTTCTTTCCAAAATGGTTTCACTAATCTGTAGCCCCACAAACAATTTATGAGTGTATCTGTTTTCCCAAAGACTTTTCTCCTCCTGAGACCCAAGAGTTTGGTCGTGCTGATCACAGAAACCTTCTTTGTCTCTTATGATTAATTTTGGTTTGAAATCCACTATGTTGGATATGAGAATAGTCAGGGTATTTTTTGCATGGTATATCTTTTCCCATCCTTTTCCTTTCAGTCTGGGGATTTTTTTGAGTCCCTTCAAATAGCATATTGTTGGGTCTTGCTTTTTAATCCAATCTGTCAATCTATGTTTTTTGATTGAAGACTTTAGATAATTTACATTCAATGTTATTATAGAGATGATTTTTATTTCCTGCAATTTTGATTTATTGTTGGTCTAAAATTTTCTTTCCTTGATGTGTCTTTCCCTGATTTGGGTATGAGGGTGATATTAGCTTCATAGAATGAGTTTGGTAGGGTACCCTCCTTTTCTATTTCCTGGAATACTTTGAGAAGTATTGGAATGAGTTCTTCTTTGAAGGTCTTGTAGAACTCGGCTGAGAATCTGTCTGGTCCTGGGCTTTTCTTGGATGGGAGATTTTTAATGGCTTCTTCTATTGCATTGCTTGATATTGATCTGTTTAAATTGTGTATGTCCTCCTGGTTCAGTTTGGGAGGAGCATATGTCTCTAGAAATTTGTCAATGTCTTCGGTACTTTCTATTTTGTTGGAATACAGATTTTCAAAGTAGCTTCTCATTATGTTCTGTATCTCAGTGGTGTCTGTTGTGATATTTCCATTTGCATCATGTATTTTAGTAATTTGCGTCTTCTCTCTCCTTCTCTTTGTTAGTGTGGCTAAGGGTTTATCTATTTTGCTTACTTTCTCAAAGAACCAACTTTTTGTTGTGTCAATTTTTTGAATAGTTTCTTTTGTTTCAATTTCATTGATTTCATCTCTGATTTTAATTATTTCCTGTCTTCTACTACTTTTGCTGTTATTCTGTTCTTCTTTTTCTAGGGCTTTGAGCTGTAATGTTAGGTCATTTAATTGTTGACTTTTCATTCTTCTCTGGAATGCGCTCCATGCAATGAATTTTCCTCTTAGTACCGCTCTCATAGTGTCCCAGAGATTTTGAAATGTTGTATCATCATTCTCATTGACCTCTAAAAATTTTTTAATCTCCTCCCTGATGTTTTTTGTTATCCATGTTTCATTCAATAGCATATTATTTAGTCTCCACGTGTTGGAGTAATTTTCTTTTTTTACTTTGTCATTGATTTCTACTATCAGTCCATTATGATCTGATAGAACACAAGGCAGTATCTCTATTTTTTTGCATTTCCTAAGGACTTCTTTGTGGCATAACATATGATGTATTTTCGAGAAGGTTCCACGTGCTGCTGAGAAGAAAGTATATCCGCTTGTTGATGGATGGAATATTCTATATATGTCTATTAAGTCTAGGTTATTGATTGTGTTATTGAGTTCTATGGTTTCTTTGGTTGGATTTTGTTTGGAAGATCTATCTAGTGGTGACAGTGTTGCATTAAAGTCGCCCAGAATTATTGTGTTGTGGTCTGTGTGATTCTTGAAATTGAGAAGGATTTGTTTGATGTACAGGGATGCACCATTGTTTGGGGCATAAATATTTACTATCGTTATGTCTTCCTGATTTATGGTTCCCTTAAGCAGTATGAAATGTCCTTCTTTATCCCTTCTGACTAACTTTGGCTTGAAGTCCACTTTATCCGATATAAGGATGGAAACCCCCACTTTAATACTGGGTCCATGTGCGTGGTAGGTTTTTTCCCATCCTTTCACCTTTAGTTTGTGGATGTATTTTTCTATGAGATGAGTCTCTTGAAGGCAGCATATTGTTGGGTCTTTCTTTTTAATCCATTCTGCCAGTCTATGTCTTTTGATTGATGAGTTTAGGCCATTAATGTTCAGGGTTATTATTGAGAAATGATTTGTATTCCCAGTCACTTGGCTTACTTTTGGTTTTTAAGTTTTCTTGGTTTCTCCTTTGAGTGGTTTTTCTCTAAGGTAGTTCCTCCCTTTGCTGACCTCCATTGTTGTTTTTCATTTCCTCCTCATGGACTATTTTGTTGAGAACATTCTGTAATGCAGGCTTTCTATTTGTAAATTCTTTTAACTTTTGTTTATCATGGAAGGATTTTATTTCATCTTCAGATCTGAAGGTTAGTTTTGCTGGGTACAGAATTCTTGGTTGGCAACCATGTTCTTTCAGAGCTTGAAATATGTTGGACCAGGCCCTTTTAGCTTTTAGAGTCTGGATTGAGAAGTCTGCTGCTATCCGTATTGGTCTCCCCCTATATTTAATCTGATGCTTTTCTCTTGCGGCCTTCAAAATCCTATCTTTATTTTGAATGTTACGCATTTTCATTATAATGTGCCTTGGTGTGGATCTGTTGTGATTCTGTGCATTTGGTGTTCTGTAAATCTCTTGTATTTGATTTTCCATTTCATTCTTCAGGTTTGGGAAATTTTCTAATATCATTTCATTGAATAGGTTGTTCATTCCTTTGGTTTGTATCTCTGTGCCTTCCTCAATCCCAATAATTCTTAAATTTGGTCTTTTCATGATGTCCCATAGTCCTTGGAGATTCTGTTCATGATTTCTTACCATCTTCTCTGTTTGGGCGACTTTATTTTCAAGATTAAATATTTTGTCTTCATTGTCTGAGGTTCAGTCTTTCAAATGGTCTAGTCTTTGGGTGATGCTTTCCATTGAGTTTTTTATTTGGTTTATTGTTTCCTCAATTCAAGTATTTCCATTTTTTTTTTTTTTGAGAATCTCTATCTCTTTGTTGAAGTGATCTTTTGCTTCCTGCAGTTGTTCTTTCAGCTTATTGGTGTTATCATTCATTGCCTGCCTTTGCTCTCTTATGTCATACTTTGCTTTGCAAATCATTGTAATCATGTATAATCTGATGTCCTTTTCTGACATTTCTTCTAACATACTGTCATTGGATTCTATTACTATAGAATCTAGATTTGTTTGGATCATTTTCTTCCCTTGTTTTTTCATGTTGTTCATGTATGTTCCCCTCTAGCGCTGCAGATCTGGGGTATTGCAGATTTCCCCCATAGGCTTATAGTGGCCCTATAGGTTTCCAAAACCCTTTCTTTAAGGGGAGATCAATATTAGCAGTGCCCAAATCAGACACTATGCAATCCTAGACCAAATAGTCCCTATGGGGACAATGACATCATGTAAATAAGGGAGAAAGCGACTCTGAGGGAACTGGTAAACAGAAGGAAAAGAAAGCAAGAAACATAGTGAAATGAAAACTTAAATTTTTTTTTTAAAAAGGAGAAAAAAGAAAATCTACTGTGTATTAGTCATATACTAATGAAACCTCCCAGTGTTCAGTAGCCTGATGTATGAGAGGTACCTGACAATGGGCTTCAAGACTCCAGCAGGCGTCTCAGGATGGGATTTGCCCCACCGAAAGATCGGAGTTACGGCTTCCAGGATTATCCAAGATGGCTGCTCTGGCTTCCAAATGTGTTGGCAAATCGGGAGCTGCAGCTCAGGGGTGGACGTGGTCAGCTGGAGGTTCTGGAGACAGGATGCAGTTTGTCTGGAAGTGGTCCTGGAGGTCGGGTGTGTTTGGTGTGGTTGTGGGATCCAGGAGGCCGGGTGCAATCAGTTGGTCTGGGTTCCTGGTGATAGGGCACAGTCAGTTAGTCTGGGGGTCCTAGCGGCAGGGAGCAGTCAGTTGATGTGGGGGCCCCAGAGGCAGGGAGTGATCCGTTGTGCTGAGGGATCCTGGAGACGGGATTCAGTCAGTCCTGTCAGGGGTCCTACAGGGCCTGGCTGTTGTCTCAAAATGGTGTCAGCCACGTGTAATCAAACCTGCAGGTACTGTAACAGTGAACTTCCAGGCGACAGCAGGTAGTTGGTTCTCCACTGGCGGTCTGCGGCTGGTCTGCTGGCAGCTGTCCGACGATCGGGAGGTGAACCTTGAGCGTTGGGTGATGGATAGGGGTAAGGCAGAAATGGACAGGCGAGAGGCAGGCAAATGGCGGATGATAGACGCCTGACAGTGAGCAATCTGTTTTAAAAAAAGGCATCAATATGCTGGCAGATTGCAGGTGATCACAGCAGAAAAATGGGGTAAAGAGCAGGGGATCGATAAGCAGCAAAAACTGCCTCACCGAGAAACAGATATCCTTTGCTTGAATCCGGTGTTGCGGAGCGACAGGGAACGCAGCCTCCCTCTAGACCGCCATCTTGGATCCCCTTGATTTATTTTTAATGTATAATTCCTACTTAATTTTCCTTTAATTTACTATCTTCTAGTATAATTCATCCCTATGCTAGTTTTCATTTCTTCTTCATTAAATATTTCATTGAGTATATTTTGTAGTGGAGGTTTTGTGGTTTTGAATTCATTTAGTTTCTGTTTATCATGGAATTATTTAATCTTCATTTCTGAAGTATAATTTTGCTAGGTACAGTAATCTTGGTTGACTCCATTTTGTTTCAGAGCTTGGTATATATTATTCTAAGCTCTCCTGCATTTAGGGTCTGGGTTGAGAAATCAGTTGAAATTTAAATTGACTCACCTGTAACTGTGACCAGTCATCTTTCTCTTGCAGTTTTACAATTCTATGCTTATTCTTCACATGAGACATTTTTATTATAATGTGTCTTGAAGTAGATTCATTTTCATTCTATTTGGAGTTATATATACTTCTTTGGATATCCATCTCATTCCTAAGATTTGGAAAAATTTCTAATACTTTTCATGAAAAGATTTTTCATCCTTTTATTTTGTATTTCAGAGCCTTCATTTACCTTGATAATTCTTAACTTTGATCTCTTGCTGTTATTCAAATTTCTTGTATATTCTGGTCATAGTCTCTTAACATCTTTTCTTTATGGTCAACTTTATTTTAAAGATTATATATTTAGATTTTCAGTCTGAAAAATCTATTTTAAAAGTGGTCTCCATTATCTTCCTGGTCTCCTCTGTTGATTTTTTTTAAAAAAATTATTTATTTTAATTAAAAGTCATAAATTTACACAGGGCAATATTGTTTGATTCATTCTGTTATTTTTTTCCCTTTCCCCCCACCCCTCCCACCCCTCTTTTCCCTCTATACAGTCCTTCTTTCCTCCATTCTTACCACCCTCCTTATCTCTAACCCTAAACATAACCCTAACCCTAACACTAACTCCTCATACCCCCCTTTATATGTCCTCATTCGCTTATCAGCGAGATCATTCGTCCTTTAGTTTCTTGAGATTGGCTTATCTCACTTAGCATGATATCCACCAACTTAATCCATTTGCCTGCAAAAGCCATAATTTTATCATTCTTCATGGCTGAGTAATATTCCATTGTATATATATGCCACAGTTAGTTAATCCATTCATCAACTGAAGGGCATCTAGGTTGGTTCCACAATCTGGCTATAGTGAATTGAGCAGCTATGAACATTGATGTGGCTGTATCTCTGTAGTATGCAGATTTTAAGTCTTTTGGGTATAGGCCAAGGAGTGGGATAGCTGGGTCAAATGGTGGTTCCATTCCAAGCTTTCTGAGGAATCTCCATACTGCTTTCCAGAGTGGCTGCACTAATTTGCAACCCCACCAGCAATGTATGAGTGTACCTTTTTTCCCCACATCCTCACCAACACCTATCATTGCTTATGTTCTTGATAATTGCCATTCTAATTGGGGTGAGATGAAATCTTAGGGTAGTTTTGATTTGCATTTCTCTTATTACTAGAGATGCTGAACATTTTTTCATATATCTGTTGATTGCTTGTAGATCTTCTTCTGTGAAGTGTCTGTTCATTTCCTTAGCCCATTTGTTGATTGGATTATTTGTATTCTTGGTGTAGAGTTTTTTGAGTTCTTTGTAGATTTTGGAAATTAGCGCTCTCTCTGAAGTATGAGTGGCAAAGATATTCTCCCACTCTGTAGGCTCTCTCTTCACATTACTGATAGTTTCCTTTGCTGAGAAAGCTTTTCAGTTGGACTCTATCCCAGTTGTTGATTTTAGCTTTATTTCGTGTGCTATGAGAGTCCTGTTAAGGAAGTCTGCTCCTAAGCCAACAAGTTGAAGGTTTGGACGTACTTTTTCTTCTATAAGATGCAGGGTCTCTGGTCTGATTCCGAGGTGCTTGATCCATTTTGAGTTGAGTTTTGTGCAGGGTGAGAGATACGGATTTAGTTTCATTCTGTTGCATATGGATTTCCAGTTTTCCCAGCACCATTTGTTGAAGAGGCTATCTTTTCTCCATTGCATATTTTTGGCACCTTTGTCTAGTATGAGAAAATTGTATTTATTTGGGTTTGTGTCTGTGTCCTCTATTCTGTACCATTGATCTACCTTTCTATTTTGGTACCAATATCATGCCGTTTTTGTTACTATTGCTTTGTAATAGAGTTGAAGATCTGGTATTGTGATACCCCCTGCTTCGCCCTTTCTACTGAGGATTGCTTTAGCTATTCTGGGTTTCTTATTCTTCCAGATGAATTTCATAATTGCTTGCTCTATTTCTGTAAGGTACATCATGGGGACTTTAATTGGAATTGCATTGAATTTGTATAGCACTTTAGGTAGTATGGCCATTTTGACAATATTAATTCTTCCTATCCTAGAACATGGAAGATCTTTCCATCTTCTAAGGTGTTTTCTTTAATTTCTTTCTTTAGTGTTGTATAGTTCTCATTGTAGAGGTCTTTCACCTCTTTTGTGAGATTGATTCCCAAGTATTTTATTTTTTTTTGAGGCTATTGTGAATGGGGTAGTTTTCCTAATTTCTCTTTGTGAAGATTCATCGCTTATGTATAAAAATGCATTGGATTTATGAGCATTGATCTTGTAACCTGCTACTTTACTAAATTCACTTATGAGTTCTAAGAGTTTTCTGGTGGAATTTCCAGGTTCCTCTAAATATATAATCATGTCATCAGTGAACAGGGATAGTTTGAGTTCTTCTTTTCCAATTCGTATCCCTTTAATTTCTTTGGTTTGTCTAATTGGTCTGGCTAGAGTCTCAAGAACAATGTTGAATAGAAGTGGTGAAAGAGGGCATCCCTGCCTTGTTCCAGTTTTTAGGGGGAATGCTTTCAGTTTTTCACCATTTAGAATGATATTGGCCATGGGCTTAGCATAGATGGCCTTTACAATGTTAAGGAATGACCCCACTACCCCAATTTTTTCTAGTGTTTTGAGCATGTAGGGATGCTGTATTTTATCAAATGCTTTTTCTGCATCTATTGAAATGATCATGTGATTCTTAACTTTTAGTCTGTTGATATGGTGAATGACATTTATTGATTTCCTGATGTTGAACCAACCTTGCATCCCTGGGATAAAACCCACTTGATCGTGGTGCACTATCTTTTTAATGTATTTTTGTATGCGATTTGCTAAAATTTTGTTGAGAATTTTTGCATCGATGTTCTTTAAGGATATTGGTCTGAAATTTTCTTTCCTCAGTGTGTCTCTGTCTGGTTTAGGTATCAGGGTGATATTGGCTTTATAGAATGAGTTTGGGAGGGTTCCCTCCTCTTCTATTTTATGGAATACTTTGAGAAGTATTGGAATGAGCTCTTCTTTAAAGGTTTTGTAGAACTCGGCTGAGAACACATCTGGTCCCGGACTTTTCTTTGTTGGTAGGCTTTTGATGACTTCTTCTATTTCATTGCTTGAAATTGATTTATTTAAGTTGTGTATGTCCTCCTCGTTAAATTTAGGTAATTCATATGTCTCTAGAAACTTGTTGATGTCTTCGAGGTTTTCTGTTTTGTTGGAGTATAGATTTTCAAAATAGCTTCCAATTATGTTTTGTATTTCACTCGTGTCTGTTGTGATATTTTCTTGTTCATTTCGAATTTTAGTGATTTGAGTTTTCTCCCTCATTCTCTTTGTTAGTGTGGCTAAGTGTTTATCAATTTTGTTTATTTTTTCAAAGAACCAACCCTTTATTTTGTTAATTTTTCGATTGTTTCTTTTGTTTCAATTTCGTTGATTTCGGCTCTGATTTTAACTATTTCCTGTCTTCTATTACTTTTGGTGTTGGTCTGCTCTTCTTTTTCTAGGGCTTTGAGCTGTAGTGTTATGTCGTTTATTTGTTGATTTCTACTTCTTTTGTTGAATGCGCCGCATGAAATAAATCTTCTTCTAAGTTCTGCTTTCATAGTGTTCCATAGATTTTGATATGATGTGTCTTTGTACTCGTTTACTTCTAAAATTTTTTTTTATTTCCCTCCTGTTGTCTTCTGTTTTCCATTCATCGTATAATAGTGTATTATTTAATCTCCAAGTGTTGGAGAAGTTTCTGTTTTTTATTCTGTCATTTATTTCTAATTTCAGTCCATTATGATCTGATAGAGTACAAGGTACTATCTCTATCTTCTTGTATTTGCTACCAGTAGCTTTGTGGCTTAAGACATGGTCTATTTTAGAGAAGGATCCATGTGCTGCTGAGAAGAAAGTGTATTCGTTCTTTGTTGGATGGTATATTCTATGAAAGTCAGTGAAGTCTAAATTGTTGATTGTGTTATTGAGATCTATGGTTTCTTTATTCAATTTTTGTTTGGACGATCTATCCAGTGGTGAGAGAGATGTGTTAAAATTGCCTAGTATTATTGTGTTGTGGTCTATTTGATTTCTGGAATTGAGAAGGATTTGTTTGATGTACATGGATTAGCCAATGTTCGGGGCATTGATGTTCATGATTGTAATTTCTTGTTGATTTATGCTTCCCTTAAGTAGTATGTAATGTCCTTCTTTATCCCTTCTGACTAGTTTTGGCTTGAAGTCCACATTATCTGAAATGAGGATGGATACTCCAGCTTTTTTGCTGTGTCCGTGTGCATGGTATGTTTTTCCCCATCCTTTCACCTTTAGTCTATGGGTATCTCTTTTTATGAGATGAGTCTCTTGCAGGCAGCAAATTGTTGGATTTTTCTTTTAAATCCATTCTGCCAGTCTTTGTCTTTGGATTGATGAGTTCAGGCCATTAACATTCATGGTTATTATTGTGATATGATTTGTATTCCCAGTCATTTGACTCATTTTTGGTTTTTGACATGATTTGATTTCCCCTTTATTTGGCTATTCCTTTGCCTAAAGGCTATTCCTTTGCTAGTTCCTCCCGTTGCTGATTTGTATCGTTGTTTTTCATCTCTTCCTCATGGAATATTTTGCTGAGAATGTTCTGTAATGCTTGATTTCTTTTTGTAAATTCCTTTAGCTTTTGTTTATCATGGAAGGATCTTATTTCATTGTCAAATCTGAAAGTAAGTTTTGCTGGGTATAAGATTCTTGGTTGGCACCCATTTTCTTTCATGGCTTGGTAAATGTTGTTCTAGGCCCTTCCAGCTTTTAGGGTCTGGGTTGAAAAATCTGCTGATATTCTTATTGGTTTCCCCCTGAATGTAATCTGATTCTTTTCTCTTGCAGCCTTTAAAATTCTGTCTTTATTTTGTATGTTAAGCATTTTCATAATAATGTGCCTTGGTGTAGGTCTGTTGTAATTTTGTATATTTGGAGTCCTATAAGCCTCTTGTACTTGGTTTTCCATTTCATTCTTCAGATTTGGGAAATTTTCTGATATTATTTCATTGAATAATTTGTTCGTTCCTTTGGTTTTTTTCTCGAAGCCTTCCTCAATTCCTATAATTCTTAAATTTGGCCTTTTCATGATATCCCATAATTCTGGTAGATTCTTTTCATGATTTCTTACCATCTTTTCTGTTTGGTCAACTTTGTTTTCAAGATTAAATATATTTTCTTCAATATCTGAGGTTCTGTCTTCCAGGTGTTCTATCATATTGATTATGCTTTCTATGGAGTTTTTAACTTGGTTTATTGTTTCCTTCATTTCAAGGATTTCTGTTTGTTTTTTTCAGTATCTCTAACTCTTTATTGAAATGATCTCTTCCTTCCCGTATTTGCTTTTTTAACTGTTGATTGGTGCGATCATTTAATGCCTGCATTTGCTCTTTCATCTCCTCCTTCAATTCCTGCATTTGCTCTTTCATCTCCTTGTTTGCTTCCCTGATTGTTTTAATTATGTACATTCTGAACTCCCTTTCTGACATTTCTTCTGCTGTGCTGTCATTGGGTTTTATTGATATAGTATCTAGGTTTCTTTGGGACATTTTCTTCCCTTTTTTTCTCATATTGTTCAGATGTCAGTGGGACTTTGTGATATTTCAGAATTCTTCTATTGGCTTATAGTGTCTCTGTAGATTTCCAGTGTATCACCTTCCTGCCTTCAGTAGCCTGAAGTCTTGGAGTAACTTGATAATGCAGTGCTTCCAAGGAAAGCTGCACCTAGCTCGCTACTGGTTCCAGGACTTGGAGCTGGCTCTATGTGGAAAGGTTTCATTGGGGGCCTGCTCCTAGAAGCTAGCCTGGAAAGGCACTTCCTGTTGAAGGGGACCAGGCTCCGGGCTGCTTGGGGAAGTCCCTGGCTGCCCTGTCCTGGTTCCTGAAGCAACCTGCGGGCAGGAACTTGCCGCCCTGGTTCAGGTTCTTGAAGTTTGGTTCTGTGCAGAAACGCTCTCACTGGGGAGACTGCTCTGAGATGCTGGAGGATCTGGCCCTGTGGGAGGAGCCCACCACCGGAGTGTGCAGGGCTGCCTGAGGAAGACTCTAGCTGCCCTACCCTACTCTAATAAGCCACCTGAATCTGGGCCTGCCACCCGGGCAGTGCTTCACCGGGTGGGGGAGACTCACCCCGTGGCTCTATTTTAGTCCCAGATTCTCAATGCCTCCCCTTCTTGAATCCTGGGTTCTGGAGTGACTGGAGATGCAATCACCCTCTAGTTCTCTAGTTCGCCATCTTGGATCGCCCCGTGGTAAAACCCTGTGGCCAGGGGAGCCGGGGGGGGGGGCAGGTCCGCCTGGAGAGGACTCTGGCTGCCTTGCCCTGGTCCCAGAGGCTGCTTGTGGGCCGGAGATTTCCACTGACTTGTGGCTGGCTCTGTGTGGAAAGGCTCTCACTGGGGGGCCTGCTCCTAGAAGCTAGCCTGGAAAGGTGCTTCCTGCGGAGGGGGCCAGGCTGTGGGCTGCTTGGGGAAGTCCCTGGATGCCCTGTCCTAGTCCCTAAGCAACCTGCAGGCAGGAACTTGCTGTCCTGGTGCAGAAAGGCTCTCACTGGGGGGCCTGCTCTGAGATGCTGGAGAATCTGGCCCTGTGGGAGGAGCCCACCACTGGAGTGTGCAGAGCTGCCTGGGCTGGACTGTAGCTGCCCTGCCCTACGCTAATAAGCCACCCAAATCCATGCCTGCCACCTGGGCAGTGCTTCACCTGGTGGGGGAGACTCACCCCGTGGCTTTATTTTAATCCAAGTCTCTCAATGCCTCCCCTTCTTGAATCCTGGGTTCTGGAGCAACTGGAGATGCAGTCACCCTCTAGTCCACCATCTTGGATCCTCCTCTGTTGATTTTTGAAGTTAGAAATGTGTCTCAACTTTTAAAAATTCTTAGAGGTAAATGAGAACAATGATACAACATCAAAATATCTGGACACTATAAAAGCAGTACTAAGAGGAATATTCATTGCATGGAGCACATTCAGTAAAAGAAGGAAAAGTCAACAAATAAACAACCTAACATTACAGCTCAAAGCCCTAGAAAAAGAAGAACAGATCAACACCAAAAGTAGTAGATGACAGGAAATAATTAAAATAAGAGCTGAAATCAATGAAATTGAAACAAAAGAAGCAATTAAAAAAATTGACAAAACAAGAAGTTGGTTCTTCGAAAAAATAAACAAAATTGATAAAACCTTAGCCACATAATGAAGAGGAGAGAGAAAACTCAAGTTACTAAAATTTGTGATGAAAAAGGAAATATCATGACAAACACTATTGAAATACAAAACATAACTAGAAGATATTTTGAAAATCTATACTCCAACAAAATAGAAAATCTCAAAGACATCGATAAGTCTAGAGACATATGATCCACCCAAACTGAAACTGGAGGACATACACAATTTAAATAGATCAATTTCAAGCAATGAAATAGAAGAAGTCATCAAAAGACTACCAACCAAGAAAAGTTCAGGACCAGATGTATTCTCAGCTGAGTTCTACAAGACCATCAAAGAAAAACTCATTCCAATACTCCTCAAAAGGTTCTATGAAATAGAAGAGGAGGGAACCCTTCCAAACTCATTCTATGAAGATAATATCACCCTGACACCAAAACCAGACAAAGACACATCGAGGAAAGAAAACTTCAGACCAATCCCTAATGAACATAGATGAAAAATTCTTAACAAAACTTTAGCAAATCACATATAAAAATATTATTTTAAACATCTCTAGTAATAAGAGAAATGCAAATCAAAACCACCCTAAGATTCCATCTCACCCCAATTAGAATGGTGATTATCAAGAATACAAGCAACAACAGGTGTTGGCAAGGATGTGGGGAGAAAGGTACACTCATACATTGCTGGTGGGGCTGCGAATTAGTGTAGCCACTCTGGAAAGCAGTGTGGAGATTCCTTAGAAAACTTGGAATGGACCCACCATTTGACCCAGCTATCCCACTCCTTGGCCTATACCCAAAGGACTTAAAATCAGCATATACAGAGATACAGCCACATCAGTGTTCATAGCTGCTCAATTCACAATAGCCAGATTGTGGAACCAACCTAGATGTCCTTCAATTGATGAATGGATAAAGAAACTGTGATATATATATATATATATATATATATATATATATATATATACACACACACAATGGAATATTACTCTGCCATAAAGAATGATAAAATTATGGCATTTGCAGGCAAATGGATGAAATTAGAGAATATCATGCTAAGTGAGATAAGCCAATCTCAAAAAACCAAAAGACAAATGATATCGCTAATAAGTGGATAATGACACATAATGGGGGGTGGGAGGGGTTAGTGTTAGGGTTAAGGAGGGAGGCAAGAATGGAGGAAGGTAGGACTGTATAGAGGGAAAAGAGGGGTGGGAGGGGTGGGGGGAAAGGGAAAAATAACAATGAATCAAACAACATTACCCTATGTAAATTTATGATTACACAAATGGTATGCCTTTACGCCATGTAGAAACAGAGAAACAACATGTATCCCATTTGTGTACAATAAAAAAATATTATTTTAACACAAAAGAAGACAGCAATAAAAGAAAAACAGAAACCAACAGAGACAAAATAAATAGAAAAATGGCAAACATAAATCAAATCAATAATTATATTAACTGGAAACATTTTCAATAAGTAAATACTTTCAATAAAAAGAAGTCTCAGTCTCCATTAAAAAGTAGGAATTCACTACTTGTTGTAAAAAAGAGTTGTTTTAAGCTCAAAGATGAATAGAATGGAAAAAAGTTGGAAAAAGATACCTTGCAAATTGTAGCATAAGAGATTTGGTGTAGTTATATTAATATCAGATAATACACATTTCAAGAAAATAAACAATATTAGAAACAAGGAGGAACATTTCAAACTTGCAAAAGAATCAATACAGAATATAGCAAGAAGATATAACAATTATAAATGTATATGTCCCTATTAACAAATTCTCACAATACATGATATCAAAACTTACAAAAATGAAACAATGCCAGTAATGAAATGCAGAATGTGTCTAAGGATTCCACAAACAAAACACCAAAAAGGGAATATTATTAAACATTTTATGCCAATGAATTTGACAATCTAGGGGAAAATTTTAAAAATTCCTTGAAAGACACAAATTACCAAAATTGATGTAAGAAAAAGCAGATAATCTGAATCAATCCATATCAAGGAAGGAAATTTAGTAAATGAAAACCTTCCCCAAAATACAAATCTAGACCTAGACTATTGAATTTTACCACTGTAATAAATCATACCATAAATCTATCAGCTTCTCTGAGTTCTGAGAGTTCTTCCTGAAAGTGAGGAAATTTGTAAGCCCCACAACTGATCAACCAGATGCAGTGCTTAGTTTAGATCTTAAGTGTGTGCCAAATGTCCATGTGGTAAAGTCTTGCTTCCCAGCTTGGCCCTATTGGGAAGTTGTGAAAACTTGGGGGGGGGGGGGAACCTAGCAGGAAGTCTTTAGGTCACTGGGGTGTGTTCCTAAAGGCGTTTGGGGACCTTAATATGTTCCTTTTTCTGTGAGTTAGGCCAGGAAATGAGGAGCTTTGTTCCACTGCATTCTCCCTTCCATTGCCATCCAGCACCCTCCCCTACTTCAACAGGCCGCAAAGGAAAAAATAAACAGGATATCATCAGAATTATAAATTCTCATGTTTCAAAGTACACTACCAAAGGCAGAATTAATATTGTCAAAGTGGCCATACTACCAAAGTGTTAGAAAGATTCAATGCAAATTCTATTAAAATATTGATGACATTCTTAAAACAAGTAGAAAAACCAATCATGAAATTCATTTGGAAAAATAAGAGACCCAGAATAGCCAAGGTAATCCTTAGCAAGAAGAGGGAAGCAGGAGGAATCACACTACCAGTCCTTAAACTATTCTACAGAGCAATGGTAACAAAAGTGGCATGGTCTTGGCACCAAAATAGACAAGTAGACCAATGGTACAAAATAGAAGACACAAAGGCAAACCCATATAGATATGGTTATCTCATACTAGACAAAGGTGCCAAAAATATACACTGGAGAAAAGACAGCCTATTCAACAAATGGTGCTGGGAAAACTGGAAATCCATATGTAACAAAATGAAATTAAACTTTGTCACCCTGCACAAAAATCAACTCAAAGTGGATCAAAGACTTAGGTACTAAAACAGAGACCTTGTGCCTAATAGAAGAAAAAGTAGACCCAAATCTTCATCATGTCAGCTTAGGATTTAACTTCCTTAACAAGACACGAAGTAAAATTAAGAATCAATAAATGGGATGGATTCAAACTAAAAAAGTTTCTTCTCAGCAAAGGAAACAATCAATTTGAAGAGAGAACCTACAGAATGGGAAAAAAATCTTTACCACACACACTCCAGATAGAGTATTAATCTCCAAGATATATAAAGAACTCAAAAAACTAACACCAAAAAAAAAAAAGAAAAAAAAATCAAAACCAAACCAAAACAAAACAAAAAACATCCAATAAATAAATGGGCTAAGGAACTGCACAGACACTTCACAGAAGAGGAAATACAATCAATCAACAAACATAAAAAAAAAGTTCATCATCTCTTGTAATTAGAGAAATGCAAATCAAAGCTGCTCTAAGATTTCATCTCACTCCGGTCAGAATGGCAACTATCAAATATACTAGCAATAATAAGTGTTGACAAGGATGTGGGGGAAAAGGTACACTCATACATTGTTGGTGGGACTGCAAATTGGTATAACCACTTTGAAAAGCAGTATAGAGATTCCTTTGAAAACTTGGAATGGAACTGCCATTTGATCCAGCTATCCCACTTCTTGGTTGATACCCAAAGTACTTAAAATCAACATTCTTCAGTGACCCAACCACATCAATGTTTATAGCAGCTCTATTCATGATAACAAAACTATGGAACCAACCTAGATACCCTTCAACAGATGAATGGATACAGAAAACGTGGTACGTATTCATAATAGAATATTACTCAGCCTTAAAACAGAATTATGGAATTTGCAGGTAAATGGATGGAACTGGAGAATATCATGCTAAGTGAAATAAAGCAATCCCAAAAAACCAAAGGCCAATTGTTTTCTCTGATAATCAGATGTTTATCCATAGTTGGGGGTGGGTAGGGAAGAATGAAGGAACTTTGGATTGTACAGAGGGGTGTGAGGGGAGGGTTGGAGCAGGTGGGAATGGAAAGATAGTGAATTGAAAAGGATATTATCACCCTATATATGTGTACAAAAATTAAAAAAAGAACACATTTTCATATATTTGTTGATCACCTGTATATCTCCTGTGAAGTGTCTGCCCATTTCCTTAGCCCATTTATTGGTTGGGTTCTTTGTATTTTGGGTGTAAAGTTTTTTAAGTTCTTTATAAACTTTGGAGCTGAGTGCTCTGTCTGAAGTGTGTGTGGAAAAGATTTTCTCCCACTCTGTAGGCTCTCTTTTCACATTGTTGATTGTTTCCTGTGCTGAGAAAACACTTTTTAGTTTGAATCTATCCCATTTATTAATTCTTGCTTTTATTTCTTGTGCTATGGGGGGGTCTTGTTAAGGAAGTCTGGTCCTAAGCCAATGTGATGGAGATTTGGGTCTACTTTTTCTTCTATTTGGTGAAGGGACTCAGGTCTAATTCCTAGATCCTTGATCCATTTTGAGTTGAATACAGGGTGAGAGATAGGGGTTTAATTTCATTTTACTACATATGGATTTCCAGTTTTGCCAGCACCATTTGTTGAAGAAGCTATCTTTTTTCCATTCTAAGTTTTTGGCACCTTTGTCTAGTATGAGATAATGGTACTTATGTGGGTATGTCTCCATGTCTTCTATCCTGTACCATTGATCTATCTGTCTATTTTGGTGCCAATACCATGCCGTATTTGTTACTATTGTTCTAGAGTAGAGTTTAAGGTCTGGTATTGTGATACCTCCTGCATCACCCTTCCTGCTCAGGATTGCTTTGGCTACTCTGGGTCTTTTGTTCTTTCAGATGAATTTCATGATTGCCTTTTCTGTTTCTATGAGAAATGTCATAGGGATTTTAATTGAAATTGCATTAAATCTGTATAGCGCCTTTGGAAGTATGGCCATTTTGACAATATTAATTCTGCCTATCCAAGAACATGGGAGATTTTTCCATCTTCTAAGGTCTTCTTCAATTTCTTTCTTTAATGTTTCGTAGTTTTCATTGTAGATATCTTTCACCTCTTTGGTTAGATTGATTCCCAAGTATTTTATTTTTTTTTAGGTTATTGCAAAAGAAGTTGTTTTTCTCATTTCTCTTTCAGATGTTTCATCGCTTATGTATAAAAATGCTTTAGATTTATGTGTATTGATTTTATATACTGCTATTTTGCTGAATTCATTTATGAGGTCTAGAAGTTATACAGGTGATAAACAAATACATGAAAAAGTGCTCATCATCCCTAGTAATTAGAGAAATGCAAATTAAAACCACCCTAAGATTTCATCTAACTCCAATTAGCATGGCTATTATCAAGAGCACAAGCAATAATAAGTGTTGGTGTGGGTGTGGGGAAAAAGGCACACTCATACATTGCTGGTGGAGTTGCAAATTGGTGTAGCCACTCTGGAAAGCAGTATGGAGATTTCTCAGAAAACTTGGAATGGACCCACCATTTGACCCAGCTATCCCACTCCTTGGTTTATACCCAAAGGACTTAAAATCAGCATACTACAGTGATGTAGCCACATCAATATTCATAGCAGCTCAATTCACAATAGCTAGATTGTGGAACCAACCTAGATGCCCTTCAATTGACGAACAGCTAAAGAAACTGTGGTATATATACACAATGGAATATTACTCAGCCATAAAGAATAATAAAATTATGGCATTTGCTGGTAAATGGATGAAGTTGGAAAATATCTGCTTAGTGAAATAGGCCAAGCCCCCCAAAACTGATGTTTTCTCTGATAAGTGCATGACAATATATAACAAGGTAGATGGCAGGGGGGAAGAGAAGAATGAAGAAACTTTGAATGATGCAGAGCAAAATGGGGTGGAAAGTGGTGGAGGACAGAAAGAGAGTAGAATGAAACAGACAGTATTACCCTATGTATATGTATGAAGACATGAATGGTGTGAATCTACATTGTGCACAACCATAGAAATGAAAAGTTGTACCCCATTTGTGTACAATGAATCAAAATGCAGTCTGTAAAAATACAAAATATTTTAATATAAAAAAGACCAATAAAAACATATTTCTGAGTACAAAAAAATAGAATAAATCATTTAATGTGTACATTCATGATTTAGTATATGCACAGGGTTGCACAATCATCACTACAGTCTAATTATAGAACATTTTCATTCCTCCTAAAAGAAAGCCCATACCCATTGGCAGTCACTTGCCTGCCACTCTTCTCCCCTGTCCCCAGTCCCTAAGCAACGTTAATCCACTTTCTGTCTGTATAAATTTGTACATACTGGACATGTCATTAAATTGGATCACACAGTATGTAGCCTTTTGTGACTTATTTTAAGTAGCACAATATTTTCTAGGCTCATGCACGTTTTAACATGTGTCAGTCCTTCCTTTCTTTTTTATCACTGGATAATATTCAATAGTATGTGTATAAGATTTTTTTTTTTTTTTTTGGTGTGTATGGTCCTGGGGATTGAAACCAGGGTGCTAAACAACTGAGCTACATCCCCAGCCCTTTTTATTTTTTACTTTGACACAGGGTCTTGCTAAGTTGCTGAAGCTGGTCTCTAACTTGTGATCCTATTGCTTCAACCTCTCATGTTGCGAGGACTATGGGCATGTGACATTTTAATTATCTTCATCAGCGATGGACATCTGTGTTTCTTGTACCTTTGGGCTGTTGTGAACAGAGTTGCTGTGAACATTTTTGGGCCAGTTTTTGTTTGAACATCTGTTTTCCATTCTTTTGGGTACATGCCTGGGAGAGGAATTGCTGGGTGATATGGTAATTCTGCTCAACTTAGTGGGAAAATGCCAAATGGTTTTCCACAGCTGCTGTGTGATACATGCCCACTGGCACCGTAAGAGGGATCCAATTTCTCCACATCCTTGCCAACACTTGTTATTGTCCATCTTTTACATTATAGCATCCCAGTGGGTGCATGAAGGTATGTTGTGTGGTTTTGATTTACATTTCCCTAGTAACTAATGACATTGAACAACTTTTCATGTGATTTTTGCCACTTGTCTATCTTTGGAGACATTCCAATTAAAATCTTTTGCTCAAATGGGGTGGATTCAAAAACAAAACAAAACAGAAAAACAAAACAAAACAACAAAAAACAAAGTACACTATCAAAGTGACAACACAACCCATAGAATGAAAGTACTTATACAACATACATGTGTTAAGGGACATATATTTAGAATGTATAAAGAATTTTTCCAATTTGACAATAAAAAGACAAATAACCCAATTAAAATAATGGACAAAGAAGCTAGTTCTCCAAGTAAGGCATATAAATGGCTATCAAGCACATGAAAAGATGCTCACCATCAGTAGTCATCAGGGAAATGAAAAGAAAAGCCACAATGTGATATCACTTACGTAGACCCACTACTAGAATAAAAAAATCAATCCTAATAAACACAGGCAAGGGGACGAAAAACTGGTATTCTCATACACTACCACGCTGGGGTTTTGATATAAAATACAAAATGGAGTATCCACTGTGGAAAATACCTGGCAATTATTCAAACAATTAAACACAGAATCACTATATAATCCAGCAAATCCACTTGAAGTGACCAAAAATAAAATCAAGCATTTTCTGTTTCCTCTTTGTCTGTTTCTTCTCTTGCTCTTTTCACTCTTCCTGCTGCACCCCTTCATCATGGTCATTATCACTATCAAATTTCCTTTTCTTGCCCTGAAACTGTACTTTTCCTTTAGACCCAGACTGGGAAGTTTCCTTTTCCTTTAAATCTGCAACCTTTTGACTTCCATTTGTTTAGGAATTCTTGTTGGACTTCTGTGATTTTTTTTCAAAGCTACTTTTTCCACCTCTCCTTCTAGTACTTCCCATCGCTTCTTTGTTCCTCAATTGTATGTTAACATTTTTCACATCTTTGGCTTTATACAGTGCTTCCTTGCCTTTTTCTTTAAAGAGAACAATTCCTTCTTTTGCTCCTCTGAAAAAGTCTATCCATTTTATTTCACCATGATTTGAAAAAAGGATGTGCAGGTCTTCTCTAAAGGTCTGTTCAGCTAAGTCACCCAAACATTCCAGCAAACATCTGATCTCTTCTTCTAGAGATTTCACTTCAGCATCTCCTGCTAATTTCTGTTTTTCCTCTTGCTCTGTTTTAGATCTGAACTTAGCTTCCACTTTATTTTGCTTTCTTTCTTCTTCTTCTTCTTCTTTTTTTTGGCAAAGTAATCTTTCTTAAAAAGTATGAGCAGATCTGTGTCTTTGTATTTTTGGCCAGGGGTCTCTCCAAACTTCTTAGTAGAGTTAATGCTATCAAACACAGCAAATATTGATCCTTTAAATGCTTTGTGCAATGTTCTCATCTGAATATTCAGTATCTGACCTTTATCTTCTAGCCATCCTTTTATGTCATCAAGGATTGCACCACTTGGGAAGTCTTTAATATGAACGTTTGTTTTTTACATCCTTTTTATACTCATTGGTCCCTTTTGGGAGGGTTTGCTTGAAGATCTTCTGATTTTAGTTTTGTCTTCACTGACTGCCATAAGTTCTGCCTTAGATTTGTTCAATGCTTTAACGATTACACTAAAGTCTGTTGTTAGGCGGTTTAATCTCAATTTGATGACAGATTTTTGGCCTCCAGAGCAGCCAAGTTTTCATGATCACAATTTTCAGCCATGGTGGCTACTTTAAGGTCCATCCCCCGGGCATGCACAGGCTCACTGACAAAGACCAAATGCCTCCACTTTGCAGCAAGGATTGTTGGTCCACGGTGCTCAGCGACATGGGCCTCCCGGTAATCCTTGCCAGCAGAGAGGCTTAATAGTAGTTTGATATGACTTAAACCCACATACAATCTGCAGGTTACATATCTTCTCCTTTCGAGTCTTTACTTTTGTTCTCTGTACATTTTCCTAATCCTGATTTTTAGTTTCCTGCACCTTTCCATTTAAATGTATGGAAAACAAGTACAAAATAAATAAGCAGCTTACCCGAGACTTGATCATTTTCTATTTATCTTTAATTAGGGCAGAAGTCTGAAAAACCAGAACTAGGGGAGATAATGGAGTCTCCAATGGCCAGAACTGATATTCACTAGTCTAGAGACAAACTCTCCCAGATGTCAGGTGGGTAATGGACCATCCTGTGGGAGAAGGACAGTTAAGCCTCACAGAAACCTCGGCAAACACTATGTGAAGGAGTCCTCAACCATTAGTCCTTCCTTGACTATAATATGATCATGTAAAACTTGGATAAGGTGTATTTTTAACTGAATAAATGCAAAGATATGTTACTGGTATATTTATGAAAACCTTTTGTTCCCCTTTGAATCAACAATTTTATTCAATTTTTTAAAAATTCATTTTTATTATAAACAAATGGGATACATCTTGTTTCTCTGTTTGTACTTGAAGTAGAGGCAAATCATTGTGTAATCATACATTTACCTAGGGTAATAGTTTTTGATTCATTCTGTTATTTTTTTCTCCACCCCCACCCCTCCCACCCCTCTTAACCTTCTATAGAGTCCCTCCTTCCTCCATTCTTGCCCCCTTTCCACCTGCTACATGTGTCATCATCCGCTTATCAGTGAGATCATTCGTCCTTTGGTTTTTTGAGATTGGCTTATCTCGCTTAGCATGATATTCTCCAATTGCATCCAATGCCATAATTTTATCATTCTTTATGGCTGAGTAATATTCCATGGCATATATATACCACAGTTTCTTTATCCATTCATCAATTGAGGGGCATCTAGGTTGGTTCCATATACTTCAGATAGAGCACTAATTTCCAGAATATACAAAGAACTCAAAAAACTCTACACCAAGAATACAAATAACCCAATCAACAAATGGGCTAAGGATATGAACAGACACTTCACAGAAGATGTACAAGCAATCAACAGATATATGAAAAAATGTTCAACATCTTTAGTAAGAAGAGAAATGCAAATCAAAACTACCCTAAGATTCCATCTCACTCCAATTAGAATGGCAATTATCAAGAATACAAGCAGCAATAGGTGTTGTCGAGGATGTGGGGAAAAAGGTACACTCATACATTGCTGGTGGGGCTGCAAATTAGTGCAGCCGCTCTGGAAAGCAGTGTGGAGGTTCCTTAGAAAACTTAGAATGGACCCATCATTTGACCCAGCTATCCCACTCCCTGGCCTATACCCAAAGGACTTAAAATCAGCATAGTACAGAGATACAGCCACATCAATGTTCATAGCTGCTCAATTCACAATAGCCAGATTGTGGAATTTTATTCAATTTGAAGTTCTGTTTGTAGCACTGCCATGATCTGCATGGCTGTTAATTCAAACACCAGCAAGGGGTGATGGGGGATTAAGAAAAACACACAAATATTTAAGGAGAATGCTGGAATTAGATGGGATAGTGATCTCTGGTTGAGAAGCAGTGACCCAGAACTGGCTCCACATATTTATTATATTGGGTCTCAACTATCAGGAAGTTAAAGACTATAGAGACATTGTTCTTTGTGCACTAGAAAGTTACAGGACTAGAAACATTTTTGTAGCTATTCCTCTGTTGCAATGCTAGGAGCTTCCTGTAGCACCTAGGAAGCCCACTGTCCAGTTTCTGTTAAATGGGCAGGCTTTGAGGTTAGAGCACTGGTGAAACATTGTGGTCATCTTGTTATGCTCAGAATCCTCTGTTCTGGGGAGCTGGTCTCTGAGATCAAGGCCAAGACTGTCACAGCTTTCAGGCTTTGCACACAGCCTTTGTGGACAGGGTGTCACCAGAGCAAGTGGGCAATCCTGACCTGTACTTTTTGCACAGTAAGTTCTCAGAGTTTGCAGACACACCACAGCCATAAGACAATCAAAGACTCTGATTCAGTTCACTGTACTCCACATAGCACTCTATCTTAAAACAATAATTATGGATAGGTTAGAACCACTGATAAATAGGACTATATCACAATGCAGGAAGGTATTTAGTTGGTAAACTTTTCCTAGTCTCAGGATGGAAAGTTATTAGGGCATCCCATAATAGGGAGATTGGTTCACATGTGATATCCCAAGCTGTGTCAAAATAAAACTGGTAGGAAACAATCAAATACAATCAAATGCTTGGGTTTGGACACCCAGCCGTACATCAAGGAAACAGCCTGTTCAATAAGTATTTGTTAAAATGGAAGGTAGGATGATTTCAATACACTTAGGAAGGAGCAGAACTGAAATGACACTTTCATAATAAGAAAAAATTTCCCCTGACTTCTGAGAATTGGCCTGGCACACACAGCTCTTCTATCCAACATAAACAGTCACCCAGAACATCCACATCAGATAAGATCACTTTGTGAACATGATGGATCAAGACAAAAACAAGACCACCCCAAAATCTGTCTGAATACAGAATATGTGAAGCAGATCTGGTACTCCCATCCAAAAGATCCTTGCCATAATTAAGCTCCTCTCTTTTCATAAAGATTTTTACAAACAGTGTCAACAGGGTATCAGCAAAAATTTCTTCAGAAAGAATTGTGGTTTTTAACTTCTTTCTTGTAAATGCCAGGTTTCAGACAAAATGTGTGAAACTTCTGTTTAGCCCAAGAATCTGGGACAAAGAATAACTGTTCCCATCCACTGCCATGTAACCATCCCACTGAGTATTAACCTAAAAGAATTTCCAGACTTGAGGTCCAAGTTTTAGGCATTAGTCCCACTAGACGGCTGCAGTTTAAACCTGTTTTCTGCTAATTCCTCAGGTGTCCAGCTTAGCTGTTCTACATTACATGAACACCATTTAACCCATAATAATATACCCCAAATCCTGCTCTCCTCTGGATTCTTACTGCTTTAGCTATTACTTTCAATCTAATCATTTCTCCTTTTTGATAAGATTTATTAAAATTAAACTTCCCAGTCACTGAGTTACCCCACTTCCTGCCTGCATCCAAACCAGAGCAAAGCCCACTTTCTTGACTCTTTCCTCAAATTGGGTGTCACAAACCCAAGTTTTAGAGAAGTCCTGACACCCCCTTGCGGATACTGTTCCCCATGGTTCCTCACTGCAAGAGCAATAGATATAATTTATTCAACTACAGGGTGTTCCCGGTGGTCTTTGGCTAGAGGAAACTGACAATCTTATTCCTTTATCTTTATTTGGTCCTATGTGTGCAGAATGCTTTCTTCTAAAGGCACAAGGGATGGGCAGGAGATGGAAGTCTGATAGAACTTCTGAAAAGGGTGTTCAATCTGAGGGTGGTCTGGGACCTTCGGAGATCATGAAGTGAAGCCTTTCCCAGTAAACTGGGACTGAATGTTGTAAGCCCCTGCCCCCACTAATAATTCCTGCAAATCAATGGATCACCAAATCCAGAAATCGCGAATCCCACAGGGCACATCCACCCCCATCACAGCACTAGTCACACAGGGCCACAAATCAGCAGCCATCGATACGCCATCCCTGACCCACAGATGATAGGGCTCTCCTTATTACGGACCGCTACACGTCCCCAGTTCTCATCCCAGAGCCTTTCCATCCCTGACCTCATCGTCCTCCAATCTCTGACCCTCACGGACTCCTACCCCAATCCCAATGCCAAAATGCCCAAAGGCTCAACCCATAAATCCCTCTTCTGAAACCCTAGTTCGATTTTCAGGTCCCCAAGCCTAGAAACGTCCACCATGGCTTAACTCTGACACCGGCCGCATCCATAGTCGCCAACTCCCCCGCTTCCTGTTGGTAAGCACCGCGCGGGGTTCCCGAGCCCGCGCAGTTCCTTAACCTCTGGCTTAGCTCAGGTGATAATATGGCTGCTTCCAGGCGCTCGTTCTCAAGGGAGCTGCCATCTTGAACGTCAGGTAGGTTCCGTACAAGCGCGGGATTCCCCCAATTGTGTCCCTGGCCTGGGCTGAATCACAGTGGCAGCGAAGGGAGGGAAGCGTGAGGAAAGGAGGGCCAGGAAAGGAGGACCTCGATATGAACCAATAAGCCGGGCACTTTTGAAAAGAGCTTTTAAGGGGGTGGGGGTGAAGGTGGGGAAGGATCTGTAGTGGTATTGTCGTTATTGGGAGAATGCACTTTGTTTAAAGAGGAGGTATTGGTAATGTTACGATATATTCGTTAGGACTTCTACACAAACGTATTCGTAAATGGCACAGCCCTGCTCAAGGCGATTCCACTGAGGGAGGGGCCCAAGCCATGAAGAGGGGGAATGGCATAATGCAGTTTAATGACAATTATAAGAAATAGTCCAAGGGGGAGTTACAAAACAGTAATGAGTTGCAAGGCTGACCGAGGAAAAGGAGGAAAATTGAGAGGGAAGAGGAGACTGAGGCCCAAAATAAAGGAGAAAGTGAGGGACTGAGAAACAGAGGGACCAGAAGACTGGAGACGAAGGAACAGGGGACGGGAGACGAGGGAACCGCATGCCTGATTAGACGGAGGCGAGGGAACAATGAAGGAGAGGGGAGACCAAGGGGGTCGGGGGCGGGGAAAAAAGAAGGACCCAGGAGGAATGGAAGGGTCTGCTCTAGGGTGGCCAACAATTCGGTTTAGCCTGAACTGCCTCAGGATTTGTGATGAAAATCCTGCGTCCCAGAAAATCCCTTCCCGAGACTTCAAAAGTCCGAGTTTTCAGGGATGGGAGGAAAAGCTGGAGGGAAAGTACAAAACCCATAATGTGGGCCAAAAATAGAGCTGAAACAAGATTTTACTGTCAAGCGGATTGACCATTAGACACAAGGATTAGGATAGGTTTTGTGCTACTCACTATTACATCACCCCCAAACCCTCGATGCTGGCGACCATGAATTGGAGTTTACAGTGATGGTTAATCCATTGTCGTGTTACTCCAGAGTATATTGTGATTTATGTAACAAGTGCCTTGCAATGATAAGCTAACGATCAGGTTTTGATTATGGATTAACTGTTGTGCTTTGTAACCATTATAGTGTTAGTTTAATTTTTCACATTATGAATAGTCTGACCATGTTTCTTGGAGTTCAGAAAATGAAAAAGAGTACCATTTTAATACTGTTTAAAAATTTAGACAAATTAAATTAAACAGAATTTAGTTAATCAGGAAAAGAAAGATTCATGAACTGGGTGGCACTGAGGACCAAAAGCCAGTTCTATGACTGGCTGAGTTCTATACTACCTGTAGGGAATATATATAGCCAAAAAGAGGAAGGGCGGTTGGTTATAGTTCTGTGGTTGCCTTATTGGGACATGGTTTGTCATTTTTGCAGCCAGTCATTGGCTGGAAGCTCAGCTGCCATGATTGTTGGTTACTTGTTAGCAAAGCATCAAGTTATTTTGCAGTTTGTTTGCTTATTAATTAGGTTATTGCTTTCCAGTCTGGAGGAAGCTTTAGGCCACAATTTAATAATTACAACACAAGCATTACCAAGATATCACAGAAAACCACTTATTTTAATGATGCTGAAAGGACACATACAATCATACAATTGGATTAGGGAGATAAATAATTAAAACAGAGCATATGGCACAACATGCAAAAAAGAATTTGGGACTGGGCATAGCCGAGAAGGGGCTGCAAAAGCACACATGGAGACAGAACCTTACAAGTTCAGGATGAGATAGGTAAGTACTCTGGTAAATAAAGTTTATTTATTCCCGGAAAGATACCAGTTTTGAGTTAAAATTAGGGGCTAAAGTATTAGCATTTGCAGACCACAGCGCATGTTTATATATCACATTGCTGTATGAAATGTTTGAAAATTGAATGTTTGGCACAATTAATCATTGAAGGCAGCACGTTGCAAACTTTTCTGTTTTTAAAATTTTAAAATACATAATATTGTATGTATAATTGACAAGTAATATGTGTATATATTTATGGGATATAATACGATGTTGTAGTACATGTATATATTGTGGAATGATTAAATCAAGCTAATTAACTTACCTATTATCTTGCTTTTTTGGGTGGAAATATTTAAAAATCTCCCATTTCATCAATTTTGAAATGTAAAAATATGAAATATATGACAGTGACAGCAAAAAATTCCACTAGCTGTTAGCAGTTGGATCTGAAAAATGAAGTTTCAAATTGCCTTCTTCATTTCTATGAATATTTGGAGACTAAAAAGACAAACAAAAAAACTCCAAAACCTCAAATTGTTGATTGATATCTTGTCCAAATGCGAACTAGCCTTTGTTCACCTGTGTACATATTCATCAGACATTACAAATGTAAATGATAGCAAATTTGATTTACTCTGTAAACTTCTTACCAAAGAAAAACAGTCTTAGCTGCTATAAATCCTGCATCTCTTATATACAATATTGTTTAAAATGGTGTATCTTATTTACCATTAGTATTGAGGCTTTCTAAATGAACGTTTTTACTCATCTTCCAATTTCTTTAGAATGGGCAGAAGCACCAGGATCATGGTATACAACTGGAAAGAGAGCACCTTGTCAGTTCTGTGCTTACAAGATGGCTGTCATCGTTACCAGTCAGAGAAGATAAAATTTTGTCCTGCCATAAAATTATAATTTTTAAGTAAGGGGCAAAAACAACGTCATCCAATTTAGAAATACATTGATGATGATGATGGAAAACGGATTTTAGTAAAATAAATTTGTATACTGTTTCTGCAAAACTCTGATGATCCTCAAAGAAACCACAGAAGCCTAGAAAAGGATACTGCACCTGAGTTGTTCATTATTGTCTGTAGGTAGACAATACTGCATGGATCACAAGAGTGACTAACTTTTCGGAAGTAAACTGTCATCACTAAAGAGCTTCCAAATTGGAAGGAATGTTATTCAGTTATTTAATAAAACTGTAGCATTTGGAACTCAACTATGTCACAAGTTCAAATTACCCTCTGTACCATGAAATAGTTTTAATTGAAATAGGTTTAATATATGATGCTGTACAGAGCCTTCGGGGTGTTTAATAATAATGCACATTTAAAAAATAGTGATGGAATTATAGATGCAAAATGCCCAGATCACAAATAGGTAGTGTGCAAAAAACCAAAACCAACCAAACAAAAAAATCCCCAAAACTATCTTCCCACTGGCATTGTACAGGGTTGCCTTTTCTCCTCATGCTTGTCAACACATACCTTTTGTCTGCTTGGTTAAGGCCATTCGAATAAATGTGAGGTGATATCTCGTTGGGTGTTAACTTGCATTTCTCTGATGACTAGTGATATTGAACTTTTTTTATATATCTATTGGCTATTATGTCCTCTTTGGAGAAATAGCTATTCAGTCCTTTGCCCATTTTTTAATAAGGCTATTTGTTTTCTTGCCATTGTGTTGTTTGAGTTTCTTATATATTTTTGGTATTAGCCTCTTATCAGATGTATGGTTTGAAATATTTTCTCCCATTCTGTAGGGTTGTCTCTTCAGTCTGTTGATGATTTACTTTGCAGTGCACAGGCTTTCAAATTTGATGTAATACCATTTGTCTATTTTTGCTTTTGGTGCCCTATACCTTTGGGGGTCACATTAAAAAAATCATTGCACAACTAATATTGTGGAGATTTTCCCCTATGTTTTCTTCTAGTAGTTTTGTGTTTCCAGTCTTATGGTTTAGTCTGTAATTCATTCAAGTTGATTTGTTTGCCTAAGTTTTGATGTAAGGGTCTAATTTTATTCCTCTGCATATAGTTATCTAGTTTTTCCAACATTTGTTGAACAGACTGTCCTTTCCCCATTAGGTATTCTTGATGTCTTTGTCAAAAATTCGTAGACTATTGCTATAGTTTGAATATCCCCTCTAAACTCATATTGAAATTTAATGACATCATGAGGGCATTACTAGGTGGGATGTTTAAGAGGTCATTCGTTTATGAAAGCTCAGGCTTCATGAACATATTAATGCCATCATTGTGGTGGTGTGTCAGTTATTGTGGAGTAGGCTCCTGATAAAAGGATGAGTTCAGTCCTTATTTTCTTTGTTCACATGCTCTCTTTCCCTTCTGCCTTCCATCAGGCAGCACAAAGGGGTGTGACCAGATGCTGACATCATGCTCTTAGACTTTACAGTCTTCAAATTGTAATCCAAATAAATGTCTATTGCACAGAGAACACCCAATTATAGCAACACAGAACTTAATAAGACAACCATAGGTGAATGGGTTTATTGCTGGTCTCTCTATTCTGTTCCATTTTCTCATGTGTCTGTTTTATGCCAGAACCATACTGTTTTTGTTATTATAGTTCGTTAGTATATTTGGAAATCAGGTACCTTGATGCCCTCAACTTTGTTCTTCTTAAGATTGTGTTTGCGATTCAGGGTCCTGTGGTCACATGGGTTTTAGTGTTAATTGGAGTATTAATCATTGGAGTTTGATATGGATTGCATTCAAGGTGAAAATCACTTTGGATAGCATGGACATTTTAAGAAAAGTTATTCCATTCCATGAACATGAAATTTCTTTTTTTAAAAATTTATTATTTATTGTAAACAAATGAGATACATTTTGTTTCTCTGTTTATACATCAAGTAGAGACATACCATTTGTGTAATCATACACTTACATAGGGTAATGGTGTTTGATTCATTCTGTTATTTTGTCATTCCCCCCCACTCCTCCCACTCCCCTTATCTGTCTATACAGTCCTTCCTTCCTCCATTCTTGCTTCCCTACCACCCCCCATTATGTGTCATCATCTGCTTATCAACGAGATCATTCATCCTTTGGTTTTTTGAGATTGGTTTATCTCACTTAGCATGATATTCTCCAATTTCAGCCATTTGCCTGCAAATGCCATAATTTTATTATGCTTTATGGCTGAGTAATGTTCCATTGTATATATATAGACCACAACTTCTTTATCCATTCATCAATTGAAGGACATCTAGGATGGTTCCACAATCTAGCTATTGTGAATTGAGCAGCTATCATTATTGATGTGGCTGTATCTCTGTATATGCTGATTTTAAGTCCTTTGGGTATAGGCCAAGGAGTGGGATAACTGGGTCAAATGGTGGTTCCATTCAAAGTTTTCTGAGGAATCTCCACACTGTTTTAGAGTGACTGCACTAATTTGCAACCCCACCAGCAATGTATGAGTGTACCTTTCTCTCCACATCCTTGCCAACACCTGTTGTTGCTTGTTTTCTTGATAATCGCCATTCTAATTGGAGTGAGATGGAATCTTAGGGTAGGTTTGATTTGCATTTCTATTAGTATTAGAGATGTTGAACATTTTTTCACATATCTGTTGATTGCTTGTAGATCTTCCTCTGTGAAGTGTCTGTTCACTTCCTTAGCCCATTTGTTGATTGGGTTATTTGTACTCTTGGTGTAGAGTTTTTTGAGTTCTTTATACATTCTGGAGATTAGTGCTCTATCTGAAGTATGAGTGACAAAGATATTCTCCCACTCTGTAGGCCCTCTCTTCACATTACTGATAGTTTCCTTTGCTGAGAGAAAGCTTTTTAGTTTGAATCTATCCCAGTTATTGGTTCTTGCTTTTAATTCTTGTGCTATGGGAATCATGTTAAGGAAGTCTGATCCTAAGCCAACGTGTTGAAGATTTGGACCTACTTTTTCTTCTATAAGATGCAGGGTCTCTGGTCTGATTCCAAGGTCCTTGATCCATTTTGAGTTGAGTTTTGTGCAGGGTGAGAGATGAGAGAATTTCATTCTGTTGCATATGGATTTCCAGTTTTCCCAGTACCATCTGTGGAAGAGACTTATCTTTTCTCCATTGCATATTTTTGGCCCCTTTGTCTAGTATGAGAAAATTGTATTTATTTGAGTTTGTATCTGTGTCCTCTATTCTGTACCATTGATCTACCTGTCTACTTTGGTGCCAATACCATGCCGTTTTTGATACTATTGCTTTATAATATAGTTGAAGTTCTGGTATTGCCATACCCCCTGCTTCACTCTTCCTGCTAAGGATTGTGTTAGCTATTCTGGGTTTCTTATTCTTCCAGATGAATTTCATGATTGCTTGGTCTATTTCTGTGAGGTAGTCATTGGGATTTTAATTGGTATTGCATTGAATCTGTATAGCACTTTCGGTAGTATGGCCATTTTTGACAATATTAATTCTTCCTATCCAAGAACATGGGAGATCTTTCTATCTTCTAAGGTTTTCTTTAATTTCTTTCTTTAGTGTTCTGCAGTTCTCATGTAGAGGTCATTCACCTCTTGTGTTAGATTGATTTTTAAGTATTTTATTTTCTTCAAGGCTATTGTGAATGGGGTAGTTTTCCTAACTTCTCTTTCTGAAGATTCGTCACTTATGTATAAAAATGTATTAGATTTATGAGCATTGATGCTGCTACTTTACTGAATTCACTTATGAGTTTAAAGGTTTTCTGGTGGAATTTCCCAGGTCCTCTAAATATATAATCATGTCACCAGCAAATAGGGATAGTTTGAGTTCTTCTCTTCCTATTTATATCCCTTTAATTTCTTTGGTCTGTCTAATTGCTCTGGCTAGAGTTTCGAGGACAATGTTGAATAGAAGTGGTGAAAGAGGGCATCCCTGCCTTGTTCCATTTTTTGGGGAAAATGTTTTCAGTTTTTCACCATTTAGAATGATATTGGCCATGGGCTTAAGTGTAGATGGCCTTACAATGTTAACGAATGTTCCCACTATCCCTATTTTTTCTAGTGTTTTGAGCATGAAGGGATGCTGTATTTAATCAAATGCTTTTTCTGCATCTATCGAAATAATCATGTGATTCTTGACTTTAAGTCTGTTGAAATGGTGAATTACATTTATTGATATCCAGATGTTGAACCAACCTGGCATTCCTGGGATAAAACCCACTTGATTGTGGTGCACTTTTTAATATATTTTTGTATGAATTTGCTAAAATTTTGTTGAGAATTTTTGCATCAAAGTTCATTAAGGATATTGTTCTGAAATTTTCTTTCCTCGATATATCTCTGTCTGGTTTAGGTATAGAGTGACATTGTCTTCATAGAATGAGTTTGGAAGGGTTCCCTCCTCTTCTATTTGATGGAATACTTTGAGAAGTATTGGGATAGCTCTTCTTTATAGGTTTTGTAGAACTTGGCTGAGAACCCATCTGATCCCAGACTTTTCTTTGTTGGTAGACTTTTGATGACTTCTTCTATTTCATTACTTGAAATTGATCTACTTAAATTGTATATGTCCTCCTGGTTCAGTTTAGGTAATTCATTTGTCTCTAGAACCTGTTGATGTCTTCGAGATTTTCTATTTTGTTGGAGTATAGATTTTCAAAATAGCTTCTAATTATGTTTTGTATTTCAATTGTGTCTGTCGTGATATTTCCTTGTTCATTCTGAATTTTAGTAATTTTGGGTTTTCTCTCTTCTTCTCTTTGTTAGTGTGGCTAAGGGTTTATCAATTTTGTTTATTTTTTCAAAGAACCAACTCTTTATTTTGTCAATTTTTTGATTGTTTCTTTTGTTTCTATTTCATTGATTTCAGCTCTGATCTTAACTATTTTCTGTGTTCTACTACTTTTGGTGTTGGTCTGTTCTTCTTTTCCTAGGGCTTTGAGCTGTAGTGTTAGGTCGTTTATTTGTTGTTTTTTTTTCTTCTTTTATTGAATGTGCTCCATGAAATAAATTTTCCTCTAAGAACTGCTTTCAAAGTGTCCCAGAGATTTTGATGTGATATATCTTTGTTCTCGTTTACTTCTAAGAATTTTTTTATTTCCTCCCTGATGTCTTCTGTTACCCATTCATCATTCAATAGTGTATTATTTAATCTCCAGGTGTTGGAGTAGTTTCTGTTTTTTATTCTGTCATTTTTTTCTAATGTCAATCCATTATGATCTGATAGAATACAGAACTTTTTGAATTTGCTAACAGTAGCTTTGTGGCATAATATATGGTTTATTTTAGAGAAGGATCCATGTGCTGCTGGGAAGAAAGTGTATTCGCCCTTTGTTGGATGGTATATTCTATAAATATCTGTTAAATCTAAATATTGATTGTGTTATTGAGATCTATGGTTTCTTTGTTCAATTTTTGTTTGGAAGATCTGTCTAGTGGGGAGAGAGGTGCATTAAAGTCACCTAGTATTATTGTGTTGTGGTCTGTTTGGTTTCTGAAATTGAGAAGGATTTGTTTGACATACATGGATGAGCCACTGTTTGGGGCATAGATATTTATGATTGTTATGTCTTGCTGATTTATGCTTCCCTTAAGCAGTAGGAAATGTCCTTCTTTATCCCTTCTGACAAACTTTGGCTTGAAGTCCACATTATCTGTATGAGGATGGATACTCTGGCTTTTTTACTGAGTCCATGTGCATGGTACTTTTTTCCCCATCCTTTCACCTTTAGTCTGTAGGTATGTCTTTCTATGAGATGAGTCTCTTGCAAGCAGCATATTGTTGGATTTTTTCTTTTTAATCCAATCTGCCAGTCTATGTCTTTTGATTGATTTGTTCAGGCCATTAGCATTCAGGGTTATTATTGAGATATGATTTGTATTCCTCATCATTTGGCTCATTTTTGTTATTTGACACGACTTTGTTACTCCTTTATTTGGCTATTCCTTAGGGTAGTTCTACCCTTTGCTGATTTACAATGTTTTTTTTTCATCTCTTCCTCATGGAATATTTTGCTGAGAATGTTCTGTAGTGCCAGCTTTCTTTTTGTAAATTCTTTTAGCTTTTGTTTATCATGGAAGGATTTTATTTCATCATCAAATCTGAAGGTAGGTTTTGCTGGGTATAAGATTCTTGGTTGGCATCCATTTTCTTTCAGAGCTTGAAAAATGTTGTTCCAGACCCTTGTAGCTTTTAGGGTCTGGATTGAAAGTATGCTGATATTCGTATTGCATTACCCCTGAATGTAATTTGATGTTTTTCTCTCACAGCCTTTAAAATTCTGTCTTTATTTTGTATGTTAGGTATTTTCATTATAATGTGCTTTGGTGTGGGTCTGTTGTAATTTTGTATATTTGGAGTCATATATGCCTCTTGTACTATATTTTCTATTTCATTCTTCAGATTTGGGAAATTTTCTAATATTATTTCATTGAATAGATTGTTCATTCCTTTGGTTTGTTTCTCTGTGCCTTCCTCCATCCCAATAATTCTTAAATTTGGCCTTTTCATGATATCCCGTAATTCTTGTAGATTCTGTTCATGATTTCTTACCATCTTCTCTGTTTGGTCAACTTTGTTTTCAAGATTAAATATTTTTTCTTCAATGTCTGAGGTTCTGTCTTCTAGGTGTTCTATCCTATTGGTTATGCTTTCTATGGAGTTTTTAACTTGGTTTATTGTTTCCTTCATTTCAAGGATTTCCGTTTTTTTTTTTTTTCAGTATCTCTTAACTCTTTATTGAAATGATCTTTTGCTTCCCACATTTGCTCTTTTAACTGTGGTGTGGGGTGTTCATTCAAAGCCTGCATTTGCTCTTTCATCTCATCATTTGCTTCTCTGATCATTTTAATTACGTACATTTTGAACTCCCTGTCTGACATTTTTTCTGCCATGCTGTCTTTGGATTTTATTGATGTAGCATCTAGATTTGTTTGGGACATTTTCTTCCCTTGTTTTCTCATACTGGTCAGGTATCTATCTCTCTAGTAGTGAAACTCTGAGATATTGCAGATTTCCTCTATTAACTTATAGTGTCCCTGTAGACTTCCAATAACTCACCTCCTAGCCTTCAGTAACCTGAAGTCTTGGAGGAACTTGATAATGCAGTGCTCCACAAGGAAGCTGCCCCTCTAGGGGTGGTGGTGCCCCTCTAGGACTTCAGGTGGGTTACATTCTCAGCTAGTGGGCAGAAGCGCCTCCACTTATTGACCGATGGTCAGTCAAAAGGGGGGCTAGACTGCAGGCTGGGGCATGGCATGTCTACCACCCTGGTGGGAAAGCCTTGCCTGGCGGGGAAGGCTCACCCTGTGGGGAAGTCTCACTGGACAGGTCTCCTCTGAGACTCATTCAGTCCAGAACTACCACCTGGGTTGGGAAGCCCTCCTCCGCAACATTCCCAGGGGCCCAGACCTACCCCTGGGCCAGGGAGCCTCACTCTGTGAGTGAGTCTCTCTCTGGACAGCCCTCCTCTTTGACATTCCCTGGGGTCTGGAACTACCTCCTGAGCCCGGGAGCCTCACCCTGCATCAAAGCCTTTCACTGGGTGGCCCCTCCTCTGAGAAGCTGCCTGCGGTCCAGTTCTGGGACCCTCGATTTGCGCCAAAGCCCCTCACTGAGCGGCCCTTCTTTACAATGCTTCTGGTGGTCTGGGTCCACAACTCCAGCAGGGAAATCTCACTGGGCAACTCTACTCCACAAAGTTCCCTGTGTTCTGGGACTACCGCCCCGTCCCGGTAGTCTCGCCCAGTGGGAGAGACTCACCCAGCGGCTCTAAGCTGGTCCCAAGTCTGTCAATACCTCTTCTTCTTGAATCCTGATTCCTGGAGCAACATGAAATGCAATCACCCTCTAGTGTGCCATCTTGAAAACCTGAAATTTCTTTCTATTTATTTGTGTCTTCAATTTCTTTTACCAGTGTTTTATAGTTTTCCTTGTGCAGGTCTTTCATCTCTTGGTTAAACTTATTCCTAATATTTCAGTTCTTTGTGGCTATTATAAATTGTGGTGTTTTCTTGATTTCTGTTTTGGATTTTTTTTTAGTAATTTTTATATAATAATTCCAAAACAAAATTTAATTGCCTAACACGATAATCATTTATGATTATCATCATCATCATTGTTATTTATGTGACTATGAGCTGGCTATGAGTCAGGTAATGCTTACTTGCCTTACTCATTTGTCAGCAGGCTGCTTGGAAGCTCTTCTCTAGTCTGGACTTGAATGGAGAAGGCTCTCAGATTATCTATAGTATATCCCTACAATCTTTCTCATTGAATCAGTTGCCTAGGCTGAGCATATTTTCATGGTGTACAAAAATGGAAGCCCAGCCATAAATATACACTGGAGAAAAGATAGCCTCTTTAACAAATGGTGCTGGGAAAACTAGAAATCCATATGTAGTGAAACAAAACTCCTATCTCCCATCCTGCACGAAACTCAAAGTGGATCAAGGACTGGCATTAGACCAGACACCCTGAGCCTACTAGAAGAAAAGTAGGCCCAATTTTCCATCATATCAGTTTAGGAAAGGAGTTCCTTAGCAAGACTCTAAAGCACAAAAAGTAAGATAAAGAATCAATATATGGGATGGGATCAAACTAAAAAGCTTTTTCACAGCAAAGGAGACAGTCAAGAATGTGAATAGAGATCCCACAGAAAGGGAAAAAATCTTTGCCACCTGCACCTCAGATACAGCATTAATCTCCAGGATATCCATATATACATAGAACCAAAAAACAAACAAAAAAACTAACACACACAGAAAAACAAACAAAACCCCCCAAAACCCAACAAATAACCCAAGTAATAAATGGACAAAGGAACCAAACAGACACTCCATAAGAGAAGAAATACAGTCAACAAATATATGAAAAAAGTGTTCACCATCTCTAGCAATTAGAGAAATGCAAATCAAAACTACATGGAAATTTCATCTCACTCCAGTCAGAACTGCAATTTTAAAGAATATAAGTAACCATAAATATCGGTGAGAATGTGGGAGACTGCAAATTGATACAACCACTATGGAAAGCAGTATGGAAATTCCTCAGAAAACTTGGAATGAAACTACCATTTGACCCAGTTTTCCCACTCCTTGGCACATATGCAAAAGACTTAAAATCAGCATACTATAGTGACACAGCCACATCAATGTTTATAACAGCTCAATTCACAATAGCCAAGCTATGGACCCAACCTAGATGCTCTTTGACAGATGAATGGATAAAGAAAATGTGATATATATATATATATATATATATATATATATATATATATAGACACACACACACAATGGAATATTACTCAACTATAAAGAAGAATGAAATTATGGCATTTGCTGGTAAATTAATGGAACTGGAGATTATTATGCTAAATGAAATAAGTCAGTCCCTGCAAAACCAAAGGCCATATATTCTCTCTGATATGTGGATGCTAACCCACAATCAGGGATAGTGAGGAGGGTAAGAATAGAAGTACATTGGATCAAAGGGGAATGAAAGGAGAGGGATGGGAATAAAAAAGACAGTAGAATGAATTGGGCATAACTTTTCTATCCTTGTATATGAATATATGACCAGAGTAACTCCATATTATGTATAACCACAAAGATAGGATCATAATTAAAATAAATTATATTCAATGTATGTATAATTTGTCAAAATACACTCTACTGTCATATAAATCTTAAAAGAACAAATAAAAAATGGAGAAAAAGAAAATAAAGTTAAAAAAAAAAAGCCCATAAATCTTATGGAGCCCTCATTTCCAGAACTGGCAACCCCTTCAATTTCAGTCTTCTGAACAATGCAAGTAGTACATTGCTGGTGGGACTGCAAATTGGTGCAACCACTATGATCTTGGAGTCAGAGCTGAAATTTGCTGTAAATTGACATGGTAAAGGAACTGGGGGAGAAAATGTATAAAAAGAACATATTACATTTAACATTCCCAAAAGTAAAGGCCTCAAAAATTCATTAATATTCTTTAGAAGCCAATTTGAAAAGGCTATCACTGACCAAAGATGGGATAATTTTAGCATCTAAATTAGTAACTGCAATGTATTGGAATTCACAGAATTTTTAAATACATGAATGTATAAATTCATCAGAAAAAGACATAATTATCACTACAGAATGCCTGGAAGTTTACTCATTATTTCGAAAATAAGTAAAAGAAAAAAGCATTACTCTATTTTTTCTATATGAACAGTACTATAGAAAACCAAAGAATGGAAAAGACAGACTCCTTTTTATAAGAAGGATGAGTGACTAAGTTAAAATGCTATTTTGGAAGTGCTAATGAACTGATGATGTAGTAATTTATTATAAATAGCTGCCAACACCATAAAGGGAGAGTGTGTCTTCAAGTTGGAAGAACTTAACAGAACCTAACACTTCATCTTGCCCAAATTATCAAACCTGGATTGGTTCAAACCTTAAAATACAATGAATAATTTACATAAAGTTTAGGAGCAAAGGAAAACATCAAACACCAAGAGTGAAGCAACTGACAAAATCTAAACTGTGGGAAATTATTGGAAAATTAGTCTGGTGTCTTCAGTAAATTTCAAGAAATAGAAAACAATAAGAGAGAAACCATGGGTTAAAAGAACTTATTAAAAGTCATACCCAGCGATCACAAGGTGTTTCTCACTAATCATGGTACAAAGAAACAAAGTGAAACTGGCATTTTTGAGACAGCCGAAAAAATTGAATATGAACGGATATTATTTGAAATTGTCCATAGTTAGATGACTCCATTGCTCTGCGTCCAAGGTGGGGCAGAGCATTATAGCAGTAGGGCAACACTAAAGAAAAACTATTCAGATCATGGCAGTGTCAGGAAGCAGAGAGTGAGTGGGAGAAGGGGCTGTAGAGAAGATGGACCCTTCTAGGTCACACCCTCAGTGACTCACCTCCTTTAGCCATGCCCCACCTGCCTATAGTTATCATCCAGCTAGTCCATTCAAACTAGGATGGACTGATTAGGTTATGACTCTCCTAATCTAATCATCCCACCTCTGAGTATTCCTGCTTTAACACAGGAGCTTTTGGGGGACAATTCATATCCAAACAATCACAGGAAGTGATGCCCATAATGCCCTTATAAAAGACATTCTGGAAAGCTATGTGAAGGAAAGGAGTTATGACCTTCTGTACGAGGATCAAGAGGAAAGCCAGTCAACTATGAACTATGGAGTATGTTCTCATCAGAACCAGCAGCCCCTTGATGTTGGACTTTCTAGCCTCCAGAATGGGGTGAAGTAAATTTCTGTCATTTATATGCCAAACAATCTACAGTATTCTGTTATAGCAGCCAAAATGGACTAAGACAGAAGAGACCCATTTAAATTCCCTGTGAATATGCATCAGAAATGTGAAAACAAGAAAATTTTTAAATAACCAAAGGACATAATGTAATTCTGGAAATAATGGAAAGACATAACTCACTTTGTGATAGGAAGGCTCAATATTTTAGAGATTATTATTCTCCCCTAAAACTATCTGTTTAATGTGATTCAAGTAAAATATTAACAATGAGATAAAACATACTGCTTCCAAAGTTCATGTTTAACATTAATATGGGAGAATGCCCAGAAAACTATGAGAAAGCAGTGTAATGAATCAACATTAACTCCACCAGATGTTAAAATGTTTCACAAACCCATAGTAATTTAAAACAATATCACACTGGCACATGCCCAAGGGGATCCTCTCTGAAATAATTAGCCATCAAACAGACCTTTCTTCATCAACTAAGACATTTCCTTAGGGCCAGTCAGACCCCCAAGCCCAGAGCTTTGAGAAACAGTTTAAAGTCCTTCATACATCACCATGACATGCACAGATTTACACAGCAATTTCTTTTTCATCTAATGGCCAAGTCAATACTGAGGTTATCCAGTCAACTCATTGTGGTCTTACATCCATCAGAGATTCATTTTCCTTTGCCATAATATAACTGCAAAGAAACATGAGGAGAAATAAAAAAATAAGATAGAATAAGAGAAGGACAGATGCTGTCGTTTCATAACAAGTCAATAATGTACTCGGTGCCTTGGACCATTGTAGATATTAGAGATATAGCAGTGAATAGACCATACAATTCTGCCCTCTTGAGGTCACATGGGGATGGACATTGGTGAGCAGACAATAAACACATAAATAAATGTGTAGTTTCATGACTAGTGGTTAGTGCTAAGTAGAAATAAATTTAATTAGGGTTATAACCATGTTGCCGACATTCAAGGAAAACCCTGAAGAAAGTGAGAGGACAAATTATGTAGACATATGAGGGAAGAGCATTCCAGGTCAAGGGAGCTATAAAAATCTTGAAGCAGAAAGATGGCTTGTTTGAGAAAAGCAAGGAAGCCAGTATGACTGTGGAGAATGAGCAAGGAGGAGAGGCACCAGAAAAGACAGCATGATGAGGCAAGCCATCATTGACTTCAACCACTGACTCCCTGAGACCCTCCCAACATCTAGAGCCAGAAAAACCCACAGTAGGAGGGGCAACCATCAGTGTATAGAGACCCTATCACAGACCACCACAGGACTCATACAAAAGATCCCAATCACAAAGGCCCCTAAAGTGTACAAAAAACTAATTTTAGACATACCCAATTAGGGGGAACATCACAGACTCTCATCATCAACGCTAGAGAATCCCCCACACTCAGCTCAAGCCCATGAGTGCTACTTACAGAATCCCCCACCACACCCACAACCAGCTTCTCTGCAAACCCCATCCCTGTCTCCGTACTCCCCACCAACACTGCCTCCTCAGAAGCCTCAACCTGTGACCCTCAGTCACTAGCCCTCACAGATACCCATTTTCACAGCCCACAGTCTACCCCACTTGACCTGTAAGATATGTGGAGGCTCTGCAACTGTCAGTTCTTCCTTTTGTTTTTCTCATTCATCTGCTTCCTCTGCCACCCCTTTCCACTGCTATTGCACAGCCATTAGCAATTTTCAATCTGGTGCCTGCCAGAATTCAGTGGTCTCAATTTCCTGTAGTATTCAGTGTAGCAGGGCCACTTCCAAACTGCCCTTTGTGTACATATGGCCACTCCCATCTGACTGGGGAACCCTATCTTTGGAATGCGCCAAGGCCATATAATTCAGAGGTGAGTGGTTCCACATCAGAAATGGAAAGCCAGCCTGTTTGGTTGGAGGAGGGAACTGAAAGTGAATTCCTGGAGGGCTTCCTAGAGAAAAGGGTGCTCTGTGGGCGTTTGGAAAATGGTATTGCATTTCTATAAGCCTAAACTGCGCAGTTTGGTGATATTTAGTGGAGGGCAGGGCAATAAATTAAATAAAAGCAAGATAAATTTTACTGCTCAATCTGGTGTTGGGCTGCAAGAGCCAAGAGAAATGAAAGATTGTTCAGAGGGTCATTCCTTCTTGGAGGTGTAAACCGCCTGGGAAAATAAAAAGTGAAAATAATCAGTAAGGAATAAAAGACAAAGGCAGAAGTTAGATTTTTAAAAGGGGGAAGACTTGTGGGTTTTCCAGCCCTGATACGAACTGGAACTGAACCACCAAAAAAAGCCCCAATTCTTTATTTAAGGGGGGAATATATCAAAGGTTTCAGTGTGGCATGCTTCTTGTTGAAAACAGGATAAGAGTGGGGAAAACAGGCCTTTTGGAGCTTGGCAGGTTATGCCCATCTCTAGGTAGCTTCATTTGAACCTGTGTTTGTGAGCGAAGGCTGAGCACCAGCATGATCTGGGATTTTTCAAACTGGAGAATTTCACCCAGTAGTTCCCAGAGAAGCAACTTCCCTACCTTAATGGCTGAAACAAAATCCATAGTTTATACAAGGCTTCCAATCCGTCACCTTAATCCCAGCCCTTTCTCCATGGTGCAAACATGTAGGGTGAAGCGCAGACAGGGGTTCACCTGCAGGAGGTCTTATAGCAGATAGAAATAGAAACACCCTCTATCACATTCTGCCCATAGACTTTCCTTCCAGTGGCCTGGGCTGTCCTTCCTTTTATTCACATCTTGTGTCTTTCAGTAGAATTATGACCTTGTCTTCATCAGTTGGACATCTGGTAAAGCTCATTCTGAGGTAGTTTGTGGTTTATGCTACTATTGTGAAAGAAGTAATTTTAATTATAATAGTATATTGATTTAAGAAATGTATCAGCTTTCATAATTAACTAGCAATATATTCCCAAGGTAAAACAGCTGAACTGTACAAAAAAGTGTGCCATCAAAAGCAGAAATAAAAATTGCGCTTTATCTGCACTCTCAACCTCAGAGATTCCCCTCAAAAGTGACCACATTTAACACTGTTTTCAAGTTTTTCCAGAAAATTTTACAAACAGTTTTCCAGGAATTATACTTTATGAAATGGACCATTCTGTACACTTGTGCAACTTACTTTCTCCATGTATGTTTTTATTAAACATTTGTTTTAATGGGCTTCAAAATTCTGTGATAGAGTTTTGGTTAAGTTGTTTCCTTTAAAAAGTACTGATTTTAAAACTCTAACAACTTAAAACTGCCATGCACAAAAAACAAATTATCCACAAAACATTCTCTTTTCTTTCTGAAGCTTTTACAATGTGTTGTTATCATTAACCAGTCTTTTACTATTAAACTTAAATGGCCAATTGAGACAAATAGTTTTGAGACTGTTCTTCCACTGGGGTGGCAGATGTTAGGGGGTAAATATTCATTTAGCCTTCTGAGCCTTTTGGGCAGACTTGGTGACCTTGCCAACTCCAGTAACCTTCTTGTCCACTGCTTTGATGACACCCACAGCAGCTGTCTGCCTCATTTCATGAACAACAAAATGACCCAGAGGAGGAAAGTCAGAGAAACTCTCAACACACATTGGCTTTCCTGGAACCATATCAACAATGGCAGCATCACTAGATTTCAAGAATTTAGGACTATCTTCCAACTTCTTACCAGAATGGCGATCAATCATTTCTTTCAGCTCAGCAATCTTGCAAGCAATGTGAACCCATCTGACAGTCCAATACAGGGGCACAGAAAGCACTGATTTGTCCTGGCTGGTTCAGGATAATTACCTGATCAGTGAAACCAGCTCCTTTCATTGGTGGATCATTTTTGCTGTCACCAACAACATTGCCACAATGAACATCTTTGATGGACACATTCTTGACATTGAAGCCCACACTGTCCCTAGGAAGAGCTTCAGTCACAGCTTCATGGTGCATTTCAACTAACTTTACTTCAGCTGTGGCATTGACTGGAGCAAAGGTGATTACCATGCTTGGCCCACAGAGACAGTACCAATACCACCAATTCTGTAGACATCCTGGAGGGGCAGAGGCAAAGGCTTGTCAGTTAAATGAGTTGGTGGCAGGATGCAATCTACTACAGCTTTGAGCAGTATGGCTCCACTGGCACTGCCATCTTTTCCATCCTTTGAACCAAAGCATATTAGCAGTTGGCTCCAGTATGTTGTCACCATTTCAACTAGAAACTGGCACAAATGGTACTTTGTTGGAATTTTAACCAATTTTCTTAATGTAGGTGCTGAAATAATTTCCTTGTATCTCTTTTGATTGTAGGGTGTCTCAGTGGAATCAATTTTGTTAACACCTAAGATTAGTTGTTTCCAACCCAGTGTGTAAGTCAGAAGGGCACATTCATGGGTCTGCCCATTCTTGGAGATACCAACTTCAAATTCACCAGCTCCACTAGCAACAGTCGGGATAGCACAGTTAGCCTGAGCTGTGCCTGTAATCATGATTTTTGTAGTCTCTATGTCCTGGGGCATCAATGGTAGTCACATAATACTTGCTGGTCTCAAATTTCCACAGGGAAATGTCCGTGGTGATACCACACTCAAGCTCAGCTTTCAGTTTATCCAAGACCCAGGCATACTTGAAGGAGCTCTTTCCCATCCTGGAAGCATACTTCTCAAATTTTTCAATAGGTCTTGTCAATCCCACCGCATTTGTATATCAGATGGCCAATAGTGATGGACTTACCCAGATCTACATGTCTGATGACAATGTGTTGATGTGAGTATTTTCCTTTCCCATACTGGCTTTGACTTAGTGGTAGTTTTCATGACACCTGTGTTCTGGCAGCAAACCCATTGTCAGGGAGAGGGGGGCAGGGGAAGCTCTTTCATGTATCTTGAAGAGCATTTCATAGTATCATTTACAGATTTATTTCACTTTTAGTGGTCTCATAGTATGCTTTCATATAAATATATTCAAGAAGTCACCTAATAATGGGCTTTGAGATGACTTCCTGTTTTGTTTGAATTTTACAAACTGCTTTTGTAGCCTTGTAACATATATTTTGGAGTGTTTTAGAAAGTATATTCATAGAAAAAATTCCTAATAGTGAAATTGTTGTATTAAAGAATTTGGAAAACAATTTTCCATACTATTGTACTAAATAAAGCATGTATAAAGCTTTGGTAGTGTTTAAACTGAATTTTCTTATATTTTCTGTGTAAATAACCATATTTTAAATGAAAATCTTTTTTTCTCATTCTTTCTAATAATTTTATCTATTATTTCATTTTCTCATTTTTGCTTTGGTTGTAATTTCAGCACATGCTGAATTGTAGCAATGATAATGAGAGTTCTTGTCTTCTTTTTTTTTGACTCACTTGAATTGTTTTTTTGTAAAGTAGGTAATAAATCAAATAACTTTTTTGATTGTTCATGTCCAATAGTAACTGTTTCAATGTGCATAGTGACTCATACTGTATAGGCACCATCACTTTTTATTAACTTGCTCATTAGCAAAACGAGGTAGGGCAAAGATAAGAGCTGAAGCTTGCTCACTATGCAGAGCTGTAGGAAGTCTGTACCACCTCAGTGTGGGCATGGTTATAAAGGCCAGCTTTTCCTGAACTGGAACCATCAGTGAACACTGTGATGGCCCCAGCTATTGGCTGAGTATGTACAATCTTTGAAAAAATAAAAGAGGTTAAAATAGTAAATTGAATAAGCTTATCATGAGTATAATGATCTTCTACCTGACCAGGAAAATTAGCAAAAGCTATTTGCCAAGTATTTGGAGTTTTCCAAAGCCAACTTTGCTCTTGAGCAGAGAAAGGAACTACAGTAAGAGAGGACTCAGATCTTACCAACTGTATAACTTGGGTTCTGCCTGTAATGAAAATTTGAGCAACAAAGTCATGAAATGGGGTAAATATAGATAATTAAAGTCACCTTTATATCTTGTTTGTCCTATAGGTAATGCCCTAATTATCTTAAACTAACTTAGGTTTTATATATATATATATATATATATATATATATATATTATAAATTATATATATATAATTTTTTTAAGATTCCAGTAATCCTTATAACAAAAATTTATTTTTTAAAGTTAATGTTAAATGAACTTGAATGGTTATATAAAGCCTTTATATATCATTTTGAATTAATATGAATTAGTTAACATAATTTAACATTACATCTAAAATATGAATCTAACAAGAGAGATTTTAACCCCCTTTTGTGGAAAAGTGACAAAAGTTTTTTTTATATCACATACTGTTAAACTTTAAATAAACCAAGTTCTCTTTATTGTCTTTAAAAATGTATTTAAGTTTAACTCTCAGTGTAGAGAGTAACACAAAATTTATAATATGACAGATTATTTTTATCTAATTACAAAATATTAAATGATATAAATAAATTTTTAACCAAATTTGTTATTTTTATATAAGCCTGTAAGAGACTATCATTATAGAAAACTTTAGTTTGGAGATTATCAGCTTAATAAATGTTCTTTTAAATCTTAAACTTTAAAGACTTGTGTAGTTGGAAGATAAGAATATATTTAGTATATTAAGAAGTCAGTAGCAGCATCACAAAAACACTGATATTTTTAAATTAACTTACTTTACAATAGCAGTTGTCGTTTAACCAAAGTTGTATAAGCCTTAATTCCTTTAAGACTAGTTTCTCTTAGTAATAAAACTTAAGAAATTATTTTGTTGTAATAAGAGTAGATTAATGTTATAAAAATCCTATTACTTTTTACACATAGAGGATTAAACTTTTGTTTTATATCCACACATTAATATTTGACCTAAATCTGGAGAAAAAGCCAGCATTTCTTTTTCTCTCAACCTCTATTTACAAAGTCCAGTTAGCAGTCTGAAATGTGACAGGGGTCTGCTAAAAGACCTTTTCCATTTTTGTAAATACGTGATTAGGAACTACTGTTTTTAAAAGAGGAAAAAGACTTGAATAACTTTAGCTAATTATGTTAATTATATATGGCCAGTTTAATTAAATATAACATTTTTTGAAATTTCTAATTAATGAAAATACATCCAAGTCCTTAGTTAAGAGGGCTTGATTTTATATTTGGCAGTTGATATTTCTTTTTTTTTTTTGTACTTAAGATTTTATTTTTTATTTTTTTTTATTTTTTTTTAATTGTAAACAAATGGGATACATGTTGTTTCTCTGTTTGTACATGGTGTAAAGGCATACCATTTGTGTATTCATAAATTTACATAGAGTAATGTTGTTTGATTCATTCTGTTATTTTCTCCCGTCCCCCACCCCTCCCACCCCTCTTTACCCTCTATACAGTACTTTCTTCCTCCATACTTGCCCCCCTCCCTAACCCTAACTCTAACCCTAACATTAACCCTTCCCTCCCCCCCTTTATGTGTCATCCTCCACTTATTAGCGATATCATTCGTCCTTTGGCTTTTTGAGATTGGCTTATCTCACTTAGCATGATATTCTCCAATTTCATCCATTTGCCTGCAAATGCCATAATTTTGTCATTCTTTATGGCTGAGTAATATTCCATTGTATATATATACCACAGTTTCTTTATCCACTCGTCAATTGAAGGACATCTAGGTTGGTTCTATAGTCTGGCTATTGTGAATTGAGCAGCTATGAACATTGATGTGGCTGTATCTCTGTAGTATGCTGATTTTAAGTCCTTTGGGTATAGGCCAAGGAGTGGGATAGCTGGGTCAAATGGAGGGTCCATTCCAAGTTTTCTAAGGAATCTCCACACTGCTTTCCAGAGTGGCCGCACTAATTTGCAGCCCCACCAGCAATGTATGAGTGTACCTTTCTCCCCACATCCTCGCCAACACCTGTTGCTTGTATTTTTGATAATTGCCATTCTAATTGGGGTGAGATGGAATCTTAGGGTGGTTTTGATTTGCATTTCTCTTATTACTAGAGATGTTGAACATTTTTTCATATGTTTATTGATTGCTTGTACATCTTCTTCTGTAAAGTGTCTGTTCATTTCCTTAGCCCATTTGTCGACTGGATTATTTGAATTCTTGGAGTAGAGTTTTTTGAGTTCTTTATAGATTCTGGAGATTACTGCTCTATCTGAAGTATGATTGGCAAAGATATTCTCCCACTCTGTAGGCTCTTTCTTCGCATTGCTGATAGTTTCCTTTGCTGAGAGAAAGCTTTTTAGTTTGAATCTATCCCAGTTATTGATTCTTGCTTTTATTTCTTGTGCTATGGGAGTCCTGTTGAGGAAGTCTGGTCCTAGGCCGACATGTTGAAGATCGGGACCTACTTTTTCTTCTATAATCTGCAGAGTCTCTGGTCTGATTCCAAGGTCCTTAATCCATTTTGAGTTGAGTTTTGTGCAGGGTGAAAGATATGGGTTTAGTTTCATTCTGTTGCATATGGATTTCCAATTCTCCCAGCACCATTTGTTGAAGAGGCTATCTTTTCTCCATTGCATATTTTTGGCGCCTTTGTCTAGTATTAGAAAGTTGTATTTATTTGGGTTTGTGTCCGTGTCCTCTATTCTGTACCATTGATCTACCTGTCTATTTTGGTACCAGTACCATGCCGTCTTTGTTACTATTGCTTTGTAATAAAGTTGAAGTTCGGGTATTGAGATACCCCATGCTTCATTTTTCCTGCGAAGGATTGCTTTAGCTATTCTGGGTTTCTTATTCTTCCAGATGAATTTCATGATTGCTTGCTCTATTTCTGTAAGGTACGTCATTGGGATTTTAATTGGGATTGCATTGAATCTGTATAGCACTTTTGGTAGTATGGCCATTTTGACAATATTAATTCGGCCTATCCAAGAACATGGGAGATCTTTCCATCTTCTAAGGTTTTCTTTAATATCTTTCTTTAGTGTTCTGTAGTTCTCATTGTAGAGGTCTTTCACCTCTTTGTGAGATTGATTCCCAAGTATTTTATTTTTTTCGATGCTATGGTGAATGGGGTAGTTGTCATAATTTCTCTTTCTGAGGATTCATCACTTATGTATAAAAATGCATTGGATTTATGAGCATTGATCTTGTAACCTGCCACTTTACTGAATTCACTTATGTGTTCTAACAGTTTTCTGGTGGAATTTCCTGGTTCCTCTAAGTACATAATCATATCATCCGCAAATAGGGATAGTTTGACTTCTTCTTTTCCTATTCGTATTCCTTTAATTTCCTTGGTCTGTCTAATTGCTCTGGCTAGAGTCTCAAGAACGATATTGAATAGGAGTGGTGAAAGAGGGCATCCCTGTCTTGTTCCAGTTTTTAGGGGGAATGCTTTCAGTTTTTCACCATTTAGAATGATATTAGCCATGGGCTTAGCATAGATGGCCTTTACAATGTTAAGGAATGTTCCCACTATCCCTATTTTTTCTAGTGTTTTGAGCATGAAGAGGTGTTGTATTTTATCAAATGCTTTTTCTGCATCTATTGAAATAATCATGTGATTCTTGACTTTAAGTCTATTGATATGGTGAATGACATTTATTGATTTCCGGATGTTGAACCAACCTGGCATCCCTGGGACAAAACCCACTTGATCGTGGTGCACTATCTTTTTAATATATTTTTGTATGCGATTTGCTAAAATTTTATTGAGAATTTTTGCGTCAATGTTCATTAATGATATCGGTCTGAAATTTTCTTTCCTCGATTGTCTCTGTCTGGCTTGGGTATCAGGGTAATATTGCTTTCATAGAATGAGTTTGGGAGGGTACCCTCCTCTTCTATTTCATGGAATACTTTGAGAAGTATTGGAATGAGCTCTTCTTTAAAGATTTTGTAGAACTCGGCTGAGAACCCATCTGGTCCTGGACTTTTCTTTGTTGGTAGGCTTTTGATGACCTCTTCTACTTCATTACTTGAAATTGTTCTATTTAAATTGTGTATGTCCTCCTCGTTCAATTTAGGCAATTCATATGTCTCTAGAAACCTGTTGATGTCTTCGAAATTTTCTATTTGGTTAGTATATAGATTTTCAAAATAGCTTCTAATTATGTTTTGTATTTCAATCGTGTCTGTTGTGATATTTCCTTGTTCAGTCCGAATTTTGGTGATTTGGGTTTTCTCTCGTCTTCTCTTTGTTAGAGTGGCTAAGGGTTTATCAATTTTGTTTATTTTTTCAAAGAACCAACTATTTATTTTGTCAATTTTTTGTATAGTTTCTTTTGTTTCAATTTCGTTGATTTCAGCTCTGAATTTAACGATTTCCTGTCTTCTACTACTTTTGGTGTTGGTCTGTTCTTCTTTTTCTAGGGCTTTGAGCTGTAGTGTTAGGTTGTTTATTTGTTGATTTTTACTTCTTTTATTGAATGCGCTCCATGAAATAAATTTTCCTCTAAGTATTGCTTTCATAGTGTCCCAAAGATTTTGATATGATGTTTCTTTGTTCTCATTTACCTCTAAGAATTTTTAAATTTCCTTCCTAATATCTTCTGTTATCCATTCATCATGTAATAGCATATTGTTTAATCTCCAGGTGTTGGAGTAGCTTCTGTTTTTTACTCTTTCATTTATTTCTAACTTCAATCCATTATGATCTGATAGAATACAAGGTAGTGTCTCTATCTTCTTGTATTTGCTTACATTAGCTTTGTGGCATAATATATGGTCTATTTTAGAGAAGGATCCATGTGCTGCTGAGAAGAAAGTGTATTCACTCTTGGTTGGATGGTATATTCTGTAAATGTCCGTTAAGTCTAAATCATTGATTGTGTTGTTGAGATCTATGGTTTCTTTGTTCAATTTTTGTCTGGAAGATCTGTCCAGTGGTGAGAGAGGCGTGTTAAAATCACCTCGTATTATTGTGTTATCGTCTATTTGGTTTCTGAAATTGAGAAGGGTTTGTTTGACATACATGGATGAGCCACTGTTTGGGGCATAGATGTTTATGATTGCTATGTCTTGCTGATTTATG